>NC_135624.1:25956868-26594368 GCF_053574225.1 Canis aureus | reverse complement strand
TAGGTCAGGGCTACCGGATATGGCCACACTGGCAGTGCACTGCACAAGTCAAAAGGTGCCATTTTTCACCCACTGCAGTGTGGATGGTGCCCCCTGGAGTTGTACTGTGCTACTATTAGAACAAAGCTTGCCAGTTGCCTTGTATTGAGGCTGACACCCACAAAGCCAGGACCTTTTAGCTGAGTTGCAGTCACTTCTGTATCCCTGGCACCTACAACAGTGCCTGGTGCAGAGTAGAACCTCAATATAAACTCCCAGGGATTTAAGAAGCAACAAATTCAAGAGGCACCAAGGTGGCTCAGTGGTTGAGCATCTGCCTTCAGCTCAGGTCGTGATCCTGGGGTCCTGGGATCGAGTCTGGCACCAGGCTCTCTGTAGGGAGCCTGCTTCTCCCTCTGCCTATGTCTCTGCCTCTGTGTGTGTCTCTCATGAATAAATAGAACCTTAAAAAAAAAGCAACAAACTCAAGGAGGGAGTCAGCCCCAGTCTTAAACAAAAAAAAAAAAAAAGTAATTATTTGAAATGGAAGCAAAATCCTAATTGGAGTAGGGAGGCTCCTTGAACTAACCTTAGATACTTGAAAGAATAAATATGACATACGTGGTTAAGATCCAGTTCCAGAGTCAGAAGGATCTGGGAATCGAATCCCAGCTCCACAGCTTACTAAACCATCCCAGGCACATTTCTAAACCTCCCTAAGCCTTAATTTCCTCCCCTGTGAGGATCATCTGAGCTCTTGCCTTAGCATAGTGCCTGACACGTGGCAATGGTCCATACCTCTTAGCTGTGGTGATGAAGTATGTTGTTAGTGGCGATGAATCAATACAACAATAATCCCAAAAGACAAATTTTAGCCATTGATATTTATAATCCACAAGAAGAAATATACCCAAGGCATAGTAGGTGCTAAATTAATGCATATTGAAGGAGAGAGGCGGAGAGAGGGAGGGAGTGGGTGGGGAGAGGGCACTGAACGGGGAGTCAGAAGCCGGCTTCACATCTGCCGTCACTAACAGTGTGACTTTGGGCAAATTCCTTTCTCAGTCTCAATGTGCTCCTTTTTAGTAAGGAAGGGCCTGGAAGCTGTCTCCAGTGCCTGCTGGATCCCCTCCGGCAGAGAGGAGCCCTCCGGCCCCCATCACTTCTGCTGTGTTCCCTCATCTCCTGCAGGGGGTGCTGCTGAGTTAAGAAGGAAACCTGTTTTTCTGCAGCCTGGTTCCCAGCTGCCAAGTTTCTGTATTAACAGCAGAAAGGGAATTAGGGAAATCACTTACTTGTTGCTGAAAATGCCTGACTGACTCGTTTACTAACGAGTCATTCCATTTCCTTTCTTGCACTTGGCCTCTCCCGATGCCATGAAAGCACCATGGGTGTGGGGAGGCAGCTGGCCCTGGATTCCAAGTCTATTCCTCTACATCCGGCCAGTGACCTTGGGCAAAGGCATTTGCCTTCCAAGAGGGGGCAGGGGCCCTTTGTAGTCTGCCCAATGAGGGTAAGAATACCACCACCCCGGGAACTTTGGGGGAAATTAATGAAATAGCGTTCGGCAGTTAAAGAGCCCTGTGTCTGGCACGTAGTGGGTATTCCAAAAAATGCTAGTTCCGTTTCCTTGCCCTCTTTTCATTCACCAGGGTCCATGGTCAGGGTTTGAGAAGACCTGAACAGGGAACGGTGATAGAGCCATGAGGAGGCAGCTTTCCGAAGGGGTTGCTGGAGGAGAGGACACGCCATCTGAGACAGGAAGGATGAGAGAAAAGGTGTCCCGGGGAAAAGAACCGGCAAGTGCAAAGGCCCTGCCCATCTCATCCAGCTTCCCCTCCCCCATCCCTTTCAAACTGACCCACAATCCAGTGGCTCTGTCCTCAGAGCCCTGAGGCACACCCGAGGACAGCAGTCATCTGCCCAGTTATATGAATTATGTACCAGGTCATGTCTTTTTGAAGACCCAGGAGCACATTTTATTCATGTCTGTCTTCCCAGAGCTTGGCACAACAAATGCCTTGATGAACAAATGAACCAATGGAAGTGCCGCATGCGTCTTCTTTCCAAGTCTCTTACCGGCTGTGCTTGTATACATGCATCCTGACTTTTAGCTGCCACCCATCTTTGCATATCTTGCACTTGGTACATTTATTGGGTGCCCAATGAACGCTTACTTTGTTCAACTCAAATTGCATTTTCATTTAGTGAGCACCTGCTGTGTGCCAGGCATTTTGGTGAGCGCTGGAGATGGAAAGATGCATGGAAGGCCCCTCCTAGAAGAGTAAAAGTACAGGGTCACATACTAAGTTCACATCTCATGACTAGGTGCTCTTGATATGTGCTCTTCCACTAATACCTCACAAAACCGTGCAACGTAGGGGCTCTGACTGCACCATTTCACAGGTGAGGGAATGAAGGAGGGAGACTCACACAGGGTGGCAGAGCCAGACTGAGAGCCAGGTGTCTGGTGCAAGAGCCCATGCCAGTCACCACTTTGTCGTGTACATGCAATTTAGACATGAGTTCAGTTTGGGAGAGCAAGTGAGTGGGGATGACAGCTGGGCAAGTGTCCCCAGAAGACAGTAGGCGTGAACCGGACCTTGAAAGACAGGAGGATTTCTCCAGATGGGATCACAGTGGCAGTGAGGAAGGCACAGAAGAGAGGGAAAAGGAAATGTTCTAGACGGAGGGAAGAAATGTAGCAGCCCAAGGAAAAGACGGCGACAAGGAAGTGACACAGAGCCGGTCCAGGAAACACAGGCTGCTCTTCCTCTCTGGAAAGTCAAGAGCTGAATCTAAAGCAGGCCTCTAGAATAGCATTTTCTAGAGACAAAGTGTCTCCCATAGGAATTTCCACCCTCTTTTAGCCGCTGACCTGTGTGACTTGCCCGCTTGTAGTCTGGTCCCAAACACGTAGTCACCATGCACTAAATGGTGTGCCTGGCACCAACCACCGGAACTCCCACTCTCAGTGGAACACCTGAGGTTCGAACCTCTCTGGGCTTACACATCAACTCCAGTGTTCAAATGTCACCTTGCACAAGTCATTTCTCTGTGACCAGTTTCCTCGTCTGTTAAGTGAGAAGAGCGATCCTGTAAGACCATCATCTTAAATGAGTTCGAGCATGTAAAGGGCTTAGGACACAGCCTGGCAAAGAGTAAGCGCTGAGTAGACGTTGGATACCACCCGTGTGCCCTGCTGTCGAGGACACCCTCCTCATGTGATGCTTATGAAGCGCCAGGCACTGGGCTAGAGGCAGAAGGTTCAGTGATGAGTAAGACCAAGCCCCAGCCCTCCGGTGGGTCAGTCTAGAAAGAGTGAGGCTTACAAAAGAAGGGATTACGGCAGGGGGAAATAAATTAATAATAAGGAAGCGCTAGTGTCTGTGGTGGGATTTCTGGGTGCCCGGTACCATGGAAAGTTAGCATATATCCTACCCTCCACCACCACCCCCAGAGCTTTAGGGAGATGCCCTAGGTTCTAGGTTCTACTTAAGAAACCAAGGTCCCTCAGGAAGGGATGCAGCTGGTGTCCTGGTTCAAACCAGAGGCCGTACTTCTACACTTCTACCGCGGTGTGCAGAGGAGGAACGCGGCACAAGGAGGAACAAGCTCGTGCTCCGGTGGGTGAATGAGGAGGCCACGCAGAGGACATGATATTTAAAGGGTCTGTGATTTGGGACACCCGGGTGGTTCAGTTGGTTAAGCACCTGCCTTCGGCTCAGGTCATGATCCCGGGGTCCTGGGATTGAGTCCCACGGCGGGCTCCCTACTCAGCAAGGAGTCTGCTTCTCCCTCTCCCTCTGTTAAATAAATAAATTAAATATATATATTTTTTTAATTTTAAATAAAGGATCTGTGATTTAAAGGATGCTGGCAGCACAGGATGCGAGGTCTAGTGGTGGGAATGGTACCGTCATTTATAGAGAACAACGAAAAGTTGTCATGCCAGAAGCAGAGGGCAAGCGTGGGAGCTCCGGCGGGAAAGAGGCCTTGAACGCCGACCTATGGCATTCAGACTTGTTGCTGGAAAAGCCAGAATCGCTGAAGCTTCTAATCAGGGAGATGCTGAGCAAAAAAACAGCACCCCCCACCCCCACTCCTCTGATGCCCCCACCCCCGGCCCCCAGGAACTGGGGCCAAGGCAGGATCCACAGTCTTCTAATTAACACACCCCGTCAAGGAGCCTGTCCAGCCTCCATATGGTGCATAAATAATTTACAGTGACGGAGCGTGTTTATGTGGGATGGCAGCCAGCCGCCTTGCTCCTTCAGCCCCAGTGCTTCCTCTCGCTCGACTGGCAGCGAGGTCCCCCTGGACCCAGGGGGAGGAGGCCCGGGAGCACCCAAAGACTCCCTCCAGCATGACCCGCCCCTGGGGAGGCAGAGATTTCCCAGTCCAGGAAGGCTGCAGAGCACCCCCGGCCTTGGTTCCCAGGGAAATCACGTCCAAGCCGCTGAGGCCTGATGGGGCCTTGTGTGTTCTCAGCACATTTCTCAGAAACAAGCCAGAGAGGTCTGACGTGGCCTAGGGGACAGGGCTGAGGGCAGGACCCAGACGGGAGAGGCGGGGTGGCGGGGGCCTGGCCGGCAGGGCTGCTGCCTGAGGCTGCGGTGGGGGTTCCAGCTCGGTCCCCAGCTGCTTCAGCAGCTGCAGCCACTGCACCCTATCACCCTGCCCACGCGGGTCCCAGAGCACCCTTCGGCCTGTGCACCGGCTCTCCCTCCGTGCCAAAATTCAGTCTACCAGATGCAATAATCACAAAGGTGATCGCGATTCATAAGAAAAAAATAGACTTTTATCTCCCTCTTCGCTGTTCCTGGCACAGACCTCCTAAAACCCTTGGAATTTCCTAAGTGAGGGGGTGAGCGAGGTGTCCTTTGTTATGTTAACTGAGGTAACTTTTGGAAAGCCCCTAAGTCACCTAAGGCTGAGGGCTGGCTGCCAGGGTTGGAAACTTCAGCTCCACCCTCTGACCTCCTGAGAGAAGAACAGGCCTGGAGGTTGCCTTCTGTGGCCAATGGCCAATGATTGAATCGATTGTGCCTATATAATGAAGCCTCCATAAAAAACCCAAAAAGAAGGGTGTGGGACAGCTTCCAGATTGGTCAACCACAACACTTGACACACTGCTGGCCCCCAAACCCATGCGGACACAATTTCCTGCATTTGGGACCTCGCCCTATGTATCTCTTCATCTGCCCGTTAATTCATATCCTTTAATATCCTTCGTGATGAACCAGCAAGCTGATGGATAACCTGGTTTCCTGAGTCGTGTGAGCTGCCCTAGCAAATTTATGGAACCCGAGGAGGGGATTATGGGAACCTCTGATTTATCACCAGCCGGTCAGAAGCACAGAGACAACCTGGCCTTGTGACGGACACCTGAAGTGGAGACAGTCTTAGGTACTCAGCCCCTTGGTCTGTGCAGTCAGATGCCACCTCAGGTAGCAGTAGACAGTATGAGAATTTAGATTCTAGGACACCCTGGTGTCGCAGAGAATTGCTTGATGGTGTCGGAAAGTACCACACATCCAAACTGGTGTCAGAATCCTAGTGATGAAAGCAAAGTGATCTCCAGTTTTAAATCCTCCTATAATAATCCATACCAAAGTCATGGGACTTGGGCACTGGGACACCACAACTCACCATTTGTATCTAACTGGTGAGATGTTGTGAATCCAAGTGGCCATGGCAGCGACTTCAGGACAAGTAGAAAAATGCCTTTTGCTCAGATCTCGGCCGAAAAGGAAATGGTTAAATTGGATAAAGGATTTCCATCGGATAGGATTAGGAAGAGAGCTCCCAGAGTTTACCTATCTAGGCTTGGATTTTACTAAACTCTTGCTGCAACTATGAATTATCTTGTTAAATATAATAACTTGTAATATTGAGCAACAGAAATACTTGGCAGGGGCTTAATGTTACAGGCAAGCAAACACACACACACACACACACACACACACCAATTCTCATTATTCATGGTAATTGTGTTCTATAAAGTTGCCCTGAACACTGAATTAGTGAATGCTGTATCATCGCTCCTAGGCGAGATGGAAGGTTAGGGTCTGGGGGCCTCTGGCCACAACATTTTCATCAACTCATCAATACATAACCTTGTGTTGTGTGTGTGTGTCTCTGTTTAAAGGCATCTTATTCAATACATATTGCTGATTTATCAGCCCTGAACTCGTGGCCAACAGCACTGTTATCTCACGATCTAAATGAAGCTTATCTCACACACCTGTTTTCTCCAGAAGGCACATCCCTGCCCCTGTGCCCAGGCACACAGCACCAAAGGCAGTGGCTGGGGAGCCATTTTAAACAGTGAAATCACGGGAGGGGGAAGGCACCAAGATACTCAAAACATGGTACTGACAGGTTACAAAATGGACCCTTGTTGACAGGACAGGAGCTGAAACGAGAAGTCAGAGCATCATCCCACCCGGAACGTGTCAGGGGAGTCAAATTTTGTCACCGCTCTGCGTGTGTCCTTGAATGGTTAAAAGGGCCACCGAGTATTGATTTGGAGGTTACAAGCAAATATTAGCCAACAGGGGCAAATTTACAAATGCAGAAACCACAAATAATGAGGTTCCACTATGTGCACGTGTGTGTACATATGTACCTACTGCACGTACATATAATACCGTGTGTGTGTGTGTGTGTGTGTGTGTGTGTGTGTGTATGATACTTGACTGTGGTCCCCCGGGAGGCCAGCCACCCGAGCTCCCTCCACTGGGCTCCCCAGGAGATGGGGAACTGCCACGGCTATGCTTGGCAGCTCCGGGATGCCAGAGCGGGAACGTCCCCCTGAGCCGCGCTAACGCCACACCTCATGCAGTAAGCACTGAGCGGAAGCCTTCTCTGTGGACCACTGCAAACAGCCTACACTGCCCTCTGCCCGGAAGTCATCCCCTCCCATGACCTCCTGGTTAGGGACAACTGAGGCCCACAGGCCCACCCAGCACCGCTCTCCTTGGAGCCCCTCCTGACTTGCACACAGGCAGTGACCCACTCCCTCCTCGGCGTGTCCCCCGCATATCCTGTGGGGTAATGGGGTTCCCTGTAGAGCCTGTTTCCTCACCTAGACTGTTAGACCCAAAAGGCAGGACGCCTGCCTTGTGTGCAACTTTATACTCCTAGCTCCCCACCACAGTGCTCCGTGAGCAGGAGCTGTTGAGTTTTCTCAAATCACAGATGGCAGGAGCGGCAGGAACATTCCCGATCAGCCACCCCAGGACACTCAAAGTGGGGGGATGGGATGGGGGGTCTATGACCAATTGGCAGCGACAGCCTCACCAGGGAGCTGGTTAGAAATGCAGATTCCAGGGCCCCTCCCCAGACCTTCAGAAACGGAATTCCAGAGACAGGGCCCAGCAATCTGTACTGTAACAAGTCTTCCAGAATATTCTTATGCCTACTAAATTTGAGAAGCTATGAATCTGTTCTACTCCTCCATCCCCATGGAGACTTGGTGAAGGAAGTTGTTTCCCCCTAAATCAGACATTTGGCTAAGGGCATCTCAGGGGGAGGAGGCCAGCAGGTGCCCTCGCTGAAAGCAGCCTTTCGAGGTGCTTCTCAAGACAAGCATGGTTCTCCCTTTGGTTCTCATTCACGGGCCTTCTCTTCTCTGCTCCTCTCTCGTCCACTCTTCCTCCTCCTCCTCCTTTCTCTCTCTCTGTCCTTCCCCACTTCTCTGATGCTCCCTTCTCTCTCTCATCCGGGGGAAATAGCTCATACTCTCTCGGCCCCTATTTGACTTGCATGTCACAGAAATGACCCTGCCTCCCCTGGCCAGCTCAGGTCAATCCCGAGGACACGTTACTTCCAAGGGGATGTTTTTGTGATGGTTGGAGAAAGGGACGGGGAAATTAAAGCAGTCCACCCAGAGGGCAGGAGTTATCTTGAAGCTCTTCCTGCATCCAGTTGTCATCCCTGTTTTCCCCCACCAACCCTCACAGCACCCCCCTGGCACCCCCCTTGGCACCCCACCACCCCCCTCCTTCAGCTGTGACTACAAGGTTTGTTTTTCTCTGCAGTGGGCTCTGGGTTAGACATACAGGCAACTAGGTGAACGTTCTGGGAGGCCCGTTAGGGTTTCTCAGAATGAGTCATTTTTTCAAAAATAACAAAACCTCTCGACATCACTTGATTTCAGCATTCTCGCCAGGCTCTTGTAACCTCTTTTGCAATTGCATTCCAAGCACGCCTGACTTCGTTCTCAGGCCTGATGGCAAGTCCTCCCTCCCTGCAGGACTTTGCTGATAGACAAAGAAACCAGGCTCAAGATCTGCAGGTCCTGGTCCAGAGCACATTTAGTGCAGATGACGGGAGGAAAGTATATGGAGACTCTGGAGGGCAGTGGGCAAGGGGGGCATGAGGTCGGAGAGGCTGTCCTGGCTTCTGACCTCCAGTCACTCTCTGGAATTTGACAAAGCACCCCACTACACTGCCTTCATCATCCTAATTAGGGCCGGCTAAGAATCCCAAGAGAAATCACTACCATTTTTTTAAACACGTCACAGTTGTACAAAGCACACTTCACTTCCATCTCCTGGTGTACAGAGGGGGACAAATGAAGCTCCCGGAGGCTTGGAGAAATTGAATGTCTTGCCCCCGTTCTTACCACGATGATGCTTATTGGGCCAGGCACTTTGCCAGCCGTATCTCCGGGGTATACATTTTATTCGTAGGTGCCAACAGGAAGGGTATTAGTCTCCCCATTTTCTAGATGGAGAAGCTGAGGCTCAGAAAGGTTAACTAGCTTGCTCAAGATCACACAGTGAGGGGCAGCACTGGAAACTGAGCCCAAGTGTGCATGGCTTCAGTGCTTACATCTTCCAACGCATCCTATGCAAATACCGCTCTCAGAGCACCGTGCACCTTTCTCCACTGGCACTTATATCATGGATTTTTTTTCTTTTCCTTTTCTTCAGAGAGAGAGAGAGAGCACACGTGCAAGTGGGGATGGGGGAAGAGGGGCAGAAAGAAAGAGAGAATCAAGCAGATTCCATACCCAGGACAGAGCCCAACCCAGGGTCTCTGAGACCATGACCTGACTCAAAATCAAAAGTCAGACACTTAACCGACTGAGCCACCCAGCTGTCTGTTCGCATCATGGGTTTTCATTGACACTTGAAGTATCTTTGACCTGTGAGCCCTTTAAAGCAAGGAGAATGAGTTGCTCATTTCTGTACACTAGGGCACAGCTCACTCGTTGACATACACACACAAACACTGTTGGTTAAAGGCGGGGTGAACTCCACCTCTGGCCCTCAGACCACAAACCTGGATGTGTCCCCTCGACACACTGCCGCTCCCATTCCAGAGCCATCAGAACTTGTGGTACCCGAGGAAGCCACATCTAAACTTGACTGCTGTACTTCCTGGCCATGGTGAAGACACCTCATCAATCTGGGTTCCAGCTTTCTCATTGATACAAACATGCTGCCGGACAGGAGATGCTCAGAGGGCACCCTGGGCTCTCACAGAGGATGGTTCTGAAGGGATGTCGAGTTTTCTCAAGAAGACAGGGTCTAGGGCAGCCCCGGTGGCTCAGTGGTTTAGCGCCGCCTGCAGCCTGGGGTGTGATCCTGGGGACCCGGGATCGAGTCCCACATCGGGCTCCCTGCATGGAGCCTGCTTCTCCCTCTGCCTGTTCCTCTGTCCCTCTCTCTCACTGTGTCTCTATGAATAAATAAAATCTTTTTTAAAAAAAAGATTAGGGATCCCTGGGTGGTGCAGCAGTTTGGCTCCTGCCTTTGGCCCAGGGCGCGATCCTGGAGACCCGGGATCGAATCCCACGTCAGGCTCCCGGTGCATGGAGCCTGCTTCTCCCTCTGCCTGTGTCTCTGCCTCATTCTCTCTCTCTCTCTGTGACTATCACAAATAAATAAAAATTTAAAAAAAAATAAAATAAAAATAAATAAATAAATAAAAATATTTAAAAAAAGAAGAAGAAGACAGGGTCTAGCACATATGTTGATTATAATAGTTTTTTTGCAGAAAAAAAAAAAAGAAAAGGTGGAGTAAAACTCCACAGAGTTTGTAACATTAGCCCAATGGTATTCTTTACATTTGCTTTTGTCTCTGTAAGATCTTTGCACAAAGGAGAAGTGAAACCTCAGAAGACTCAATGCGATGTGACTAAAATCCTGTGTGAATGAGGTATAGCATGCCCACCCAGTATCATTATTGGTTTTTGCTTCCACTTTGAGACGTACGCTAGATGTCATTTTCCTACCGACTCCACCCCCTTGCTGTCACCTCCATCCCCAGGCTGAGCTGGGCTGGGTGACCCTTCGCCATGCTTACCTCTGGGCATGCATCACTTTGGACTGAAACTGCCTGCTTATTTACCTATCTGCCAGGAGACTGTGCACCTGTGCCCGTCGATTCCCAGCTCTCCTCTGCCCGATGGCTCTTCACATCTCCAGCATTTATCCATTGGGCAGCCCAGAGCTGCCACCCAAGAAATGTTTGATGATTGCACAATGTCACCAATTCCGTACTCCTGCAGGGTCCTTGGCTCATCTCAGGGCCCAGCCACACGCTTCCTCCACATGATAACCCTGAGGACTCGGCAGCGTTTCTCTCCTTACGCTCATTTTAAAGACGAAGATGCGAACTTATCCACCACCACACAGTCGGGAAGCAGTAGAGCCCACACTCAAATCGTAAAATCAGAGATAATGAGGTTTTGAGAAGACCTCAAAGGCCACCTGAAACAGAATTCTTCAACCTGTTTTTATTTTTATTTTTTTAAGATTTTCTATTTAGGATCCCTGGGTGGCGCAGCGGTTTAGCGCCTTTGGCCCAGGGCGCGATCCTGGAGACCCGGGATCGAATCCCACGTCGGGCTCCCGGTGCATGGAGCCTGCTTCTCCCTCTGCCTGTGTCTCTACCTCTCTCTCTCTCTCTGTGACTATCATAAATAAAAAAATAATAATAATAAAAAAAGATTTTTCTATTTATTCATGAGAGAGGGGCAGAGAAGCAGGCTCCCTGCAGGGAGGCTGATACGGAACTTGATCCCAGGACCCCGAGGTCACGACCTGAGCCTCAGGGAGATGCTCAGTCACTGAGCCACCCAGGTGTCCCTCTTCAACCTGTTTTTAGCAAAAGAATCTGTTTTTTCCTTCTTTCCCTAATGAAATCAAACTCAAAATCATAATATGAAAAGGACCTGCTCTTGATGAAGGAAAAGTAGAAAAACTGAACACCCACAAGCTCAGCTCCTCAACCTACCCTCAAGAGGGAAGGAAAGGGATCACGAGCACTGCTGGAGAACTATGGATCCAAACAAACATTCTAGAACATCTAGGTCTATGTTCAAATCCTTTGTCCATTCAACTATAGCACCCCACCTCCCTGACATTACCTCCCTCATTCAAAGGCTCCCTCTCCGTCATTTCTGTGTCAAGCATTGTGCTAAATGCTGTCAAAAATGCCAAATATGTCGAGATTAAGGTCCATGGATGCACTTTGGTCCCCAATCCTACCGTTTCCTGCCTGAGAACCTTGGGGAAGTCCCTTGATGGGTTCCTGCTCCTTGGCTGCTTCATCTGCAAAATGGCTCCATGGCTGAGGTTAAATTGGAGTCAACTGGCCCACGAACATTAACACTCTGTGCAGGACTCGACACCCACACATGCTCCCAACGCATGATGTCCTCTGCTGCCTCAGAGCTCTCCACTGTCCAATGCAGAAACCACTGGAAGGGCCTGAGATCACTTGTGTCAGGATGTGTCCTTTATTACCTTAATCACTGTGCCCTTATACTTACAGCAGTTTGCCTTATGTCACAAGGGAGTGGGTTTACGTTTATGACCCCATTCCTGTTGGGACGTTGATTTAAGGATGAAAAAAAAGGGGGGTTGACTTCATCTCGAACATCCAGAAAGCCAGCTTACAGATGGGAGACTTAGGGGGCCAACGTGGTGCGGAAGCACCTGAGCGTCAGGAAATCAGGAGACAGGGACACCTGGGTGGCTCAGCAGTTGAGCGTCTGCCTTCGACTCAGGGCGTGATCCTGGGGTCCCAGGATCGAGTCCCACATCGGCCTCCCTGCATGGAGCCTGCTTCTCCCTCTGCCTGTGTCTCTGCCTCGTTCTCTGTGCCTAGTGAATAAATAAATAAAATCTTAAAAAAAAAAAAAAAAAAAAAAGGAAACCAGGAGACTGATGAGCAGAGAGCTGAGGAGGAGGAGGAGGAGGAAGAGGAGGAGGGAGAGGAGGAGCACAGGTAAGGCGGGGGCGAGAGGACACCCACTGCCTCTAGGCACCCTCTGCTCTCCCCACCTCTGGTCGCTATCTTTCTGGAGGTGACGACAGGTGCCTCGGTGGTATAAATTCTCCTACCAGGTTGGAAGCCTCCCAGATTCCCTGCAGGACTCGCAGGGGGGCGGAGGGGGGGGGAGGCGACAAAGATGCCACAGGCAGAAGCCTCCAGGAGTGGCTCTTCCCCTCTGCATCCTGCGTCTTCGGCTTGATCTGAACGCAGTGGCTGCCTGGCGGTGGCTGCTTCTGCAAGAACCTCTGGTCCCAACGTCGGAGCGGACTGTTCTCTCGAACAACAGGTGCTCCGATCTTCCAACAGGTGCACTGTGCACCTGCTCCTTTCGCTATATGGCTTCCCTGCTTTTTCAATCTCGTGTCTTAGGGAAGAAGGCAGGCAGGGGCCCTTAGCCCACAGGTGCTGGGGGGCACAGAGCACCCAACAAGCACCTGAGGGTTGTCACTCTACCTCCAGCCCTCCTTCTAAAAGCCTCTCTTTCTAGAAACATCCAGTAACCTGAGCCCTCTAAGGGGGTGGGGGGAGAGTTGGAGGGCAGGAACACAATGACCCTTGCCTTGCAGACTCCCCGGTCAGCCAAAGGGCACTGGCAGGCCTGAGGCCTCGTGGCATGACGGCATTGCCTGGGGCAGCAGAACAGCAGGGCCCAGCCAGCGGCACCCTTGTGAGTTCTTGGACTGGCCTTCGGCCTCCAGCACACCCAAGCCTCTTGTCTTCCTTCTATGTGTGGGTCAAGGGAGGCAGGTTCCCCTGGGGTCATCCATTGCCTTTCCCTTTCTCTCGGTCCTGGGGCCCTCAGACTGAGGCCAAGTTCAGAGGTCTTGAGGCCAGAGTGGGAGGCACCTGATGCAAAGCAAGAGGCCAGGGTTCAGCATTAACTGAGGAGCCCGTTCAACATGCACACACACCCCGTGCTTTCCTTCAGGAAAGAGTGTTCAAGTGAGCAGGGCAGTGTGTTTGGGACAAGCTCTCTGGCTAACTCATGCTTGCTTCACCACAGAACATGGAGCCAAAGAAGGCACTTTGTTTTCCAAAGACAGACAGACAGACAGAGTCCTCGAGAGGACAAATGCTGGGCAGGGATGTCAGAGCGTACATCAAAGAAATTGGGCTCTGTGACTCTGTGGCTTAGGACCAGGGACTCTCCTGTCCGAGCTCAGTTCCCACCCTAGGACAATGCCACTGTTAAGTCCCTTCTAGCTGACACTCTGCTTCTACAGGGTGTAAGTCCAGCCTTGGTCCCCCAGAGCCGAGCAGGCCTCCAAAAGAACAATTCTTCGGAGCCCTTCTTTAATGGAACAAAGATCAAGCTTTCACGGTCCCACTCCAACACCTTGAGATTTCTCATTATCAAAGCAGGCATAGAAGACAGAGGAATAAAGAGGACAATGAGGGAAGGCAGGACAAGGGCAAGCGTGGTGGTCCTCAGTGCTCATTCCTTCACTCCTTCCTGCTGATTTCCATCTGCAGGGTTCCGAAGAAGCTGACTACCTCCCGCTCCAACAATGGGACCTTGGCTAAGCCCATCACTGAGGTCCATCTATCTGCAAACAGTGATTGGTCCAAGGCGGGAGTGAATTTCAGGGTATTTGATGAAAACATAGGAGAGAAATCATTTTCTGTAGCTTTCTGGATATCAACAAAGTACATAACCAAGGAAGTGCAAGAAGCCGCCTCACAACCAACAAGAGAACCAGCTTTAAATGACGTTGACATCATAGGAGGCCGAGTGAAGAAACAGAGAAAAACCAAGTTCTCAGAGGCATCTTTGAGCTGCTGGATCAAGCATGGGCTGAAGCACACATTCTAGACTTTTTTATTTATATAAACCAATAAATTTTCTTTATTATGTAGAGGTCAGCTTGAACTAGGTTTTACTACTTTCAACCAAAAGATTCCTGATCCTACCCTCTCTAGTTGTGAAACATGATATAATGATTTAGCTGTTTATGGTAATAAAGCTCCTTCCTAGGCCATGTCTCAGCTGCTATATCGAGCCAGGTGAGTGTTATTTACCTCGTTGAAGTCAGGTTGCCTGTGAAAGTGGTGAGCTTCCCATCTCTGGAAGCATTCAAGCAGAGGCTGACTGGCCCTCTCCAAACATTCTGAGTAGAGAAGAATAATAGCAGGTGCTAAATCTGTGCTAAGAATTCTACAGACAGGATCTCATTTACTTCTCCCACAATGCATGTGAGATACTCTGTGTGTTATCCCGGGACTCTAACTTCCTGTCTGCAGAGTTTTCGATTTATCGTCTGCTTCAACTCCACTCTCCTATCAGGTGTCTTCTTCGGACGAGCCCAGCAGCTGCACAGCCAGTCTCTCTCCCTCCAATCCATCCGGTGCCTGTTATCATCATGCTCAACCCAGCCCCAGAGGGACCTGTGCAAAATGCAAACGGGCAACAATCTCTCACGGCCCTGTTCACACCCTCAGGGGCTCCCCAGGGCCTCAAAATAAGCTCCCAGCCTTCACATAATATACTGAAGTGGCTCCAGTAAGTCCTTACATGGACTATCCTGCCTACACCAGAGAGACCACGGCCTCCTCTTCCCCGCCAGCTCATGGCACCAACGGAAGGCACCTGACCACAGAACAGCCAATCCATCACTGGAAAGGGGCCTCCCAAGTGACTGTGGTGTGTGGACCCCCCAGAACTCCCATATTGAAATCCTCACCCCCAGTGTGATGGCTTCTGGAAGTGGGGCCTTTGCTCTCTTGCCCTCCCTGACGTGGGAGAAAATGGCTGAGAACCAAAAAGCCCTTCACCAGACACCAGGTCTACTACTACCCTGATCTTAGACACCCCAGGCTCCGAACTGAGAAATGCATGCTTGCTGTTTAAGCCTCCAGTCCGAGGTCCTTTTGTTACAGCGGCCATAACTAAGACACCTGGCACGAGTACTTTGTCAATGGAGATGAAGGTGAGCACCCAGATCCATCAGACCCTCCGGGGGGGGCCAGTTCATCTGGGTACTCGCCTACCTCTCCCAACCTCCCTGGCAGTTAGGTGGGGCCATCTGGCTACTTCTGACCAATGGATTTGAAGAAAAGCAGCAAGAAGATTAAGAACTAGTGGGCCTCCTTTGTCCCTCTCTTCCCTTGCCATGAGAGACTCTGGAGGCCACATGCTCCAGGGGACACTTTGTGTAATTGTATAAAGCCACCAGGGCTTCAAGGACTATCTGTTAGCACAGCAGAGCCTAACCGATCCTAACCAATACGCCCTCTGGAATTTGACTGAAGATGCACAAGAGGGTATCATGGTAATGTCAAAGCTCTAGGTTGGCAACCAATGAGTTTTGCTGCAGAAGATGAAATAATTCAGTTACAAAAAGTAGGTTCGGGGTGCCTGGGTGGCCGAGTCAGTTAAGCATCTGCCTTTGGCTCAGGTCATGATCCTTGGGTCCTGGGATTGAGTCCCATATGGTGCTCTCTGCTCAGTGGGGAGCCTGCTTCTCCTTCTCCCCTTACTCCTCCCTACCCTAGCTCATGCTCTCTTGCTCTCTATCAAATAAATAAACAAATAAATAAACAAATAAATAAATAAAATCTTTTTAAAAAATTAGGTTCCATCCTGAACAATTATATGTTGTCAAAGTACTTCCAACCTCCATGAGGCCTGGCTGTCCCAAGGATCTCGTTCATCCTGCTATGCTTGTTATGGTATATGACTGGATCTCCAAGAAGCTTGGCCCTGATTCTGGAAGCTCTTTTATTCCCACATGTATCCTCACAATCACTTCATTAGTTGAAGTTACCTGAACGCCCCTGCAGCCCAAAGAGGCTGCCAACACACCGGACCTTTTTACAATCTGGCCCCTGCTGACTTTTCCAACCCTATCTCTTCCATATGCTTCCCAAGTCCCCCAGGCCCCAACCCCAAGCACCAGTCACCTTTGCCACAGTCATCCAGCCCTCTCATGCATCTAGGCTTTATAGTTCCTGCTTTAGCCAGGAACACTGCCTGGCTCTTCTGCTAATTAAAAGGCCGTTCATCCTTCAAACCCCCATTCAAAGCCACCGCTTTCATGAGGCTGCCACAGTTTCTCCAGCTAGAATGAATCACTTCCTTTCCTTCACTTCCATAGTAGTCAAACACCAAGTTGTTTTGTTTCATTTTGTTTTTACCTATAAGACAGGTATAATAATAATAATTCTTACTTTACAAGGTGGCTGAGAGAGCCAAAGGAAACAGTGTGTGAGAAAACCCATGGAAAAACGTAACAGACTATGTCAACACAAATCTGTATCGTGACTGCTCTTCCCTGCAGGAGCATGTTTCGTTCTGGTTGACATTGGTGGTTCGCTGTGTGCCTTCCTCTCTTCCTTGCATCTATGAGGATGGTGTTTGGGTTGCGTAAAGAAATTCTGCTTTCCTCAAGCACCCTCCCTATAAGAAAAAAGTGCAAAGGAAAGAAATAGATTGGGTAGCAATGAAGAGGCACATTTGGTTGCAAGTAAGGGAACTTCCCAACAAAGCAGTTTAAAGCATAAAGGATTCTGAGCGAGAAGTCCAAAGGGAAGCTGCTTCTTGATGTCACCAAGCAGGGCTGATATCTGCGCAGTGCTTTCATTTTTTAAAATATTTTATTTATTTATTCATGAGAGACACACACAGAGAGAGAGAGAGAGAGAGAGAGGCAGAGACACAGGCAGAAGGAGAAGCAGGCTCCATGCAGGGAGCCCGATGCGGGACTTGAACCGGGGAATCCGGGATCACGCCCTGGGCCGAAGACACACGCTCACCTGCTAAGCCACACAAGCGTCCCAAGTGCTTTTATACTTTTCCTCATGCCCACAAGGTTTCTGCCACAGCCCCAACCATCACGTCCACATCCCAGCAGGAAGGAGGAGAAAGGAGAGAGACCTGCAGCAGGTGGACACTCACATCTCATTGGCTAAGCCACATGGCCACCCTAACTGCAAGGGAGTTTGGGAGGGTAAGCTCTGAGCCTTCTGCTTCCTAGAATAGAGAAAGCACAGCCTGAAGAGCGTTGGAATGTGTGTTGAGTGAACTAACCTAGAGTACCTACCCCCCGGAAGCCCTCAGAAAGAAGGAAAAGCTGAGTAGCCAGATGGCAGGAACTAACAGGCAGTTACCATCAGGGTGCTGCTCCCTGAATCACTCAGCTCCTGCCACTTTTAGTTCTTGGGTCACAATTCATTTCCCAATGCCCCGTTTTCCAGTTTGAGACAAACAGCCACCCCTTGGAGGGGAGAATGCAGGAGACTTGACATGCAAGGCCCCAGTGTGGCATACAGTGAGGGAAGGGGGGACCCCGAAAAGGAAATGCAGGGTCTGTCTGGGCAGATGACAAACAGTCCTCTTACGTTTCCCCTATTAGGGTGTGAGCTCCCCGGAGGTACCGAATCCCCTGACTTTCCCATCTGTGAATCTGCCCCTCTTCCCAGCCAAATGATGTGCTCACCAAATCCACCCCAACTGGAGTGACTTCATCCTTCAGCCTGCAGCACCAGCTCATTTTCTCCTCTCTGCTCTGATCTGTGTGGTTGTTATCTTCGTCCTCCTAGAGATCACGGGTCGGGAAGCCGGACAGACCAGGGATGGAATTCCAGCCCCACGAACCCTCTCTCTGTGGCTTTGCTCCAGATACCTTACATCGCTATGCCTCAGTTTTCCTATCTGCAAAATAGGAAGTCAGTCAATCTCAGGAGGTTGCTATCAGAACTCAACCACGTGCTACATGGTGTAGGACACAAGGCAGGCGCTCCAACATCAAAGGCCCCGTAGCATTTTTTCTGTAGGAATTTGAAGCCGTGAGAGTGCGATGGATAGCTCCCTATATCCAACGCCCCAATAATTCCTGTTTGGATTCCTACCAATTGCAGGTTTGATACTCGAGGAGAGAGCAAAGTTCTAATCTTTCTAGCTCATCCTAAAAATAGTTAGATCTTCTCTGTACATTCTAACAGCTCAGCAATTCCCATCTAGGGAACTGGGAGATTGTGAAAGGCAATCTTACTAAACTGGGGTCAAATGTTTTTCTTTACCCCAGAGTAACTCACAGAAGATGCACATGAAGAGAAAGAGCTGGCCTGGGAGTAGGGGGGGTGTCTTCCCACCCAGGCTGGGGTCTGGCGTCCGGAGCCTCAAGGGTGAGAGGCAAATGGTATGTTATTCATCCTAGGAAAAGGGGTATTTTTCTCATATTTCTTCATTCAACCGTTCAAGTTATCTGGAAGACATTATTCCCAGCTCACAAACTGATAAATGCTGCAGAGACAGAAGTAATTAAATGTGCTTGCCCCTAGAAATCTCATGGTAAAGCTATTTGTGGAAATATTCAAGCATTCGATAATAATAATAAATTCTATTATTTTTATTGAGCAGTTATTAGGTGCCATCCACAGTTCCAAAGCTTTGCGCACATCGTTTCCTCTTCATCTTTACCTTAAATTAACCTCACGAGGTGATAACTTTATGCCCATTCTGCTGATGAAAACATACGGGTATACCAAGAGTGAAATAACTTATCTGGTCCCTGCAGAAACCATCAGGAAAGCTTTCCATCATCCCCCCCCCCTCCCCTCAGCACTGGGGGACATCTGACAGGTGAGCGGTCAGCAGTTGTCGTAGAAACAACAAAAGAACTCAAATCCAGTGCCATTTGCTGCTGGCAAGCTAATAACACCCCCTGGACGAATTCTTCTCCATGTTTAAGCTGCTGTCTCCCTGAGAAGTTCTTTCCCACCAACTTCTCTGTGTAGCTACAACCTATTTGTCTTTCAAAGTCCAGCTGCACCGCTGCTCCATCAAGAGAACTTTCCAGAATCCGCCCCCCCTCCCACACCACCTAGCTATGATCTCTCAAACTTCTGTTTGGCCATCTCTGTTGACCCTTGGGTTCTGCCAAAAGTTATAATGGGCTGTGTCTTTGGCTTATTGGTTTAATAAGTTCTCCTCCAAAGCAGAGATGATGCTTTGGTCAACTTTCTATCTCCAGGTCCTGGAGTTCATGTGTGGATTAAAGGGGTACTAAACCCCTAGTGCCTGGCTCATAGCAAGCCTTAGTGGGTGCTCGGCAACTACGGACAGAATGGAATTGAATGTGGAAGTTAACAAAATGGCAGTGTGAAGAGAAACTCTTGAGTCCCAGAGTGGAAGCACGTTGACGAGATGTCAGCAGGTGCTTCGAAGAAAGACCAACAGGTTAGACAACCAGACCTTCTAAGATTTAACAATTAGACTTCCCTTCAACTTAACTAGCTGTGTCCTCTCAAGCAAGATTCCCCAGTTGCCGGATTCCCCAGTTGTCATCCAGAGTAGATGAAAAACAGAAGTCATATTATTATCTTGTGCAACTTTTGGGGAAAACCACAGCTTTGACTCTTATGGCTTCCACACCCTCTTCTGTCCTTCTCTCCCCATTCAACTTTTTCCTCCCATCCACAGGGAAGGCCAAATGTGCCTTGCTTTACAACTTATTTCATAAAAATCCAGGTTTACCAAGAGTATAAATCAGTTAGGAGTAATGATTTACTTTACCAGAAATCATTTACTTAAAAAAAAAAAGACTCTTTAATTGGCAAATTACCAACATGGAACATTGAAAGTGCACTTTAATTTTCAGAGACTCAATACATAAGTTTGTTTTTCCCAGAACACATGTCAGGTGCACTACAAAGTCAGTGAGGTGGAGTGAAGATGGAATATTTGGGGAGAAACTGAATAGGGAGGGCTACTGAGAATGTAGAACTTGACTCCTCCCCCAAAAAACCATCTGCAATGCCTCCTGAGCTGATTTTCACAAACTATGGGCCTTGAGCTGATCCACCAGAAGTAAAGAGTCCTCATAATTAAGAGTTTAACAAGTATACTTGCTCTGTCCTGCCTTTAAAGATCCTGGTTATTTAAGACTGTGAGGAATCCAGAAGTAAAGCAAGCTTGTTTCATTTTATATAATCCTATTATTACAGAATTTCTAAAAACAGACTATAGAATTCCTTTCCAGAGGAGGTGAGCTTGAGAAAGACTAAATAAAGTGAAGTGGGTAAGAGCCTGGTGTCTGCGGCCAGACAGCCTGGGTCTGGATCCCAGCAGTGCCCCTCACTCTCTGTGTGACATAAGCCACTCTACCCATGCTCTGTGCTTTCATTTCCTCATCTGGAAAATGTGGATGATAAGAGGACCTACCTCAATAGGGTGGATGTGAGAACTTAAAATACATAAAATCCTTGGAACGGATCTCTATATACAGTAGGGGCCCAATAAATATCCATTATTTCGAAGGTAAGGTTCACATATTATCCAACAGCACGAAGACTCGGTTATTAAACATCTCAGAACATTCTTCTTGATTAGCCCCAAATTTCTGGGGGACAGTAAAATATAATCTAACTATACTAGGAAAAACCAGACAAGAAAAGATGGGGTGTAAGGAAGACATGACCAGATCTAGGTAGTGATTCATGATGACCCCAAAACAGTGGAGAAGAGAATGGAAGTGGTCCAAGGCTCTTGGTTTCTAGCACGGCCGGTGCAGGAGAACCCCTGAGGGCGAAGCCCAGTCACACCTGGCGCATGCTTGGGGTCTGAGACAAGACACCTTACCTCTCCATGCCTGCGAATAAGAACAGCACCAACCTTTTAGAATTCTTGTGAGGATTACATGAACAATTAGGTGAACTGTGTCCAGCTTCTAGCAAGTACAGTTTAGCCCTGATCATTCTAGTCTTACAACAGTGATGTCTGTGTTTTTGCTTTTAGTTTAGTTTTTTTTTTTTTTTAAGTTTAGTTTAGTTTTGGGTTGTTTTGTTTTGTTTTGTTTTTGTTTTGTTTTGTCTTTTTGGTTTAGTTCAGATTTTGTTTTTGTGGAAACACACAGCCTCACCAGCTCTTAGAGTTTGAAAAGGGTCCACAGGAATATCTTTATTTTGCTGACAAAGAAACAAGGCCCGGGTGGGGGAAAAAGTCCTTTTCCTTAGGTCGCATGGCAAGTGAGAGGTGCAAGGAAGGAACAAACTTCACTCTGTGAGGTGCAGAAAAAAATGGGTGACCCTTCTCTGACTGCACCCTTCTCTGATTGCACAGGCACCCAGGGAGGAAGTGGGTCCCTAGACAGAGGCATGGGAATGGCAGGAAGTGGGCAGGCATTCCCATTTCCGGAGAGCAGAGGACAGCCAGCCGGTGGGAAAAATGATCCCAAATCAAACGACCCCATGAACACTGCTGATGCTGGTCACGGCGGTGCAAGATGCCTGTCCATGAGCAAATGGGGAAAAAAATAACTGTGATTGGCTCATGCACCTTGCAGTCCTGCCCCTGAAGCACATCCATCATCAACAGCTCGCCTGATTTTATCCTATGGTAGGTGCTGCTCTCCTTATTTTTAAAGACTTTTCAGAGAAGGTAAGTAGCTCGGTGAGGACCCAAAGGCAGTGATGCCTGACTCCCACTGCTGACCCAGTGCCACCCACCCCACATGTGGGAGACCTTAGCTCTAATACTCGGATTTAACACAGATTTGAACAGTCTTCCAAGCCGCAGGACAGTCCTCCTGCGATGTCCCTGCAGCTTGTGTCTCCATCTCACCCCCTCTGAGGGACCTTCTCTGACCAGCCTGTCCATTGAGCCCTCCCAGCTTCTCTGGGCTCCTCTAAAGCTTGCTGTCCATGTCCTCATGGGCACCTGTTCCAGAAAGGCTCAGCGTCTGTCTCATCCTCTCATGGTTCAAACTGCGGTTTACGTAGCAGTCCCTATGCGCCTACGGTGTGCCCGGCTCCGTGTCAGATAACTTCCACACTCAGACTCCCGTGATCCCTACAACCAGGCAAGGGTGCAGTGTCTGTGGTCCTCCTATTGCCAAGGAGAGGACAGAGGCTCTGAGGCCTGATATAAGGGGCCGTATGTGTTTTCTCTTGTGGCCGTTAGAAAGTGCCACAACCTCAGTAGCTTACAGGACATAAATTCTATTATTTTATCATTTTGTAGATCAAAAAGTCTGACCCGGCTCTTTTTATTTTTTTTTTAATTTTTATTTTTGGCATTTATTCTATGCAGAATTTACTACCGGGCCATAAGTTTTTGTTTCTTCAGTTTCTTCTGAGATATCTTTTTCTTCTGTGTAACCTCCTCTTCTGGTTTAGGAACAATCTGCTCTTCTTCAGTAAGAATCATCTCGATGTGGCAGGGAGAGCTCATGTATGGATTAATCCGGCCATGAGCCCTATAGGTTCTATGTCGCATCTTGGGGGCTTTGACCACCTGGATGTGCTCAGTGACCAGAGAATCTACATCTAAACCCTTAAGTTCAGCATTACTCTCCGCATTTTTAAGCATGTGTAGTAAAAATTTAGCACTCTTCTTGGGCCACTGACCCTGTGTCCAGCCCCACTGTTTGGCCTGCGCACACCTACCAACTCCACCATTGTAGCGATGGAATGGCACACACTGCTTCTGCAAAGGGACATCTTTCAGATACTTGGTGGCTCTTCGGATATGCATACCCTTGATGGCCCGTGCAGTTTCACGCATGTTCTTAAAGTGAACACGAAGATTTGGACCTCTCGACTTGCGTGATTTTGTAGGGTTTTCTGGGTCCAGCGAGTAGCGAACCATCTCCAGAGGTCACCTCAAGCCGCTCAGGGGAAGAGCAACCCGGATCTCATGAGGTTAAATTCGAGGTGTCAGCAGAGCTGCAATCCTTTCTGGAGGCTCCGAGGGAGAATCCGTCTTCTCACCCTTTTCCAGCTGCTTGTGGCTTTCCCATTCCTTGGCTCATGGCCCCTTCCTCCAGTTCCAAAGCCAGATCCTTCTCACATTGCACGTCTCTGATCCTTCTTCTCTCTTGACAGCTCTCCCTCCAACCACAGCCGGGAAAGGTCTTTCACTTTTAAGAGCTCATATGGTGAGATTGGGCCCATCAGGATAATCCAGGGTAGTCTCCTCATCTCAAATGTCATAGTCTTGATCGTGTCTGCAATCCTGTCCCTTTCCCCACGTAGGGTAATACCCTCACAGGTTCCAGGGATTTAAGGGTGGGCGTCTTGGCAGGCCTTCCTCCTGGTGGCCACCTTTGCCTGGGACCCCATCGCTAACGGGTACAGGAGCCCGATCCCTGCCAGCCCTAGCTCATTTCCATCAGGCATTCACTCCTGGCTCTATTCCATTCTCCCAAGAGTGACACCAAGTCAGCAAAGTTTATGCATGCAACTGAACACCTTCACTAATTAACTGAATAATTAACTAATCCATGTAAGAAGAGTCTGACCAAGTCAGGCTACTCCGTAGAATAATAAACAGAGGAGATCGATGGAAAGAGCACAGACTTTGAAGCTATGAAGCATTGGATTCAAGCTCTGGTTCTCCCATGAAGACACGATCTTGGGAAAATCACTCCACCTTTCTCCACCTGTACAGATGAGAATGGTAATCCTATAGGGTTGTGGGGGATTTAAATGATATAAAACCCCTTGCATTGTGCCTGACACCCAGGAAACATGGAATAGAAGCTATCATTACACAGGCTACTCCTACGCCATGACGCCCATTGGAAGCACAGACCACAGGGAAGGTGGATCGGCCCTCTGGATGTGATGAGCACTACTTCAGAGTCAACAAGAAAGACTTATGACGTGTGGCGGTCAAGGAGAATGGGAACCCGGGGTTTCATTGGCTTGAGGGTGGAGGAGCCTGGAATCTCATTGGACAAGGAGAATAGGGTTATGAGGTCACCTCAGCCCCAAGGGGGCACGTGGTACAGACCTGAGGTACATCCCTACCTTAGGCCCCAGATTTGAGGCTGTTCCTTTTCCCCAGGCCTGGATGTTTAGAATCGGGTGGGTAGGTTACCGCCTCAGTTAAGCATCTGAGTCTCTGTTTCTGCCTCCTTGAAATGGGATGATAGTCCCGTTTATCTATTCATTCTCTATGAGGATGATACAATCTTCACAACAGCCCTAAAAGGTAGATAGTGTGGTCCCCATTTTAGAAATGAGGAACTGAACCTCAGGCAAAAACCCTATTCCTATTAGCTTGCACAGCTGGTGGGGTCATGGTGCTGCTGCCGCCGCTGCTGCTGAAAACTATAGCAAGCAACTCCCCGTGTGGCCCTTGGGCAAATCCTATAAGCTGTCCTGTGTCTCGGATGTGCTAGTGGTGGCACTGGACTGGGCTTGATTGTCATCGCCGTGGCCCCTTTCAACAGCCAGAGTGATCCTTAAATCTTGATCACCCCTGTGCACTTCCCCATGCTTCCAGTTTCCCTCAGAGAAAATCCAAAGCCAACCCCTGAGGCCCTCAATGCCATACAAGACCAGCTCAGCCGCCTCGTTGGCCACAAGGCTCCAGCCTCCTCTTCTGGGATCCACCCATGAGCTCCCACCTCAGGGCCTTTGCTCTTGCTCTCCTGTCTGTCCAGTGCACTGTCCCCCCTACATCAGCAGGGACCCTGTCCTCGCCTCCTCCCAGTCTCTGCTCTAGCGTCACCTTCTCAGTGACACGCTCCTCCATGACCACCCTTTATAAGCACACTCTATGTCCTCATCCGGTTCGATTGCCCGTCTAAACAAGCACCCCCACCTGACCAATCAGGATGATGCATCACTTGGCTTATTGTCTTGTCTCTTTCCCCTGGAATATGAGCATTCGCTGCTGGAGCCTCACTGCCGAGAACGGGGCCAGGCACACAGTAGGCGCTCTGTGCATATATGTTGCACCAGAGAATGATCTCCTCAGCTCCTCTGCATCCCGGGCAGAGAAAGCAGCAAGCTGGGCAAAGTGGGAAGGGGAGCAGAGGGGGAGCAGAGCCATTCTGAAGGAGGAACAGCCCGGGCTGCTGACAGCTGTCCGTGGGTGCCCCTAGCAGGGCACAGCTGAGTGCATATGCTCATCTTCCCCCTTCTCCTCCCCAAAGTGCAAGAGCACCCCAGAGCCACCGAGAGCTGAGCCCAGCCCCAGAGCTGGCTAAGAGAACTGAAAGCCAAACCTAGAGTCTTCAGGGTTGAAGCAAACCCTCGAGTCTCGGTTTGCTGACCCGCTGCTTTATTTAGGACAAAAAAGATGAAACAAAGGAGGAGACGAGAAGTTCATCCCAAGGAAAGGAAACTTGGGCCTACCAGGGTATTGATGATAAGCAGAACAGTGGGTGTACACACCCTTATGGACTTATGGGTTTTACCCCAGAGGGTGCAAATGAAAACAGGGCCGCTCAGAGATGGGGGGCTGCTGCCGAAGCTCCTGGAACATGGGGAGGAGACACTGAAAGGGTGATGGGAAGAGTCCATGGAGGAGCAGAGCCAAAGAGACGAGCCTCTCTTGCCTACTGGTCCCTGCCAGGACCCTCCGTGGCTGAGCTCCACCAGAAGCCAGGACAAGGGAGCAGGGGACGCGGTCGGCAGGGTCAGCCGGCGGGGCACGGAGGCGGTCAGGGACGCACTCTGTGAACCGCGGAGAAGGGTCAGCCCTTGGCGGGGAGCAGGCCACAGACAAGGCCCTCGGTCCCTATTCACTGAAGGTTGCCAGGTGTCCCCAGCCCAACACTCAGCACCCTCTGCAAACTTCTCAGTCTCCAGTGCTCCCCACAAGCACCAAAGCCTTGGTATGCGTAGGAAAAGCTTTCATCAAAAATAAAATAAAAATAAAAATAAAAAATTTTAAAAAAGAAAAAGAAAAGCCTTCATCCACACATACACAAGCTCCTGTGCAACTCTCACACACACACACATGCAGCACATACACAACTCTCACACGTACACCGACACACTCACACGCGCACACACACCTATACATGCGTATATGCTCAGTCTCATGCACACATATGACACACACTCGTGCTCAGAGGCGCACCCTCACAGATACACATGAACATTCACACACCTGCGCACTCTCACACTGTCACACAACACGTATGCACCTTCACACACATGCACAGACATGCACATCTGTATGCATCCTCACACACAAGACACATCCACACCTCCACAAACAGACCCGCACAGCTGAGCGTGGGCTCATAGCCTGTGTTCACTACGTTCTCAGAACACCCCATGAGTAACCTCGCCCTTGTCTCTCTCTCCCCAGACTGGGAGCAACCCGAGGGTAGGGGCCACAGCTTGTTATTGTTGGCTGTGTTAATACGAACTTGGCACGTGAGTGCAATGATGGGGGTGGCACGAGAGGCCGCTCCTCCTGAGCGCCCACTATGTGCTGCGCACATCTGAGGGCCTTTACATTCATGGTGTCCCTGTTCTTCAGATATGAAAAATGAGGCCCCAAAAGGTTGACAGCTTTTCCAAAGAGAACTCAAGTCGTGAGGGGCGGAGCCGAATGCAAACCCCCTGCCTCCCAACAGACACAGTGCTCGGGTGTCTGAACCCAGCGCAGGCCTGCAGGGCCGAGAGGTCAGTGACTAGAGGCCACAGGGAACTCGCCCTGCGTCTCCGCGTGGGGGTCGAAGGTTAGGAGCCTAGCTCTGAACATCCTGTGTCTCCAATCCAGAGTCACTCAGGGTAAAATGGGATTGCCCTGGCAGGGCTGAGACAAACCTATGGGAGGGCTGAGGAGTGGAGCACAGGCCTCCAAGGCTGCCCTGAGTCACGGTGACTGAGTGCTGAGCCGGGGGGAGCCCATCAGCGCCTACCCGGGGCCGCACAAGCTCATCAGCGGCAAGTGTTTTACTTCTGTGTCTGCACTTTGGAGGGAGACTGGCAACCCAGGCAGAGCGCAGGATTTGTGGAAACCCACCTACTCCAAATTCAGAAAATGAACCCAGAAAGAACACTGCGTTGATGGTGCAACTCTTGTTTGCCTACCATTTGACTTCTAGCAGGAAGTATTTTTAAAGGGTATTTTTCTCCTTTGCTGGCCAGTTCCTCATTGAGAAATTCTCTTTTGTGACACTTGGACATCTCAGCTCCCAAAGTGATGATGGGACTTTTTTTTTTTTAATTTCCACTTCTAGGTTTGGATTCACTTCTTCATTCATCTGGAAGAGCAGAGAGGATTTCCAAACGCTTACAGAATGTCTCTTCCGAGCACCAAAGACTGGCCTGTTCCCAGACCCTGTCACTTCTTACAACCGTGTGGCACAAGATGGGATGTCTCCACCTCCTCTTCCTCTCCCCTGACCCCTACTCACACACCCTGCACAGTTTATCAGCACCCTCCACGTCCCACCATACGTTATGAAGCAACATGATAAAATCTCCTGTTAGATTTGGTAAGAAATAGAATGTAACCCGATGGTGAAACCTTAATGGGCTTCAGAACTGAACGGGAACATGCTGAAGCTGGACACTTCCTTACTCCCTGCCCTTGGAGACCAAGAAAGCCAAAACTATCACCCCTTCTGGCTGCCCAGCAGCAGGGTTCCCTCTGATGCCTTAGGCTGCATGAGAATTTGCCCATCACCAATCTACCAGGCCCCCCCTGGGCTTCCATCCTTTCAGTGATCACAGGGTATGAGCTCCTGCTTACTCTGCTGGCCTCGCCTGATGCTCCTGCACTCAGACTCTACGTTGGGCGGCACCAGGCTCCTGCTATGCCTTCCGTAGGCTGTTCTACCTTTGGCTCACAGTATTTTCTATTCCTGGGATGCCTTTCCCCCTCAGGTTTTATCTGGTGAGATCCTCCTTATGCTGCACTCACACTGAGCATCATTTCCCAAGCCCCAAGCTACACGGCACCCCCTTGGAACCTCCAAGCTTCCCTCTGCCCCGACCTTCACCACCTTGTGTTGAGAACATCTGCCCTCTGGTCTACCTCTTAGTTCTGAGTTCTGGGAAGACAGAGGAACCACGTCTGGTTTCATCCTGATGCCCAGAGCCCAGCACAGGGAAGGGTGTATTACCGGTGCACAGAGGAGCACTTTGTAGAAGCTGGCTCAATACCCTTCATTCGCCTTCATCCTCTAAATGGGCACATGAATTGGCCCAACCTGGGCCCAGAGAAAACAGGAGCCTAGAGATAAGTACAAAGTGACTGAGTTCCCTAACCCTCCCAGGTGTTGGGTGAGAAACAGAGAGCAAGCAGCCCAGATGGGGGCCCCAAGAAGCTGTCAGTGGTGGGACTCCCCAGGGCAAGATGATTCCAGGAGGAAAGCAGGTGGCCCTGTGTGGCTGAGGTTTCATGGGTGGTTCCAGGAAAGCCCTAGGGCAAGTACTTCTAAGCTATCTTTATTTCTACAGCTTTCTTTATAATCATAAAGGTTCTGTTCTAACAGGACCTGTGTCCATCATCCAATTAATTTCATATCAACTCTATGAGATCAGTATCATTTTCCCCATTTGATGAATAAGGAAATTTAAGTAGAGAAAAATTAAGTTGCCCAAGATCACACATCTCAGAAATTGTAGAAGTAGAATCCAAACTCAATTCTGCTTGGCCACATGGCCCTTTCTGTTACCCAAAGAGTTGAATTTCCTAATTGAATAAGAGAAAAATTCTCCAAACAGGAACCAGGAGAAATGCCATGTGACTTTGGCCTGGTCATAATCACTCTGGTTCTTGATTTCCTCATCATTTCCCTGTAAGTGTACACTTAGCTCAAGGCACATTTAACATCACCTCCTCTGTAGAACTGCTCCTGACCACTCCATGTTATAGTTGACAGCTAACCAATCCTTCCTTTGTGCTCCCAAAGCCTCTATGTCCCAGCACCTACGCATCAGTCAGCTATCACTGTGTAACAAACCACTCCCAAACTCAATGGCTTCAAATCAGGTATCAGAAAACATTTTCTTCAAAGCCTTAGTCTCTTGTCACAACTACTTGTCACAACTACTCAGCTCTGTCTTTATAGCTCAAAGAAACTGTAAACAATACATGACTAAATGGGTACATCTATGTTCTAATAAAACTTTTTTTTAAGGGATTGCTATTTATTTATTTATTTTAATTTTTATTTATTTATGATAGTCACAGAGAGAGAGAGAGAGAGAGAGAGAGAGAGAGACATAGGCAGAGGGAGAAGCAGTCTCCATGCACTGGGAGCCCGACATGGGATTCGATCCCGGGTCTCCAGGATTGCGCCCTGGGCCAAAGGCAGGCGCTAAACCGCTGCGCCACCCAGGGATCCCTCTAATAAAACTTTTTTACAAAAAGTGGTAGCTTGCTGGGCCACAAGCCATAACTGGCTAATCCATGCTTTGAGCAATAAGTGTTTATCATTGTTCATGAGTCTATGAGTTGGCCAAACCAATCTACTCATCTGGGCCAGGCTCAGCTGATCTTGCCTGAGCTCATTCATGCGTCTGTGTTCAGCTGTCCAGATGCCCAGGGGGTTAGCTGGTTTAAGATGCTCATATGCATACCTGGTAGTTGGCCTGCTATCAGCAAAGGTAATAGAGATGACTGAGCCATGAGTCTCTTGTCATCAAGGAAGCTATCCTGGGTTTGTCCTCCTAGAAGCTCTGCAAAATCCCTAGAGATGGGGGAAGCACACAAGGTCAGTTGAGGCCTAGGTTCAGAATTGGCACACCACTACTTCCACCACATTTCATTTGACAAAGCATATCACAAGATCAGCCTAGGTCCCAGGGGTAAGAAAATAGCTTCAGCCTCTTAAGAGGAGAAACTAGAAACCCACATCACCAAGAGTGTGACTACAGCATGAACCAAGGAATTGTGACTATTTCAACCATAGGTGCACCTGTATATGTTATATACATGTCTCCCTCTCTTCAGACTATAGGTCCCTTAGAGATGGGTTTCCATATCTTATTCATCTTTGTGTTTCCAGTTTCTATCACAGGGCTTGGAACACATCTATTTCACCTTAAGAGCCCTCAAACCCATCCATCTCTGTCATCACCTCCCCTCTGGTCCAAGGTATTGTCAGCTCCCACCTGGCCCACTGCCACTGCCTCCTGACTCTGACTGCTGGGGGTAGGGAGAGATGGTTAACATTTACTAGACATTGGGAAAGAGTTTATATCCATTGAAGCCAGAAAACAAGGCAAGTGCAGAAGAACACCAAGCACTTGGGAAGCAGAGTTGGAGGCTTCTATTAATACAGGGGAATAGGGCAGAAAAGGAAGTTTGAGGATGCTGGTGCTCTAGTCATGACTCTGCTCAGTGTTTGGACCTGGTGCAGGTCCTATCAGGACACCTGAGATCAACAGTGGTAGGAAAGTCCAAGAACTTACAGAGAACCCACATAGCCAGCCAGAAGCAACATGGCATTAGCATTGAAATCAACACCCAGCTCTGCTTCCTTACTTTACAGATAGCTTAACCTTTCCATGCCTCATTTCACCATCCACAAGATGGAAATAAAAACAAATAACTCCCTCTCATCATAAATATAAAACTCAAAATCAAAGAGTTTATGTAAAGGATGTTGTAATGAGACCTGCCACTCATGGTGTGTTGGGACACATTTTACATGCTGTACAGCTCATCCACTCCCCACCATGACCTCAGAAGTCAGGCCCTGCTATTATCCTCAGTTTACAGATGAGGAAGCAGAAGCTCAGAAATATTTAATAACTTGCCCAAGTTTGCACAGCTAGCAGGACATGGATCTGGAATTTGAGTTCCCTCTTTTGTTCCAGAGCCTATGCTTGTTATTACTCGGCACGCTCAACAAACTCCAGGGGAGATTACTATTAAGGCTCTCAGGGCTCCCCAAGGTCAGGCATGCCTTCCTCTTCCCTTCCTGTCTATGTGTGCCTGGCCAAATGGCAAAAGAGAAGCCCATGTCTCACACTTGCCTCTGCTACTTCTTCACCCCTTGACCTTGAACAAGCAAGGTCACTTTTCTGGAACTCAGTGATTACTCTTTCCATAAAATGGGTCTGATAATTCATGCCACCCTAGCAGATCATCACAGGGAATAAGACCAACATGACCACACATGGCAAGTTACCCAGCAATGCCTAAGTCAAAAGGGCTATGGGACAAAGCACTTCCAGCTGAATGAACATGATACCAAAAGCTCAGCGCTCAATGAGGGGCTAGCTCCAGTGGAGTGGACCACCCTTGCCCAGAGGCCAGCTTGTTTATGCAGTGATTGACTCACGTTGAAACTCAAGAGGCTGCATCTGCCTTCAGAGCAAGCCCAGACGCCACTTTCCTCTTTGCTTCACTGGCTTCAGGTTGGTTTTTTTTCTTTAAAAAAAAAAAAAAAAAAAAAAAGTTTGGCAAGGGATGTTTCCCAAAAATTTTAAGTGGTTTGATTTTTTTCTTTCTTTTTCTTGATTTTTTTTTTCTTTGATTGCATGCAATTTCAAACAATGGCGTCATTTACAGGCTCCTGGCGGCCTCCCGCCATGGGTCCCATGGTGAGCTCTGCTGTCTAAATCATTGGCTGCTGCCATTCTGACCCTGAAACCGCAGCTCTCCTCTGAGGTTGAGTCACGTGGCATCTGAGGGCTCCGTAGCCTTGAAGTGAAGTACAGGCCAGCTAGAACTCAGATTTTCTATTTTAAACTCATCCGTTGTTATTATATGCCCAGTGGTACATTTTTCTCTTTCTTCCCAATGAGTCTCCAAGATTCTCAATGTTAAGCTCCATGGGTATAACCCTCCTCCCACTCTCGATTCCTTATTTTGGGAGATGTTATAAATAAAGTTGGCCAAAGTCTGCCGCCCTTAGATGTGTATCGTGTGTATAACATGGGTTTTCTACCCTCCTGGATTCCTGGAATTAGGACACTTTATGTTAAGACAATATTTTGGAGAGGAGATACCTTCAACCCTAGAAATCATTTACACTGTAGGATGAATCGGCCTTTTTTAACAGATCTGAAAGCAGTTGCTAGATGGAGAAGGTGGAAAGAACAAGACTTCTGGGAGTTACAAGTGGAGTGAAATACCAAAGGGTGGGAAAGGGGTAGGAACAGGATTGTCACACACTGAAAATGAACTTCACCTCTGTCATGAATTTACTCTGTGCTGGGACCATCCCAAAGCTTTACTCTGAAAGGAGGTTATCATCAAAGAGACCTCCATACTGTGTCTGGGATTTATCTTTATTTATATTACCTAACAAATTTTATATAACACATTTCTGGGTCAGGAGGGGCTGTGTCTTTACATATGTAAACTAATTTAATCCTCCCAACAACCACGTTAAATAAGTATTATTACGATCCCCGTATGACAGATGGGGAAACTGAAGCACAGAAAAATTGAGTCATTTGCAGGATGTCCCACAGCTTCTGAGGGGCAGGGCTGGAATTCAAATCCAGGCAGTCTGGCCCCAAAGTCCATGCCATTAACATCTAAGCTGTAAAGGCAAAGGGACATAAAACCATTGGTATGATTTTATTTTCTTTTGGGGGTAAGTAAATGAGTAAGCTCTTGTGATGAGTAAGTCATTTCACCATTCAACTTGAAAGGCATCATCAAGACTGTCAGAACCGGTAACCAGAGAGTGGCTTATGAAATTGACGGTGACATTGATTAATTCATCTTCTTGACTCATTCAACAGGTATTACCAAGCACCCTCTATGCCATTGGCTGGACACTGAGTAGACAATCATTAGTAAGACGGTCAAGGCCTTGCTTGCTCAGAGCTTACCATCTGGATGACACTCAGGCCCCAACTGATAATTGCAATATGGATGGCAAGTGGCAGGTGGCAGGTGTGGGCCAGCCCGCTATAGGAGTCCCAGGATGCAGAGGGCAAGGTCTAGAGAAATGACACCTATGCTGAGCTCTCACAAATGAGCAGGAGTTAGCCAGATGACAAGGCAGGGGCAGAGTGAACCAAACAGCAAGAGCACATACAAAGTCCCAGTAATGATGGAGAACAGGATGGTTGGGAAAACAGAAAGTTGAGTGAGGCTGGTGTGGCAGGGGGGGTGTGAGGAGAGGGTGAGGGGTGAAGGTGGACAGACGCGGGGCCGGATGCCACAGGGCCATGTGCCCTCCTGTCCCCGTGCAGAGTTGAGGCTTATCCTGGGGTCAAAAGGAAATAGATCCGGGGAGGCACGAGGGGTCTTTAAGGCAGGGAGGACCAGGGGCAGATGTGGGCAGGAGAGGACCTGCAGGCAGTGGTGGTTTCCAGTGACTGTAGGGAGCAAAAGACACATCTCTACCCCTAAGCTGGGCCTCTAGATCTGTGGGTTGATTACAGAAAACTGGGCCTGACCACCATAAGTTAAATATAACAGTTTACCTCAGATGTCCCGCTTCTCCTTGAAACAATACAGACTTGGCAGAGAAAACACGCCCATAAAAGAAACCAGCTCCGGTGATGAGAGAAGCCAAACTAAAGAGTCTCTATGATTACAGACTAGGAAATCTGCGTATCTGGTTAACTTTCTTTTCCCTGAGCCCCATCAGGCAAGACCAAAGTGAAGACCAATGGGGTCACAGTCATGGTCTGGAAACTAGACCCACCAGGGCCAGTCGAAGCCTCCGTCCCCCTCTCTCAGATTCAAGGAGGCCTTGGCACGCCTCCTGTGCACAAGACAGTGCTCCCCTTCATCCACTCATGTCATTCACCTTCCCTTTGCCACTCACCTTGTGCCCCTGGTCACATCCCTAGTGGCCTCCATCGAGGGCTCCTCACGCTGCTGGGAGTTCCCAGGCTCTTGCTTCCCATCCAGCGAGCCAGCCCACTGTCTAACCCGCTCTCTTCTATACAGTCAGGCAGATGGTTTTGGAACCTCTTTGACACAGTCACAAAGCTGAGCAAACCTTAGATCCCTGGGAACCTGGAGGCACAGCCAGTCCATTTCCCTAGTGAGCTTATCTTGACTGATTGCTGGAAAGCCGAGCACTGGAGACACAGGCATGAATGAGACCCATCTCTGCCCTTGAAGGGAGCCTAGCCTCATAGAGGATCCTAGCCCCTCCCTTCAGAAGACTTCTTAAAGCCTGACACCCAAGCATTGGCACCAGTAGAATATCACCAGGGGATGGTCGGCGGGGAGGCCCTCCAGGAAGAGGATGCACGCAAGGTCCAGTCTTAGCCGGCTCCGGCATGAGGGCAAATCTCCCCACTTAGTGCAAAAGAGAGCCCGGGGGCTCTGCTCCATCTTGAGCTGAGAGAGAGAGTAACAGCAACAGTGAGGACAATAGTAACTTACTATGTTCTAGACCAGCTCCAACCAATAGAAGTTTCTGTGATGCTGGAAACATCGTATAATCTGTACTGTCCAATACACCAGCCACTAGCCCCATGTGTGCATTTGCAATGTGGCTAGTGCGACTGATGAACTGAATTTTTTAGTTTAAGTTCATTTAAATAGCCACATGCGACCAGAGGGTGCTATATTAGACAGCACAGTACAGGGTATTGTGCTAAGTACTTGATGGGTAATAAATTAATACTAACAAAGAACAATGAGCTAAGCATGATTATCATGTTCATTCTAGGAATGTAGAGACTGAGGTCCAGAGAGGTTAGATAATTTATCCAAGTCACTTAGTAAGTGTAGAGACAAGATACAAATCCCCAAGACTGGGCAGCCCGGGTGGCTCAGCGGTTTAGCACCACCTTCAGCCCAGGGTATGATCCTGGAGTCCCGGGATCGAGTCCCACGTCGGGCTCCCTGCATGGAGCCTGCTTCTCCCTCTGCCTGTGTCTCTGCCTCTCTCTTTCTCTATCATGAATAAATAAATAAAATCTTTAAAAAAATTATTTTAAAAAAATCCCCAAGACTAAGCCTGAAAAGAAGAAACAGTTCCCTCATTGTTCATTCATTCATTCATTCATTCATTCACTCACTCTAGAGGCAGAGAGTTGTGCCCCCGTGCTATGCGGTGGGGATATAGACATAAATAGGATGGGGTCCTTGGCCAGAGGGAGAAGACCATCTAAAGAGGGAGACAATTGCTTCTTGGCCTCTTGTCTAAGATGAAGTGTAAAGAGGGAGACAGACAGACTAAAGGAAACCTTCACATCAAGAGACAACTGCCATGTTCAAGGTCAGCTCACAGTGCTGGGGAGCCCTCAGCTGGGACCGTTAACCCAGCATAGGGACGTTGGGACTCTTGAAGACAAGCAGGATTTCTATATTCACAAACAGAAGCCCCAGCCAGGTGCCCTGATTCCTTTCCAGGCCCCCCCTCCCAGGATGAGGACCTCCTGAGAGGACAGAGGTGGACAGACCCTGGGAGGTGGGGATAAGGTCACTCCTGCCTTATGAAGCTCACGGGACACCCAGCAACTGAAAACCTCCTGTGACATGCCCTCAGTTGTCCAAATTGCCCACCGGTAAACCATTCAGACTGTAGCTTCCAGAGCTTTCCAAGATTTGCATCTTGCGGAGCCTAACCTAGCACTCGATAATAGGTCTGCGATGAAGGTGTGTTTAGCATCAAGTGCCAGCTCCACCACACAGTGGCCTGGTGACCCGAGGCAAGCTTTTTGTAGCTTTCTGAGCCTCAGCTTCCTTGTCTGAAAAACATGGAGAACAATATTTATTTTCCAGGTTTGTTATGAGGATTAAATGCGTATGAAGCCCCTGATATTCTGAAGGCCATTAGTAGATGGCTACTATTATTATGAAGATTATTGTTGATTAAAGCTAAACGTAGACCATGTCCCCTTGCTCCCCAACACTTCCCCCAGAGTACTGAGGCAAAGGAGAAAATCCAGAGTGTGGAAAGTGGCTGAGTGTGCTGAGACCTGGGGTCCTTTCTGAACCCGATCACTGATTTGTGTAAAATTGGATGGCTCCTAACCCCACCCTGGGTCTCAGTTTCCTCATCTGTAAAATAATACTACTAGCCCAGACCTGGCGATCTTCCCAGCAAATGCCTAAAGGAATGGGGCGAGGATAAAATAAAAATGAGCCAAGGGAACCTAATGTCACGGTTGCTGCTGACAGTGCCAGATGGGAACATTGACTTACTTTTACCAATTATTCTGATTTTCAACAGAAGCTAGACATCTGGAATTTTTGTTTTAAAAAAAAACAACAACTTAAATTATTTTTAAATTATATTTTTTTAAAAAAGATAACTATTTCAAACTTTCAAACACCGTAAAGTTAAACACAGCGGATCTTCAAGCCAGGGCTAATCCAGTGGCTGGCATTTTAGCCTCCGCAGACCAGACAACCTCTGGGCACCTCTTGGTCCTGATGGGCAGCAACTCTGCCCCCAGGCCCCACCTCAGCTCCATTGCCCCCTTTGCCTGTTTCTGAGAAAACACATCTTTCAGGTCCCCTTTTCAGTTCCTTCCCCCACGTGCGTCACAAACCTATAAGGCCTCAGAGGATGCCCCGTTGGGGCCCAAGACTCCTAGAACCCTACAGAAATGCGTCCTAGCAAGTTCTCCTTGCATTTCCAGAAGCCTCTGTACCTCTCAGTTCCTGGTTCCACTTTGTGACGACTGATTTCCTACACTGACCTCATTCTCCACTTCACCAAATGGAAAGGGTTGATGAAATCATCATTTCAGCCCCAATGTGGCAGAGCAGATGTGAAAACCAAGGCTGAGCTGACAGCCAGAGCATCTTAAGGGCCATCAACATGCCAGGCACTGTTGAAAGCCTGCGGTAGGTGAGCACCTACTTAATCTTTGTGGCAAACCCATAAGGTATTCAGGAGGAAGTCTAGCCCTGCTTGCCGGCATCATGTCTCCCCCTCTTCATGGGATCATGTGTGCCTCTGCATCCTTGTATATTCTGACCTCTCTAAGACGCTCTTCCCTCCACTCCTGATTGGCGAGTATTGCAACTGACCCTTCAAGATATCCCCTCTGTGAAGTCATCCTGGGCTTCCTACATCTGCGTAGCGTGTATGTCTCATCATTGCAAGCCTCCCATTGAACAAGCACTGCACTGTGTGTTTGTCTCCCCCATGGGACTAGAAACTCCCTGAGGGCAGAGCTAGGGCTTACTCATTTAATCCTGACAACACAGCAGGCTTAATACATGCTGTCCAAGGTGGCCTACTCTGAATCCCTCCCCTTGTTCTGCCTGCACTTCTTGCCTAACCCCAGAGGAGCCCAGATACCATGGCTGGGAGACATAGCCATTGCATCCACCAATGGTGTCACCCTGTATCAGTTTACCAGGACTGTCACAACAAAGGATCATAGACTAGGTGGCGTAAGCAACAGAAATTTATTTTCTCACACTTCTAGAGGTTAGAAGTCCAAGATCAAGGTGTTGGCAGGAGGGTTTCCTCTGAGGCCTCCCTCCTTGGCTTTAGATGGCCATCTTCTCCTCGTGTCTCCATGGTTTTCCTTCTGTGTGTGTCTGTGTCCTAGACTCCTCTTCATATAAGGACATTAGTCAGGTTGGATTGGGACCCATCCTGATGACTTCATTTTACTTTAATGACCTCTTTAAAGGCCCTATCTCCAAAAACAGTCACATTCTGAAGTTAAGACTTCAACATCTGGATTGGGGGGTGGGGTGGGGGACACAATTCAGGCCATAACAGACCTCAATTTCCCTCCTTCCTGCTTCCCAAGGTAACCTACATGCAGCTAGAATCATTTAAGATCAGTCTGGGAGAGCCCTTCATGGGCTTCCAGCCCAAACTTTGCATTTCACAAATGGGAACACTGAACCTTATAGAGGGAAAATAGCTTGCCATTAAAATCATCCAGCAAATTACATCAAAGCTTCTGACTACTGGCCCACGAGTCTTCCTGTGACCCCCACACCCATTTATAAACACCATTTTTGCTATTTTGAGAACCCCTCTCACCTGCAGAGCAGAAGGTAGGCTGATGGGAGACAGGAGCAGATTTCCTGCCAGTCACTCTCCTCCCTGGTCCTGCTCAGTGAATGCCAAGTTTCTAAAGTTGCTCTCAGCCACCTGTGAGGGGTGCACAAGATGCCCTGGTCACTCAGCTTGACCTCAGAGCTCCCAGAGGGGTATTTGATTGAAATATCAAGCATTTGATTTTTCTCCTTCCAGTTCAGAGAGTGTCCACTTAAAGGGCCCTCTTGCCACCCCACATGCCTCCCAGGACCTGAGAGCCACCGCCATTGCCCTGGGGGCCTGTGGAGCAGCACCTGCACCCCTTGTCCTATATCCACTTTAAGCCTGCAAAGGCCAGGCCAGGGCAGCTCACGTCTGTCTAGTCCAGGCCTCTTCAGAACAACCCTCAGTGCTTCTACACTGGGACAACCCAAAGCCCTCCACAGTTTCACATGCCTGCAAAAGAAATTTGGTCCTCCCCAAACTGCTTGGGTTCAAATACTTTCTCTAGCCTCTTCTAGCTATGCAATTGCACAAAAGTTAAATAGCCTCTCTGGGGGTTGGTGGTGGTGTGATAGCAAGACCTCCCTTATAGAATTTTGTATATTAAATTCACTCATATGTGTACAGCACACAGAGTAGTGCCTGCATATATTAAGTCCTACGTAAGTATTTGTTAAATTCATATATACGTGCTCTCCACTCTACCCAACACAGCCAACACAACAACGACAAGCATTCTCAAGAACCTGCGATGTGTAAAGCACAGTTCCTGGCAGGAAAGGCTTACGGTTACAGGTGAACTTGATAAGGGCCTTGAAGGTTAGGGAGAAATTCCTGGGGCGTGGGGGAAGCTGTAGAAATCCAAGTAAAGGGAGAATCACGAGTAGGGTCAGGGTGGCTGAAGAGCCCATGGCGTTGGGCAAACACTGGGTGTGGCTAAGGCTCTGAGCAGAAGGGGAGGTTGTAGAACCAGAGGCTGAAAGGACAAGAGACCAAATCTTGGCGAAGTGGGATGCTGGGGAAACAGGTCTCAGGGACGCAAAGCACTTAGTCCGGGAATGCACCACGCATGTGCCCCTCGCTGGGCCTTGCTTATTCTGGTCCTGTCCCGGCGGCTCACACTGCCACGTTTTGACTCTGTTCCAGCTCAGCACTAGGCCTGGGATACAAAACTGGATAGGATGTACACAGTCTCTGCTCTAGAAGCAAGCACAAAGTTGAGAGGGAGAGGGGGCAACTAATGAGCCGCTTGAGAGTGGTGTAAAGAAAGAATGAGACAAAAAAAGAAAGAAAGAAAGAAAGAAAGAAAGAAAGAAAGAAAGAAAGAAAGAAAGAAAGAAAAAGAAGAAGAAGAAGAAAAAGAAAGAAAGAAAGAAAGAAAGAAAGAAAGAAAAAGAAAGAAGAAAGAGAGAGAAAGAAAGAAAGAAAAAGAAAGAAAGAAAGAAAGAAGAAAGAAAGAAAGAAAGAAAGAAAGAAAGAAAGAAGAAGAAAAAGAAAGAAAGAAAGAAAGAAAGAAAGAAAGAAAGAAAGAAGAAAGAGAGAGAGAAAGAAAGAAAGAAAAAGAAAGAAAGAAAGAAGAAAGAAAGAAAGAAGGAAAGAAAGAAAGAAAGAAAGAAAGAAAGAAAGAAAGAAAGAAAGAAAGAAAGAAAGAAAGAAAGAAAGAAAGAAAGAAAGAAAGAAAGAGACCCTGGACATGGAGCAGCTCCAGCGGAACATGGGAGGTCAGGGAGGACTTTCCAGAAGATGGGACATGTGAGCACAGTGATGAAGGGCACCTGAGCCTTCGCAATAGGGTAAGGTGAGGAATGTTCCAGTCTGTGAGTAGGCACCAGAGCGTGAAATGTAGCCTGGCATGGCTGGAGCAAAGGGCATATAGAGGCCAAGAGGCAAGGGATAGGGCTTTGGGGGAGGAAGTAGCCAGAGCTGGTGGGGCCTTGTGGGGCAGGACAAGGAATTGTACTATTATTCAGGAGCTAATGGGCTCCAGAGATGGACTTTGGGAGGGAAAGGGCACAAACAGAGCTACATTTTAGAGCAAACACTGTTGGTTCCCCCGCATCAGAGCCTGAGACACGAAAGTGAGTAGCTGTGGTTTGTGAGGTGACCCCAGGAAGCAGCAGTGACAGAATGAGGAGAGTGGATTGGGGATGGGGGTAAGACTAGAAGAGGTGGGGGGTTACTGAACTGGTTACTCCTGTGAACAGCAGAACTCAGTCCCATTGGGGACCCTCTGAGAAACCATTAATGATCTTGACATTGTCACCAACTTTCAGTTCCCACCATTTATTTTTTTTTAAGATTTTATTTATTTATTCATAAGAGACACAGAGACAAAGGCAGAGACTTAGGCAGAGGTAGAAGCAGACTCAATCCCAGGACCCCAGGATCATACCCTGAGCTAAAGGCAGACACTCAACCACTGAGTCAGCTAGGCATCCCCATTCCCTGCCATTTAAAGTCTGCCTCAGGAGACACTCATTCTCTCTCCACCCATTGCTCTTCCAAGCATAGACACTGACTGGCTTTCCACTGGCTGTGGTTTTGAACAAGCCCGACATGTGTGAAATAGGACAGTTACAGCGTGCATGAAACCATCTTCACTGCTGTGCTGAGGTCCGGTGGTCTAAGGAAGGTGTGGGGGGCACAGAAACATCTGCAGTTATCCCCTTTGGTATAAGATGCATCCGTGACAATTACCTTCTGTTGCAATTAACAGAAAAACAAAATTAATAGTAGCTGAATCAAGTTAGATTTTTAATTCATCCTTGCATTAAAGACGTCCAGAAATAGTGGCTTATGGCTGGTATACTTCCTGAAGGGCATTCTCCAAAGGCCATTCTCCAAATGGCCCAAGGTAGCTGCTAGAGCACCAACCATCAGAACCAAGTTCCAGGCAGCAGAATAGAGCCAGGAGAAAGAGGAATGCATGCTCTGCATTTTAAGGAAACTGTCTAGCACGTCCACATGACACTTCACTTATATCTTCTTGGGCAGAGCTTAGGCACAGAGTCATTCCTAGCTGCAAGAGAGGCTGGCAAATGTTGTCTTTTAACTCATTGGCCATGTATCTAACTAAAAGTAGGCACCCTATAGCTAAGAAGGGAAAGAGAATGGACCTTGAGAGGCAGCTATCAGCCCCTGTCACAAAGATATGAGGCAGAGCCAGGAGGTTAATTCAGAAGCAGTTGTCATAATCCAGGGAGAGATGAGAAGGATCCAAGCAAGGGGAATGGCAGGGGTGGATGAAGAGGAACTGTGCATGCCAAATGCCTGGGTATGGATTTGGCAGAACTTGGAGAGGGGTGTAGAGAGGAAAGGAAGGGCAGGAGTCAGAAATGAATCCCAGGCCCTGACTTGGATGGTGAGGTGAGTGGAGATGCCGTCCATGCAGGAAGAAAATACGAGAAGGTAAACAGTTTAGGAGAAGGTGATGAGGTCCTCTGCAGTCATGCTGAGTTTGTGATGCCAGAAGGATACCTAGAGATGTCCAGGAGGTAGACATTGGGTGACCAGGTGGTCAGGCGACAGCAATTTAGGGGCATCAGCCAGTGGAGAAGAGGAGCCCTCAGAGTGAGGACACAGAGAAAGGGGGAAGGGGCTCATGCAGCATAGCAGGCTGACATCAGAGGATAAAGAGCATGGGAAGCTGGCCCGTGTGAACTGCATCAGAGGGCAGGAGGAGAGTCAAGGGTATTTATGCCCCTGGTTGGCTGTGCCCCTCTTGTAGCTACACTCTCTGGGTTCTGATAACCACTTGGCCTTCCCATTGGGCCTAGAATGGGTAATGGTTCCCTGATATTATTCATGCTAGAGTGCTGCACCATTTCCTGGTACATTCTCTTAATTCTTCCATACTTTTTAAAGAGTGCCTTCATTATACCCTCCTTAATTAGATAGGTGATAGATAGATAGATAGATAGATAGATAGATAGATAGATAGATGATGGATACATGGATAGATTGGATGGATGAGAGATGGATGGATTGGATGGAGGGGAGATGATAGATAGATAGATAGATAGATAGATAGATAGATAGATAGATAGATAAGTGGATGGGTAGATGAATGGATGAGTTAGATGGATGGGTGAGTGGGTGGAGGGACGAGTGGGGGAGTAGATGGATGGATGGGTGGATGGATGGATGGATGGATGGATGGATGGATGAATGATGGATAGATAGTTTGGATGGATGGCAGATAGATAGGTTGCAAGGGAAGATGAGATCACAAGAGAAACTGGGAAGTGACAGCAAGGGAGGTAGCAGGAGAACCACAAGTCAAAGGAGAAGTGAGCTCAATGTCTAATGTGACCCCCACATTAGTTAGGAGAAGGGCTATGAGACATCCACTGGATTTGCCAAAAGAAGGTCACTGATGACCTCGGTGAGAGCAGTTCCATGTTATGGGAGAAGCCAGATTGCAATGGGTAGAGCTGGAGAAATGAGTGGGAGATGAGGAAGTAAGGCCACTGCTTTCTCCCTCATCTCCCCCTAAAAAGCCTGGCTCAAATGTCACCTCCTCCATAAACTTTCTCTGAATCTCTGTTCTTCTTCTCTGCTCCCTGAGCATCCAGCTGGCCATCTGCCGCAAATCCATGGCTGAGCTCTCAGGGCCAGGGTCTGTGATACTGGACATATACAATACCATGGAAAGAGCACTGGACTTAGAGTCTAGAAACATGGGCTGGAAGCCTAAAAAACCACCCAGCCTACCTCCTCCAAGCTCCTGAGAAAGAAGCACATCTTGTCTGACTTGGTCAGAAACAGGTTCTGGGACCCTGGCCAGTACTCACTGCCCCATACATGGAAGGGTGCCCCTCCAACTGCCATCAGTTGTGTGGCCTCCTACCAGGTCAGCATCCAGTAAAAAGATCACAGCCCGCCCTGCCACTGCTCTCATCTGCTTCCTTAGCCATGAGAAAATGTAGAAGCCTCCAATGGTCATGGCCATCCCTCTTTCCCACCATCTCTAGGACTGGTCAAGGCCAAAGGCAATCTCTATTACAAAATAATAGCTGAGTTGTTCCTGGGGGCCCACTGAGGAGCCCAGCTGCTCCCACTCAACCAGGCTGGGCTGTCACTGCCCGAGCCTGTCACTTCTGGTTGAGTCAGCTCAGCCCTACCTGACCGCTGAGACCAAGGCACCAGCCAGGGTTCCAACACTAGAAGGAAGAATGATCTAGAGCCAACCACGAAGCTGACCTTTATGGGCTACTTCCTGTGTAGACGGAGCTGTTCTAGCATGGTACTTTCATCACCTCGGCCCTACAACAGCTCTATGAGACATGCCCTATTCCTATCTCACTTTATGAATGAGGGACCCAGAAAAGATCGACTCCTGGAATAATTTGACATCTTCAGATCCAAATATCGCTTCTTGGCAAAATTATGAAAGAATGAGCATGGAAGGAGAAGACACCGAATACTTTTCCTGGGCACCTTGTATATGCCAGGAGCGTTCTCCCGTTTGATACTTACAACTCCCGGCAGGGCTGTATTTTATGGATTTGCAGATCGAGCGTTGAAGAGAGTAAGGATTGCTCAGAGAGTCAGGCCTGAGGCCCAGATTATGATTTACACCCAGGCCACTCCTGCTTAATTTTCTCAACTCTGCAAAGCAGGCAGTGTTATCCCCATTACACAGACGAGAAAGCTAAGACTCAGGAAAGTCAGAATGACTTGCTCGAGGTTGCTGTGTAATTTGTGAGATCTGAGGGCAGCAGAGGAGGGAATGTAAGGGGAGAGCAAGGATTCAAAGTGAGGTTTCTGACTTTGCAGCCTGTTGACAACAGGCAGGGAAGACGGGATTGGGGGACAGAGGCTTTTCTCTGCCCTTCAGTTGTGCCAGGGCTTCTGTGGCTTTTATGCACCCCCCCCCACCCGTATTTTGCACTTTCAGCCTAGTTCCCCACCCCCCAGCCATGCACGACAGCAGGAGACGTCAGGGGTGGGAATTTCAGCCACCACAAGGGGTCCATTCCCAGTCCCATCCTCTGACCTCCTTGCTCTCAGTGGAGAAAGGGAAGACGGAGGATAGGCCTGATAGCACTGGCACCTCCCCATCTTCCCAGCTCCACTCTGCCCCCGTAGGGCTACCACTCTGGACCTGCATGAGGGGCGCGGTGGACCAAGGATGGGTTGGCTTCTCGGAAAAGTGATTCATTCACCTTTCACAGAAAAGACACAGACTTTCTTATTTTCTGGGCCCAGATCAAGGTCAACTTTGTGCACCCCTGTCCTTAGGGTCTCCTGGGTGATACCCAGTCTGGAAATGTGTGCCTTTTTAAGACCTCAAACCTGTCCAGGGTCCTGCTCAGCAATCGGTGCCCTGGGCCATCCCCCAGGTCTTGCCTGCTGGGAGATACTTTCAGTCCCCACCCCGGATCGTGAAGACCAGCCCCACCTCCCACCCATAATGATAGGAAGCCGGCATGGTGATGCTTTCACCAAATACCTCGCCACCTTCCCAGCCCTGAGAGTGGCCTGTTCCCAGGATGGGTTGATTTAGATACTCTCTGGAATGGTTCCCCAGATGTTTCCCAAGTTTATTTAGAGTATCTACATAAACCCAAATGCTGTGGGGGTTACCATCCCCATAGTAAGGTGTGGTGGGGAAAAACGAACAGATATCAGAGTCGGACAAATGTGGCTTCAAATTCTGACACCACCAAGTTGCTTGAGCCTCTGTGTTCTCATCTGTAAAACAGAGCTGGTTATCAGAAGTGCTGAATATGGACGCAGTAACGCCTCTCAGGATTGTATGAAAATTGGAGAAATTAAAAAAAAAACCTGGAGAAATCAGCACCTAGAAAATGCCTGGCACTCTGTCCAAATGGGAATTTGGGAATTGCCCATCTTCGGCTGCCACTTCATCACGTGATCCTGCAGCCTCCCATGAGCCTCACGCCCAGACTCAGCATCCCCAGTGCCCCATGACTCCTGCCTTGAACAATCAGGAGTAGGTCTTTCCGGACTTCCATTGCCAGCACTTCATCCATCATCCCTGGGACAAATGTCTTTTGCCCTTACATCAAATTCTTTCTCAGGATTATAAGCCCCAGAGATAGACTTTCTCATTGTTGGCTCATGTCTCGAGGGCTGAGAGCGTGGGCTCTCTCTGCAGCGTTGACCCCTGTCCTCTACAGGGTCATCGCCTCCCGGGGCTAGAATGTACCAGGCCCCCATTCAGAGAGAAGGTTCAGCTGCCCCTCCCCTTCCGGCCCCACTGCCCAGGCTGCACAAAAGTCCCTTAGGGGTCTCTCCGCTGCTAGCCAGCTATAAGTGGTTATGGACTTTTATTTCCACCTCTAATTCACACACTTGGCAAAGTTTAGCAAAGACCACACAATACCTCGTGACCCCACTGACTGATGGTCATGGCACCTACAGGGTTCTCTTGTCCACCAGATCCTGTCCACAGATATAAAGCCAAGGAGAATAAATACTAGCTGAAGAAATCAGCCCTCGGGACTCCACCCCCCAAAAAGCAGCAGGATAAAGTTCAGAGAAGATGAACAGCTTACTGGGGTCACAGAGCTAGTGTGAAGTAAAGTCAGGGTGACCTTCGTCCCTCCACCCTACCTGCCTCCACAGGCAACCCACCTGTGGTCCCATTTTTGCCTCTTACTATCCCTTCTCTGGACCCTGGACATCAGAGAAGTCAACGACTCCTATACTATTTACCTTGAATCATAAGTTCCACTTGACAAACATTAAGACCCTGGACAGCAGAAGAACCAAAGAAGCTTTTTTGAAAGGCGGTTGCCTTGGCCCCACCCCAGACCCACAGGCTAAGAATTTCCCAGGGGGCTTCCAAGCATGTCTCTTCCTGAGAAGGGTGGTTCCAATGTAGAGCCAGGGCTGGGAACCACCAAATCTAAAATTAATCATAGGAAATGAATAATGAGCACCTACTAGGTGCCAAGCCGTGTCACTGTGGCTAATTTTGCCACAACTCAGCAAAGTGGGCTTTCTCAACTCCACTTTCTGAAAGGAAGGGAAAGCTTCAAGAGGTCAAGGGGCTTCCCGAGACACCCAGTTGGTACAAAGCAGAACCAGGGTTTGAATCCGGTCTTTCTGATCTCAAAGCCCACACTCGCCTGCACCCTTTATGTGCAGTCCTACTGTGAGAGAGCCCTGCGCTACCAGAGCCCAGGGAAAAAGGATGAGTCAGACCTGTGCCTGGTCTAGGAGCTCACACCTGAGTGGGGGTGGCTGATACATAAGGAGTTAACTTATGCACAAAGCTTCCTGAGAAGGATAAACAGAGGTTCCAAGGGCTATGAGAGCCCAGTGGTGTGTGATGAGGACACGGGGAGGGGGGGAAACCAAGGAAAGCTTCTCGGAAGAGGTGACGATTGAGCTAGGTTTTGAATGATACCATAGGTACAGGTATCTATCACACCAAGTGCCAAGTTCTACATCTGATCCAGAAGAAAGAAAGATACATAGGACACAGTCCTTGCCCTCACGATGCTGGGAGTCAGCACGCTGCCTTCTCTGAATCTCCCATTTTCTCTGCCAGAAATCCCTCAGCTCCTCCCTCCCTCTTCCCCAGTCCCCATCTCTCTGCTCCCTTTGGTGCCTCAGCATCCCCCTTGGCCCCGCACAGCGAGCCCAGCCTTCTTGGTTGTCCAGGAAATGGGGTGCTCCAGGCCCAGAACCAGGGAGGAGAGAGGCACGGGGGCCCCGCCCAGGCCGGGGGACAAGGAGGTGAGCTTCAGAGCCACAGAGTGAGTCACAGCACACAGACACCTAAGCGATGGGGATAATAAGACACACTTCCCTGGGAAGTTGGGGAGAGAGATGAGATAGGAAGAGAAAGTGCTTTGAGCCTCTCGGAAGAAAGAACCCATAAACAGATCCAGGGTATTATTACCACGGTCATTACCTGCCTCAATTAAAGGGGTACGCATCTAACTACATGAGGAATCATTAACTCGTTCTGCAACCCACACATGGTTATATTTTTTAATATAATTTCATTTTTATTATTAACAGATAAGACCGGGAAATATTCTGCGAGTCATTCTGACATGTGAATACTCCCCTTTGGCTTGGGTGGGGTGTCATCCCTCCCACAGGGCTAGGCAAGGGTCCAGCCCAGGGGAAAGAGGCCGAGCCTCCCTTCCCACTCCAGCTCCTCAGCCCCAGGTCCTCCTCAAAGAAGTTCGGAACCATCTCTTGGTCCCCGATCCTATCCCCCAAACTGCCCTTCCTCTCAGCCCTCCACACCTGTCTCCGCTTCCCACATCTACCCACACCTGCCCGACTGCTTAGCGGGCAAGGAGAATGAGTGAACCACTGGGTGCCAGGCATTGGGGCGGCAGGGGGCATTGGGGGGGGTGGGCAACGATCAGTTAGACACAGTCCTGCTCGTGAAGTAGGTAAGTGCACCGGGCCCATTCATTCATTCACCCAGCTGGCTCTGAGCCTTGGGCTCTGGGAAAGGCAGGTGAATGACACATGTCCCCACCCAAGGAAACCCACCTATGAGGGGAGACAGACCCTCCAAACAACACAGAAATCCCTACCAATGTGTGCTGTAGTAAAGCAATGCCCCCAAGAGCTGGGGAGACTCAACAGAAGACTTCAATCTGCCTTAGAATAGGACTGGCAGGAGCATGCCCAGGAAGGTCCTCCAGAGGGAACAAGACAGGAGCTAGGCCTCAGGGTACTTAGAGAAGGAAGGGCATTGCCGGCTGAGGGAACAGCATGGGCAAGAAAGAAATCAGTGTTCTGGGGCAGGGTGGGGTGGTGGGGGGGGAGTCCACTGTGGCCGGGGAGGTGAGGCACTTGGGAGGAAGGGAGAGAAACAATGCTGATGTGGAGTGGGGGTGATCCAGAAGGGTCTGGTCTATCATGATGATACCAACCAGCAGCATTTCCAGAACCCTCCATGAGCCAGGCCAGGGCAAGGCGCTTTCCCAGTGACAGCTTTGTAAACCCTCAGGGCCGCCCCACCTAGGAGGCCCTGTTACCACCCTCTCTCTACTGAAGACCCCTGGGGTCAGGAACACACAGGCTGCCCAGCAAGGAGGGGGAAAAGCAGGCTCACAGGCACCCTAGGTTTTAATGCCATATAAGGACTTATTTTGAGGCTAGAAGGGTAATTTAGTCAGAGGGGAGGAGGAGCCACAGGCTCCTTGGGGTAAAGTGATGGGGTAACTGGGGGACCCGAGGTGAGTGGGGCGCATCAACCACTTGGAGAGGGCAATGGGGGAAAAGGCTGCAATAGGTGGGTCCCCCCCCCACTGCGGGGAGCAGGCTGCCCCCCAGGGAGAGCCAAAGCCCCCACAGGCAGCCCAGCCCAGCACAGAGTACATCGCAAAGGGCCAAGCTGGGAACAACCTCATGGGAAATGGGAAATCTTTGGGTTCCCCTCCTGCATAATTTGCCAGGCTGCCACCCCGTTAGGCTTCCAGCGCCCTCAAGCAAGTCAATAGCATCCCTTGCTGAGATGGCGTTAGATGAGGTCCAAAATGCCTCTCCTGGCTCAGAAGGTTCTGGGTCTGCTCCTCACTTCCCCACCCCTGTCTCACTGACTCGCTCCGCGCTCTGCTCACCTCCGCACCCTGACCTCTTATACTCTGGCCACACAGGACTTGACTGAGTGTCTCACCGACGCCTGGCTCTCTTTTCTTGTGACCGCCCCCTCCTTATCCTTTAGGGTTCAGCCCTCGCTGACCCTCCTGCCGCCCCCCTGCCTGTCCCCCACTCCCATGACACTCTGGTCTTCCCCAGCCGATGCTTTTCTTGCTAATAATCTGGTCGTGATCTGGCTCCTCACAGCTGCCGAAGCCGGATTTGTTCCCTGCTCTGCTCCCCGAGGCTGAAACAGTGCCTGGCACGGAGTGGGGCTCATGAAGTCATTTTGGGGGTGAATGAGTGAGTAAACAAGAGAACGACTGAGCAAATGAAAGCGTGTGCAAACCCTGCGTCGTACTTTAGCTTGTACGATTCCTCTTGCCTGGACCATCCCCTCCCTTCCTGCCCACAGCCCGCCTTGGCCCCACCAGCTTTGAGAAGGTGTCCTTGGGATCTATAACACAAGGGGAGGCTCCTCTTAAATGTCCACCGTAGGACACGTTGTCTGAATATCCCGAGGCTGCAGAAAATCCTCGTGATCATGCTCTGCTCTGTGTAAACCTGCCCCCACCCCGATACAAGCCAGCTCACCAAGTCCCGACGCTGCTATACACAAAAATGGGCAGCAGAGAAGGGAGGTGAGGGGTGCACATGCCTGAAAGTGAGCTCAGCCACCAGAAGGGGATGACTCACTGTAAAGGGTTTTGAACATGACATCGCATCCTATAAATGTAGCCTCGCCTGCTTTCCTTTTCTGCACTGATCAAACACTCCCTACACAGGAAAGAAGCTGACGCTCCGATCCCGGGGTGCTAAGACCTTATGATCACGTTGCAACATAAGACCTGATCACAAGCAATCACCATAGAAGACTATCAGCTAAGTGCCAAGAGAACCCCACCTCCGGAACTCCACGTCTTTATCAGGGAATAATCCCCAAATCTGGCCCCACGCCCATGAGCACCTGGGTGTTCGGTTCCCTTTCTCACTGAGCGGTGTTCACGTCCCTGCTGGATCTCCTATTTGCATTTTTCGTTTTTTATCTCCTCTGGTGGAGAGAGAGAGTTACAGTGAGCCTGCCCCAGACCAAGTGCATGTTGCCAAAACCAATCCTGGGCTGTCTGCAGAATTTGCTGCCTCCCGTGCCTTGGAATTATTTATGAGTGCTTGCACTCAACAGCTTGCCTCCAGCAAGTTCACCCAGTTGGGCAATGTGGCCAAACGGCCAATGGGGAGGGTAAATGCTCACCCCTGGAGTCCAAAGGTTTCAATGAGTATTTGGAGTTTGTAAGCACACTTTCAAGATCCTTTAAGGGTGAAGGCAAAGGTGCTTTAGGCATATATACGAAGAGAGATCCCTGAAACCGTAGGGCGATAGATGAGTCGGGTAAGGTGGCTCTTGGCACTCCTCGGGGACTGAGACACGAGAGTTGCCAAAGCTTCTCAGATCCTATCACCCCCACCTTGAGCTGCCTGGATGATGAAATACTCTGAAGAGTCTGAATTGCTTTTACTGGTGAGCTGAGCTAAACCCAGCACCCCAACCTACCTTGCAGGTGATCACAAAGGATGATGGGTGGGACCCGTGGTGCCCCCACTGGCGCTTTACAGACCAGAGCACAGCTCCCCTCCTCCAGGGCCACCAGCCAGCATAGGGGAGGAGGTCCTTCACTTATTAGTTAGCAAATGAAATGCCAGGTGGAAGCACAGTGTTGAAACAAAACTAGATGCATCCCCACCCCGAGGCGTGATGAAACACTTGGAAGAGGCCTTCACAGGCACTTGGCACATGCCTGAGAGAGCAAGGGAGGTGGGTGCTGGGGCTGAGGACACCCTGGCTGCACTTGAACTTGAGCATACCGCCCAGTGGTGGAGAGGCAGAGGATGGGGCGGGAAGAGGACATCGGGAGATTAGCGTAGCTGCCTGGGGGAAAGCCCAACCAAGACCAAATTTGGCCAATAGATTCAGCCTTTGGTGACATTAGAGAGTCTTTCCTTTCTAGTTGAGTATTCCAGCCTGAGCCTGGTAGTCCTAATAATTCCCTAAGACGTCACTGCCAGGAAAATCAGGAACAGAGTTCTGCTCACAGAGCGGGGAGGGAGCAGAGGAAAACGGAGTTGAGGAGGGAGGCGGGAAGGGAGGGAAGCCAACAGAATGAAACCTTGGAGATGGTATCTGTAATGTTTCTGATCTGAAATATCCAGAGCTTCCAGCCGTTTGAAAAAATTTCCCCATTGAATAGATTGATGTGTGTGAAGCAAGCAGATACATACCCGGTGTGTGTGCTAGAATGGTGCGTGTGTGTGCACCTGTGGGTGTATTTGTGCATGTGTGTGTTTGTGGGTGTGCACAAGTGCATATGTGATAATGTGTGCATTTGCATGGTATGTGCGTTTGCGTGTGAGAGTGCATGCAAGTGTGCACATGTGTGCATATTTGTCTATCTGCTTGTGCAGCATCTCAGATTGAGAACAGCTCTGGAATAAAGAGCTGTTTACCATACCAGCTGGATGACCTTGAGCAAGGCGCCTCATCACACTGGGCCTATTTTCTCACTTATTCTAACTCCCAAAGCCATGCCTGGTATGTAATAATCACTCGATAAGTATTGATTCAATGAGCAATTGTTATTTAAGGATAAAGCTGCCCATTTCTTTGGGTTGAGGAAACGACAAAATGAGAAAACACATGCATAACTACTCTCATACTCTCTCAATGCTTGACACGTAATAGAAGCCCAATAAGCCTTAGCTCTACACCTCCCCAAATTCTGTTTTTATACCCTGGAGTAGAAAGAGGTTGATGAAGGAAATGATGCATAAGATCACGTCTCCTACAGCTGGCATCTTTGGGCTGAATTCCACTGACCATATTCCTTTTTATTTTTAAATTTTAATTCCAGTACAGTTAACATACAGTGTTATACTAGTTTCAGGTGTACGATGTAGTGATTCAGCAATACTGTACATGACCCAGTGCTCATCATGGTAAGTGTACTCTTAACCCCCATCATCTATGCTCCCCATCTCCCCACGCACCTCCCCTCTGGTGACCATCTGCTTGTTCTCTATAATTAAGAGTCTGTTTTTTGGTTTGTCTCTTTTTTTTCTCTCTCTTTGTTTTGTTTTCTTTAATTCCACATAAGTGAAATGATATGGTATTGGTCTTTCTCTGACTTATTTTACTTAACATTATACTCTCTAGCTCCGTCCATGCTCTTGCAAATGGCAAGATTTCATTCTTTTTATGGTTGTGTAATATTCCATTATATATGTATATATGGCGGCAACATTTTCCTTATCCTTTCATCTATTGATGGACACTTAGGCTGATTTCATAATTTGGCTACCGTAAATAATGCTGCTATAAACATAGGGGTGCATGTATCCCTTTGAATTCGTGTTTTTGTATTCTTTGGCTAAATATCCAGTAGTGCAATTGCTGGATTCTAGGGGAGTTCTGTTTTTAACTTTTTGAAAAACCTCTATACTGATTTCCAGAGTGGTTGCACCAGTTTGCATTCCCACCAACAGTGCAAGAGGGTTCTTTTTTCTCCACCTCCTGGCCAACACATGTTGTTTCTTGTGTTATTGATTTTAGCCATTCTAACAGGTGTGAGGTGATACCTCATTGTAGTTTTGATTTGCATTTCCCTGTTGTTAAGTGATGATGGACATCCTTTCATGTGTCTGGTGGCCATCTGGATGTCTTCTTTGGAGAAATGTCTGTTCATGTCCTCTGCTCATTTTTAAATCAGATTATTTGTTTTTTGGGTGTTGAGTTGTGTAAGTTCTTTATATATTTTGGATACTAACCCTTTATCAGATATGCCATTTGCAAATATCTCTCCCATTCTGCAGGTTGCCTCTTAGTTTTGTTGATTATTTTCTTCGCCGTGCAAAAGCTTTTTATTTTGATGTCGTCCCAATAGTTTGTTTTTGGTTTTGTTTCTCTTGCCTCAAGAGACCTATCTAGAAAAATGTTGCCATGGCTGATGTCAGAGAAATTACTACCTGTGTTCTCTTCTAATTTTTATGGTTTCAGACCACTGACCATATTCTTAAGCCAATTTCCAGAGGCTTCTGAGTTCCCATTATGTTATATATTAGCTAAGCCTCTTCTCCCTGATTTCAGTCAAAGATTGACAGCAATTCATTTGCAAGAATTAAATGCAAGACTGAATTTTAATGACTCAGAAATTCGAGGCCAACTTTGCTTTCAGTGACCTTTAAGGAAAGGAAGCCTAGGAAGTGACCTGGTACCTGACCTTCCATCTGGTGGTATACCTGTGGGTCATGATCTTGCAAAATAGGAATAATTATCCTCATCATGCATTTAAAGGGACAAAAGCTTGGAGAGGTCAAGTGACTGGCCCAAGGTCACCCTACTCGCTCCAGAGTCCTAGATATTCAGAAGCATCTGGAAAGTAAAGTCTCTTCACTCAGGCAGAGAGAAATGAGGTGTCTTAAGTTCTGAACCCATAAACATCTCAAAATCTCTGACTAGTCAGCCCTGGTTGAGTATTGGCAGATAGAGCCAGGGCCATGTGGCAATAAGAAAACTAGTCAGGTGGGACTGGAACAGTGCCTCTGAGGTATTTCACAAACACGGGGAACAAACACATTGGTGTCGCAATCCTGGCCACCCGGAGCTGCCGCGTTGGCTGTTTTCTGAGCATGGACTGTGGATAAGGAGTTGGAGGGCTGAGGGCGCTAGGACTCCTAGGTGGGTGGCCATCAGCCCTCAGGGGACAGGTTTTCAGTCCTCAAGCCCCTTAGGGTTATAGCCAGATGGAACTACTCCTTCCAGAGTGCCAAGGGCTACTCCAGACCTGGGGCCTTCCACAGTCCAGAAGTAACCTGCATTTCCATCTTCTCCAACTACTCTCTTTGACAGACACCAACACCCAGACTTACTAGACTCTGACTGGATCCCAAACATACCTTTTCTCCACCATTTCCATCCCCAGGAAACAGACTCTCCTCTGCCCTCAAAAGAACTATTCATCTCGCAATCCCAAAAACAAAAGTTAATTAAGACCAAATCTCTCTTAGCATTTCACAATGCCCTCTGGGATAATTAATATAACTGGTATGAACTGCTTCGTAAAGTCAGAGCACAAATATGGTCACATTCCACTTATTTTTCCAATTAATCTCTTAAGCACACATCTACATTAAAAGCAGAAAGTCCAGCATCTCCCTCTGGAGGTTCCCCTCCCTTCCAACAAATTGTCCCAAAGCCCTGGGGACAGGCCAAGTAAAAACAAAAATGAGCCTCGCACATACCAGGCAGAGAGGAACTGCAGTCTGTTCGGTTTAGAACTGCCAAGGATTCTCTCTGCCACAAATTCCTGCTACCACACAGTGTCACTGTTGAAACTCATGCCTGCACAATTTCTTGGATCCATAGAAAGGCGGAAACCAAGCCCCTGCCTGGCAGCCAGGGGCCCCGTGCAGAGCTCTGAAAGCATGACTCTTCTCATTCATTTTCTCATACTTCGTTATTTCCCAGGGCACAAGACCACTGCAGGAACCCAAAAGCAGGACCGATTCTACTTTCCACCCCAGACAAATCCCTTTTCCCTGGCCTGTGAGCACTGACAGGAAACACGCTTTTAAATATCCGGAGTGGGAAACACCTTTTCGTATCCTTCTCTGCAGAGCGTGAGGGCTACTTGCTCTGCACCTGCCCGTCTCTGGGAAGCTGCCTTTGGTTCCTTTCTTCTCCTGCCTGCACCCTGATGTGACTGGTAACCTCATGAAAGTAGAGAACAAAAACCCCAGTTAAATCTCCAGCAGGACACCTCCTATTAGCACACCTGTGACATGTGCAGTAAATCTCAGGGCATAGCCAGAGGATAGTAATTATGTTTGGGAAGGGCCTACTGTCTGCCAGGCACTTTGACACATATGATCCTGTTTAATCCCACGACACCAAGCAAAGCAGTGAGAGCAGCGTTTTCCAGCAAAGGGAAACGAGGCAGAGTGGTGAGGGGGCCCAAAGCTAGACAACTGTAGGGTGCTCGAGCATTCTCTCCTTGCCTGGGGAGCCTGCCGAGGATGACTATCGAGGATGACTATCGAGGAGGTCAAACGGAGAGAAACAGCCCGAGCAGGCTGAAAGGGATAAAGGGATCCCAAAAAAATGCATCCCAAAGGGTTGTGTGAGGCCAAGGAGCGGCTGTTACTTTGGTAGAAGATAGGAAGAGAATGGGTTCATTACAGCCCCTAGAACTCAGGACACTGAGCTCCAATAATGACAAACCAGTAATGGTCGAAGCAGGGGTTGAATCCCAAATTTATCTGGGACTTATCTACCGGGTCAGAGGTGAGGCTGGGACAGAGAGGAAGAAAGATATGCCTCCTCCAGCGGGAGGACTCTTTTGGAGTGGACTTCCCCATGCAGGCAGGAAGTGAGCACAGGCAGGGAGGAATGACTCGCTTTTTCCTATTTGATAAGAGGCAGAGTCTCCGTGTCTACTAGGAAACAGCAGCACGGGGAACAGCAAACTGTAACAAATGAAATAAGACACTGGCTGCTTGCACAGCAATTAGAGAGAAACTGGGATTTTTTGCTCTAAACTTCCCCAAATGTGAGCATGGTAAGATGCAGAATGGATTGAAAGGCTCATGTCCCTCTCATCATGGGCATGGCATATCCGAGGCTTCTGTAAGCTGTATCTCCTTGTAATTTTCATAGAAATGGGTGATGGGCACTTAGGGGGGCACTTGACGGGATGAGCACTGGGTGTTATTCTGTATGTTGGCAAATTGAACACCAATAAAAAATAAATTTAGTATTAAAAAAAAGAAATACTCTCATAATCACCGATAATATCCACCGATTGTGAATCACGTGCCAGGCATTGTTCTAGATGCTTCTATATGTTTAAATTCATTGGATGCTTATAGCAACTCTATACAATAAGTAGTATTATTATCCCCATTTTACAGAAGAGGAAACTGAGGCATAGAACAATTAAGGATTTAGCCAAAGATCATATGGGTGACAAATGGAAGAGCCTGGATTTGAACTCTGGCAGTCTGGCTCAAGAACTCATGCTCTTCTTTTTTTTTTTTTTTTAAGATTTTATTTATTTATTCATGAGGGACACAGAGAGAGAGAGAGAAAGAGAGAGGGGCAGAGACACAGGGAGAGGGAGAAGCAGGCTCCATGCAGGGAGCCCGATGTGGGACTCGATCCCAGGACTCCAGGATCACACCCTGGGCTGAAGGCGGCACTAAACCACTGAGCCACCTGAGCTGCCCAAGAACCCATGCTCTTTACCACCATCTATCCTGCCCTATAAAGTAGACATTATTATCCACACCAAATAAATGAAGAGGTAGAGGTCCGGCAGATTATATGAGTCATTCAGTCATTTTGGCGGCAAAACCAACATTTGAACCCAACATCCACACTCTTAACCACGTGGCAATAGCAGCCCTCACCCTACCCTGACTTGCAGTATGATGCTCACATATCACTTCTCTTGATGCTTCTGTTTCTTCACCTGGAAAAGAGGAAGAAAAAACTTGATATTTTCCAAGAACCTGCTCAGCTCAGACCTCCCAGGACAGGTGAGAAGCTTGAACATCCTAGGGGATCACCTGAGTGGAAGACCAGTAACTTTCTGGCAGGCAAACCACAGCCTAACTCTCACCAGCTTTTCATTTGCACGCAGATAATCCAAGGTTCCTGTCATGAGTCCTTGTCCACCCCCCTGGTAGAGTGTCCAATAGGGCTGCCAATGGTTTCTCCCATTTCTGTTAGTACATCCTGCCCCTCCCAGCAGGAGCTAGAGTCTATTTTCTCTACCCTTGAATCTGATCTGGCTTTGTGATTTACTTTGCCCAACCAGTGTGGTAGCAATGATGTCCTGTGACACCTGAGCATGGCCTTAAGAGAGTGCAGAGCTCCATCTCCAGTTTCTTAGGAGCCAGCTGCTAGACCACAAATGACGGTGAACCACATGGAGAAGAAAGGTCTGAATGAGAACCCATCTTGGATGTCCCGGCCCTGGCAAGCTCCCAGCCAAGTGCAGCTACTTGACTATCCCTGGCTACTTCACATGGAACAGAAAACTGCCCAACCTGGGGGAGGAATAATAAATCCTTGTTATTTTAAACCACTACACGTTGGAGTAATTTGTTACATGGCAATTGAAAGAACCCCATTTCCTCCACCTTATCTTTTCTTCACCACGAAAGATTACTCCATAACTCACAGGTGTCAATGTCCATTGGCTTATGGCATTTAAGTGTGCTCATACCTTTGTGATTAGGGATGACTAACTACCTAAGGCAAAGGGCAGTAATGTATGTGGCTTCCTTCATTCAGTGTGAGCATCTATCCCCCAGGAACAGTCTAAAGACCCAGAGACAAATAAGACACAGTCCGTGCCATCAGAAAACCATGTTTTGGGATGAGCTGGGTCCCCTTTCAGCACAGCATGAGGAATGGGGTCAATTGTTCATTCATCTGATACCTGTTGAGTGCCCACTACACACATCAGGGACCGTGCCACCCATTTGTGCTAGTGAGCCAAGCCCTCATCCTACTTACATCTTAAGGCTATTTTATTTTATTCCAATGATCACAGAGGTGCACATGAAGCTCTATGGAGACATAAAAGAACTAAATGTTGAGATGGTCGAGGTAACAGTGTATCGCCATTATAGATTATGATTCTGAGATCCAGGAGAGCTCAGACTTACTCCACCACTTATAAGCTGTGACCTTGGGCAAATTACCTAACATTTTTGTCCTGCACTTTCCTCATCTATAAAGTGAGTTTAATTATTATACCTACATCATAGACTATTACAAAGCTTAAATGAGTTAGTGTTTGTAAAGCACATAAAATAATTCATTACACTTATTTAAATACTATATTATTCATTGTTAAATGAATTTTAGAAACAAAGCAGAAGACAGAGATATGACTGGCCCAAGTTCCACAGAACTGGATAGATGTTAGTTGGAACTGACCCCTGATCCAGTGATCCTTCCACACCCCTCTATCCTGCTTAAAATAAATCTGTGTTTCTGTTTTCAGGGAGAGATTAAAATTATCTGTGCACTCCCTTCAAACACATATTACAGGAAGACCCTTGTATGTCACCTCATTAAAGGATTCAACACAAAGGACTCTCAAGGTTCAAATCTCAGGCTCTTGTGGAACATGTGCAGGGTGGAGATTGTTGATATGACTCAGGTTGAAGCTAATTTACAGATGCACATGCCAGAAATCATACTCACACCCCAGCTATGTTGAGTGGGACTTAAAGGGTTAATATGCACCATCTTGCAGATGGGAACTTCCCAGGAGTATGACTTCTCCACCGATATTCCCACCTTCCACTATCTGGCCACCCTACTTCCATGACCCTCATCTGATGAAACTTGGCCATCCGAGGCTGATAGTGCCCAGGCTCTCTGCAGCTGGCATTGTCCTTCCACGGGAGTGGAAAGTAAGGGTGATAGGAAGACTATGGTCTCATTTGTAGCCTGGCTTCCCTCCATGTACCAACAATGACACAACACCCTCCTCCAACGAGCATTTCCAATCTCCACTGAGATCTGTTGGATGAGGAGCCAATTTCCATCACAGCCATGCACAGGCGGCTGTGGGTGGGGGTGTGGATGTAATTCTCTTCCACCCCAAGATCTGGAAGACAGAGCTCATCTCCTCACCAGCCAGAAGCCCAGCCAAGCATAATAGGCTGCTGCTAGGGGCCGTGAGGAACCCAGTGGGAAATGGCCCAACAGTCGGGACCGTGAAAGCCACAGTTGTCAGAGAAGCATGCTCATCTGCCCGCTGATGGAATTGTCCCAAAAGGAAAGATTTAACTTGTTTTAGGAACTAGTCAGAGCCTGGCTTGGGCATGCTGCCTGTGTATTACGAGAACAATCTCTGGAAAATGTGGAATAGAGTTATTGCCAAGCAGATCATAGCTCTGGAGCCTGATACTCAGTGGCCCTTGGTAGGCAGCCAGCCCCTAAATCCTCAGGACCCTCCTGACCATTCCCAGTGCCAGACAGGCTGACCCGTGTTTCTCAGCCACTCGGCATGTGCTGAGCCCCTGTGACTAGCAGGAGCCTGGGCAAGAGGTGCAGTGACACGGCCTCTGCCCTCAAGGACTGCTCTCCCCAGAGCCCACAGAGAATTATAATACAGTATAACAGATGCCACAACGCCAGAGTTCCGGGAGCCCAGAGGAGGAGTGACTGTTCTGTCTGGACAATCCCAGGAGGATTCCAAAGAGGTGAACTGTGAGCCAGGCCTTGAAGGGTGAGCTCTGCTTCACTCGTGTTTGTGAAGCGCCTGCTGGGCCCCGGGAAGAACGCCAAAGCTGGCCAGGGACAGTGTGCCAGATGCAGGGGGATTCCAGCCCAGCTCTGTTCCCACCCTCCCCACCCGGCCTGCCTGCCAGCCTTTCAAATGCCAGCTCAGAAGTCTGTCCTGGAAGGAACCATTTTCCAATTTCCACCAGCCCTTAACTCACCATCTCTTCTGGACCCATGATCTTAGTTTGCTCTTTTCATGAAACCAACCAAAAGTCATTTGTAGAGGCCCAAGAGTAGCTTAGAGGAGGTAAGAGCTCTAAGAGACTCCCCCAGCTGGTACTAGGCTCCAAGAAGAGAAGCAGTGTTCCTGTCCTCAGTTGGGTGCCCAACTGGTCATATTTAGAAGTTCATAGGAAACTATAGACAGCATTAGGGATGAAGAGAAAGTTTATCCTCCCTGAGAATGCCAGTTCAAAAGGATCGTGGATTGCTTCAAGTGTGAGCCAGTGTTTGAACCCAGGCAAGCTAGCTCCAAGACCCTTGAGAAGAGAGGGTTGGTGTTTTCTGAGTCTGGGTAGCCACACATCTCCACCACGGTGCTCATACTTAACTTCTCAGCAGGGCCATCTATAGCACAGAATATACTTGCTATAGTCTGAATGTTGTGTCTCCTCAAAATCCCAATGTTGAAATCCTAACTCCCCAAGTTGATCGTATTGGAGGTAGGCCTCTGGGAGATGCTTAGGTCATGAGGGTGGAATGCTCATGAATGGAATCAGTGCCTTATAAAAGAGGTCCAGAATAATACCCAGTCCCTTCTACCATGGGAAGACACAGCAAGAGGCCCCATCCATGAATCAGGAAGACATTCCTCAATAACCACCTCACAGAATCTGCTGGCACCATGACCTTGGGCTCCCCAGCTTCCAGAACTATGAGAAATAAATGTTTTTTATAAACTACTCAATCTATGACATTTTGCTATAGCAGCCCACTCAGAAGCCATTCTAAACAGGAAGGGTAGATACCTGGACAGAGCTGAATCTCTCCTGGCCAGTCTAGATGGTTCCCCCTCGCTGCGTCTGGGGAGACACTTAAGAGATTGGGATCAGGCATAGAAGCTCAGACATGCTATTTATCTGTAGATGGCAGAAAGGCAGAATAGAAAGAAGGAAAAGATGGGGTTGCAGAAAAAATGGAAGATGGAAGAAAGGAAATTAAGAAGGAAGGGTGGATATTTTTCAAGCACCTACTATGTGCCTGGCACCAAACTACCTCCTTTACACACATTATTAACTACTGTCATATTTAATTGCTGCTCCAAACCACCCTATGAGAAAGGTTTCATTGACTCCACTTTATAGATAAGAAACTGAAACTCAGAAAATTAAGTAACTCGCTGAAGGTCAAAGCCCTAGTAAACAGGGATTCAATCCAAAATCTGAAGACTCAGAAGCCAGTGCTTTTTCTAGACAGCCTGGATAAAAATAACTGTCATTTATTAAGAACCCACTACTTGCCAAGTCCTAGGAAAGCTCTTTACAAACACAGTGTCACACTGAGATTCTCACAAAGCAGATGTTCCCGGCAGAGCGGCCCCTGCCCAGGTGCTTGTCTTGCACAGGAGGCAAGAGGCAGCGTGACCATACCATCCAGCATCCAAAGCGGAGCCATGCTAAGCATGGCCAGGTGCATTATTAATAACTGCAATGAGCACCAAGTACAAATGTCTCATGTGTCGCCCTAGCTGTAGCCCGCCTTCCAACCACCCACCCAGCGCCCAGAGCAAATATGTTCAAAGAATTGGAATCCAACTTTACTGTAGGATCCTTGAGTCCTCTTCACTCTCCCCAACAAAGGGTCACTGGGCCACTTGGGCCACTTCAGGGTTTCACAGACAATGATCACACTGTCCACTAGGGAATGTAAAAGAAATTAGAGCAATGCATTTTTATTATTTGGCTTTTTGTAAAACCAATACTATCCATTTGAAGAATTAGGGCCTGTGCCTTGAGAACATGTCTTTCTTGCTTTCTTAAAGTTTAAAAATATTCTTTTTTCGGATTACATGAAGGCTATGACAAATTGAAGTTTGACTTTTAATGCCTTCAGTGGACAAAATTAAAAGGTGACGACTTTACGATGTTAGTTTGGTTGGCTTTTTTGTTTTTTTAAACCATTTTTTAGTATACAGATCAGTGTTTCTTTTTTTAAGATTTTATTTATTTATTCATGAGAGACACAGAGAGAAAGACAGAGACATAGACAGAGGGAGAAGCAGGCTCCCTACAGGGACCCTGATGCAGAACTCACTCCCAGGACCCAGGGATCATGCCCTGAGCCAAAGGCAGATGCTCAACCACTGAGCCACCCAGGCGCCCCCAGGTCAGTGGTATTAAGTACATTCACACTGTTCTGCAACCTTCACCACTATGAATGTACAGAACTTTTCCATCATCTCAAGCTGAAACTTTGTTTACATTAAACAATGACTCTCCCACCCTCAGCCCTTGGTAACCTCATTCTACCTTCTGTCACTAAGAATTTGTCTACTGTAAATACTGCTAGAAGTAGAATCAAATAGTATTTGTTCTTTTGTATTGGTTTATTTCATTTGACCTAATTTCCTCAAGTTTCATTCATGTTTTAGCATGTGTTGGAATTCCCCATCTTTTCAAGACTGAATAATATTACCCTGTATGTATATGCCACATTTTGTTTATCCATTCATCTATTGATGGTGCTTGGTTTAATTTTACATGTCACCATAATCCAAAAACCTAGCACCACTGATCCTGTGTGTGCACATGCTTAAGTGATGGGGTACTCACTCCCTATCCTCCCCAGGACTTTATCCTATGGTTTCTATTTAATCCTGGATGACAAGAAAAGGGCATACTTAACTGAGGAAGAACATGGTAATATGATGAAGAATGATTTTTCAGGCCTGGGAAGCCTCCCTACACTTCAAGATTTGATTCTCTTCTCTGGGGTTCTAGAAACCCATTGTTCAACATACCTGGGAATGACCAGACCCTAGAAAAGATAATCCATCCACCTACATCCATGGCCACCGTCTTTGTTCATTCCCTCACTTGCTGAGATATACCCTGAACTCAGATACTCCGACCAAAAACTCCGGAGTTAACTCCAACTCCTCTCTTTCTTTTACTCCCCATATCCAAGCATCAGCAAATCTTGTCATCAGCCACTTCAGAATACAACTCAACCCAACCTTCTTTCACTGCACTACTACCACCCTAGCCCAAGCCACTATATCTTGTGCCAGGGCTATGGCAACAGTGCCCTAAATGATCTATCTCCTGGTATGAGATTTCCTTCTTACAATCCTTCTTCTCCCCAGAGCCAGAATGTCCCTCTAAAATGTAAATGTAGTCGTGTGAGTTTCCTAGAATATGGCAGAAACTTGCCTGGGTTAACACAATAAAAGTGATGGATGAGTTCTTTTTAAAACCTATTCCAGAAATAAACCCACAACTATATGATCAATTAAAATTTGACAAAGCAGGAAAAAATTTCCAATGAGAAAAAGACAGCGTCTTCAACAAATAGGGTTGGAAAAACTAGACAGCAACATGCAAAAGAGAAACTAGACCACTTTCTTACACCAGACACAACAATAAATTCAAAATGGCTTAAATGCCTAAATATAAGACCTGAAACCATGAAAATCCTCGAAGAGAACACAGCCAGTAACTTCTTTGACATCAGCCGAAAAAAACTTTTTTCTAGATATGTTTCCTTAGGCACGGAAAACTGAAGCAAAAATAAACTATTGGGACTACATCAAAATAAAAGTCTTCTGTGTGGCTAAGGAAACAATCCACAAAACTAAAAAGAAACCTACAAAAGGGGAGAAGATATTTGCAAATCATATATCTGATTAAAGTTTAGTATCCAAAATATATAAAGAACTTACACAACTCAATACCCCCCAAAAAAGACAAATAATCTGACTTAAAATGGGCAGAACACATGAACAGATGTTTCTCCAAAGAAGACATCCAGGTGGCCAACAGACCAATGAAAAGATGTTCATCATCACTTAACTACGGGGAACTGCAAATCAAAACTACAATGAATATTACCTCACATCTGTCAGAATGGCTAAAGTCAACAACACAAGAAAGGATGTTAGCATCCAAGAAAGGTGTTAGCAAGGATGCCGAGAAAGGGCAACCCTCTTACACTGTTAGTGGGAATGCAAGCTGGTACAACCACTCTGGAAATCAGTATGGAGATTTTTCAAAAAGTTAAAAACAGAACTCCCTATAATCCAGCAATTGCACTACTGGGTATTCAGCCAAAGAATACAAAAACACTAATTCAAAGGGATACATGCACCCCTATGTTTATAGCAATATTATCTACAATAGCCAAGACATGGAATCAGCCCAAGTGTCCATCAACTAATGAATGGATAAAGAAAATGTGGTATATATATATATATGTGTATATATATATATATACACATATATACATGTGTATATATATACATATAGTATATATATACTATACACAGGCATAGTATACTATATATATGAATATTACTTAGCCATAAAAAGAATGAAATCTTGCTATTTGCAACAACATGGATGGAGCCAGAGAGTATTATGCTAAGTGAAATAAGTCGGTCAGGGAAAGACAAATACCATATGATTTCACTCATGTGGAATTTAAGAAACTAAACAAATGAGCAAAGGGAAAAAGAAAGTGAGAGAAATCAAGAAACAGACTCTTAGAGAACAAATAGATGATTATCAGAGGGAAGATGAATGGGAGAAATGGGTTAAAAAATTTTATAATTAATAAATGCCTGAGCTAATAGAACAGAAAAGGTAATCTCTTAAAGACCAGAAACAACAAGGAAGCTTGAATCCATAGCGGTGAGCAAACAGTGGGGTTGATGTGTGCCTGAGGCATGCATGATCCCCAGGCAGAAAGGAAGTCATAATGGATCTTATACACAGGGGTAGGAGAAGGTGTGGTGGGGAACAAGAGACAAGGCCTGGGACCCTAGCAAGGTGGGAGGTTAAATTGGAGATTCCCATTAAAAAGTATCCTCAAAAATGGCAACCTCTACGTCAATGTAAATGGTAGGGTAACTGGGTGACAGGCATTAAGGAGGCCACATGATGAAATGAGCACTGGGTGTTATACCACATGTTGGCAAATTAAATTTAAATTAAAAAATAAACATAAAATAGGACAGGTTCTTGCAAAAATAATAATAAAATGGCAACCTTGGTGGATGAATAAAGAACCAAGACTCACTCCACAGAGCAAAACTTGCTGGTCTAGGCTTCAGCTCTGAATGAAGTCTACACAAAGAAAAAGAAAAGACTATTTCCTAGAAACACCTAACCACAAATCCAAATTCAGTGTTTGGGGTCATTATTTACATCTCCTATGTGGCCTAAAACAATCCAAATAGACCTAGGACCTAGTAAAAATACTGCAAGTATTCCCTGGAGGTGTACATTTTAAAGCTAAGCCTCAAAGACTTACCACAATATTGTTCCAGGGATAAGCTCACAATTGAGAATCATAAGCACACAAATAAACAAATCCTCCTAAGCGAGAGGAAGCAGGATCAACAAAGTATGGCATCAACCTTATAAACTCTGCACATATTGGAATTGACAGATACAACATGTAAATCAATCATGCTTAATGCAGGTAAGGAAATAACAGAAAGAACCGAACACACAATAAAGGTATTAGAAACCAAGTAGGCATTTTTGAAAAAGAACCGAATAGAACTTCTAGAAGCAAGAAGGGATAATAATAAAATTAGAAGCCAGTGGACTACTTAAACAAAATATTGACACATCTAAAGGGAAAATTAGTGAAAACAAATCTAAAGAAATTAACCAGGCTGCATTTCCAAGAGAAACAAACAGACATGGTAGATAGAATGAGGGGTCTAACGTGTGTCTAATTTGGTGGCCAGAAGAAGCAGTGAAAGAGATTAAGGAAGCAGTTGTACTTGAGCACATCAACCCCTTGCTCAAAATCTTCAATAATGTCTCTCATTTGTGGGGAAATTACAAAGTTCCTATCATGGCCTACAAAGTCAAGCATGATCTAGATCCCAACTACTTCTCCAGCCTCACCATCTGCTCTAGAATCTACCAAGCATGTTCCACACCAGGGCTTCTTCTGGGAGCATCCTTCCCCCAGGACCCTGCATGTCTTACTTCCTTGCTTCATTCTGATTGATTCAGCTGTAAGGCCACCTGTGACCACCCAATCTAACATTGTTCTCCATCCTGACCCCTGCCCTGCTTTATTTTGCTTCTTAGCGTGTATCATTACCTAACATTATATTATACTTTTATTAGCTTATTTTGTATTGTTTCTCCTCCTCCCAATATATAGACAGATACCTGAATAGATACTGAATATTTTTTGAAAGAATGAATTAATGAGTGAGTGAATGAATGAAACGTGTACATGCCTGTTGCAAGGTCAGTGCTGCAGGGGATGGAGATAGATGAGACAGAGATTTTGGATTGCCTCCTATTATCTACCCTTCCTTTCTCCCTTAATAACACAATCCTGATTTTTTAGGGGAAGCAGTGGGACCAGCTAAAAACCTCCATTTCCCAGGTATCCTTATAGAGAGAGATGATTATTTGGCTATATTCTGGCCTCTTGTAGGATAGGAATTTTTTGTTTTCTCTTGCTTCCAGGAAAATATCTAAAGAGGATGAGTAGACTTAGTTGGAGGACTTTAGTTGAAGGATGAGTAGCTTTCGTTGGGATTTCTTTCTTCCTTCTCTTTCTTGCTATCTGGATAGTGGACATAAGGGCTGGGACTGCCATGGCCATTTTACAACCATAAGTCAATCTTAAGGATGGGAGCCATGAGCTAAGGATGGTAAAATAAACAGATAAAAGGAAACTAGGACATCAGTGATGTCATGCACCTGTCATTCTAGGCGTATCTTCTTACCTCACTGACTTCTTTCAGTTACTACCCGCTGAACTTAACCGATACTCTAAGTACAATTGAGTCTGTGACTCCAGGAATGTACCACCAACAATGGATTTCAGACACACTCAGTGACCCCCAGGGCAAGAGGCTGACCAGAGTCAAGTGTTTTGCCCAGTGTGGGATTTGGTGGGCAGAAGGAGAGCACTGGTATCTCCCCAAGGAAGGATTGGGTCATCAGCTTGGCTTTCACACTCCCAAATTATTGGGTTAGGCAAGGACTGGCAGTGTGAGGGGTCAAACCACAGCAACTTCTACTCCTTCTGGAGTGATCCAGTGGGGGAAATGTCACAGATACTCGTGAGGTGTCACCGGTCAATCATCAAGCATTATCTCAGCCTCACGTCTGTGCCAGCATGGTGCCAGGAGCTGTGTGGACTGTGTGGGGAGGCACAGTGAGGACAAAAATGTGGCTCCTGTCCTCAAAGAGCTTACACTCACAGGTTCTCACAAACAACCTTGGTTTCCTGGCCTCATATTTCCATGTGGAGGGATCTTATCCAGCGTAACACTTCCTGCCTCATTTCCCCACAAGGCTCACTCCTCAAGAGAGGTGGAGCCACTAATCTGATCAATGAATTTGAGAAAAGAAATAGATAAGCACTTCCAGGTTCTCTCTCTTTAGGATTTGCCTTAAAGTCCACCAGTAGGATCATGAGAGGGAACCCTGAGATGTCCAGAGTATCCATTGATTGGGTGATCAAGTCTGTGTAACTCTGGGAAGCAGCATATGAATTTCATTCATTATGATCACATACCTATGCCACATCTTTCAAGCTCACTTTTATCTGTAGAAAAATCCATATTTTTATCTCCATCTGTCTTTTGGTTCTGTGTTCAGAGATCAAGAAGTGAAGAAATAAGTTATTTGGGGCTCCTCGGGATAATTAAGGCTGACAGCTGTTATGAATGACCCCCAAATCTCACCATCTTACCACTACAAAGTGATATTTCTCATTTCACAAAGTACAATGACGGTGTTTCTGGTCAAGTGACTCTGCCATACAAGGGGAACTTGGGGACCCGGTTTGCTTCCATATTGTGTTGCCACCATTATGTGTCTTCCAAGTCAACCCGGAATCTTCCAGCCCTGAGAGATGAGGAAAGCCTGGAAGATCAATGCTGCAGGATGTTTTCTAGTGTAAACAGCGAAGCCTGGAAATGTCATAGATCACTTCCACCTACGCTCCATGAGGCAAAATAAGTCATATGGCAACCCTTAGATGTGAAAGAGGGTGGGAAGTGTGGCTTATTCATGTGCCAGAGAGGAGAGGGAACTGGATGTCAGTGAACTTTAACATTCTCCACCACACCCCAACATGGTCTAATCCCTTCATCATGAAGATGATGATTTTTCTAATCAAAACATGGGACTAAGTAGCCTAAAGCACACAGCCATTTAGCAACAGGGCTGGGAAGGAAACTAGGAACGCAAAATGGTGTGGGAGTGGGTAGGGGGGGTGGTGAGACTGGGGGCCTGAACTCAGGTGAGACATCTGCCCTGCTTCAGAGAGTAGTGAGCTCCATGTCACTTGGAGAGAGGCAAGCAGAGACCAATCACTTGGTGAAGATATGAAGAATCATTTGTTAGCAGACGACTACCGCAATTCCCACACTTTTTACTCTCAAGGGACCCTTTCATAATTTTTCCCTTTGGACTTCATGTTTTGAAAGATTTCGTCTAACAAACAAACTGCACTTGTTGAGCAATAACAAATACATTTCCCCACTTCTTCATCAAGGTTGTGAGTGTGCATGCGCATGTGTGTGTGTATGTGTATGTGTGTGACCTCCAATCAGATATGCTCACTTTGGGACCCATGACTATCATGTGTTTGGTCTGCTAATCATATTCCCAAAATGCCTAGGATGTAATCAACAGCCAATCTAAGCATCTGACATCCCTCATTCATGATTTAATTGCAGCCAAAACAGAGAAACTAAGAGTTTGGTTACCCCTGTCATGGGGTGAATTAACAACTTAAAAAGACTGTATTTAAAAGGGCTCCCAGACCCATGGTACTTCTTAGGCCTTGGATGACTCACTTGCTTCTTCACTGCAACCCCTTTGTGGCCCCAAACAGAAAATGTCGGGGTGCCTTTTGTCCCCTCACTGAGTAGGAACATTCTCAAGGACAGGGACCCCATCTTTGTATGTCCATTGCCTGGCTGGGTGCCAAGTAGTTGCTCAATAGTTATCCATAAAAAATAAAATCTAGAGGGGCACCTGGGTGGCTCAGGGGTTGACTGCCTGCCTTCCGCTCAGGGCATGATCCCAGGGTCCTAGGATTGAGTCCCACATCACGTTCCCTGCAGGGAGCCTGCTTCTCCCTCTGCCTATGTCTCTGTCTCTGTCTCTCTCTCTGTGCCTCTCATGAGTAAATAAATAAAACCTTTTTAAAAAGAAGAGAAAAGAAAAGAAAAAAGAAAAGAAAATCTGTGAATGAAGACATTGACCTCCATTTTTAGCTTTAAGGTAAGGCTGGGAGATCAGAAGAAAACCTGAAGCCTCTGAACTTGGCAGTTGCCATGATCAGAAGGCAAAGCCAAAGGTCAAATATTAGGTGGAAGTCTACCACTCTCCAGCAAAAAGTCCTCACTGTGTATCCTTCTAGGGTGGAGATCCTGGAGAACATCATCTCTGCCAACCCTTTGTACACACGGAGTCCCTTCCGGGACCTGCTGCATCGTAGACCCTTCAAAGAGATCACAGGGCCTCTCTCTGGTACCAGCTTCCTTCTGCATCCCCTGCTTTCTGCCCATGCCACTGTCAATGCTCCCAACTGCCTTGCTCATATCCAGGCCTGGCCCAAATTCTCAGGACTGCCCTGCATATGGAGTAATTAATTATGGGCATGCCTGAAATCATACAGTCACCATAGAGCTCATGAAATTCCTACATTGGAGCTCAAAATTAGCTTTCTGGTAACATGTCCCTGAATGTGTATGATGGCTGTGTCCTATACCTTTCTTTCTTAGACTCCACCTTGTTCCACCACCCAGACCTGAGTGGGGTGTGAGCTGGTGGCTTCTCCTCTGCACTCCTTTAGGCCTGGTGCTCATGTTCTTGGTAGCAGCGAGTGGTTCCCAACCCCACCCCAGCCCCAGCACCATCCCCAGAGCCACTGAGTACAGAGCACCTCCCACAAGAGGGAAGAAGAGGGCAGCAGGGTCATGGCAGGTGTCCTCACCCCTCGCCCTGTTCCTGTTCTTCAAAAGACTTATCCCAGTCTATGTAAACATATATGCATGTGTGAATAATTGTTTATCTTCCATCTCCACACTAGACTGTAAGCAGGGATCATGTGTGTTGCCACTGCTGCATCCCCAGTACCCAGCACCACACTTACATCCTAGGAACTGTTACATACATGCAACAAGTGAATGAAGGAGCAAGTTCACTGCTAGTGAACTCTGCTCAGTTCACTAAAGGATAGCTTAGATCCTTTCCCCCTTCTTGCTTTGCTCCATGGAAGCTGTGACCCACTGGAACAAATATTCCCCTGGATGTGAAGAGACCCAGTTTTACAGTCCAGCTGGGCCTTTGTTGTGTGATCTTGGGTATGTCACCAATCTTCAATAGGCCACATACTCCTCCTGTGAACAAGCAAAGGGGGTGATGTAGTTGTTTACAAACTGATCTTTCCAGAACCCCGGGTTCTGTAACAACCCCTCAAGGGCCACTGCCCAGAGATGGAAGGGCAAGGAGGTGGGGACCCAGGCCCCAGCCTTCTTTCTACCCAGAAGCTCTGCTTTTAGCTGGGAAATCTTTGTCCTGGAGTCAGCAATAATGCTAGGATTTGAACGAAGTAGTCTGGCTCTGGCACACAGAATGAAAGCAAAAATTCAAAGCGGTACAAGGTGTCTCAAATAGTATTTGGAATATAGCAGGTGTTTAAAATAAAAATACCTGTAAGTTGAATGCATAAAGTTAAGAACGAATGATTCAATGTGAAAGTATAGGAGGGTTTGTGGAAGAGGTGATTTTTTCTGAAAGATTTTATTTATTTATTCATGAATGACACAGGGAGAGAGAGGGAGGCAGAGACAGAGGCAGAGACATAGGCAGAGGGAGAAGCAGGCTCCATGCAGGCTCCATGCAGGGAGCCCAACGTGGGACACGATCCTGGGACTCCAGGATCACGCCCTGAGCCGAAGGCAGACGCTCAACCGCTGAGCCACCCAGGCGTCTCAAGGAGTGATATTTAAAGTAAGTCTGGAAGGATGTGTAGAAGTTTCCCCAGATGGGAAGGTGGGACCTCCATTCTGGACAGAGGCCATAGCAAAGGCAGGACGGGGGGAAGGTTCAGGAAAGTCAAAGAGGTTCTGATTGCCCAGAGAATAGCTCCCAATCATTCCTGTGTCTTTATTCCAAAACCTGAAGATCCTAAACCCCAGTGTCCAAGAGCAGCATTGCCAAGAGGCAGGAAGAAAATATCGGCCCCTTTAGTTTTTTGCAGCCAGGCCTTGTTCCCACCACATGCCACATAACACCCAAAATTTAGAAGAGGTTCAGACACTGGGCAGTTGAAATGCCCTATGCTCTCTGCAAAGGCAAAGTGGAAAATTCAGGAATGGAACTCAGTGTCAGTGCTCTGTGCGATTCCTTTCTACAGTCACTGTTCCTATAACCTTTCTATGAGGTTATTTTTTTTACCTTTTTTTTTTAACTATTCCATTTCTAGGAATTCGCCCTACAGATAAACTCAAACATGAAAACAAATAGACACACAAGAACATTCACTGTAGTACATGTTGTAATAGTAAAAATCAACAAATGAAAGTTAAAAACAAATGAAAGTTCCATTTATAAGCATAAGTTAAACTCAATATGGTATAATTCCTACATTTGAACATTATGGGGCTACTTTAAAAGAGTAGACCAGTTTTGTTGATTTGGAAAGACACCCACGATAAACTAAGTGTGAAAAATCAAGATGTCAAACAATGTTATAGTATGCTACCCTGTGTGGTGTTTCTGAGACTATGCAGTTATAGATTTTACACGTGGAAAACTGGAGTAGTGATATGTAGAAATTATTGAAGGTGATTACCTCTGGGAAACAGAATTAAGAGTCTAAAGTGAAAAAAAATTATTTTTTCCTTTGTGTATCCTTGGCTTTTACATTTTTACCATGTGTATTATTTCCATAGCGAAAATTAATGTGCAGGTCTATTCACTTGTAAATTAACTCTGTTAATTAATTTTAATAGAACATGTGCCATGTATACAAAGTCCATTTATAAATTCACTCAATTAACATTGAATAAGGGTTTATTATGCCCCCAAGCAAGTGCTAGCTCTTGGGATTATGTATATCCACAAAAGAAAATTAAGACAGAGATCCTGCCTTCTTGTAGCTCATCGTCAAGAGGGGGAGCCAGTCAAATAAATTTATAGCAAGAAAAAATTAGCGTCATAAGTGAGAAAAGCCCTGAAAACTATGGGACCATAGAATATGATACCTGACATAGATGGTATGTTGAGGAAGGCTTTCTTAAGGAGGTGCTATGTGCAGGGACTTTTGAGAGATGAATAGAATAGATTTAAAAGGAAGATGAAAAGGGAAAAAGCTTTTCAGGAATAAAGAACAAAATCCATCCAGCACACTGGACAATATGGTCAGATGGGTAGGTAGATTTTTTTTTTAAGATTTATTTATTTATTTCAAGGGGAGGGAGGAGCAGAGGGAGAGAGAGAATCTTAAGCAGACTCCCCATGAGCGCAGGGCCCAACTCAGGGCTCGATCCCACCACCTTGAGATCATGACTTGAGCTGAAATCAAGAGTCAGATGCTCAACTGACTGAGCCACCCAGGTGCCCCAGGATGGGTACGTAGTTTTAATCACAACAAACACATACATTGAATACTTAGAATTTAAAGATGCTCTTGTAATGGAATAGTATACAACCACTAAAAAGAAAAGGTTGGAATCAAGAGTCAGTTGGGCAGTGTTTAGGAATGTAGGTTTTGGATATTAGATATTAGATATTAGATATTGGGTTTAGATACTAGATCTGGTTCAGATCCTGGCTCTACCGCTTGTAAGCTATGTCATGTTCCTTAACTTCTCTCTGTCTAATTTCCTTCCCATAAAAAGAAAATAATGACAATATGTTCCTCACAGGATTCTAGAGAGTAGTCGAATAAAGTGATATGTATAATATTCCTACCCCAGCGCCTGCCACAAACTTAGCACTGTATTCAGTAAGTAACAGTCATACTCCCATGGATTGATATCAAGCTTATATTAAAGTGTGGGGGGTGGGGGTGAGGGGGGAAGCCTGGGTGGCTCAGCAGTTGAGTGTCCGCCTTCAGCTCAGGGCGTGATCCTGGGGTCCTGGGATCGAGTCCCACTTCGGGCTCCCTGCAAGGAGCCTGCTTCTCCCTCTGCCTGTGTCTCTGCCTCTGTGTGTGTGTGTGTGTCTTTCATGAATAAATAAATTAAATATTTTAATAAATAAATAAATAAAAATGAAGTGCAGGGGGGAGGAGGCAAATGGCCTTTTATCTTTATGATCTTATCTCATTTCAGCAGGTATTTTTCTACCGTGCTCACTAAAATGTGCCCTTCGGTATATAGACAACATCCAATAAATGGCTGTTGAAAGAATTAATTCCTGTAAAAAAAAAAAATGTGTATGGCCTTTGCTAACATATACAGAGAAAAAGAAACTCAAAAGATATATACCAAACTACTAATAGGTGTTATCTCCAGAATGGCAGGATTATGAAGGATTCACCCTCCTTAAATCCTACTTTCCTGTAACAAATATTTTTACAAGGAGCCTGATACCTTGGAAAAAGCAAGTAAAAGCAATAGTAGTGACAGACATTGTCCCTGCGCAGGGTTTTGGAAAATTAGCAAACATGACTAAATTAAGGGCTTGCAAAACACTTGTAATTGGGGGTCAGAGCCCTGCCACCATGTGAGGAGGCCCGAGCCAGTCCGCCGAGTGATGAGAGACAGGAAGTCCACTCCCACAACCAGCCAACAGCCACCCAACCACCAGACATGTGAGTGAAGCCATCTGACACCAGACAGCCCCCTCTGACCGCAGACACGTGAACCAGCACAGGCAGCCAAGATCAGCCAAGCTCAGCCTAGCCCAGAGAAGCACCTGGCACAATGACGACCTAAATAGATAGCTGTTATTTCGAGGCCACTGATTTCTGGGGTGACTTGCGGTCTGCCACAGAACAACAGGTAACCAACATAAATTATTTTAGTCACATGGCTTCTAAACAAAGTGATCAACTGTATATGATTTTTCAAATGGGGGAAAAAATAAATAAAAAACGTGCAGCAAAATCACCACCAAGTATTTGCAAAGGACCCTTTGGGTTAAATGAAACTGTATCATATTGGGGGCTGCCTTTTGAAAAGGACAACAGACACGAGAATATAGTAATATAGTAGTAGTTTATATATTATGTAAGGATATATAATATTCTTTTTTTAATTTTTTAAGATATATAATATTCTTACACATAATATTTTTTTGAAGATTTTATTTATTTATTCATAAGAGAGAGGCAGAGATATAGGCAGAGGGAAAAGCAGGCTCCTTGCAGGGAGCCTGCTGTGGAACTCGATCCCGGGATGCCAGGATCACGCCCTGAGCCACACCCAGGCATCCCCATAATATTTTTGTATTATATTCTCACATATAGTATTTTTACATATTATATGAGATTATAATGCATTAAGGGCCCTAGCTTTCTGATCATAAGAAGAACCAACGCTCACCCTGGCATAATATATATTTGGCTTCCTTTTGAGATGATACAATAGGTAATAAAGTGACTGATTAAATTTCATGGAATAGGGGCAGCCCTGGTGGTGCAGTGGTTTAGTGCCGCCTTCAGCCCAGGGCCTGATCCTAGAGATCCAGGATTGAATCCCATGTCAGGGTCCCTGCATGGAGCCTGCTTATCCCTCTGCCTGTGTCTCTGCCTCTCTCTCTGTGTCTCTATGAATAAATAAATAAATAATCTTAAAAAAAAAAGAAAGTAACTTTTAAAAAATAAAATAAAATAATTTCATGGAATATCTATATATCTTCATGATGAAGTCATTTCTTAAAAATTACCCTGAACCTTTTCCTTTGGACATTCCTGAAGCATAAAGAGGCAGAGTCAACCCACTAGCAAGGACATACCTCTCGCGGCTGGGTTTCCCATTAACACACGCATCCCCACATTTGTTCCTCCCCGCACCTCTGAAGATAGGTATGACTATTCCGATGTGACAACTGAGAGAGTGAGGCCCAGAGAAGTTAAGCAACCTGCCCAAGTCCACACAGCAAATAGCTGATAGTGCTAGCCTCAGGGCCAGGTCTTCTACATCCAGATCTCTCATTTTCATTACTTCACCACACATGCTCTGAGATACTTTGGTGTCATTGGGGAAGTGAGATGAGTTTACCCCGAGCATCCAATAATCAATTGATAACATTCACGTAGTGTTTGCTGAATGCCAGGTGTTACTCGAAGCACTTTATGTACATGAATTCATTTTATCCTCACAGGCCTAGAGGTAGGGACTCAGATTGCCTGCATTTTACTAATGAAGGAACTAAGATATATAGAGATGAACTGAGGTGACCGAGATCACATAGCAAATAAGAGACAGAGCCAGGATTCCAACCCGGGAAATGTAGTTCAGTAATCAAGACTCCCAAGCCAGTAAGCTGCTGCACCGCAACTCCTGTCCTGGTTTGCCTGGGACTGAGACGTTTGCATGGATGCTGGACTTTCAGTGCTAAAACAGGACAGTTCCAGGCAAACCAGGACAGAGGACCACCTTGTCTGGAACAGAGATTATGAATCAGCAGGTCCCAAGCCACCTCGCACCCATTCTGTTTGAACCACGCAGTATTTTGAAGAAAAATAGAGCCAACTCTAAAAATCTGAAGGCATCACATCAACAGCTGTACTGGGGGAGAGATCTGGCCCTAGGGGTGCGCATTTAGGCAGGGGAACAATCAGGTGTTGCTAGGTAGCCACTGGGCCCTGTTGTCCTGGCAAGAGCCAACCTCGACCCTCTAGGCCCCACTATACACGTGCAGTGTCACATGCACTGATCTCAGCCAGCTGGGCCCATTTCTGCGCCTGACTAGACATTTGAGTGTGGGACCCGGCTTCACGGCATCACCCTGATGCGCTAGGTCAGGGCTTCCGCACCTTCAAATCACCTGGGGGGCGGGGCCTGTGAAGGTGCCCCCAATACCTCAACCTAATAGAATCAGAACTTCTGGGAGTGGGTCCCAGCAGAATTCTTTAAAACTCCCAGGATTCCACTGTGCAGCCAGGTTGGCACACACCCCAAGATTCAACGTGCACATGAATCATCAGGACACCTTGTTAAGATGCAGGTTCTGATTCAAGAGGTCAGGGTAGGGCCCGAGAGTCTGCATTTCTACCAAGCTCCAAAATGATGGGAATGAAAAAAAAAATGATGGGAATGGTGCATTTTCGGGGACCACACATTGAGAGGCAAGGGACCAAAAGACAGCACCTCCTTAGCTCTGCGTTCTTCCCACCTGAGCAGGCCGGTCTCCCCAGCTCCCGTCTCCTGGAGCCTCATCCGTGCTTTGGGCAGCAAGGACCAGAGAGGGGCAGTGAGCAGCCCAAGGCGACCCAGAGCTTCTCGAACCACCCAGAGCCCTGATCTCTGTTGTTTCCTGCCACACGGGGCTACGTCCTCCGCCAGGTGACTTCACCCAGCCATCCAATCACAGCACCTGCTAGCTCACTTTGCAAGGAGAAGCTAGGGCGCAGCTCCCCATGGAGAAGTCAGCTCTGGCCAAATCTGCTCCTGGATGCATGCAGGTGTCAGTCCTGGGTGGAAGGGGGCCCGGAGGAAGGTCAGGTACCCAGCATGCATGCCCGAGAGAACAGGGGCTGATGGAAAGGGGAGAGCATGCTGAGGAGCTGGAGCCCAGGACAGCCTCCTCCCCTGGCCCAAATGAGGACACCCCATGGTGCCTGAGTCAGAGGACCTGTGAGCTCAGCCCCTGGGGCTGCTGGGCTGGGAGGGTGAGTCAGAGGGTGTGTAGTGGAGTGAACTTCTCTCTGGCCAAATATGGGGCTCTGCTCTGCTTCGTCTTGCCATTCGGGCTGCCAGAGGCCAAAGGCTGGGTCTGCTCCGCATGACAGCAAGGTTCCTGATGAGGAGGAGAAGCTTTCCACGCTCTCCGACCCCTCTCCCCCTCCCTGCCCAGCGGCTGGCACTTGGCTCTGTCCTCTCCGAGGACCTGGTCAACTCCTGGCCTGCACATCTGCTCGCCCCACATCACTATACGAAGCATAAAATAGAGAAGTAATAACACATTTTGAAACGGTGGTTTTGCGGTAACAAGGTCCTGCTCTGCTATCCTGGATTCACAGGGCTGCAGGCCTCAGGGAGATGGGGAGAGAAGAGACCACGTCTTACCTTTCCAGATGCCCCCCTCGTTCCACACACAAAGCCTGGGACGGGGTCAGCACGATCAACTATTGGTGAAAGAAAATTAATGACCACGCGCCTTCTGTGTACGTGGGTGTCACTCCCGGCCACTAATTCCTCCAGGAAATAATAATTTGCATAGATTGCCCTATATGCCAGGCATGGTGCTCAAACTCTTCTCCCAGGAGCTTATTAATTATGAATATTAATTCATTTCATGCCTCCAGCAATTATATGAAGAACGTACTGCGTTCACCCTCATTTTACAAGTGAGGAACCTAAGGCCCAGAGATGTTCAGAAACTCACCCGAGGTCATCCAGCCCTAAAGTTGTAGAATCAGGATTCTTACCCCAATGGCGTGGCCTCAAATTCTGTGCTCTGAATGGTTTTCCATTCGTGTCTGGTCTCTGATGCCCAGCACAGAGCCTGGCACAGGACATGCAATAACAACTGTGTGTTGACTGAATGAATGGAATAATTGATTTGTTAAGTACTGTGTGTGTGTGTGTGTATGTGTGTGTGTGCGTGTCTCCCATCAGACACTGAATGTCTCAAAGTATTGGGCGTGGGTCTTGCCAAGGCCTTCCCATGTATTTAATAAATGGCTTCAGGGAGAACGCATTGAAGAATGGATGTTTCTAAATGCCCACATGCTTGGTTTGTGATCGGAGCACCCAGGCAGCTGACTGAGGTTTTCAGGGTTGACTCAGATGTCCAGGAAGAGACTCAGATGTCCATGGCCAAGAGTCGGGGCCAGTTTCACGGCCATGTGACTTGTACAGTGGCACAGGGTCCCGTGCTCAGTAAGTTCCCTCCACTTGTTCAATGTTCTACAGTCACCATCTTGAAGTTCTGAATTTTTGAACAAAGGGGCTTCCTGGTTTTAGTTTACGCTGGGCCCCACAAATCACGTAGCCTGTCCTCACAGGGGTGACTAAAGCCCATGAAGATGCCTATAGGAAAGGAGAGGTAAGGAAAGTGTCTTCAGGAGCAGTGTGTCCCTGGCCTCCAGGAGCCAAGCTTTGGTGGTGGTGAGCATCTTGGTGGTGGGGCACCGGCTCAGGAATTCCAGCCCTGGCATGCCTCCTGAAGGGGCCCTGAACCTCATCAGCCCTCCCTAAGAGCTTCTCCCGGAGACACCCTTGGTCGCCAGACTCCAACAGCTTCGAACACACAGGCCAGCTTCTCCAGCCTTGACCCATTTCAGCCTCAGGGTTGCTAGTGCCAGCACGTGTGGTCACAAGCTAAGCACCGGATGAAGCCCTCCCTCGTCTTCATTTGCTGCTCACAACCACCACCTTGTGGGACGGGTTTTGGGTTCTTTTACCCCATTTTAAGCATCCGAGTTAACAAGAGGCATGATCAAGCGTAAATAAATCATTCCAAGTCTCTTGTTCTTAACCAACGGCCCCTACTACCCCCCTCACTGTTTGGGGTAGCGTCTTTCTCTCTTCCTCCCTCCAAATCCTGTCTTCCCCCCTCCTCCCTCCCTTCAACTGTGTAGCTGGGGAAGCAATAGAACCAAGATTCCAACCCAGACAGTCCGCCTCAGATTCCTGCTCCTAAACATATTTGATATATTTGCTCTCCTTGCTTGGACCTGGTTTGGAGGTCTCAACTCACAGGAACATGGGTCTGGAAAGGACTTTCCCTCAGCTTCTTCATCTGTAAAATGGAAGCAATAAATAGACCCCACATCATAGATGTGCTGGATTAAACACAATGCAAGAGGTCAAAGTGTTTGTTAACAATCTACAGGCCCAAGCAGTTACTTCTATTAATCACTAGTAGTGAAACTAAGGCTTGTTAAACATGGTGCAGAGGAAACAAAGGTCATTAACTCCCAGCCCCTACGCTCCAGTCTGTTCCAAGGCCAGCCACACCCCGGCCAATCACCGGTCAGGAAAGAACTGAACAGGATGCATCCCCGTCAATCATCGGATTTCTTCTGCGCTGTCCTGCTATCCTGACTGTGTCATTTCTTAGCTGTGTGGCCTTGGGCAAATCACTTTACCTCTCTGAGCTTTGGGTTTCTCTTCTGCAAAGTGAGGTTGATGACAATAGTTGCGTGCAGCGTGGTTGTAGGGTGCCTGGTACAGTAGTCAGGAAGTGGTGGTTGGCCTTATTCTTAGAAAAGTTCTCATATACACGAGATTCCCTCTAAAGCACCATGCACCTGGTCAGCATCTGGCTTTTTGTGATGGTCAATTTTACGTGCCAAGTTGAATGGGCGAAGGGACACCCAAGAGCTGGTAAAATGTTACTGTGGGCATGTCTGTGACAGCGTTTCTCAGGGTAGCTTTTGAGTTGGTAGACTGAGTGAAGAAGGGGGTCCTCCCCAATGCAGGTGGGCCTCAGCCAATCTGCTGAGGACTCAAACAGAGCACGAGGCAGAGGAAGGGCAATTTTGCTCTCTTTGCTTATGCTGGGACATCTGTCTTCTCCTGCCTTGGATCTCAATGCCTGTGGCTTTCAAGACTTCAGAGTCAGACCATGATTTTCACCACTAACTTCCCTGGCTCTCAGATCTCTTAGAACTACCCCCCTTCCCCAGATTTCCTGGGTCCCAGTTCACAGATGACTGATTGTAGGACTTGTAGGACTTCTCAGCCTTCATATCATTTGAGCCAATCCCCTCATAACAAATTTTCTCTCTCTCTCTCTCTCTCTCTCTCTCTCTATATATATATATATATATATATATATATATATATATATATATATATATATATATATATTAATGGTTCTGTTTTTCTGGAGGACCCTGACTGGCATAACACTCATAGAACCTATTTTCTAGGTGCCATCTGCCCCCTGAAGATGTAGTGCATTCCCAGAGCATGGCTTGGCTCTCTACTGATAAGTCCTAAATAAGCTAACCTTGTAAATCTCTCAGCCTGTCCAGACCTAGATGAACCTACCACATTGCCCACAGCTCTTCCAGTGTCTTCCTCTCCCTTCCCTTCCTTTCCCTTCCCTTCTCATCAGGGTGGCTGGGCTGCTCTGGGTGTAACTGGGGGCCTTTTGACAACACTCCTGCCCCTACCAATCCTTCACCCCTAAAATCAAGTTGGAACTTTCTCTTCCAGTTTTCTCATCTTTGCAGAGAGGGGAAAGATTCCGGGTGTAACGAGGAGGGGCTGGATTACAGGATGTGGTGGGGAGTCCATTTAGAGTTGGACGTTCCCTATTCTTACCCTACTGTTTCCTGTAATCAAATTTTTCATAGGAAACGAAAATGGTGCCCATCAGATACCCACATACCAGCTCTACACACACTAACTCCATGAGCTTCGGCAGGATGCATAGTGTCTGTAAAGCACACCTAACTGGGAACAGTCAGAGTGCCTATCTGGTAGGGCCACAGTGGGGGCTAAGTGAGATAATCCATGCCCAGAGTCTAGCACAGTGCCTGGCACATAGTAAATACACAATAAATGTAACTATTTTGTTGGTGGTCTTATTATATGGAATCAGTTCCAATTTGTGAAATGTACGTCACAGTTTTATTTGATCATAACAGTACTAACCTCACCTTTCATCATCATAGCAAAACTATGAGCATATTGATACCAGTCAGCTCATGGTGATATTTCATCAGGCCTCGGTGCTGTCCTGAGGGAGAGTGAGGAAGGGAGGGCCTGTTGCCCACTGAGTTTTTTTTAGTTCCTGTCAGTACTCTGTGTCTCTTAGCAAAAAATTTAAAAATTAAAATATTTACTCTCTAAGGGCACCTGGGTGGCTCAGTCAGTTAAGCATCTGCCTTCAGCTCAGATCATGATCCCGGGGTCCTTGGATGGAGTCTTGCATGGAGCTCCCTGCTCAGCAGAGAGTCTGCCTCTCCCTCTCTCTCTGCCTCTTCCCACCACTCATGCTTGCTCATTCTCTCTCAAATAAAGCTTTATTTATTTGAGATAAATAAAATCTTTTTTTAAAAAATTTACTTTCTATAGACTTCTGCTATTTTACATGTGATAAATTGCGGTTCGTCCCTGATGCTTGTAATTATTTGAAGGCCTGATTAATCACTCTTCAGAAAACTTGCTAAGAGCTTCAGGGGCAAGTTAGAGGCTATGGCAGGTCATGGTGGTTGTCATTCATGGTTGAGTGACAGCATATTTCATCCCCATAGACACTGCATCAGGGGACATCTGGGATCCATAAGGGAGCAGGATACTGTGCTATCTCAGGTTGAGATCCTGTACATGATTCGAAATTCATAACCTAAGAAAAGGCTGCACTTTATCAACCCAAATGGGCCTTCAAAGTACAGAAAGTCCAGGGCAAATTGCAAGGTGTAAAGAATCTGGAAAATGGATTTTTGAAGGCAGGAGTTCAATAGCATTCTATTCCTCAGACTCATTGTGCAAACAGGAAAATTGAGCAGTGGGAAGAGGACTTTCTATTTTTATTAGGGGAAAAAAGCTAACAATTTTCAGTAAACATGAGAGGAATAATATGGCAATTGTAGTTAGTAATGATTTATATGTAGTGAAACCATTGCAGGAAGAGTGTCATCAGCTCAGCCAAAATAAGTTACAGGAGAGAGTTTTTTGTTTTTTTTTAATTAGTATTTTAAAATACAGATCAACGAACTAAGACCCATAGGTCAAACCTAGCTCCTCAAACCCTCTTACATTGTTGGTGGTTATGGAAGCTGGTTGCAGCTCCTCTGGAAAACAGTATGGAAGTTCCACAAAAAGTTAAAAATAGAGCTACTCTACAAACCAGCAATTGCTCTACTGGGTATTTACCCCAAAGATGCAAATGTAATGATCCCAAGAGGCACCTGCACCCCAATGTTTATAGCAGCAATGCCCACAATAGCCAAACTATGGAAAAGGCCCAGATGTCCATCAACAGATGAATGGATAAAGAAGATGTGATACATATACAATGGAATACTACTCAGCCATCAAAAAATGAAGTCTTGCCATTGCTACGACATGGATGGAACTAGAGGGTATTATACTAAGTGAAATAAGCCAATCAGAGAAAGACAATTATCATATGATCTCATTCATATGTGGAAATTAAGAAACAAAACAGAGGATCATAAGTGAAGAGAAGAAGAAATAAAACAAGACGAAATCAAAGAGGGAGACAAACCCTAAAAGACTCTTAATCATAAGACACAAACTGAGGGTCACTGGAGAGGAGGGGGTGAGGGGATGGGTTAACAGGGTGATGGGCATGAAGGTGGGCACGTGATAAAATGAGCACTGGGTGTCATAGAAGACTGATAAATCACTGACCTCTACCTCTGACACCAATAATACGTTCCATGTTAATTAATTAGATTTAAATAAAATAAAAATAAAAAAACAAATCTAGCCCCTCATCTATTTTTGTAAATAAAGTTTTATTGTCACACAGCCATGCTCATTCATTCATGCATTATCTCTGGCTGCCCTTGGGCCACAATGACAAGTGAGTATTTGTGACAGAGAGTTTATGGCCCATGAAGCCTAAACTATTTACTCTCTGGCACCTCACAGAAAAACTTTGCCAATCCCAAATTTGAAACACGAACATGAAGCTATGTTATCTCAAAAGCAAAATAGTGTTTAGGAGTATGTTTGAAATCAGAGTGAACCACAAAAGAAAGAAGAACTTTATTTGTTCATTCCATGAATATTTAATTAGTGCCTACTGTATGTCCAGCTGTGCAAAAAAAGTAAAAAGCAAAACAAACAGAGAAAAGTTCCTGTACTCACAGAACTTACCTGGACTGAGGGATTTACTAGCTAATCACTATAAAAGTGCACATATTTTTTTCATGAAATCTTTAAAAGAACAATGATGAAATCTTGCAGGGCCTTAAGAATGAGATCAGTGTTTCCCTGGCTTAGTCAATAATATATGATGAACCCACTGACAGTGTAATGAAAGAAGACTTCTCAGCTTGTGCAAAAGAGATCCAAGAAGACTTCAAGGCCCAGCATCAACAAAGAAAGGCTGTTAGGCTCATCAAGGTTGAAGGGAAAACTGGAACCAATTTGCACATGGTTGCAAAAACAGATTTGCAGGATGGAGTCGCTCTGAATAAAATTCTTGGCCGGGCCTATCATAGTGTTGCTAACAGGAGCAGGAAATTGGATGGATTCACAGCAACACGGGTGAAAAGGTAGCTCAGCATTCCACACACTTGCATTTACACCGAGATTTGAGATTCAGTTGTACTACGTTTTCATTTGTGAGTGAAGAAAAGAATTCCAAAAACCTCTCAAAGCTATCATATCAATTCGTGCATCTGAGAAAAAGCTGACAATTTTTCAAAGCATCCCATGCACAGTGGAAGTGCAGCAGGCAGGAAGCCGTGTTATTTCTTGAAAATGTCAGCCTATCCATTACGGTATGCAGTGTCCATTTGGGTTTAACATCCTCCCAGAGATTACAGAAATTAGGGGATTATATTTGATGATTCTTAAAAGATCAAGTGTCTGATAAATTGATCAGGGTCCTGGGATTAATTCCCAACTTGCAGTTTATCTTTTGTTTGAAATGTATCATATATGAAATATTTCAGGAATCCTTTCAAAGGACTGCAAAATGAAATTATCATTATAGACACTTTTCTTCTTTCTTCATTATTTATCATCTGAGTAAAGCAATAAACATTTCAAAACTATTTAGGACCATGTAGAATCATGCCAAAAATAACCAGGGAAGTTTTCATAGTTAAGAAATCCTCCTTTCAAATGAGTAGCCAAAAAAACCCTGGAAGAAAAAAATATCATGGGAATTTAGATGGTCCTTTTTTTCTCCTTTCCCTTTCAGAAAACAATATAACAGTGATGTTTATTACTAAGGATTGGACGCCTAATTATTAAATTTACATCTACATTTTCCGAACGGAAGCATAAAAAGAATTTTTTGAGATTTTGCATAAGTACATGCATGGATATGAACATATATGGAATAAACCATTAAGTGAAACAGAAATTTTCAGGAACGTAGATGTGCATATGATGTACAGATGGTGCCGTAATTTCATTTTCCTCAGAGTGATGCAAATCTTAATCTCCCTTGCAACTTCATCGATGTAACCAATACCGGTTGTTCCACATGGTCTTCACAAGAATGCTCTGATGTCTCGAGCCACCGCATTCTGCTTCGATGCCTCCAAGCACTGGCGCAGGCAGGAATGCTTCTTCATATCCCACAGCATCTCAGAACATATTGTGAAGGGCACTAGCCCTTGATGGGTATTAAGAGTGACTTAGTAACCAAACTGATGGTGCTCGAAGGAAGGAACCACTGGTGTTTGGAGAAGATGACCACGAAGGATGAGACATAGGCTGTGTTTTACTGATGAAATTTCACCCATCAGAATTACCCACTCGGGCTGGTCCCTTGCCATGGCTGACATCCCAATCCGAAATCTAAGTTTTAAGGCACGCTCCCCTGGTAACAATTGGACACTGTTCCTGGGGAAGATGGTGACATAATAGAAATAATCATGTTGTTTTTATTAGCATATTCCTGCATATTCAAAGATCTTTGAAAACCCAATATGAAAGCCTGTTGTTCTAAAAAATCTCCCACAAAGCGCCTAACTTGTTTAGGTCTCTTGTCTGGAAATGTGCAGAAAACAAAATTAAGGAATCTGGATCCTCCACAAACTTCCCATCAGGCTCCACCTTGGCTGAGATTATTTCAAAATCCCATTTTATGGATGATGAAATTGAAGTATGGAAAGGCTAAGTCACTGCATTTCTGCTTTCCCAAGTCAGCCTACAGGGATGGCCTCAGTAGGTACCTTTGTCACTTTGAGCAGAGATTTATGCAAGGGATTGTTTATTTACACCAAGGCAATTAACCCTCAGAGTAGGCCTGTGTATGCCTAGTGTGTTTATGGCCCTGGGTTCTTGGGAACTCTGGATAACACCCGGCCAGAAGAAGCCACTTCCAGCTTCTCTCAAACATGACCCTGCCTATCTCCCCTCTCATCTCCCACTCTTCCCCTACCTCCCCTCCAGCCACCATGGGCTCCTCCCAGTTCTTGCGCTCCCCATCACCTTCTGTTCTTTCTGGCTCCTTTACTGCTTCAAATTCCCCCTACCTTCCCTGGGCCTGAGTGCCCACCACTCATCCCTCATGCAAGTAGTCTTGTTTCTTCTAGGAAGAGCTCCAACCAGATTGCGGACCCCTCCTTGGTTCTCTTGGGGCCTTCCCTGCTGCCCCTTGTCATCCTGCAACAAATAAACTACTGATCTGGTTGTAGGAACAGGAGGTGGTGTCGCATAGTGGTTAAGGGCCTGGGCTCTGGAGCCAGTCTGCCTAGGTTCAAATCCTGGCTCTGCTTCTTACTAGCTCTGTGACCTGGGGCAAATCACTTAATCTCTTGGTGCCTCTGTCTCTCCCTCCCTGAGACAAGAATAAGAATATAACCAATCTGTTGGTTGTGAAAATTCCATGAGTTAATACATACAAGGCACTGAAAACAATGCCTGACACATAGCAAGGGTTTGTTACTTATCAGTACAGTCATCTATTGTTTTTCTGGTCCACTCCTTCACTAGACTGAGTCCTTGATTGCAGAGATGGTTTCTTAATTTTCTCTTACCACAGCATCTGGCACATAGTAGGGACTCAGTAAATATTTGCAACATGAATGAATGAGCAGAAGAGGCCACAGCCTCTGTTGAACCCTCTGTCTACAGTTGAGCTTCTCTGGGCTCACCTTGGTTTGCTAGGCTCAGGGCCCATGTGGCTGAGCTGATTCGCTCAGGAGAGATAGTGGTGAGGCAGAGGAACTTTGCCTTTGCTCTTCCCAACTCTGAGCTCTCCCTCCCAACACAGCTGCTCATCCCACTGGAGTTGTGCAATTCTATGCAACACAGCTTTGCAATGACTACTCCTTGTCTGCCTGGGGTGTTGACCTGTTTTCCTGCAATGAGACTTCCCCCATTAGAAGGTCCCAGGGGCTCAGACCCAGCCAACAGCCTCCCTGGCTGCTGTCTGAGTGGCTCAACCTCCCCTCACCATCATCCTGGCTGTGCCCCAAGCCCTGGAGCAGGCTGCTCCTGCTCTCCACCTGCTCTAGGCCAGCTCTGCCTTCATCCTTGTGCTCAAAGGCCACCCTCCCGCCAGAGCCTTTCCAGACTACTCCCAAATGGAAATCATTTCTCACCACTCTGGACTCCCAGAGTCCTCTATCTACCCTTGTTTCTTCACCTCTGGGAGTCTTAGTTTCATTATCTGTTAGAGAGATAACAATGCCTACTTCAAAGGAGGTTGTGAAGATCAGGTTGCTCAAGCAAATGTTTCATATCATGAGCATTTTGCTTATTTACTACCTTGAAAGATCCTTAAAGCCAGCCCCCCCCCTATTTCATTACTATACACCCCTTATTCTTAGCACAGCACCTGACTTGGGTTAGGCATTCAATAGTTATTTGCTCAATGGATTAATCAATCAAAAACCAATCAAGAAATACATAAATTATAGCAAGGTAGCAATATCCTACACCTATAATACAGAAAGGAATCCTTCTTGTGGGATTTTTTTTCTTTTTTTTTCCTTCTTTCTCTTTCTCTCCTTTTTTGAATTGTTCTCAGATTAGAAATGGCTAACCAAATCAATCATCCTTTTCCTGGGAAGTGAGTTCACAGTGCCCAGTGTATTCAAACTATCATTAATTAGCCAGAGAGCTTGGACTTAGGAGTAAAAACACAATCATATGTGCTCACACCCTGAGAATTATTTTCAGAAAAGAGTGGGTGCTTGCAATTCTCCTCCACGTGTAATGGGAACATTGGCTACAATCAGCCACCTCATTCATCCTCTTACCCCATCCTGGGCCCTTCCCTCCCTGCCATCCACATGCCACCACCTGTACCCAATGTCACCAAATGAAGTGATCACCTATTCTTCTTGACAAACAAAATCTCCTCTCCACAAGGAACTCTCTCGAAGCTAAAGGTGAAAGCCTAAGCCTAGAGAATTTCATTTTAGGGCTTGGGAAGCAAAGGTCACTGCCTGGTTTCTTATAAGCCCTGGGCATATGGAAACAGGTCCTGCCCTGTCTCAATGAGGTTCAAAGAGGCCTGTCACTTTCACTGGGTATGAGTCCCCACCCTTCTTTCCCTTGCCCATGCCCTGAGCCCCGGAGGGAAAGCCCAGATTCCCTACAAGGTGGTGCCGGCCAGAAATTGCCCCATCCTCCTTATCAGACCTACTTGCCTGCCCGACCCAGACCTGCCTCTGGTGCAGTCACGGGAGAAGCTCAGCCCAGGCAATTCCAACCTGCTCAGGAGAAGCAAGCTGACTTGCCTGAAAGCTGATGGTGAGCCAAGACCAAGCCACTCAAGAAAACCCAGAGCGGGTCAGTGTAGTAGCAGGATGCTAAGGGGAGAACATGGAAGGCCCAGGATGCCCCAGGCAGTGCCCCAATCCACAGGAAGAGTCTACACTGCCAGCTCCGGGCAGGAACCTCAGCATCTGTTTCTCCTCTTCCCACCTCTGACTCTCTGCAGACACTTGCTATATCCACACTGCTCGGACCACACAGACTAGCACGTGGATCCACACTGTGCCACAGTGCATCTGTCTAGGGTGCGGGTGTCACCAGGTGTGCCAGGATTTTTTGCACCTAGAAAAAAACGTTACCTACTAAATCATGACACAGTGGATCTTCATTACTTACAAAGTGCATTGTATACTTACTGAAAGCTTTTTTAGATTTCTTTAGAATGGGTTCTTACTGTATCTCCATCCATCTCACACACACGTGAAAAGGAAAGCATTAGCAAGGTAAATTGCTTAAAGTAATCCTAAAACTGACACATTGAGAATGCACATCCTGTGAATCACTTGTTGATTCGGAGTTGTCCACCTATATGGTTTGCCCACATCATTGTCCGCTGTGCCATGGGGAGCATAGGGACAGTCACAGGAAGGACGCAGCACTTCTTCAGAGAGCACCCCACTCTTGTCTGCTGGGCGGTCCTCCAGCCTGCAGACATCACTCTGCCACACATGAAGTGCATCGCGAATGCCTCCATCCCAAAAATGACTGATCAATGCATCCCATCTTCATAGGTGATAGAAAGAAAGAGAGTGTGCATTTAAACACATAAAATAGGGAATAGTGACAGCTAATACGAACATCCCAGGAACTGCACTAAGCTTGTAAATTCTATGTGTTACCTTCTATCTTCTCTCTGAATAAGTAATAACGTGAGCTGTTTCCTACTTGCCAGGCCCCGTTTGAGTGCCTTACGTACATGCACTCATGTAATCATGCCAGCACCCTATGAGGTAAGTACTATTATTATTTCTATTTTGAAGAAGATGGTGGTGAGAATAAGTTATTTACACAAGATTGCATGGCTTGCAAGTGGTAAAACTGGGATTCGAAGTCTGAAGTCCAGTTCTAGAGTCTTCACTTAGCCACCCCACTACATGTGGATCTATTAATGTAAGGGAATTGAGGCGCAGAAGAGATCAATACCTTGCCCAAGGATACAGAAGGGCCAAGATTCAAACCACACCATCCGACTCTCAAGCCCATAGGGAAGACAAAAGGGCAAATGTTAAACCCGGATATTTCAATTTCATCTTGTAACTCGAGAATCCCAACTGGTATCAGTTTGATAAAATTAAACTTGCTGTCCTTTCTCTCAGAGAGGTGGGAGCACAATTTCCTTGCAGTGATCTGAAGGAGGTCTCCTCCATCCAATTGTTTGTTCACTGAAGAAGTCTTTCCAAAATGTCCAAGGCCCTGAGCGAAGTGCTCCACGGAGCTTACAATGTAGCAGGTATAACAGACTTCGTACAAGTGATTGTCAGCATGGCCAAGGGGGGAGAAGCGCCATTGACAACTGGAACTCTTCTGCCACTTAGGAGGATGTTCCAGGAAGCAGAGACATGAAAAGTGAGGGAAGGATGGAAGCCGAACCCTTTTCTGGGACATCATGGTTAATTTATTCAAAATTAATATATTTGCCTTCTCGTCATGTATCTCCCTCTATCTCCCTAAACCTCCAGTAAAGTTTGCTGCACATACAAAGACCTTGTGTGATAACTTTTAGTGGGATTTGGGAAACAAAGTTGAGTTCCCTACCTGTGTGAGTATGGGAGATGGGAAAACATAGGAGAGAAGAACCAAATATAATTTGAGGGTTACGGGGGTGGGGTCAGGGAAGCCTGCTTCAAACGCTCAAATTTTGCAGGCCCACTATCCCTTGCTTGTCACCATTCTGAGCTCCAACAGGGCAGACACCTTGCCTGTCTTGTTCCTTATGGTAAACCCCAAGCCTTGAAGGATATAGACACATAACAGGTGCTTAGTAAATGTCATTTATTGAATGTCGAGACAGAAGACCTCAGTAGCCCTTCATCATCTCTCCCAGGTGTGTTTCCCCCCCGTGAAATATTCCCTGGTACATACCCTCAGGTGTCAGTGAAGAAACCCTGACAGGCAAAAACTTTTCTCCATAATTCAGATCGTCTCTTTACACTCTCTTCCAGAGAAATTACTGGATCAAAGAGAGTGGTGACAAGTAAGACCTTGAATCTGTAGTACAAAATCCTCTTCAAGAGGAGTGCACAGTTCATTCTGGTCAAAGTATTATAGCAGAGCGGGTAGAACCATTTCTAATCCCCTTGCCAATACTTCGCCCACTCGCCATTCACAAAGAAATCAGGCATCTAAGACCCAGCTCACGTTGAGCTTCCCCCTTGATCACAGCGTCTTGCTTTAGACTGAACCCTTTGCATCCACTTCTGACCCCCCTCAAATGCATCCTCTCCTAACAGCCAGAGCAAAATCTGAACATGTTTCTCCTATTTAAAATTCTTCAATGGCTATTTTTTCCCTTCCCAAACCTCTCCTATCTCTAGGCCAGGAGGTGTGTGTGTGTGTGTGTGTTTTAAAAAATTCATTTATTTATTCATGAGAGAGAGAGAGAGAGAAGCAGAGACGCAGGCAGAGGGAGAAGCAGGGTCCATGCAGGGGGCCTGATGTGGGACTTGATCCCAGGACTCCAGGATCATGACCTGAGCCGAAGGCAGATGCTTAACCACTGAGCCACCCAGGCGTCCCTGAGCCACCCAGGCGTCCCTTGGGAGTTGTGTTAAGTGCCCTCCCGACTTCTTCATTGACTCTTCCGGTCCATTCTCCCTCCCACTCCCTAATCTACTCTCCACCCCACACCCAACTTTAAATATTGCTCAGATCTGTCTCACTCCAAAACCCGCTGGCTGTTCACCAACACGAGTGAACATTCTGTGCCCCCATAAATTAAATCATGTGAGTGATTTATTAGATCTATTTTTATTAGACTACCACGAGGCACAGAGATTCCAGAATTCAGATGCCACAGATACTTCTCCAGGATGTACCACGGTGCCAGGCGTTGACATATTGTGGCATTTAATCCTCTCCACATCCCTACAAGGCTGATAAAGACACAGAGGCTGAAAGGAGTGAAATAGAGAGATGCAATGGCCCCCATGGGAATGAACGAGAAGGGCTGCTGCCCCAAGTCTCCAGACTCCTAGGCCTGTGTGTTCAATAAGCATTTATTGAACACCTGTGCATAATGAGTATTGAACCAAGGAATTGAGATAAAAGGCAGCTGCTGGATCTCCCTTTGACCTTACAGCAGTGATGCTGGGAAGTACTTCCAGGTGTCTAATCTAAATTCCTTTTGCTACAACTCAATCCCATTCCCACCCCCTGCCTCACCCCTATCCCCAGATAAATACAAAAACAACAGTTGCTGATAAGATCGCCAGCTTCTCCTCCAATTGTGGCTTCTGTCTTTGGTTGCCACACAGGCCTGAGATAAGCCTCACAGAACAGGCTTCATATCTCCCTGGACATTGCCTTCACGCTGCCAGTCACTCCTCAGCACCACCTCCTCTCACCCCCCCACCCCCACCAGACTCAGGAAGACCAGTAGCTTCAGGGGAGCCTTCCCTGAGGAGAAAGGAGGAAAGACAGCTGAAAGTGGCAACTTGTCCCACTGATCACTTCTCAGGAGGTGGCAACAGGCAACTCTCTGTGGGCATATGGCTGCCTCACTTGAGAGGATCCCCAGCTTGGGGAACAGTGAGGGTGGGCCGCCGCTCTCACCCATGCCCTCCACAGCTCCCTGGTGGCTCCCGCAAGATGGATACCACAGAGGATTTTTCTTCACTGGCTTATCAGGGAGGACAAGGACAACAACAGTCTTTCTATGGAACTCACAGATGAGTCTAGAAAGACCTAATACACATTCTATGAGTAAACGATTGAAAAAAAATAAATGAATGTGAGAGTAAATGAATTAGCATGCCACTACAGAGGTCAATGAAGGGAACAAGAGAATAGCAGAATGAATCACAATGAATACATGAGTGAGCGAATAAAAGAATTAATGTCTAAGCACTTGAATGAATCCATGAGGGGAAAGAATAGCAATTAAATGAATACATGGATAATGGGTGGGTGGACGGATGGATGGATGGATGGATAGACCAATGGGGTGGATAATGAATAGTCACAACTTCTTAGAGGAAGACTAGGGGGCTAAATGATGGACTCTATCCTTGCACTGCCCCCAACCCTACACATTGTCCTACACATAGTCAGAATTCTAAGTATTTGTCAAATAAATAAGCAGATGGATAATTAGACATTCTCCTTTTTTGCAGTGCATGGTACTAAAACTAGCACTTGATGGAGACCTACAAATTTCAAAGATTCTTCATGTGAAAAGAGCTCTGACTCTTGAGTTGGATGGGCCTGGTCTTAAATCCTGCTCTCCATATCCTAAGCTGGGTGGTTCATCAAAAGGCACTCACCCTCTTGGAACTTGAGCTTCGTCTACAAAGTGGAGACAATCATGCCTATATCATAGAGCTATAGTAGATATTAAAGAAGAATATGTGTATCTTGCACATAGGAAACACTTGATGAATGAATGTTTCCTTTCTTTCCTAAGCACATCTTCTGCCCTCTATCCATCCAAAACCCACCTGCTCCAGTGCCCTGTGAGGCTCTCCCTACTCAGGGGGCCCGCTTTTCTAGCAGCTGCCAGAGGACCCACCTAAGCTGCACCAAGGATTCCAAACCCACACAAATGGTGAGGTAATGAATGTTTGTTGTTTTAGACCACTGTTTTGAGGTAATTCATTATGCAGCAACTGTTAACTTATACATCTGTTTTACACATAGGGAAGGGGAGTGAAAACTCAGCCTCCCTGTAGCTTACACCCTCGGTGAATGGTGGTTTAAATAAGAAACATGATATAGGATGACATCCCAGCCCTATTTTGCTAAGCCTTGTGTTTGACAGAGTAGGGCTCTTCTCACTCCCTGCAGGATCATACAAAGATTTTTCATCTCTGTCCCTAGCACAGAGCTTCCCAAAGCATTTGGAATTTCTTGGTGATAAGGTGATGGGAGCCTTTTTGTTCTAATGAAGTGAATCTTGGTGGGCTCCTACATAGCTCCAGGCTGGGGACTAGTCACTAGAAAGAGCCAATCTTGAGTAGAAGCCTAGAACTTTCAGCCCCACCCTCCAACCCTGGGGGAAGGGAGAGGGGCTAGAGATTGAGTTAATCACCCACCAAAGGTCTATGATTTAATCAACTGTGCCTACCTTATGAAACATCCATAAAAAACTCCTAAACAGTAGGGTTCAGAGAGCATCTGAGTTGTGAACACGTTGATGTGTCCGGAGGGTGGCGCATCCCAATTCCACAAGGGCAGAAGCTCCTGTGCCCAGGCCCCTCCAGACCTTGCTCTATTTTACCTCTTCATCTAGTTGTTCATTTGTATCCTTTATAATAAACCAACAAAGGTAAGTAAAACATTTCCTGGGATTTTGTGAGCCATTCTAGTAAATTATCAAACCTGAAAAGGAGAAGGTGGGGGGGACCCTCTGACTTTGTAACCAAGTCGATGGCAGCGTGGATAACCTAGGGCCTCAATACTCATGACAATCTTATGAGACTGAGCCCTGAAACCTGTGGAGCCTGGTACCAACTCCAGGTAGTTAGTGTCAAAATTGAGTCAATGTAGGACACCAGATTGCCGTCTGAGAGTTGGAGAACTGGTTTGTGGCAGGAAAAAAAAACCCCACAAGGTTGGAGTCAGAAGTGTTATAGGTAAAAACAGCTCACCACGCTGGCAGGTCCCTGGGTTGGGGGATCCAATCCCTCAAAGGCATTAGAGAAATGTTGCCTAAAATTGGCAAACTCCCAAGCCCATGAGGAAGGTGGGTAACAAGAGAGGCTGACAACCAGCTCTGACTTTTGGAAAACTTCCCCATGAGACATCTCCAGAACCTGTGGGCTCTGGGGCCTCCCATAGCCTCAGGGGTCAGAAATTGCCACCCCACCCGCCTCAGAGCATCTTCCTGAGATGAGAAGAAAGAAGTGGGCTAACCCCAGAGCTGGAATCCATTCTCGCTTTTACTTGAACTCCACCTAACCCCGTTACACGAAGTCCCTTATTTGATTCTCTCAGCCCTGAAAGGGTTGATATTCTTACCCCACTTGACAGAGGAGGGGGTCCTTAGTCCCACTTGGCTTTGTGAGGCTTCCAGATGCCATGCTGGTTACTCAAGATCATACAGTCAGAAGCAGTGCCAGAACTAGAAAGCGGGTCTCCTGAGCCACAGTGGCCCAACGCTCTCATAACACCAGCTATGCTTCCAAGAACCAAAGAACAGAAGGAGTGACATTGCAAGAGAAAATCCCCCTGGGAAAGAAATAAATGAAAATTAATGATGCACCTGGACACACTTGGTATGCCTTTTGAGCAGAGATATCTTAAGATTGATGAGCTACAAGATTGTGCTGCGCTACTCAAGCCACGGAACCTAACACACATCCTCTTGCCCTGTGCTTACGGATGTGCCTGACCCTTTAGAAATCAGTCAGATTTGGGGTCATTTCCTTCCCCCTGAACCTGGAGGACTCTTGAGTATCATGGAATCTTGATGCAAAAGCACTGCAACCAGGAGCTGAGGGGAGGGGGGAGGCTGTGATAGAGTATTACGGAGTTACTGCATAATGCAGAGTTTCAGTTGGGATGTTGAGAAAGGTCTGGAGATGGATTGTGGTAGCGGTTATACAATAATGTGAATGTACTTAAAGCCACTGATCTGTGCACTTTAGGATGGTTAAAATAGTAAATTTTAGGGGTGCCTAGGTGGCTCAGTAGATTAAGTGCCTGACTTGATTTTGGCCCAGGTCATGATCTCAGGGTTGTGAGACAGAGCTCCGTGCTGGGCGTGGAGCCTGCTTAAGATTCTCTCTCTCCCTTTCTTTCTGCCCCTCCTTACCTCACTCATGTGTGCTCTGTCTCTAAAAAAAAAAAAAGAAAAAGAAAAAAGAAAAAAAGAAGTAAATTTTATGCTATGTCTATTTTACCACACTCAAAAGAGAGAGAGAAAGAGAGGGTAATTCACCCTTGAAAAAAAGTAAACAATAACTGGAAAAACACTCCTCTCGCGGCACCTGGGTGGCTCCGTGGTTAAGCATCTGCCTTTGGCTCAGGGTGTGATGCCGGGATCCTGGGATCAAGTCCTGCATCGGGCTCCCTGCTTCTCCCTCTATGTCTCTGCCTCTCTCTGGGTCTCTCATGAATAAATAAATAAAAATCTCTAAAAAACAAACAAAAAAACCACTCATCTCTTGGCTAAATGGGAGGATGGAGGAAAAAAAAGATACCATGTGCTCAGTGGAGTGGGAATTCTGGGAGTCCTTCTTAGACCCAGAGACTGCCCCAAATGACACCAAGTCTTTGTCCCAGCATAACTGGGCCATGTACTGCCATTTGGGTCCTCCCTAAAGGACCTCCAAGCTCTGCAGTAAAAGAAAGATAAGCAAACAAACAACTTCACAAAGCAGGCACTGGGCCAGAATTTCTAAGATGCCGGCCCAGGGAGTGTCAGAGCTGTGGGGCCTCCTAGAGGTCCTCTGATCCCACTCGCTCGTTTTATGGATGGAGGAATTAAGCCCCAAAGAGGAGAAGCACTGGCCCACACAGCAGATCAATCGCAGCAGAGCCAGAAGCCCTGCGAGCGTTTGCCTAGTGGACATGAGTTCAAGCGCGGCTGGATCACTGGAGTACATGTGACTGTTGGCTGACCTCACCCTTTCCATCTTCATCTTGCTGGTCAGTAGAAGGAGAGCAAGGAGAGCAAGGATGACACTGCCTTGGTCTTCACATCTCAGGTGAGGTCAGTGAGACTGAAGATCTCAAGTGCCTCGCCCAGGGCCTGGTCCATGGTGGGTGCTCTCTCCCCATCCTATTCCTTTGGTCTGGACTGTTGGCCAGTGCTCCCCCTGCAACCTCTCTCTGCTCTTATTGCCAACAGAGTGAGAAGGTGGGAGGCGGAAGGACCTGGGTGTCCCCCACAGCGGGGTAAGAGTTACCTGCTAAGGCATCCAGCCTGCTCGGATCCTGGTCCCTGGGGATAGTCAGAAAACAGAACACCCACTTTTGCCAGCAAAAGTGGCAGGGGCTCCAAAGGCAGCTTCCACTCAGAGGATGTCTCATCTCCCACCACTACGTTCCCTCTTTCCTGGGCTCCTCACCGCCACGCCCACCCCACACACACACACACATACACACTGGCCTGGGACTTCCAGGAAGGAAGATTGGCTGGAGCACAGAGCACCAGTCCATCTTCGAAGGCCTTCAAAGCACCATTCATTCAACCCTCACCCCACCTGGGTCAGGGAGTGACACCCCCATCACAACTGAGAAAATTGAGACCGAGAGGTTGAGGAGCCTGTCTGACCTCACAGGGCTAGGCAGTAGTTGAGGGACAACGTCCACCTGGAGTCCAGAGGAAGAGGCAACGAAGCTGGGACAGGGCTGCCTCTGTATCCCGCTCTCTTCCTGGGCCACAGGATCCTGGGCACGTTACTTCAACTCTTAAACTCGATTTCCTCACAGGTACGAGTGGCATCTGGAATACGGGCCCTGCCTCATGGAACTCTCATGTGAAAGCACCTGGCGCCTGGTAGGCCTGCTCCGGAAATGACCGGTTCTCTTCCCTTCCCTGAGGGGTCACCCCAACACTTCCCCACCTCCCAGCCAGCCGCCTGGCTCCTGCCCCTGTTGTTGACACCACATCCGGGCCGCATGTTGTCACCCTACATTACACCACCACACCTCACCAGTGACATAACCCCCTCCATCTCCCTCCCCACCCACCCCAGGCTGGCGTAACCCGGGCTCTGCTGACACATCCTCACTGAAATTCAAAACCAGATACTGCGTGTTGGTTTGCTGGTTTGTTAGAGGGCAAAGCCAAGTCCAGCCTCTTTTTCTCTTTGCTCTCTCTCTCTCTCTCTCTCTCTCAATATCTCTCCGGGCCTCAGAGCCCCGAGGAGGCTACCAGGAGCCAGGAGCTGGGTGGGGGCACGCACAGCCCCAGAGCCAGGCCCAGCCCAGCCAGCTCGTCCCGTAAGCTCCTGAAGCTGGATGGCAGGAGCCGTGGGTGCAGTAACACGGCGGTGTGAAGAAATGGGCCTGCCTGATGAAACCCATTTCTCAGAGATGAGAGACAGGGAGAGCTCCAGCCGGAGTTCCCAGAAATGTGTCTCCACTCTCTCACCCATTCAGAGAGAGCTCTGGAGCACTGACTGTGTGCTAGGGGCATTAGCTGGAGACACTGTCACGAGGAAGGCCGGATCAGAGGTCCCAGCCCCACAGAGCTGTACCTTGTCGTGGCTTAGCACAGCCAAGCAAACTCCTAACAAAGCAAAACCAGAGAGCTTCGGATCATGAGAAGTGCTTGGAGGGAAAGAGGATGGGCTGATGTGACAGCAATGAGTCCCGGGAGTGCGTGCTGAGTGGAGTGATTCAGGAAGGCTTCTCTGAGGAGGTGACCATGAGCTGAGACCCAGCAGGTGGGAAGGAGCCAGCCATGTGAGGAGCTGGGGTGGACTGTTCCAGGAGAATGAATCAGAAATGCAGAGGCCTTAAGATGGGAGATGAGGAAGTGACCGTGGCAGGAGCACAAAGGATGAGGAGCAGGGTAAGATCTGAAAAGTCTCCAGACACCAGATCACGAAAGAAGAGCCTCCTGGGCCACCGCAGGAGCTTGGATTATATTCAAAGAAAGATTTGAAAGAACCCTGGAAGCTCCTTCCCTTCCTGGAGCCCCAAAAGCCTGGGGGACGAGGGTGACCAGTATGACTCCCAAACACAGGCACCCGGACAGTAGGACACGCAAGGAATCTCAGGATCTGTCAAGATCCATACCCTTCTGCTCTGTAGGTCGGGGGACAGGCCCGTGATGGGAAGGGGCATGCCCACCACCTCACCGTGTGGCTGTAGCTGGGCAGACCTAGAACCTGTGACCCTGCAAGTGAAAGTGGAGCCTGCATTTTTCACAGTTAGCATTATGATTTCCTTTCACTCCACATCAAACCCACTCTTTTTCCAAGAAGAAAGGGAATATGGATGGTCTCCTCGGGTCACACGGTAGGAGGAGCCGGGGAGTCAGGCTCCAAACCCAGGTTCTCCTGCTGCCCATGTCCATGCCCTTTCCAGTGGGCTATTTGGGATTAGGTTCTTCCCGAAGGCTGCTGGAACCTTAGGACCTCCCAAACAGCCCTCTCAAAGGCTTTTTGGGAAACACCACGGGGCCCAAGCAGGTAAAACAAATGAGCCAGATGACCTCATGCATTGGTCCCTGATATGCACGCAGTTTTTAGAATAGATCAAGGAAACTGTCTATAAATAGTGATCGCTGGGCATACACTCTCCATGATCGTTTCCTTCATAAATGATCCACTAGAGCTTGCTCCCCGTAAGACTGCAGAACTCAAACTCCCACTGCATCAAACTAAATGGGAGGGTTTGTTAAAACACTGGCTGCTGGATCTTGTACCCCAAATTCTAAGACAGCAGGTCTGGGATGCGGCCCACGAGTTTGCACGTCCGTCTAACAAGTTCCCAGGTGATGCTGATGCTGCCGGCTTGGGGAACCCTGCTTTGAGAACCACCGCTGTATCACTACACTGTGGTGTCTGCCCAGATCTCTTTTAGGAGGACCAAGGTCCTCATTCATCCAGGGATTGTCCCTCCACAGGAACTATTCTTAACAGAAGGGCCCACCTTACACAGAATTATGTCCCCTTCGTGCAAGCAGCCTACGGGTCAATTAGAGACGTTCCAAGGGCTCAGCTGGGGACAATCCTGCAGGGCCAGCTCAGCTTCAGAGCACCCTGTGGGACAGCTCCAAGGTTTCTGCTGTGACTACGTCCCAGTTCCACTTCTCCTGCTAAATCCCACATTCTCAATTCCCTTGCAGGTGTTCTTCCCAAAAATACTTCCCATTAAACACCCTGAATTCAAGTTTCTGTCCCAGAATCTATTTCCCAGAGTGTCTGAATTTAGGGACTTGGTACAAGAAGTGGGGTGCTCTAGGGAAGCTGGATCGCCCATTTGCTGACTGGCTGACAGTGAGTACTCCAGCATTCGGGGAGAGGGAGATAAGGGCACAGCTCCCGGAGTGTAAACATGAAGCCTTGTCCTGGTGGCAAACTGGAACGGATTATCTGTGGAAGGGAATGAACTGGTGGGTGCACTATCCCAGGCTCTTGAGAGGCTTGGATGAGGTACCAATTATAATGACAATAAAACTGATGGCTCTCACTGAATGCCATGAATGCTCTAAAGAAGGACAATGAAAATCACCCACGTAAGGCACAGTGTCAAAGTCACAGGGGCTCTTTGGCACGATCTGAACAGCTCTCAGCTGATACAGTGGTAGGTAGAAAAGGCTGAAGCCTTCACCGGAAGGGTAAGAGATCACCAGAAAATTCTCAACCCTGGCAATTCTGTTATGCTAAATTCCGCGCTTTAATTAGAAAGCAGCAGAGAGCCCTGTGACTTGGGAGAAGGACATTAGTGTGGATGGCTCAAGAACATCCTTGGAGCCCCAGAACATCCAGAACTCTCTAAGCCTGCACAAGTGGCCTAGGACTTCTAGTAAACACCAGTTCTCCCACCTAGCTTAAAGATGATGCCCCTAAGAGATACACACACACACCCCCCCCACACACACACACACACATCACCCCCCAACTGCCAAACTCTTAACTAAGGCCACATTGTTATTATTCAGCCAGAAAACACTGGGTCTGCCAGGCTTCCCTGATAGGAATAAGAATGATAGGATCTCAAAATAATAGATGCCAGATGGCACTTACCTATCAGAAGCGAGATGAGGGCAAATATTGTGATAAGCCACAAAATCACTGAGGCAGCTAGGGGCCTGAGCCACAGCCAGCTATGGAGATGTTAATAAAACTCGACATTCCTAAAGGCGTGCTAGATGACCAGCCAGCAAGAGAATTGCTCAATCTATACAATCAGAATAAATCAAGGATCAGGATCTCTGGCCAAGTTTCTAGACCTCAGCCCATTTTCAATTTTGAGGACTGTTGGATACAGGGTATGAGTTAATACATGATACCCAAAATACTATCGTGGCTCCTGTTAGAATGAGAATGTCTGGGAGCCAGGTAGCAACTGGAATCTCAGCTCACAGTAGGTCTACACATTCACCAGCAGTCATTTCCACTTAAGCTACAAGTGGAATGGAAAATACTTGACAGTTGGCAGAACTTCCATATTGTTTCCCTGGCCTGTGAGGTAAGAGCTATCACAGTGGGGAAGGGCAAGTAGAAACTTCTGAAGCTGCCTCCACCCACCCCCCACTAGCTGAGATAGTGAATCGAAATCAATATTGCATCATGACAGAGATTAATGCCACCCTTAAAGATCTAAAAGATACAGGAATAGTAGTTCCCACCATGTCTTCATTTTAGATGCCAGTCTGGCCATGAAAAATGACTAGAAGGATCTAGAGGCTGACACTGATGTCAACACAACCAAGCAGTGGCTCTAACTATATAATTTATATATAATGTATGTCTACTGAGTAGGTTAACCCAGCCCAGGATGGATATAGCCACTGAGGTGATGAGTGTGTTCCTCTACATCTCTCTCAGGAGGAACGACCAGAAAGAGCTCACGTTCATGTGGAATGGACAACACTGTACATTTGTAAGTCTTTCCCCAGGGCTACTCTGACTTTTCTCTTCCCCATCATAATACAACTTGAAGAGAACTGGACATTCCACAGAATGTTACATTGGTTGACTATATCTCATTCCTATGACTTCCTGTTAATGAGTAATGAGTAAGAAGTGACAAGTACATTGGAGGTCTCGATAAGACCTTGATAAGAGCAAGCGCTCTGGAGGATGGAGACAGACCCCATGAAGATTTAGGGTCCATATCAGTTTTAATGGGTTCTGGGAAAGGCCAGGATATCCCCTCCAAAATAGAAGGCAAATGATTACGTCTTGCACCTCACACCGTGAAGATGAAGGCACAACACCTGGAAAGCCTCTTCCAGTTCCAGATTTAGTATATCCCACATATAAGAATATTGCTCCAAGCCCATCCCCAAATAGCACAAAAGCCTGCCAGCTTTGAATGGAGCCCAGAGGAGCAAGGTGCTATGCAGCAGGTCTTGCCTGCAGCACAAATGGCCCAAGCACTCGAGCCTTACCCCTGGCAGCCTCAATGGGATTAGAGGCAAATCTGAGGGAGCAAGGTGCTGTGTGGTGTTTATGGCAAGCCTTAGTGGGAGACTCATAATCCATACTCCTGCTGCAGAGCTGCGTGGGTGGGAGGGGGATGGGAACCCCTAGGTGCCATGGAACACATTTTGGGAACCACTGAGTAATGCACTCTCAAGACTCCCTCCAACTCAGATTCTGTAGGTCCTTCTCACCCTGGGTTTGCTCAAGCCCAGGTCTATATAGGTCCTATTTGTCTGGGGGCCAATTCTGTCTGTGTGCCTGGCCAACAGCTGCCCAGGAAAAGGCTCCCCACTGCTCTCATCTGAGAAGTTCTGGCTCAGAACGGGCTGAGAGTGCCAGCCAGGGATACTGCCAAAGTGTTTCTAGTCAGAATAAGAGCTGGAGATCTTTCCCGTGACTCTGCCTTTGCTTTAACTGCAGAAGCTAACTAGCGTTGGTTTGCAAAACCTAATATTTTTTGCATGCGGCCGTGTGTTGTGTGTAAATCCCAGACCACAGTTTAGTTGTCTTGCCCCGAACCTTGCCTCCTCTGATGTGCAGGGTGGAGATGAGACTGAGGGAGAGCCTCTGTTGCAGGCGATGCTGGTGCCTTGGAGGGAGAGCTCATCCAAAGGCACCCTGCGTTGACAATAGCCAGCATCCCATCACCCACCAATAGAACCCAGTTGAAGAAGAACGACTGGTCTAAGTCTATCATGGCTTTGCTGTCTGGGAAACGCCTTCCCCTCTCTGGGCCTCAGTCTCCCCATTATAAAATCAGGGCGGTAGACCTAATCTGTCTGTCTTGATGTTCTCTGATGCACAACTTGAAAAGTCAGGGAAAGAGCTTCCTCTCGTCTCCCCTTCATCTGTGGCTCCTATTACAATCACCTGCCTGCATTCAATCTTGGATCTATGTCAATGTGTGTGTGCTTCAAGAAGGGAAAGAAATGAAAAAATGCACCCTGAAATAATGAGAGGCCTGGCAGATTGAGTAACCTCCCAGCTGGGGCAGGTGTGGGGATGGGGGGCCCGACCCCAAGCAGCTCAATGATGCATCGCCTTCATACCTCAGCCTGCCGTGTCGCACACAGAGGGTTGGCTGTCTGTACCAAGACACGTCCTGGAGAGAGAGCCCTTCAGACTCATTGGGCCTTCTACGGTGGCCTCACTGGGAGACTGTTGGGGCAGCTCCCTTGTCACCCCCTGGTGGGGGTGGGCAGCCTGGGATGCGAATTCCGTGGGACAGGGAAAGAAGACAGGAAGCACTGTCAAAGTGACTTCACTTCTCCTGAGAAGGGACTATTCACAGTTTCAGAAGTAATTCCTAGCACACAGTAGGTACTCAATAAAATGTTGTTACTGGTGTCTTTGAGGTAATACAGCCTAAGAACAGCGACTTTCAAGTATTTTTGACTGTGAAATGCGTTTTGCATAATGACACAGAACACACACACACACACAAACACACACAGTATCCAGTGTGTATGTGTGTATCTGAAACAAAATATTTTCAAAAATTAATCCTTAGGGCATCCTACAAACAATATGCCCATGTTTTCTCTTCTATTTCCCTTTCAAATGCTGATTATGATCCACTAAATTGATTTCATGACCCACTAATAATGAGCAATTTCCAGTTGGAAAACTACAGGCATAGAAATAAACCTGTGTTTGAATTCATTAGCTGCTACTTCCCAGCTGAGGCCAGTCGAACATATTTCTCAGCCTCTGATTCCAGCCTGTAACCTGAAGATTTCCAGACCCACTCCTAGAGAAGGTGAATGTGAGGATTATATATACATAAAGCCAAAGCAGCATGCCAGGCCATCGTAAGCACCCCGCAAATGTCAGGTGTCATTATGATCTCACATGAGGAACTGACACTCTCAGTTGGAGGAGTGAGGATCCCCTGTCTAATCCTCTGGCACTTTAGACGCCCACCCCCAATCTGAAAGCGTCAGGGAACTAACAACCTCACAAAGGCAGCTGGGTCAGGTGCTGAGCCACATGCTTTAGAAGAGGCAGCCACAAATTGGACACTAATCCTGCCCTGGAGGAGCTTAGATTCCAGAGATGAGTCATAAACCCCATTATTACACAGAGAGATGGCATCTTATTCAGAGTAAAGGCAACAGGCCTGGGGTTCAAGGCAAGAGTTGTTTCTTCCAAATGAGGCAATCAGAGTGGTGGGGTCTGTGTTTACCTGATTCAACAAGGGAGCCCAGTGCAGCTCTTGGACTATGAGAAGTGCCTTATAAATATTTACATATGAAATCAGTGAATGTACAAAAAAAAAAAAAAAAAAGAAAGAAAAAGAAAAAAGACGTTCAGGGGAAGATCCAGATGCACACAGGCAAGGAATCCTAGGCAAGGAATTCTATGAGAAGTCACTTCCAGGAGGTCTAGGAAGGTGTTGAATGAATGAAATCCAAACCCACCCAGGGAACCAGAACCAAACTCCCTACCACCCCTATCCCTACAGCCCTGTATTGGCTGAGAAAAACAGAAGAAGGAAAATAGTGGTCTAGGTGTGGGAACTTGTTTTCCAGCCCAGGGTCGCTGGCATATGATCCTGGGACAAGTCACTTACTTCCCTTAGCCTTTCAAATGAAGGGTATTGGGCAAGATACTCTCTAAAATCACTTCCAAGTCCATAAGCTCTTTGCTCTATAAGCCCTTTTTCTTCCCCTTTCTCTCTTCCAACTACCCCAGGGCAGCCCACTGTGTGTTGCTGTTGTCATCTTTCTGGATATTTGGCCCAGAAACACAGTCAACAAAGAACTGGCTGGGGACAAGGTGTTCTGGCTACTATTGCTATGAAATAAATTACCCAATACTTAGAAGTGTAAAACAATCACCATTTTATGTTGCTCAGGATTCTGTGAGTCAAGAATTCAGAAAGGGCTGGGCTGGGCAGTCCTTGCTGAGACCTTGCATGAGATTGGAGTCTATCCCGATTTGGGCTGCACTCATCTGAATGCTCAGTTGGGCTGGACACCTAAGATTATTCAGTCGCATCCAGTCCGGGCCCAGATGGCTGGCAGTGGAAGCCGGTTTTTGGCTAGGTGCTCAGATGTGCCTCTCCAGCATGGTGGTGTCAGGGTACTTGGACTTGTGACATGCCAGCCAGCTTCCTCCAGAGCAAGCGACCCCAGAGGACCAAGCAGAAGCTCCATAGGCTTTTTTTAAATATCTTATTTATTTATTCATGAGAGACAGAGAGAGAGGCAGAGACATAGGCAGAGGGAGAAGCGGGATCCCTGCGAGGAGCCCAATGTGGGACTTGATTCCAGGACCCTGGGATCATGACCTGAGCCAAAGGCAGATGCTCAACCACTGAGCCATCCAGGTGCCCCTCTATAGGGGCCTAGTTTTTATTTTATGACCTAGTTTATGGAAGTCATGCAAAAAACCTCTACTGCATTTTACTGCACTAAGCCAGTTCAGATTTAAGGGGAAGGGACACCCTTCAATGGCAGATGTGTCAATGAACTTGCAGACAGGTCTTAAAATTGCCACATAAGATGCCAGTTGATAGAACAGTGATGTACTCATGTGTTCACTCCATCTCTTTGGCCTCAATGCCCTTTTTACTATCCTGGGATACACACATATATCGTGATGCCCCTTACTTTACTAGATCTTTTCCTATTAGTTCCTCTCTTCTCAATAAAACCTTGCCTATTCTTATGGACTAAATGTTTCCCCCTTCCCAATATTCATATGTTCAAGTCCTAATCCCTAGTGTGACGGTATCAGTATACGGGGACTTTGGAAGGTGGTTAGATTTAGGTGAGTTCATGAAGGTGAGGCCCCCGTGATGGGATTAGGGTCCTTTTAAAAAGAGCTAGGGAGACCAGAGCTCTTTCTCTCTCCACTATGTGAGGAGACAGCAAGAAGACAGCTGTCTACAAGCCAGGAAGAGAGCTCTCACCAGGCACCAAATCTGCCAGCACCTTGATCTTAGACTATGAGTCTCCAGAACTCTGAGAAGTGAATGTCTGTTGTTTAAGCCACCCCAGTCTGTGGCATTTTGTCATAGAAGCCCAGGCACACTAAGACACCTGTCCCACATCCTATTCACTCAAGATCTCAGCCTATGTATGATTCCAAGGGATCCTAATGAAAAATAACTGGACACCTGATCCCTCTTGGACATGATCATCTCTAAAAGGTCTCTAACTGAGTGACCCAAAGAAGGCAATTTCAGAAAGGGAGATAAGAAAATATAATTTCAATATCCTGATGGGTTTCTGAGGCCTAGTGAGGCCCTATATTTGGAGTATATCATCAAATGAAAAGCCTATGAAATCAGTAGGACTACAGGTGGGGAAATAGATGTGAGGCAATCAATTTCTGTTTTTCTCTAAAACTGGACATGGGGGAAGTGGGGGAGCTTGGGTGGCTTAGTCGGTTAAGCATCTGAATTTGGCTCAGGTCATGATCCGAGCATCCTGGGATCGAGTCCCCTGTCAGGCTCCCTGCAGAGCCTGTTTCTTGATCTGCCTCTGCCTCTCCCCCTGCTTGTGCTCTGACATGTGCTCTCTCTCTCTCTCTCCGTCAAATAAATAAAATCTTTAAAATAAATAAACAAGCAAACAAATAAATAAATAAAACTGCACACGGTTTTAACAGATGGCTAAAACTGTCGAACAACTGTCCAGATTTGAGCTGAGCCCGATGAGACAGCACTGCCTTTATCAGCATACCTCCGGATTAGCATTTATTGTACCTCCACCTGTTACCTCATATTAGCCTAGTAACCTAGTTGGTTAAGCTGAGTCAAAAGAAACTAGTTAGGACTGAACATAATAAAATAGCAGAGCACTTAAGGGGTTGGGATAGGGTGGACAATCAATAACAGGATAAGATGTAATGTGTGGGGTAGACTGAACTGGAAGAAAATGTGCTCAGCATGCTCCCTGCTCAGGCCTTCATAATTTCTTTTCTTTTTCTGGAATGTTTTATCATCACATAACCTTATCGCAGCTCCTTCACATCATTCAGATCTCTGCTCACATGTCACCTTCTCTGGCCACCCATCAACTCTCACACCCCTTTCCTTGATTTATTTTTCTAATCTCCATTTGTAAACATTCTCTATATATTGGCTTATTTCTGTCTTCCTCTTCTAACCCCATGAGAGCAGGAACTTTGTCTTTGCCAGCTTCCTGCTGTTGCCTGCCCTTCCTAGATCGATATCTGGTATACAGCAGGCGTTCAATAAATACTATTTGAACGACTGAACCGTTCACCGAACCAATCTTGTTGGAATGTATGCAAAGAGAATGGACCACAGTAGAACCAAGTGGAGGAGAGTAGAACATAAAAGGGGGAAGATGGAGTGGAGTGAGCCAGGGTAGAATGGTGTAGGGAGGGGCAGGTAGCTCAGGATGAAAGAAAGGAGAATGAAACTAAATTCAGAACAGTAGGATGGAGTGGAGCCATGGCTTTTCAATCCCCCATACACGCTGGCACCATCTGGGGAGCTCTTAAATCATGCAATGTCTGGATCTACCCATCCAGATTCAATTAGGCTGGGGTGGGGCCCAGGCACCATTATTCTTTACAGCTCTCTATGTGATCCAAATTTGCAGCCGAGGGTGAGAACCACTCTATTAGGACATTCCGGTTATAGAAATTAGGTTAACCTCAAGCCCAGCTGTAAGGCTTATGCATAGGAGAGCTACCAGCTAGAACCTCGTACCCTACCAACAGCACGTCTGTAAGGGAACAAATCTCTCGAATTTTCAGCTATTGCCCAATAAAGAGTGTTGTTCTGACAAATGTGTTAAGTGGAAAGTCTCATCTCAACCAGAGCAGCCTGATTCTTCTGTGGGGCCAGGCGGTCTGCTAGGGTATCTCCAGGGGTCTTCTCTGCACGATATGGATTGGGCAATCTGCGGAAGTCATTCATTCCATCTTTGCAAGCAGATAAGCAGGGTCACCCTGGGACTCCAGTCTCCTCCAAGGCAGACTTTCCCCCCTTATCTTCCTCCCTCTGTCCAGCTAAGCAAAGTCTCCTTCTGCTTTGGACCAAACCAAACAGAATTATAAAGGAGGCCCAACGTCCAACTTCCACTATCATCCTGACTTCAGATTAAAATAATAATAATAATAATAATAATAATAATAATAATAAAATAAAAAATAAATAAATATATATATTCAATTTATTTAAACTAAAAAAGAAACACAACAAAAGGTTTACCCATTTTTCCCACCTCCCCCCCACACCACCCCCACCTCTTGCAACTGCCAATCAATCTTCTGTATCTATAAGCTTGGGTTTAGTTTGGTTTGGGTTGGGTTGGGTTTTAAGATCCCACATTCAAGAGAGAGCACACAGTATTTGTCCCTCTCTCTGACTCATTTCACTTAGCATAATGCCCTCAAGCTCCACCTATGTTGTAGTAAATGGCAAGACTTTCTTCTTTCTTTGGCTAGATAATATTGTGTTATACAATTTCTGTATCTATTCATCCGTTGATGGACACTTAGGTTGGTTCCTTTTCCTGCCTGGTGTAAATAATTCTGCAGTGCACATGGGGATGCATATGTCTTTTCAAATGAGTGTTTGTTCTCTTCAGATAAATACCCAGAAGAAGAATTGCTGGATCTTAGAGTAGTTCTATTTTTAATTCTTTGGGGAACCTCCATAGTGTTTTCCACAGTGGCTGCACCAATTTACATTCCCACCAACACAGCAAATGGTACCCTTTTCCACACCCTTGCCAACACTTGTTATTTCTTGTCTTTTTGATGCTAGCCGTTCCAACAGGTGTGAGATGATAGCTCATTGCGGTTTTTATTTGCATTTCCCTGATGCTAAGTGATACTGAGCATCTTTTCATGTGTCTGGTGGCCATCTGTGGGTCTTTGGAAAAATGTCTATTTGGATCCTCTGCCCATTTTTTAATATTGTTTAGGGTGGGGTTTGGGGTTTGGGTTTTTTTTTAATGTGTTTGGGGGTTTTTGTGTTTTTTTTTATTATTTTCCTTTTTTTTTTATTGGAGTTCAATTTGCCAACATATAGCATAACACCCAGTGCTCATCCCATCAAGTGCCCATCACCCAGTCACCCCCACCCCCTGCCCACCTCCCTTTCCATCACCCCTTGTTCGTTTCCCAGAGTTAGGAGTCTCTCATGTTCTGTCTCCCTTTCTGATATTTCCCACTCATTTTTTCTCCTTTCCCCTTTATTCCCTTTCACTATTTTTTATATTCCCCAAATGAATGAGACCATATAATGTTTGTCCTTCTCTGATTGACTTATTTCACTCAGCATGATACCCTCCAGTTCCATCCATGTCAAAGCAAATGGTGAATATTTGTCATTTTTAATGGCTGAGTATTATTTTCCTTTTGAATTGTATGAATTCTTTACATATTTTGGATATTAACCCCTTACCAAATACACAATTTGCAAACATTTTTTCCCATCACATCTGTTACCTTTATGTTTTGTTGATGGTCTCCTTTGGTGTGCAGGAGCTTTTGAGTTTGATGTAGTTCCACTTGTTTATTTTTGCTTTAATTGCTTTTACTTTTGGTGTTAGATTCATAAAAAAATCTTCACCAAGACCCATGTCAAGCAGCTGACCACCTATGTTTTCTTCCAGGAGGCTTATGGTTTCAGATCTCATATTCAAGTTTTTGATCTATTTTTTCTAAGATTTTATTTATTTGGGAGAGAGGGAGGGAGGAAGAGAGTATGAGCTGGGGGTGGGGGAAAGGGCAGAGGAAGAGAGAAAAGCAGACTCCCTCTCTGAGCAGGGAGCCAGATGCAAGGCTGGACCCAGGACCCCAAGATCATAACTGGAGCTGAAGGCAGATGCTTAACTGACTGAGCCACCCAGGCGCCCCTGATCCATTTTGAGTTAATTTTTTCTGTATGGTGTAAGATAGTGGTCCAGTCTCATTCTTTTGCCTGTGACTGCCCAGTTTTCCTAACATCATTTATTGAAGAGATTACCCTTTCCCCACCGTATATTCTTGGCTCCCTTGCTGTAAATTAATTGACCATATACGTGTGGGTTTATTCTGGGCTCTCTATTTGGTGTCATTGATCTATGTGTTTGTTTTTATGCCAATATCACGCTCTTTTAATTACTATGACTTGGTAGTACGGTTTCAAATCAGGGAGCATGATACCTCCAGCTTTGTTCTTCTTTCTCAAGATTGTTTTGGCTGTTTAGGGTCTTTCACAGTTTCATACACATTGTAGGATTGTTTGTTTCTGATTTCAGATTTGCTTCTCTCTAATGCCAACTCTGGCCCCAGCTTTTATCCAAATCCACTCCAGCTCTCCAGAAAAATAAATAAATAAATAACAACGACAATGATGACAACTATTCCTCCTTGAGCTCTGGCGGTCATTAATCTATGCATGATAACTTGCAAAGATACTCAGTTTATAGAACAGTGGCTAGCACTCACCGACAGCTCATTATGTACCAGGCATCCTTTTTTCCATTGTATTTATATTAGCTTATTTATCCATTCTATGAGGCGGGTGCTATTATATCGTCCCCATTTAAAGAAGAGAAAACTGGGGCACAGAACAGTTAAGTAACCTACCTAAAGACACACAGCTAAAGAGTGACAGAGCAAGGATTGCAACCTTTGGCTCTAGAATCTGGGTTCTTAGCATGTATATACTGCTGCCTCATGCAACTCCTGTGTGTGTGTGTGTGTGTGTGTGTGTGTGTGTGTGTGTGTGTTAGAGATTTTATTTATTTGTTCATGAGAGAGAGCAGAGACACAGGCAGAGGGAGAACCAGGCTCCCGATGTGGAGCTCGATCCCAGGACCCCGGGATCATGCCTCGAGCCGGAGGCAAGATGCTCAACCGCTGAGCCAGCCAGGTCCCCATCCCTATGTATTCCTAATAACAGTCTCACCAGGCAGATATTATTTCCTGAGTTTACCACCCAGAAGGCGGGTTCCGGCTGTCCCCCGCACTTGTTCCACATGGCCACAGTGGATTTCCACCTCAAACCCAGTCTTGTCCAATTCCAGAGTCGGAGGGCTCCCAACCACCACTCAGCCCTCCCGCTCACACGCCTGGGAGCTGGGCCAGCAGCAGAGGCCTCCCCTCTGCCTAAGAGCAGTGGTCCGGGCCTTCGCCACACAGTCAGGGCTTTCTCACCCAGGGCCACTCCGTCAAGGGCAGGTCTCTGGAGACTTCTGGATTCAAGGCCCGTAGGTCCCCGACGGGCAACTCCCCCAGGCCGCACTTCCCCAGACCTGACCTCCCTCAGCCTCCGGCCAGCGCATGGGACTCTGTTCCATGATGGGGTGTCACCGGGTTCCGGGTGGTGGGCTCGAGTGGGTGAGGGAGGCCCTTTGAGTCACTGAGGAAGCCAACAGCCGGAGTCCCCGCAGCCCCCGCGCCCAGGCCGCACCCCAATACTTTGGAAATGTGTAATTCGCACCCTCATCCTCCTCCCACGGGCCCGGGGGTTCGGCTGCTGCTGATTCATTTTCAGAAGCTCCTCTTTCCACAGCAGCAGGAGGAAGGACTGTCCCCCGCCAGGGCCATGTGTGTTTGCTATGATTCATCGCCTGGTCTGCAACCGCCTCAGAAATAGGCCTTACACAATCCCGGAGCCGCTGGGAGCCTCGCGGCGCAGGGGCTTCCCCTCTTACTCACCCTCTGGGCCTCGGTCCACTTCCACGCAGCCACGGGAACGCAGAGGGACAGGCACATGCCCAAAAGAGGAACTTGGGAAACTGGCAGGCGGGGTGAAGGCCGCCCCCCGTTGTTGGCAATGCTCTGAGGCAAGATCGCAGCTGTGCGGCTCCTGTAGAAGTGAAATGTGCACCGTAAACAGAATCTCCCCGCGCCCCCGGGGCCGCTGCCCGCTGCCCTCACAGCCTGGGGTCCCGGCTGGAACCAGGGTCTGGGGGGCTGCCCTGCTCCGCCGCGCGCTCGAGGTTGGTGGGGAGGCTGGCTGCTGGCCGGGCCCGGAGCCGGTCTGGGCTTAGGAAAACCGGCAGCAGTGTAGACGGAGGGATGGACTGTGCCCATGGGGAGCTCCTGCGGCTGGCCCCCCAAGACCTAGGCCGGTGGCTTTTTGGATTCTGGCACCTGGGGGGCGGGGAGGGAGGGTGGGATGAACGCGGATGCTCGGGCCCCATCGATCAGCTGGGGTGGGTCTTCAAAGTAGAGTTGGAACCTACTTGCCAACCCCTCACTTTGCATTTGAGAAGAATTGGCCCAGAGAGCAAAAGGGACTTATCCAAGGTCACACAGCAGCTCGTGCAAAGATTGGACTAGAACTTTGCCTTGACCTATGAGGTCCTGCATGAGCCGGCCTCCCCCGGCTTTGTCACCTCTCCGCGTTCTCTCTGACGTCGCCTCCTCTCTGTTCTCTCTCCCACGTCCGGGCCTTTGTATGCCCCGTCGCCCCTGACTTTACCCCAAATCTTTCATGATTCTTTTTTTTTTTATATATAATAAATTTATTTTTTATTGGTGTTCAATTTGCCAACGTACAGAATAACACCCAGTGCTCATCCCGTCTTTCATGATTCTAAGCCAGCAGCCCTCTGTGGCCCTCCAGCTCCTCCCCTCACTTTGTGCTCCCTCAGAAGACCACCTGATCTCATGTCCGTGTTTGTTAATCAGCTTTTCTTCCCATTAGAATGTGCTCCCCAAACGGCCGGGCTTTCTGCTGTGCACCCCGCACCCACACAGTGACTGGAACACAGCAATTGCTCAATAAATATATTTGTCGGATGATTGAGGGTCCCAGCACAGGGTATACACTGACACCAGTGCCCCCAGCCCACACCCACCAGGCCACTGTACCAACTGTCTGCCAAGCCCTGGGGTCACGTGTTTCTCCTCAAGGACCAGCTCATGAACGCCCACAGAACAAGCTCGGAACAGAGACCATTCCTCTGTAGAGACCATTCCTCTGTAGGAGAGTATCTCCAAGGTATGCCCAGGGAGGACCAAGGACTGCTTCGTAACCCGCACACCAGGGTGACCACAACCAGAAAACGGTGGTCCCCACCCAGAAGCCCTTTGGGGAGGCCTTTCTCTCTCTCTCTTTTTTTTTTTTAATGATTTTATTTATTGATTGATGAGAGACACAGAGAGAAGCAGAGATGCAGGCAGAGGGAGAAGTAGGCTCTCTGCAAGGAGCCTGATGCAGGACTCGATCCCAGGACCCCAGGATCACACCCTGGGCCGAAGGCAGATGCTCAACTGCTGAGCCACCCAGGCATCCCTGAGGAGGCCTTTCTGGTGATGCTCCCACTGATCAAATGTGTTCAGACTCCCATGGGCCACTAGTCTTCACAGTTTACCGGCCCCAAACTCTCTACTGTCACCATCTTGTTTTCAACCAGTCAGAACCCTTGGGTGTATAGCTGTTCAGCGACCACAAAATGATCTCACAAAGATGCCCGATCCTCACAGCAAATCTGGGAGCCGGGTGCGACTGCCCTTCATTTTACAGATGAAGCCCATGAAGCCCAGAAAAGCAAAGTCACTGGCCTAAAATCACACAGCAAAGGACACAACCAAAATCAGATTTGAAGCCAAGTCTTGGCAAAAGCCAGTCTTCTACTCTGGCCTCCGCGCCAGCAGCTATTCCACACCAGGCATGATTGGTCACCTACCTCAGGCCCAAGCTTCACTCTGGATCACGTTTGGCTGTTGCCCGAAATCTCCCCCTCCTGGAAGATGAAAGGCTTACCATGCTCAAGGAGATACAACAGATCAGGTGTCAGCTTCTGAAGGTCAATCCAAAGGAGGAAACACCAAGAAGGTCAATCCAAAAGGTCAATCCAGAAGAGGGAGTCACTGTAAGTAACTCAACTGCATGTGTCCTCCAAACACAGAGCCTGAGATAAACATTAGGGTTTGCACAGATTACTTAGGAGATGACCCCAAGAAACAGGAATGAGGGGCTTACGTCTGAGAAGGAAAGAACAGTCTATAAAATTGTGTGCTCTTGAAGTTGCCCTCACAGGAGCTAGATTCTTATAGGACCTATGACTTCTGGGCTACCCTTGAACAAGGCTGAATGGGCTCTCCAGCTCTGGAGAGCTGGGCCTGAGGCAGAAAATCAGAGTTGTGTGTCTGGTGCCTGAGGTGGGAAGCTGTGAACAAGTGTCAGAACTCACCCAGAACCCTCCAGTCCCCACAACTGCAGGGAAAAACAGAGACAGACTGCAGGGATGTGCTCAGGGCATCAGAGCCTCCCCTACAGTTTCAACTTTGGCCACAGTCTCTTCTGGAAGTAGTCCAAGTGTGTTTTTTTGAACGAAAATGTGGCCACCCCTCCCTTGCCGTCCTGGACATCAAAGAATCAGAATTTTACAGGTCAACGATTTCTCAGCAACTTCCTCAACTAAGAGCTAGACCCGGGCCCTCCACCACCCTGCAGCAGCAAGAGGCTTCCTGGTCCGCTTTCTTTGCTCTCCAGCATCTCTCAATCACTCAAAAATTCTACCTATACCAGGTCTCTCCAGGTAGAACCCCAGGACCTCCCTCCGTCAGGGTCCTCACTAGGCCCTTGGGGCTCAGGGCCTGTGACTGATGCGAGCCTGACCTGGCCCTTTCCCCCCCAGACTCCTTGTGGTGCAGATGGGGACTCTGGGCTGAGGTGACTGGCCTAAGACCCTTGGCAACTTAGAAGCATCTCGTCTTGGGGCACCTGAATGGCTCAGAGATAGAGCACCTCCCTTCAGCTCAGGTCGTGGTCCTGGGGTCCCGGGATCAGGTCCTACATCGGGCTCCCCGCAGGGAGCCTGCTTCTCCCTCTGCTTGTGTCTCTGCGTCTCTCTGTGTCTCTCATGAATAAATAAATAAAATCTTTAAAAAAGAAGAAGAAGCATCATATCTTACAGCCTTTGGGGCATAGACCCAGGACTAGCCACAGAATTTGAATTTGCAGGGCCCGGGGCAAAACGAAAGTGCAGGGCCCCTTTTTCAAAAATGAATAAGAATTTCAAGGTAGTAAAAGCAGAGCCGACTAAAGCAAAGACAGCCATCTGGACGCAGGCCCCGTATGATCGGCACCAGTGCACACTCACGCACACTGTGTGTGTGTGCACACCGAGATGCGTAGGCCACACCTCTCCCGGAGGAATTCCAAAAGGGCAGGGTGGGCTACTTCCAAAACAACAGCTTTCCAGCCAGATGAGCCTTGGTTGGAATCTCAACTTTGCCTCTCACCTGTTGTGCAATTGAAATGAATTGCTTACGCCCTTGGGCCTCAGTTGCCTCATCGGTAGAATGGGAATGAGATGGCAAACTGCACGTAAAGTACAGAGAACATGAAAGGCACTGAACAAATGTGAGTCCTTTGCCCTCCTCGCCACCTCCCTCCTCCCTATCAGTTTCGTCCCTTGCAGGCTAGAACCGGGACACACACACACACACACAAGCACCACCTTGGCCATGGTCTGAGTCTCAACATAACAGCTGGAGAAGGTGGGGGGCTGGTGTCCAGGGAGGGAGGGGGCTCCGGACTCCTCCTCGTTTGTCTCTGCTCCAGCCTAGGGCCCGGCCCTGCCAAGCTGCCCCCCCCCCCCAGCCTCTCTAAGGAAAGGCCAGAAGTTCCCATGGTTGGCAATTCTTCTTTCTCACCCTCCTTTCCTCGGGAAGGAAGGAGAACGAACGGCGAGAAGGGCTGCATCAGGCCTCCACTGACTCATCGTGACACTGTGGGCAGGTCACAAATGATGATCCCTGCCTCAGCTTTCCCATCTCTAAAATGGAGCTAATGATGCCTGCCTCCGGCCTCGGTGACAGGATGTTCGGAGAGCATTCATTAAGGCTGCTGTGCGGCTGTCATTGTGCCTTAGCTAATAACACACTGCCCAGGTGAGGCCCCAGGAGGCCTTGGGAGCTCTGGGAAAGCACACTCTCAACCATCTTCAAAGCACCCCTGAGAAGCAGGTGGGAGGCAAGGCTCAGGACATGGGGAGGACGGAAGGAGGAGCCGTCCCCAGTGGCAGGGAGGAACAGGAGCACGAGGTCCCGCACACCCCAGATGGGGAAGGTGACAGTCTCCCCTCAGCTGAGAACAAGTGTGAGCTCCCTGAGCAAGGCAAGCCCTCTAAGCTTCCTCCTGAAGTGGGAGTGATAAGGCTCACTTCTCAGAGTCGTGCTAAAGATGAAATGGAGCCACGTATGTGCCACTGCTGGCACCTAGTAGGTGCTCAGGAAACGTGTGTCCTGAAATTAGGAACATCACCAGTGGGGCTGGCCCTACTTTGTGTCCACATTTGGCACTTTCAGGGGCATTTTTTTTGTTGAACCTTCCCCTCTTGGTAGGTTGCATTTTACATCTTCCTTAGGCCACAAACCACACCTCTCTGGACTCAGACACGGTGAGGGGATGGGTGACCAGGTTCTCACCCACCTCTTGAGGACACCTGGTCCTGCCCTCCCTCCCCAGGCGGAGAGATGTCAGGCGGAGAGGGGTTGGCAGCGGCATTCCTGTCACCAGCAGAGCCTGGCAGGAGGGACAGCTGTTAAGTGCCCTTGAGAAAATGGTGGTCTGAGAGGTTAAGTGACTTGCCCGAGGTTCCACCGTCACTGGGAGGCAGAGTCGGCATCCAAACCAGGGTCTTGGTGTCCCTAAGCGCATTATGATATGTGGCACCCGAAGCTAGAGACGCAGCTCGGATGGGCAGCAGCTTGAGAGACCAACTTGGCCAATCTCTCAGCCTGAGGCTGGAGGAGTGAGCACTCAGAGAGGTCGGGGTAACCGTCGGGAGCAACTGGACCCAAGCCAGGCCCTGTGCCTGGGGCCTTCTCTCCTGCCTCGCCTGGCTTGGGGCGCCTCAGGAGCACGGACCACAGGCACATGCTGGCCCTGATTCAGGGACTGGGGATCCCCATGCGTGGGAAGCAGGGGCAGGAGTCCCAGCTAAGGCCCCGTCACTGGGGCATCTACCCAGCTAAGCACCTGCTGCTTGCCAGGCCTCGGGGGCGCAGCCCAGAACAACGCAGAGCCGCGCCTGCAGGGGGTGGGTGGCATTGTGCCCACAGCTGGGGCAACAGAAGCTCAGGGGAGGCCGCTTGTCCAAGTCGCGCTTGGTGGCAATGCTGGGACGAGAACTCAGAGCGGATCCCGTGTTTTTCCTCCACACAGGCTGTCACTGGCCGGAGGCAGAGAGACTCCAGCCATCAAGACGGGGGAAGAGAACAGAGAGCAAGTATGTGATTTATGGTCCAAACCAGGACCATTTCGAGAGTGAAAGGGGATGCTGTGAATAATTACACCAGGACAGCAGGCATAGACCAGATTGTCCCTGGCAAACGAGGCCGTGTGGTCACAGGAACCATAAGCCTGTGACGTGCCAGCCGTGGTGAGAGTAGCTTTTCGGCGTCACCGAATTGCCAGATCAACCCTGAAAAATGGATGTTAGTTTTACATCTCCATTGGACGGGTTCATTAACTAAGGCTCAGGGGGTTTAATAGAGCCTGCTCAAGATCCTGGAGCTGCTGGCAGGCAGCTGCAAAATGAGGGATGAGCGGATAAAATTTGGGGCCTGAAGGAAGAAACAAAAGGCAGGGCATAGTCAACTGGTCTGGCCACCTGGCGGAGGCGTTACGGCTGGTGGGAGTCCATTACGAATGAGCAGTAGCCATGGCAGGCTGGTTATTAAATATGTCTAATATCTGCCTCACCCCCCCCCTCGAGAAAGGAGCCCATGGGTGGCCAGGAGAGTAGAGCACTCTGTGGGGTCGGGGAGGGCTCTTGCATAGGCAGGAAGGCCCCTCATTCCTGGAGCTCCAGGGGAGCTAGAAGCAGCCACCTCCTGTGGCTTGGCCTCCCTGGGGTGGTGGCCTCTGTGAGAGGGAAGTCCTCGCTTCCTTCCTTTTTCTCATAAGCAGATTTGAAAGCAACCACTCCGGGGTCTTAACAGGGGTAAGGGGGGAGCCGAGAGCAGCAGCCAGTTCAGTCAAGTGGACAGAGAACAGGACCCCAACCTGGATAGGGTTGGGCAAGGGACAGGGGAGAGGCGTGCCAGCCAGCCTGGGCAGACCTGGGCAGACCTGGCCGCGGGACGTCGTGCCCACCCCCAGCCACAGGACTGTGGGTGAGGGTCCCGGGGGTCTGCGGAGGGCCCTCCACACTCCCTTTGGCTCTGGGCCTGGGTGCCCTGTCCCCTCGGCCCCCCCTCCCAGGCCTCCGCGGTCTAACAGGAAGTATCTTTCTCTTTCTATGTTTCCCCCCTTGGCCTGCACCCAGCTATCCCCAGCCCTGAGTCGGGGTGACTTTCAGGAAACTCATTGTGAAAAACCCAACGACTCCCAACTGGCTGCCTCCAGCCACCCGAGGTGAGGTGCCAAGATGTGGGCAAGCAGGGCCACCGAGCTGTCAGCATGGCCCTGACTCTCAAAGGCCGAGGAGCTAGGGTCGCGGTGGCCCCCTCCCCAGATGCTTCTCCACCAACCCCCCACACACACCACCACCACCGACCTGAGCACTGCTGGAGGACACACCTCCTGAAGTGAGAGACTGGGAGGAACCGCACAAGGCTTCCTAGAAGAAGTCACATTGGAACCAAGGTCTGAGGGATGCTTGGGGGCAGCCAGGCAAAGAGATGGGAGATGTTTCAGGCAGAAGAAACAACTCCATGGGGGAAGCCTAGGGGAGCAGAGAGACCGGTGTGATGGCAGCAGGCTTGGAGAGAGGGAGGAAGAGCTGGGCCTAAAAGTCAAAGGGCTTGCAGAAGCCATAGGGTGAGGAGTGTAGAGGAAGCCTCTGAAGACTTGTAAGATGGGAGACAAAGGGGTGACTCCCTCAGATTTGCCATCTTAAAGAACAATCAGACAGCTATGGAGGAAAGGATTGCAGCAGCAGTTCTCAACCGGGGTGACTCTGCCCCCAGGGAACATGTGGTCATGTCCACGGACATTTTTGGTTGTTGAAACTGGGGGTGGGGGTACTACAGGCATCGATCACCCGTCCCAGTAGAGGCCAGGCTGCTGCTACACAACCTGCAGTGCACAGGACGGCCTCCCATGACAAGGAATTATGTGACCCAAGATGTCAATAGTGTCCACTGGAGACACCCTAGATCACAGGAAAGCAAAAATGGTGGCAGGAAGGGTGGCGTAGACACCAATGCCAAGAGCCAGGCAGGAGGAGCAGCAGACAGAAACCAGGGTATCGTCTGTGATGACAGAGACACCAGACAGATCCATGCCAACAGGACTTGGTGATGGGTTCAACATGGGGAAAGAAGGAACTGATGCCCAGTTGGGCATCAGATGCATCCATGATGCATCTCACTTCCATCCTGTCCTTTTCATTCCCACTGCCCTCTCACCTGGACAGGTGAGACAGTAGTCTCTCAGCTGGCCTCTCCGCCTCCAAGGACTCCTCTCCACTCCGTAACGATGCCAGAGTGACCGCTCAAAAGCTCACCTCTCGTCAGGTCACACTCTTCCTCTAGAACCTTCCATGGCTCCCCAAGCCAGAGAAAATTAACTGACAAGACCCTCTTGACATGCAAGTCCCCACCCGTCCTCCCTCGCCCATCCACAATTCCGTATCTCTTGTGGCATACATTTTTGGTTGCTTATCCAAAACACATCTCCTAAGGGGGAAAAAAAAAGTAAAAAAGAAAATAAACAAGAGAAAAAGAAATAAATAATTTTAAAAAGAAAAAAAAAAAAAACCACGTCTCCTCATCTTCTTAGCTAACAGAACCCCAGTGTTTGATAATCTATCCACGTCCGCACATATGCTTCCCTAGGCCGGTCCAATTCTGGCCTTGAAAACACGCAGAGAAGAGTGAGAACTTCCAGAGAAGGCTTCTTTGCTGATAAATAGACATTCCTGTGAAGAGGGACTCCCTTGTCCTCTGCTAGACGGTCAGATCTACATGTGGCACCTGAATCAGCAGCCACCCTCCTGTGGCCATCGGGGGGGACAGGACATGGCAAAATTTGTGAGGTGAGGGTGGCAAAACAGGGGAGGGAAAGAACGCGGGTGCCTGGCGAGAGAGTTGAGCCGTCACATTGGCCAACCTGGAAGCGCCCTGCCTCAGGACTGCTCTCTGGGTGCCGCGAGCTGGGGTTTCCTATTGCTCGTAGCCGGAGCCTGATACAAATCCCTGGCTCCGAACCCAACTCTCCTCCCGCTTCCAGACTCCTACTATGCTTTCCCACTTCCGCGCTATCGTGCAGACTGTTCCCTCCGCCCTTTGGGGGGACCTTGCCCTTCCCTTCAGGACCAACTCGAGCGCCACTTCTGATCCCCCTTTAAACCCACTGACCCGAAGCAGCATCTCCGTCGTCTGCACATGATCTGCAGCTTCGCCCTGGTGCTTACGGCTCCGCACCCGTCATTGGTGTCACTTGCCCTGAGCCCGATTGTCACAGCCGGACTGTGAGCCCCGACAGGATAGAGCCCAGCACCACTTACACCAGGAGACCTCACGGCACCTGAGAGGTATCTACCTGCCACGGCAGCAGCCGCTGCTAACCCCCATTCCTAACTGTGCTCGCTTCCTTTTCCTACTATCACAAAATGATCACAGACTTAGCAGCTCAAAAAACACAAATTTATTATATCACAGTTCTGGAAGTCAGAAGTCCGAAATGGGTTTCTCTGGGCAGGACTGGATTCTTTCCCGGAGATTCCAGGACAGAACGTGTTTCCTTGCCTTTTCCAGCTCAAGACCACGTGCATTCCTTGGCCCGGGACTCCTTCCTCCATCTTCCTACCATCAGTGACATCAATCCAACCTCTGCTTTCAGCATCACACCTCCTCCTCTGACTCAGACCCTCCTGCCTCCCTCTTAGAAGGACCTTTGTGATTACATCAAGCCCACACGACAATCCAGGATAATCTCCCCATCTCAAGAGCCTTAACTTAATCACAGCGGCGGAGTCCCTTTTACCATGTGAGGTCACAAATGCACAGGGCCCGGGGATTAGGACGTGGATATTGGGAGAACTTTATTCGCCTACCGCATCAACCAGAGCTTGAGGGTAAGCGGCCAGAAATTCGTTAGGAGGACAGCAGCTAAGCAGCAGCATCAGGATTAGACTAGAGACCAGGTTCCTAAATATCATGATGCAAACTTCCAATTTGGCCTTTCCCGGGATCTAACCAAGTTGGCTCAGGCCATAAAAGGCTTGAACCCAGAATTGGAATCAATAAGGCAAAAGGGCGCAGAGAGATGGGGAGAACGGATGCAGGAAACTGAAAAGCTGAGACCCACCTCCTCCAGGTCAGGAGTGGTCGTAGCACCGGGATGGGCCCGAGGGGCACCAGGAGAAGGAGCAGCAGAGACAGAGGCTGGAAGCTCAGTAGAGCCAAGTGGCATTCAAATCAGAGCTGTCCTCCATCCCAGGGGCCCAAAGCCCTGCTGTCTATCAAATAACTAAGGCCACCAGAAGGTGTAGCGGCTGGTGACAAGTTGTTCTGTTATTTATACTTCGGTAGGTGTTTTCAGGTAAACAAGAACCTCAGCCCGAGGAAGAATTCTCACGTGGTGGAAACTGAGTCCCATAACCGGCTGATGGAGGAACCATCTGGCTGCCCCAGGGTGGCCCACAGGGTGACGAGGTCCCACCTCGGTGGGCCGGGTCAGGGCTCATCCATGGTCCCCCCTTCCCTCCCCCAGGGTGGGCCGGAGCCTTGCCTGGGCCTTTGGACTCCTCCAAGGCTGCTCCCAGGGCTGGGCACCTAGAGGCCACGGCGCCCAGCTCCCCCGGGTGACCCCAGCAAGGCCCGGCTCCTCTGCACCCTGAGAAGGCCTCTCTGTCCAGGAGAAGGAGAGGGAGACAGAGACGGTGAGCTGAGTTTTCCAGAACTTAAAAGTGGTTACCATCAAAATAATCAAGGGCAAAGCAGGTCGTCTCCCATTCCCCTTTGAAATGATTTCACAAACTGAATTCCTCCCCTTTGACCAACTTTCCCAATCCGCACGTATTTACCTTGCGGGGGAGGCTGCTAAACCCCCCAGCCCCGTGGCAGTGCTCACTCCACACGTCCCCGTGAAAGCCAGCCCCCAGCTCTCCTCGAGAACCCCCAGCCCCTCTGCTCCGAGGAGCAAGCAGAAATTCTCACCATCGCCCTCAGGCGGGGTTGGGGTGCATGGGGCTCCCATTTTACAGATGAGAAAACTGAGGCTGAGGGCACCTGGGTGGCTCAGTGGTTGAGTGTCTGCCTTCGGTTCAGGGTGTGATCCCGGGGTCCTGGGATCCAGTCCTGCATCGGGCTCCCTGCAGGGAGCCTGCTTCTCCCTCTGCCTGTCTCTGCCTCTCTCTCAGTGTCTCTCATGAATAAATAAGGAAAATCTAAAAAAGAAAGAAGAAAGAAAGAAAGAAAGAAAGAAAGAAAGAAAGAAAGAAAGAAAGAAAGAAGAAAGAAAGAGAGAGAGAAAGAAAGAAAGAAAGAAGAAAGAAAGAAAGAAAGAAAGAAAGAAAGAAAGAAAGAAAGAAAGAAAGAAAGAAAGAAAGAAAGAAGAAAGAAAAAGAGAAAGAAAGAAGGGAAGGAGGGAGGGAAGGAAGGAAGGAAGGAAGGAAGGAAGGAAGGAAGGAAGGAAGGAAGGAAGGAAGGAAGGAAGGAAGGGAGGAAGGAAGGAAGGAAGGAAAATCAAGGCTCTGGAAAGTTAAAGAACTTGCCCAAGGTTCCCATCTCGCTAGTCCAGGCCAGCCGGTCTCCGGGCCCGGAGCTCGGCCCACCGCTCGAGCAGTTCTGGACCTTCGGCCTCAGGCACACTTGTCCTCTGAAAACCAACTGAGGTCCCCTGCAAGCTTTCCTTTTTGTGGGTTGTATCCATTCATATTTGCTCCATTAGCAATTAAAAATAAGGAAATGTAAACAAAAATAATAAAATAAAATAAAAATAAAAATAAGGAAAAGTTTGTCTTTATTAACAATAACAAACCCATTTTATATTAGCATAAACAGTATATTTTCGTGAAAAATAACCCTATTTTCTAAAACAAAACAAAAATTAGTAAGAAGGGTGGCACTGTTTTACATTTGGCAAACTTCCTTAACGTTGAACTTAAGGCAGGTGGATTTCCACATCTGCTTCTGCATTCAGTGTGGCTACAACGTGCTATATGAGTTAAAGTATAGGAAGAAAATCCTAGGGCGCCTGGGTCGGCTCAGTGGTTGAGTGTCTGCATTTGGCTCAGGTTGTGATCCCAGGGTCATGGGATCGAGTCCTGCGTCGGGCTCCCTATGAGGAACCTGCTTCTCCCTCTGCCTGTGTCACTGCCTCTCTCTCTGTATCTCTCATGGATAAATAAGTAAAATATTAAAAAAAAAATCCTAGGATCTCACAAAATCCCCTAAAAGTGTCCCTAAAGAAGACTTTGACAATCATAGCTCTATGTATACTGCCTCATTTCTGATGCTCCAACCCCAAGTTCCTACAGTGAGGTTTGCCGCACAGTAGATGTTTATTATGTTTGTTGAATGAATAAATAAGTCAAAGCTGAGCAAGGCAAAGGGGAGTTTTAGGTCAAAAGGCAGGTTTAGGCTTTATCCATGGGCTTCCATTACCCTGGCTCCGTTTGCCAAGGGATGATGAAGGCGAAAGAGAACTAGCAAAACATTCTCTAAGTCAGAGTGACCGTGAACGGCTGTGCAGGTTGTGGACTCTGCAAGGACCACGGAGATGGTAAGTAGAAGCAGGAGTCCAGCCCATGTTCTGCTCACCAATCCTTCTGCCCTGGAACTGGGCTGAGGAGGGGTTGCATTTTTCTAATTTTGCACAATGCCACTGAGTGGGCCGACAGCTGCCAAGGCCTCACCCCGGAGGTGCAAATCCCCCTGAAACGCAGCTTTACGTAGCAAGGGGCAGTTATGTCCCCAATTCTTGGCGAGGGTGCCAGGAGGTTCTGCAGCCGGGCAGGTAGGATGGCCGAGACTGGACAGGAGCCCTTATTTTAGCACCTCTTACATAGCCTGGGCCTCCCTCTGGACCCACCACAAACCCACACAGCCAGGGGCTCCGGCCGGCAACCGCACAGATCGGCACCCGCTGTCTATGCAGCCCTGAACACGGGGAAAGGACATCAGGGAAACAGCAGGCTGCTAGCCTCTCTTGTACCGCAGTGGTTCTCAACCCTGGGGTATGAGTTCCCAGTGTCTGGAGACACGTTTTGCTGTCACATGGGGTGGGGGGGGCACTGGCATCTAGCGGAGGATGCTGCTCAACATCCCGCAATGCCCAGGACAGCCCCACACAGTCAAGATTATCCACCCGAAATGTGACTAGTACTGAGGTTGAGAAAACTTACTGCAATTAGGGCGGCCCGGGGGGCTCAGCGGTTTAGCGCCGCCTTCAGCCCAGGGCGTGATCCTGGAGACCGGAGATCGAGTCCCACGTCAGGCTCCCTGCGTGAGGCCTGCTTCTCCCTCTGCCTGTGTCTCTGCCTCTCTCTCTCTCAATCTCTCTCTCTCTCTCTCTCTCTCTCTCTCTTTCTTTGTGTGTGTGTGTGTGTCTCATGAGTAAATAAATAAAATCTTAAAAAAAAAAAAACTTACTGCAATGAAAATATGAGGCTCTAAGCTGGTCCTGGTTTCAAATCCCAGCCCGGCCACTGTCTAATTCCATGAGTAAGCAGGGGCAGGTCCCTTAAGGGGCTGTCTCCTTCTGTGCAATGGAGGAAAAATATCTACCCTGCAAGATTGTCATGAGGGTCACGTTGGTGGGGGCGTTGGTCGGGGGGTGCCTGCCATCGCCAGATGAAGGCAGCGGTGGCTCAACTCAACCAGGCTAGTAGTACCGGCGACAGTAACAGCCCCGTGCCCGGCGTCTCGCACTGGCTGGCACTCTGCTGGCTGCCCGGTGAATGACATGAGTCTCCGCTTCCTCTCAGGAAGCTCAGGGCCCAGCAGCCAAGTAAAGTTCCACGATTGCAGCTATTTAAATCGGCATGCATGTGAACAGGGACTGGAATGTTCAAAAATAAGAGTGTTTATGGGCGGAAAGGTTTTTTTCTCTTTTTTCCAAAAAAAGAAATCTTTTATGTTATTTTTATGTTGTTTTCCCATCAAAAAGAGGACGAGGGGACGGGGAAAGAATTCAACTTGTGTTTTGTTTTTTTTTAAATTACAACATGTGGATGATTGAATATAAGCACAAGTGTCCTTCATCTTCGGCCTTCACGGTGGTCGGGGCATAGACCTAATGTCCGTACATCAAATTGTTTTCTACGCATGGTTGACATGTAACAGAGGCAGGTGTTGGATCTTTTGTAAAGTGAAGAAGGGTTTCCTTTATTCATCTGCCCTGATCATCTGCATTTTCATTTTGTGTAAAGCTGGACGGTCCTGCAGAAGCCACATGCCCTCTAAGTGCTGATGATGGGTAGCAGGTGTGTGTGGTGGGTGGGGACAGTCAGAGAAGACTTCCTGGAGGAGGCAACATGGGTGCCACGTTTGTGAAAGTGGGCGTCAGAGGGGAAGAGACCACCTGAGGGATGGAATGTCATGTGCAAAGGCCCAGGGATAACAGCGCCGAGGAGACTAGCCCTGGGGAGGCTTTGCAAGAACACTCTGAGTAGGATCCTCCTGGGGCTGCCTGGAGCCTGGAGCCTGGAGCTCTCGGGGGGAGGCGGGGGGAGCCAGTACGCCAGGTGGAAATGAGTCCACGAAGCTTCTTCAAGGCTATGGCCCCAGTCTCTTCATGGCCTGCAGCTGAGAAGTTGGGTGTCCTCCTCCTCACACAGCACCCCATGTCCAGCCACTCCAAGAGACTCCAGCTCTGGGGATTCTCAAACTCCAATGCTGCATGCTCTGGGGCTGTCCTCACCCTCCAGGGCCCGCACACAGTGCAAGCTGTGCCATCCTGGACACCCAAACTCCCCTCTCTGAGCCTCAGCTTCCTGGCATTTAGAATGGGGGTGATGACATTCCCCTTCTAGGACTATTGGAAGGAACAGTGAGGAAGTGCTAAGCACCCTACCTGAGCCCACTTGTCCTCAAGAAAGGGAGCAATCCACCTACCTCCCACACCCCCACCCCTTCCTGCGGCCTCCCTTGTGCTCCCGGGTAGGGGGGTGGGGTTCCTGCCCTGCAAGGGGCCAAATGCCAACCCCTACCCTATAAGCCTTTTGAGAGAGCCTGCCTGAAACGCAAAAAGAAGTGACCTAAGACTTAAAAGCTTACTCTTGAGATCAAGTTTCTGGCCTAGGCAGCGATGGAGGAAGCAGACTTTGAATATACCATCCCCCCTGCACCTTGTTGAACCTACCACACCTCCTCATACACATTCACACGTATAATGACAAAATCCCCATTGCTAGGCACCTCCTAAGTGCTGAGCCCCGTGCTGGGTATTTACACGTAGCAGTGCACGTGTCCCTCAAGGAAGGTGCAGACGCACATGGGAACCAGAGCCTGGACAAGGTAGGTAGCCCGCCAAGAGCTCCATGGCTAACAGAGCTGAACTGCACGGGGCCTTTAATGAAAAGGTGGTGTTCTTCCTTCGAGACCACCTTCCCAACCACCATGGTACCTACCCTGCAGACCCCATGCCCCCATGCACTTCCATCTCCCATTCGGGGCAGCTCTAGGGTTTGGCCAACCCACACTGACCCCAACCTCCTTCTCCCATGTCCTCCTTTAGTAGAAAGGCGGGAAAGCCAAATCATCAACTTCCCCATCTCCTTTGCAGTTCAGGGGTTACCATATGGCATGGTTTTGACCAGTGAAATATAAGCAGAAGTCTGCCGGGAAGTGGGGGGGAGTGTATCTGGGAAAGTTTATGACTTCCCAATAAAAAGGCAACAGCCCCAGCTGGTGTGATCTTTCCCTCCTTCCCCCTGCGGGGCCTGTGGGCATGATGCCTCAACAAGGCACATCAGTCATCTCCCAACCCCAAGGCCACAAGTCAACACACCAAGATGGCAGAGCACAAAGATTTAGAAAAGTCAAAAAAAAATTTAAGAGCCTGGATCCGGACAACACTGTTGAGTTTCTGCACCAGCTCTTGCTTGCTCACCTCTGGACGTCTTCCTCTGTGAGAAAAAAAATAACCCCCTCATTATTTAAACTGCAGTAAGCTGAGTTCTCTTATTACTTGTGCTGAACACACTCTTGATACACTAGTCAAACTGTAATCCTACACTCCAACCAAAACATGGGGACAAACCCCATGTCCCACCCCAGCACTGCCCCAGAATACCACTAACCTGTGTAATCACCTTCCCGCTTCTGGCACCACCCCAAAGAGCCCACCCCAATCCCGGCATCCATTACCTGCACACAGGACCCCACACCGAATGTTCTCCACGGGGAGCTGAGGGCTCATTCTATCCTATACCCCACCTGATACCCACCCCCCAACCTTTCCTCCCCAGAGCTATCTCATCCTCCCTCCTCGCTGGGCCTCATGAACTGCCTCCACCCTCCTGCAGTCACTCTGGGGAGAGAACCGATTTCTCCTGAAAGCCCCTGAAAGTCTAGTCAGGTTTCTGTCTTCTGAGTCGGGACAGATTTCTTTGGCGACCTGAGATCACGCACCCCTCCCACAGTGCAGAAGGATTCTGCTCTGCGTGAAAAACAAAACTAAATAGATAGATAAATAAAACTTAAGAAACAAACAAACAAACAAAAACCTTTTGCCTTCTCTTAAAGAACTTTATTTCAAAACACTGGACCATGTCGACCATTTGACAAACAGGGCATTGGGCAATACTTCCAGGAGCCGAGAGAGACACTCAGGGAACATCCTTCCATGGAGGGGTGAGCGATCGGAGTTACAAAGGGCTTGGAGGTGGCCCAGCCAGGGTCACTCACTCACAGGCCCAGGCCAGGAAGCCCTGAAAAGGCCGGGGATGGAGACCAGGACAGAACCGGAACAGAATCCCAGGGACATCGCTTCCAAGGTGCATGATCCCGGGCGGCTTACTCACTTCCCCGTCTCAGCTGTATCTCTCCTAGCATCTGGATAATAATAGTATGTACTTCATGAGACTATTTTGAAAATGCAATGAGATCAGGTGATACCTTGGAAAGAGCACTTCGTGCATGTGGGTATACAGATGCTGGGACAGGGGACAGGGGACAGGCACCCGGCAGCAGGTAGAAAGGTCTCCCCTCCCCCAGGAGACACCTGTCTTCAGTGTCCAGGGAGCAGAGCTGGGCAGATGGCTGGGGAGCTGGAGACACCAGGTTAAAATGTCTTGCCCAGGGACACCTGGGTGGCTCAGTGGTTGAGCGTCTTCTTTGGCTCAGGGTGTGATCCCGGGGTCCTGGGATCGAGTCCCGCATTGGGCTCCCTGAAAGAAGCCTGCTTCTCCCTCCGTCTATGTCTCTGCCTCTCTCTCTCCCTCTGTTTCTCATGAATAAATAAAATCTTTAAAAAAAAAGTCTTGCCCACTTATAATCTCAAGCCACTGATTAAAGACAGAAAAAGTATAGGAATTAAAAGCTGACACCAGGATTCCTCTGCAAGAAACAACTGCCTTTGTTTAGGGTGTGGGGAGAGGAGAGTTAGAAATACCTTGACAGGTACGTGGGAGGCAGGGCGAGGCTGGGAGGGGCCATGGGAACCTCTGGATGGTGGCTGTCAAACTCTGCTGCACCACAGCCCATGGTCAGAAATACTTCTAGCCCAGTAACCCAATAGCCACGTGTACGGAGTGACCTGCGTGTGCACACTGACACACACGTGCACGCACACACAGGCACACATATGTGCACAGAAAAAAACTAGAAGAGACGGACTAGGGTTTGGGTTTGGAATGTCTGTGGTAGTTTCATCTGGATCTCGAGGGACAGGATGGCCCCTGGTGGCAAGTGGGTTCTGCGTACAAGAACAGAAAGAGACGCTCGGGCTAGCTGTCCCCACTGTCCCCACTCTCCCTCAACCGGGGCTGTGTCTCTGGGTTTCTAACCGTGGGCCGGGCATCTGTATCTGGCAATCTGGGGGGACTCATGTCCGTTGCCCTGCATCTGCGTGGCTCTCCCTGTCCACCCCTGCAGGCCACGGAGGAAGAAGCACAGCTGCCTGTGGCGGGTTTCAGGGTCCGTGCTCTGTGTTTCCAGGATCTTCTGTGTCACAGAAGACTAAGAGATGCCTGGAGAGAACCCTGGCTTCGCTCTGGACTCAGAGAACCTCAGAGTTGGAAAAGACTGTGGAAATACGTTGGCCCAAGAACCTCCTTTTAGAAATGGGGAGACAGGATGAATATTACAGGAGAGCAGAAAAGCTATAGGGAAGGAGAAAGACCACAGAGTCAGAAGTTCTAGAACTTAGTGTCCAATAGTCGTAGAGACCCCTTAGCACTAGAAACACGACAAGTCCAAACTGAGAAGTGCTATAGCATAAAATACACCCCAGATTTCTGAGACTTCATATGCATGAAGAATATAACATGGCTCAACAATTTTTATATTGATTGCATATTAAAATAATTACATTTGGGATATATTGGGTTAAAATATATTAAAATTAAAGTTACCTGTTTAGTTTTACTTTTATTTATTTTATTTCATTTATTTATTTGAGACAGAGAGAGGAGAGAGCACGAGCAGAGGGAGGGGCAGAGAGAGAAGCAGACTCCCCACTAAGCAGGGAGCCCGATGCGGAGTTCAACGTGCGGCTCGATGCCAGGACCCTGAGATCGTGACCTGAGACGAAGGCAGACACTTAACCAACTGAGCCACCCAGGTGCCCCTGTTTTTATGCTTTCAAAATGTGAGTACCCGTTTCTAACGCACTTTCTATTTCCAGGACACACAGACTTAGAATCTCGTACCAGACATTTAACTTCTCCGAGCCTCAATTTTCCCCACAGCACAATGGGTATGATAATGCCTATGTCTTAACTGAGAGAACATAGGAAAGCACTTTTAAATCATAAAGAACTCTTCAAATGAGGGGGGTGGTGGTGGTAATTCAGATTCTGGCCCAGAGAAACGGTTAGAAAGGATAAAGGGTTGGAAAGTTGGACTGTCAGGCAAACACCCACAAGACCTGCCCTGAGAGTAGGCTGGGCACGTGGCTATCGACTCACCACGGTTTTGGTGCTAGAGAATGACCTTCTAGACCATCCCAACCCCATAGACCCATTACCCAGACCAACTGTTCCCAGAACCCTTTCAGCAACTAACTGGTCTATGGGCCAGACCACATTGTTCTCACCTTCCACAAGTCCCAGCTACCCCTCCAGCCTCCTGTGACCTGCGGGCTAGCTCTTTCCAGGGCAGCATGAAGCTTTTCTCCCCAGGACACTCATCCTTAACAGGACCATTTCTCATGAGTGGGATTTCCCAACTCTGCTTTTTCTCTGCTCTTTCGCAGAGACCCAGAGTCCCAAGGGTTCTGAAAAGAGGCCTTGGGGGGACCAGTCCCTTCCTGGGACCATCACCCAGGGCCATCCCTGTTGCAATGGTGGTCTCGTAACAAGCACTTACAAACCTGGTTAGGCAAGCTGCTTTTGCGTGATGGGGCTATCTTGAGTAAACAGCATCCTATGTCCCCTGCCGGTCACTTGCTCAAGACATTGCTGGACATTGCATTAGAGTCACTGACACACAGAGTTTTGAAAATGAAAACAGGCCCTCTGGCTTATGATCAGATAGCATTTAACTCATTCATGATTGCGCCAGGTTTTCCAAGGCCCTGGGGCTACAGAATGGGTACTGCTACGGTGCAGAGGATGGTGGAGACAGTTGGAGACTCAGGCCACCTACGGGATGAATGGGCCAGTTGGGGTCTATATCACCTTGGCCCCAGTAGCTCCCGTGTGTGCCTCTGGGGCTGTTTAGCTCGTTGGGCTAAGTCTAAGACCCAGGGTCAACCCCTATGGGGTTGGGGGAACAAGTGTTGTTCATTCCACTCCATCAGTTTGGCCCCTTATTCTAGAGACTTTTCCTACTGATGGAGATTCTGAGTTGAAAGGAGGGGATAAGACTTATTTCAGGCATCTATTACTACATAAATAACAAGCCCAAAGGGGTGCCAGGGTGGCTCAGCCAGTTAAGCCTCCGACTCTTGGTTTCAGCTCAGGTCATGATCTCAGGGTCGTGAGATTGAGCCCTGTGTCAGGGTCTGTGCTCAGGGGGGAGTCTGCTTGAGATTCTCTCTCTCCCTCTGCCTCTTCCTCTTCCCTTACTTGTGCTCCCATGGTCTGTCTGTCTGTCTCTCTCTCTCTCTTTCTTTCAAATAAATAAATTTTTTTTAAAAAAAAGAAAAAAAAAAAAACAGGGGCACCTGGGTGGCTCAATGGTTGAGCCTTTGGCTCAGGGCGTGATCCCAGGGTCCTGGGATCGAGTCCTGCATCAGGCTCCCTCATGGAGCCTACTTCTCCCTCTGCCTCTGTGTGTGTGTCTTAAAAAAAATCAAAAACAAAAACAAACAAAAAAAAAAAAAAACACAGCCCAAAACATAGTGGCATGAAACAATAATGACTAATGATTCCTCACAGTTCTGCTAGTTGGCGAGACAGTTTCTCTGCTGACTGTGTCTGCTCACTCCCTCAGGCCACTGTGTTCAGAGTGTGGTCAGTTGGAATGAAAGGTCCAACACAGCCTTACTTGTGCATCTGGCCACTGGCTGGGGCATCCAAGTTACCTTCCATGGGGCCTTCTAGTCGGCTAAATGGCTTCCTTACGTGGTGGTCTCAGAAGAGCATCCCAAGGGGCGAAGGTGACAGCCACAGGTCATATGGAGACCTGGGCTCCAGAATTCACACAACCTGGTCAACGACACTCACAGGCCAACTCAGGTTCAAGGTGGGGAGGGGAGGGGTAGGAGAATAGACTCTGCCTCCTGCCTGGAGTTGCTGCAAATTATGTTTCTCAGCTACCACAGGGTAGACTGAGAGAAAATATAAATGTCTTCATGGAAAACCTCCCCTACCACTAGAACATAATTCGGCAAAGTTATCTTGTCTGAATCAAAAACCAAGACTCCAGGGCGCCTCGGTGGCTCAGTGGTTGAGCATCTGCCTTCGGCTCAGGGCGTGATCCTGGAGTCCCGGGATTGAGTCCCACGTCGGGCTCCCTGCGTGGAGCCTGCTTCTCCCTCTGCCTGTGTCTCTGCCCCTCTCCGTGTGTCTCTCATGAATAAATAAATAACATCTTAAAAAAAAAAAAAAAAACAAGACTCCCAGACTTTTGTCTGCTAGGTGAATGTGTGTGCAAATAAAAGCCGATGGGCTCACGTCGAGTAATACACGAGGTTATACTCAAGTTATAACTTATCACATTGAGTTATTCAGCCCTGGCTGAGCATTAAAGTCACTTGAGAGTCATTTCCAAATCCCAACTCCCTGGACCCCACCCAAGACCTCCGGGATCAGAACTGTCATTAGGGATATGCAGGCAGTAAGGGGGTGCTGGGCCTGGTGATCTGCATTTCCAAGAGCTCTCCCAGTGATTCTGATCCACAACCGGGATAAGCTGGGTTGGCAAACAAGCTTTCTGGGGAATGAGATCAAAGCAGGATAAAATGCTGCCTAGGAGGTCGTTGTGGGTGCCAGCAGAGTCTAACGTGGGTCTGGAGTGAAGAAGATGCAGTCTTTGCTGTCAAATCATAGCTGACACTCACTGCCTGCCAAGGCCCGTCCTATAGACTTTTCATGCATCACCCTATTTGATCTCCACAGCTCCTTGAGACGGGTACTCTCATGAACCCCATTTTACAAATAGGGAAACTGAGGTTCAGAGAGGTTATGGGGTTTGTCCCAAGACACACAACCTGTAAAGATGGAGAAGCGGAACTTGAACCCAGGTCACCTGGCTTCAGAGCCCATACGCTCAACCTCTGGAACACCTGCCTCTCTCAGAGCGCATCATCCAGGACAAAGAGGCTGAAAATCCACGACACCTACATCAGGCCATGAGCACCCCAGGCAGGAAGTAAGTAAATACATAAACAAACAAATAAAGTGCCATGAGTTTGGGGTCTCTGCTTTCTGTGGTACCCTCATTGGGTTTTTAAAATGCAATTAATTAACATATAGTGTATTATTAGTTTCAGAGGTAGAGGTCAGTGATTCCTCAGTCTTTTATAACACCCAGTGCTCGTCACATCATGTGCCCCCCTTCATGCCCATCACCCAGTTACCCCATCCCCCTCCCTCCTTCCCTCCAGCGCCCCCCAGTTTGTTTCCTATGGTTAAGAGTCTGTTACAGAGGGGCACCTGGGTGGTTTAGTCGGTGAAATGTCTGCCTCCGGCTCAGGTCATAATCTCAGGGTCCTGGGATCGAGCCCCATGTCAGGCTTCCCATTCGGCAGGGTGTCTGCTTCTCCCTCTCTCTCTGCTTCCTCCCCACCCCCTCATGCTCTGTGTGTGTGTGTGTGTGTGTGTGTGTGTGTCTCAAATAAATAAATGAAATTTTTTTTTGAAATGTTTTTTTAAAAAAGGAATCTCTTATGGTTTGTCTCCCTCTCTGATGACATCTTGTTTTATTTTTCCCTCCCTTCCTCTATGCTCCTCTGTTTTGTTTCTTAAATTCCACATATGTCATTCACTGTTCTTAAACCAGTGGCTCTCAGCTCTGCACATTAGAATCACCTGGGGAGCTCTTTTAACTAGGGATGCCCTACCTCCAAAGACCTTTTTTTTTTTAAAGATTTTATTTATTCATTCATGAGAGACAGAGAGAGAGGCAGAGACACAGGCAGAGGGAGAAGCAGGCTCCCTGCAGGGAGCCTGACGTGGGACTCGATCCCAGGACCTCGTGATCACGATCTGAGCCTAAGGCAGATGCTCAACCACTGAGCCACCCAGGTGCCCTAACCCCAAAGATCTATCCATCTGCTCTGGGTGGGGCCCACTCATGGGTTGGTTTTTTGTTTTTTGTTTATTTTAATCTCTGCAAGGGAACTCTAGTGCCCAGAGTTGAGAACAAAGGGTCAGAGAATGGCCCATTCCCGGTAGGGAGGATGGTGGCCTCAGTGTCGGCAACACCTGGGATCACCATCTGTCTCGAGCTTCCTAAAACCCAAACAAGCTCAAGCAAAAAGGGGCCTCCGGATCAAGTGGACAGATGTTCCCACAAGATGTTACACCTTGGAGATAAATGGGTAGCTTGGAAATGATGCGGGGCAGAGGGGGCACCCCAGATATTATGATTGAGTTGGTCTGGGCCAGGGTGGGGCACCTGTGTCTCTCATACTCATCCCCCCACGTTGACTATAATGTGTACCCAGTTGGGAACTACTGATCGAGCCCTAGACACTCCCTTGTCAGATGAAGAAAACAAGGCTCGGAGAGAAGTGACTCGCCCACGGTCACACAGCGTGCTTGCTCCAGAGGCAGAACTATAGCCCCAAGCTCTGGCCAGTGCTATCTTCATGCCGTAGCCCCTCAGAGTTTGCAAAAGCATTTCACATAGGTTACCTACTTGGTCTATACCTTGCCACACTCTGTTGCTTCCTGTCACCATCCTCTCATTTCACAGAACATGAACGTGGGGCCCAAAGAAGGAAAGTCACCTGCCCAGAGCCACACAGTAGGAGACCACATAAGAACTCAGGTCTCCTGACTACAGAGCGGGGATACGGACGGTCACCCCTCTAGATGCCCAAGACCAGCCTTCTACCTGTGAAGGTGCACCAGCGAGTGAGGTTCTCCGGAGCCTCCACCCCATGAGCTGAAGGTTTGTACATCCCCCGGGGACAGGCTGTGCAGAAATCTGGTGGACAGTTGCCAGACACCCTGGAAGCTCTGCTCAGTGATCATCCCTTACCCACTGCTCTAAACACACTGAACTTTCTTGTTTATAATTAGTGTTTGCATCTATTGCTTCCAAGGTATATTGATGACAAGCCCAGTTTTACCAAAGGGCAGCCTGAAGCTCAGAGACCTTTCAGAACTTTGCCCCAGAACCAAAGCCAGACCCAGACCCAGAACTGGATCTATGGACTCCGAGTCCAGTGCCCAGTCCACCTGAGGCCACACCCTGGGGCCTGGGCCTGGGACCACCCGCTTTGTGCTTCGTGGAAGTTTTGCCCTTTTGCCTGGACAGAGGGACAGGAGCACACATAACCAGTGGTCAGGGGCGGGGGTTGGGAGGCGGGAGGGCAGGTGCTCCAGTTTGACCAGTTCTGGTTTCTGGTTACTCGTGGCAGGACGTGGCTAATGCTTTCCACCTTCCTTCTTCTATGCGCTGCTGTGCTGGGAGTCTGCCCACAGCCCGAGCCGGCCCCCGCTGCCGGCCTGGTATTACCCCATTGCCCAGGGGGGGACGCCGAGGCTCAGAGAGGGCACATGCGACCTGCCCCAAGCCACAAAGCTAGGAAACAGCAGAGCTCAGAGTGACACCCTCAGCTTCTGCCCCTGGCTTCGTCTGATTCTTTCCAGGACCCTCAAAAGGACTCGCCAGCAACTGTGGCCAGGGTCATGCAGGGTCATGCAATGGGTATGACAGTCCAGCCTCTTGACCCCTGACTGGGTCCATCCAGTCTCTCGTTTCTGGAATGGAGAAGCAGCCGTTATCCTGCTGAAACCTGCTCCGTGTCAAGTCTGGTAGCTCCAGGTGGCCCAAAGGATGCTTGGCGCCAGAGGGAAGAAGTCAAGTGCTGGCTGCCCACTATTTTAGGGCTTGAGGTGTCCAGAGAGCCAGCTCCCCTGCCTGCCCCTCTCACGATGTCCCAAGAGCCAGTTCTACTACCCTCCCGGGTGGATGATGGGACTAGTCATCAAGGGAGGACAGGGGATGTGGTTGGCACCACGTCCTAAGGGAGCCAGCACCCAGCAAGGCCAGGCTCGGACATCTCAGGAGTATCAACAGCTAACAAGGGCTGAGCGCTATGTGCCCCACATGGCCCTATGCACTCAAAGCCTGGCATCCATCCGGGCTGTGGGGTCACCAGAGCACGTAGATGCTTGCTGCCTCAGAGACAGGGGGGGCCAGAGAATCGCTTGGCTGTGGTCAGAGGGTCTGTGGGGTCCAACCACAGTCCTAACCAACCCAGGCCCTGCCCCCCACGCACACTTTCTCAATCTCCGTTTTGCAATCAGTTAGCCTGACCCAGTAAACATCCGCAGCCGGAGCAGAACCCATCTTCCTGACCCTTTTCCATGTGTTTGAGAAAAGAGCTGGGAGTCTTGGGGGAGGAGTTACCCCAGCCATCAGACAGGAAGCCAGGAGGAGGCCGCGGGTATTGGTCGGGCGACACAAAGCCCCAGCCACCTTGCCCAAACTTCCAGACTGGCCCCAAACTCAGGGAAGAAAGGGCATCACCGAAGACGAAAGTGGACAACAAGAGGGACATGCCACTCTTGTTGCCATGGTTTTATTTGGAGGAGCAGGAGGGAGGGTGGTTGTATGTCAAAGTTCAGAGAAGTATTTCTCGCTGCCTCCTGCTTGCTGTGCAACCTTAGGTGAGTCTCTAAACATCTCTGAACCATGTTCCCTTCAGGAAGGTAGTAAATAATCCCGGCCCTCCTCCTGCTTGGATCTTCCTCACAGTGCAGCTGAGGAAACTGAGGCACAGACAGGTTCATTACCTCCAACGAATGCTCTATAAGCACCTACCGGGTCTGTGCTCAGGAGATGGGAGACTTTGGGTGAGCTCAGAAATGAGCAAATGATGTGCCCAGAGTGCCAGGTAGGGAGCCACTGGGACCAGACCTGGCTTTGAAGGCCCCTGCCTTCCAGCAACTGTGAGCTCTGAAGAGAAAGCTGCCTAAGCCAGGCTGGAATCAATCTGTCCGTCATGTGGGCACCATACCCCTTCCCCATGTCTAACCCAGGCTTGGCCTGCTCAAAGGCATTGACACCTGCCCCTCCATAGAGGCTTAACAAATCCTTGTTTGCACGCGTGCAGGAACGGATTGCAACAAGGGGATACGCAGGAAGGGCATTCCAGGCGGAACAAAGTCAGTCAACAAAGGTATGGAGATGGAAAGCCAGAGCCCGCCTGTGTGGCCTCCGCACAGCACAGCTTCTCCGCTTCTCCCTAAGGGTCTCGGGCCCCTTCCCCCAGAGGATGCTACTGCCCTAAAAAGTCAGGGCCATGGCTAAGGCAAAGCAGAGAGATAAGATCATTCAGGGCCTAGGCAGAGTGAAGGAATTACAGGGTTCGGTTGACTGCTGCCTCCCTTGCCCTGTGCCAGTCTTCTTGGGCTGTGAGGAGGAGAGCGATACCTAGAATTCCTGAATATGGATCTAGAAGTTTCTCTGAGCCTGACATCAGGGAATTTACACACATATCACATTACCTTTCTGCCGAAAACTTCACTGAGGTTGGTAGGACTTTTTTTAAAATGATTATAGTTACTAATATGAAAGTAATACATGCTGGTTATTTTAAAAGTCCTAATCAGGAAATGAATAAAATAGCAACTTACAGAAAGAAAGGGCCGGGCCCACACCGTCACCACCACCTTCGCCTGATGATGAAAGCAGCAGGTGTATGTGTGTGTGTGTGTGTGTGCTCCTTTGGGCCCTCCTCTCCCCAGCACCATCTCCTGCTCACCCCCACCTGGGGCAGACCCTGATGGTCCCTAACTGGTGCCATAGCACGGCTGCCTCCCTGTGCAGAGCAAGTGGCCCTCTCCCAGCAGCCAGCAGAGCCTTGCGGTTCTGACATTGCTGGAAGCTGTTTTTCCAACAGGGAGTCTCAACCCCTTAGCAAGTCAGGAGACCATGTCAGCGGTTTAGGATTAGCAGTTGTCTATATAAAAGAGAAGATAATAGAAAACCTCATGACTGCCTCATTGGAACTCAGCTATAGCTTTGGCCCAAGGGGAAAACCAAGGCCCAGAGAACAAAAAGGATACCCCAAGGTCACATAGAAGATTAGATCTGGGTCTCTGGGTCAGGACTGCACATCCATTCATTCAATATTTATCACACCCCTTGTTGTTCCAGGCATCAGGGTGGCTTTGGGTCAAGTAATCGGGTATTTATCAAGAATGATTAATCCTAAATAATATCGCTTGAACTATAAAAAATGCACAAAGTGTCTAACAATGCCAGGTGAAATCAGCCAGAGAGAGAAAGACAAATCCTGTTTGACCTCACTTCGGTGTGGAAATCTAAAACAAATGAACTCCCGGAAACAGCACAGATTGGTGGTTGCCAGGGTCTGGAGGCGGGGGAATGGGTGCAGGTGACCAAAAGGTGCAAACTTCCAGTTATGAGAAGAAAGTGTTCTGGGACACTAACGGTCAGCGTGGTGACTACGGCGACCGGCGCCACGTGGTACCCTTGAAAGGTACTAAGAGAGTAACTCTTAAAAGTTCTTACCAAAAAAAAAAAGAAAAAAGTAACTTTGTGAAGTGACAGATGTACGTAACTGACCTTACCGTGGTGACCATTTTTGCACGACACCCATCAAACCGTCATGTTGCGTGCCTTGAGCTTACACAACGTTGGATGTCAATCCTATCTCATTAAAGCTGGGAGAGAAGGGCTGGAAACCAAGAGAAGCCAACCTCTCCAGGTGACAGATGTGGTCAGCTTCACCAAATGCTCCACGCGGCTCTTCTCCTGAGTCATCTGGCCTCTCTATTCAGACAAGCTATTAAATGTCCTCAATTCTAAGATTCGCTTTTCTCCTTCAAGTTCTGACATTGCGGGAATCAGGGCACCCCTTGCTGTCAATATTTGTCCCCACCACGCACACCAACCTTGCCAACAGGTAAATAAAGAAGGACAATCATCATATGGTCTCACTTATACGGCAAATATAAGAAATAGTGAACAGGATAATACGGAAAAGGGGGGAACAGAGTGGGGAAAATCAGAGAGGGAGACAAACCATGAGAGACTCCTAACTCTGGGAAACAAAGGGTTGCAGAAGGAGAGTGGTGGGGGGTGGGGGGTTGGGGTAACTGGGCGACAGGCACTGGGGAGGGCACCTGATGGGATGAACACTGGGTGTTATACTGTATGTTGGCAAATTGAATTTAAATTTTAAAATGTAAAAAAAAAAAAAGATAAAAGATAAATAAATAGAGGCCCTTACTAAATCAACACAGCATCTTTTTTTTTAATTTTTGTTTATTTTTTATTTATGATAGTCACAGAGAGAGAGAGAGAGAGGCAGAGACACAGGCAGAAGGAGAAGCAGGCTCCATGCACCGGGAGCCCGATGTGGGATTCGATCCCGGGTCTCCAGGATCGCGCCCTGGGCCAAAGGCAGGCGCCAAACCGCTGCGCCACCCAGGGATCCCTCAACACAGCATCTTATACTCAATTGGCGGGGCGGGGTTTGGGGTGACAACAGGAGAGAAAGGGTCGGGAAGAGAGCTGGTGGTCCTCAGACATCTACTGCAGACCAAGCTCTGCGCTTGGAGCTTCACACTTTATCTCATCAAACATCAGGAGCTGGTGGGGGACAGATTTATAAGGGAAGGAGATCCATTTTTCCAGTGTAGCATGATAAAGGACCAGAGCCTGATTCCTGATAAGCAACAGGCTCTCCAGCTGGAAAAGAGGAAAAGCAAAGTTTCCTTCTGTTTACTTTGCACATCCCTCAGCTCCCATCCGCCCTCCTCCCCGCTTCCGCCACCCCCCCACCCCCGAACATCACCGCAGAAATGACAGTCTGGAAAAAAAAAAAAAAAAAAAAGAAATGACAGTCTGACCAAATTCAATGTCCTCTCAGAATTTGTAAAAAGCTTTTAACATACGTAAACACAGCAAATGCTTGCCAGTTATGAGTGTTTACAAGAACTGGGAGACAGATCTTTAAATAGGTAGGAGACACAGCACTTGGTTTTCTGAGACGATTCTTTCCAAAGTTTTGCCTCATTTCTGCTTGGCTGACCACGCCACGCTGACTTGCTGCTGGGCTGGGTTTGCTCACATCTCAATTCTGCTATCTTTGACTAGAAGGTTCCCTGGGCTTTGAGCACCTGCAAAGAATGCAGAGATTCAGGGAAATGAACTGGGTTTGTTTTGATAATTTGTACTCGCTTGCTCACTATAAAGTATGGTGGGTAGCTTTGTCAATGACATGCTAATCTTTGGTTCTCTCTTCCTTCCTTCCTTTCTCTCTTCCTTTCTTTTAATAGGTGTGGCCGATTCCAGCCATAGGGAACAGGAAATAGAGCCTAAACTTTCCCCCCTTCAGAGCCAGAAATATGGTGAAACCAAGATCAAGGGTGAAATGGGACTTGCCTGGCCCTTCTCTGGGATCAAAAGCTCCTCAAGGATGTGGCATTGGCAGTTTTCCTTTCTTTTCTCTACTTCCAGGGGGCTGCATTTCTCTCCTTACCTGGGAGGTGCACCTTTTGATCATTATCAAGCCATCTGTCAGCAGCCACTCTACCTGGCCCCAGAGCTTCCCCTCCCCGGAGGCCCATCTCGCCCTCTCCAGCCACGCCAAGATCCTCCTGGAGACGCGGACTGTCACAGGCAGCAGCTGTGAGGATCCTCCTGGAGACACAGACCGTCACAGGCAGCAACTGTGAGGGACCAGCCACCTCAGGAACTGGCCAGGTCACCTCGATTTTCCCAGACAGCACATGGATGAGCACACTGAGGGCTGGGTCCCACAGCACCTTCCCACAAGGACTCCCAGAGCCTGATCCTATCTGCCATCTCCCAGTGAAGCAATCCACATAATTAGCCACATTAATACCCGGCCTGTCTGAGGCCGCCTGTCTCAACCCGGGGCCTGGGCGCCTCCTGCAACGAGAGCTTTAATGATTATTCAGCTCCTTTCCAACCAGCTGAGTGTAGAAAAACGGGGTCTTGCTCTGGGATGGCTCCTGAGCACCTTACCAGCCAGGGAAGGCTTTTCTAGAAAGCTGCCCCCTATGAGCCAAAAAAGCAATATTTTGACATGGCAGCCAAAAGGCCAAAACAACCCCAGGGCTTCTGGACCTTGCTTTGGCTCTGGACATTTTTTGTTAACCAGCATCTTTTGAGACTTTTTTTTTATGGGCAAAGCCCTTTTATAGGGGATACTAAACTGCTCTAAGGAAGGTCCCCTGGTGTCCAATTTCCTACTCTTTCATGACATAAGACACATGTATCGGAACAGACAAATGGAGTGGGTAGGGAGCAGGGCTGATGTCTACGCTGATTGAGCAAGGAGGGAAAAGCTGCCCCTCAAAGGTATCACTATCCCCATTTTAAAGGCTCAGATTTGTTAAGCAGGACCAGGACAGGAATGCTCTAAGAGTACTCTGTGTGGCCTGAAGTGATTTGCTTGACCTCTCTGAACCTTCAATCCTGATAAATCCAGGACTAGCTAAGTCACCACCTTAATTTCTCTGCCAACCTCAGAGCAGATAGGTCTGCCTCCAGAGACCACATGGCACCCAGGCTCTCCTGGCTCTTTGAGAATGATGCTGAAAATGGTGCCCACGGCCACTGGACATAGGGAAGGGATGGCTCGGCATTGGGGACAGAGTGTCGGGGGAGGTCACAGGTGATGAGGGACCTTGAAAGGCAGAAAAGGGGGAGGTTTTATGGGTCTTTTATAGGTCTAGGCAACAGAAAAGGCTCTGACATGGAGAAACAGCCAGGGTACGTTTAAGGAAAAGAAAATTAAAGGGAACCTCAGACCTGTGGCTCTGCCTCTCCAAACTCCCAGAATCTTCCTTTTCAGAATTGTCCGCTTGCTAGGAGATGAAGCTTCATTGCTCAGCTATCTGCTCCATTTCTCACGGGGACCCCGGGCCAGTTCCCAAGATATCAGACATGGGTCGTGGATGACCGCATGGACTGAGTTCGAGCCAGGAAAGATTTGCTGGATACCCTGTCATGGGGTGTCTCTCCCAGCTGTACCCATCTCCCCTCGACCTTCTGTCTTTCAAAGCCCGTTCCAAATGCTACCCCTGGCAATCCTCCACCCCGCATAGAAGCATGGGTTAGCGGCTCTGCTGTTCAGATCCAGGCGCTACCATTTGGGAGCTATGCACCTCAGTTTCCTAGTCTGTAAAACGGGGAGTATCACAAAGGTTCGTGGTGACAATTCAGTAAGTCTAATAGGCATATCATCTCGAGAATAACACCTCACACTCACACCTCATAAGTACCGCAACAGCATGAGCAATGGCTAATTATTGCGTGTGCTTTTCTTTTATTCCCTCTTCTGGGAATCACTGCATTTCTGCATTAGCATAACGCCCTTTCCAGAAGGTGCCAGAAAAGATGGGTTAAGCCACGGATGTGACTTGAATGGGAAAGCCAGAGGCAGCGTTGCATAGAGTTTTGTGCGTGGGTCTCGGAGCCCCACAGCCTGCGCGTGATTTCCAGCTCTGCAGCTGACGAAGGGTGGCTTTGGCAAGTAACCTAGCCTCGGTTCCCTTACCTGTAACATAGAGATTAAAATAGCTCCCACCCAAAAGGATTCCTGTGCAGGTAAGCAAGGTTAGGCCCCCGAAGACTTCATGGGAAGGCGGGGCCCGGGGCCCAGGGAGGGCTGCTCTTGCTCCGTTTGCACACACACTTGCGCTCTGAGGGCTCAGCACCCCGGGCTGGTGCTACGGAGAAGAAAATGAAGAAAGAGGCCAGTGGGGATGACTTCTTCATTCCCCCAACACCCAGACAAAAATCTCCTTCCCTCAGTCAGCCGGGTAGCTGTGGGAGGGGTAGCCTTAGTGTACGGAGGACAAAAGTCCTTGTGCTGCCAAGGACTCTGTGTGTGGCCTTGGGCAGGTCACCGCATATTCTCAAACCACAGTCGCTGGTAAAAGGCTCCACCAATTAAGTCATTCACATAATTAGACTACCTGGGCCTGCCCCAAAGGAAATAGCCAGAGAAGTTCCTGAAGCCTTGGTCATTCTACAAGCATGTATTGATCACTACTGTGTCCCGCCCTGGGCTGGATGCTGGACATGCGGGGCTGCGCAGGGGGCCTTCTAGAAGTTCCCAATCTTGGACACCTGGGTGGCTCAGTGGTTGAGCATCTACCTTTGGCTCAGATCATGATCCTAGAGTCCTGGGATCCCTGCAGGGAGCCTGCTTCTCCCTCTGCCTGTGTCTCTGCCTCTTCTTTGTGTCTCTCGTGAATAAATAAATAAAACCTTTAAAAAAAAAAAAAAAAAGCTCCACTGAAGATGCTGAAAGGCCAACACACATGGAGTACTTGCTGCAGAAGGGCACTAAGCGAGGAGCCACTCAGACATAACTCCCACTGGCAGGAACTCATGCATGGGACATGCCTCTCTTTCTTCCTGGCTACCTCTCTCCATGTTGAGTACAATGGCCATCATGGCCATTTTACAGCTGCAGACACTGAGGCTCGGAGTCACAGAGCTAATCAACTGCTCCAAGAGAGGGGAGCACAAAGGAGCACCCTAGCAGGAGCAGAGAGGGTTTGTTCAGGAGAGAAGGCTTCCTGGAGCAGGTGATGTCTGCATCTTAAAATGTAAGGAGTCAGCAAAGGGGCAGATGTACACAAAGAAGGAACAGCAGGGGCCAGAACCAGGGGAACAAAGAGGCCACAAACAATACAAAAGGGATATGCAAACGTAGAGCACGAAGATAGAGATCAGGGGGCTAAAGGCTCTGCTGCCGAGCTAAGAACTGGGGGGTTTATGCAGAAGGCCATGAGGGCCCATGGGAGGATTGTAAACTAGAGAAAGACAGGATTGGATTTATAATTGTGGAAGCTCTGCTCACCGGCCCCCCCCAACATCCAGGCTTCCTTGGACTCCCATCCCCAAGAGAGAGTCCGCAGTAGGCTAGGGGCACCTCTCAGTGAAGGGCCCCGTTCCCTTATGCCACCGTGGCCAGCCCATTCCTTTGACTCCACGCCACACACTGGCCAAGCAGCTTTATCTCTCAGAACCACAATTTCTTCATCTGCATCGTAAGGTAACAGCAGCCCTGTGGTTGCTCTTACGAGCAGCAGCCTGGGATTGCGTCTGTAAATGCCTTACTCTGGCGCCCAGCCCACTGGACAAGCTCCATCAAGGAGGTTCCTTCCCTTCTTTCCCTGAGATGCATCCTGCTTATTCCTCAGCTGAAAGTAAGCAATTCACAGGCATCAATCCATGATCGATGGATCGGTTGGACCTTTATTATTTTCCACATGGAGTAGTTTTGACTACTCAGGAGCAACCCTGAAGACCTCTGACATGCAGCGGTTTGGAATTTAGCTGGAGGCCTGGCTTCGGATGGCAGAAGCAATAAAGCTGGTAGATGAGCAAATCTTCTAGCTAGTGAGAGAGTCTCATCATATGATTCAGGTGGACACTGAGCTCCCATCACAAAGAGGCCCCAAAATGCAATGGTTTACCCGATACTGAGGTTCTCTTTCATGAGACAGACCCGAGATGAGCCATCCAGGTCATCGATGAGGCTCTGCTCCACATGGTCATTCAGGGACCAGGTTCCCACATCTGGTTTCTTCACCATTCCCTGGGCTGGAATATCATTGCTGTCTGCATGCCAGAAGTTGTGCTACTATCATGGCTGGCTTCCAGTTGTCAGAACAAGGGAGAAGGTTTGCCCAATGACAGAAGTCTCAGCCCTGCATGTGGCACACATAACTCCCACTGGCAAGAACTCAGGCATGGGGCATGCCTAACTGCTGAGATGTTGAGAATGCAGTCTAAGTGTCCATCCATAAGCCCAGCTACAACTCTGAAAATAAGAAAAGCAGAAGACTGGATTTTTGGTAACCAACTCGCAGGTAACAACTGCCTCAGTGGCTGCCATCAACCATCCACAGGATACAAGACTTTTTTTTTTTAAGATTTTATTTATTTATTCATGAAAGACACACACAGAGAGAGAGAGAGAGAGGCAGACACACAGGCAGAAGGAGAAGCAGGCTCCATGCAGGGAGCCTGATGTGGGACTCGATCCTGGGACTCCAGGATCACACCCTGGGGCAAAGGCAGGCGCTAAACCATTGAGCCATCCAGGGATCCTGGATACAAGACTTTGTTGTAAGTCACCATAGATGGTTCTCAGATACATTTGATTGACCCAACACAGGGGTTCACAATCTGGGGGACTCGATGGGCCATTAGGCAGAGTATGTTCTTTCCAGTTCAGCCACAGAGCTCACCGCTCCCAATTTCTATAACGCCGGCCAAATTGGCATAGTTGTCTCATATTCTTGGCCACTGTAGGCATTTGAACCTGGAGGCCTTGTTCTATAATATCACTTATAATAATAATTACTGAGGCTGGGAAATATTATTGAAAAGTTATGCCTGAGATGCATCCCAACCATCTTACCACTTACCACATTCTATTACATGCCGTATCTTTTTATTCCTATTTGCTTTTTATTTCCATCTCCTGTTCACCAAACTCATGCTCTTCTCTTCATCCTTAGCACACAGCTAAACTAGACTATATTTTCCAGCCTCCCCTGCAGTGAGATGTGACCATGTGACTGAGTTGTCTCCAGTGCAGTGAATAGAGGTGATGCTGAAGCCTGTCCCATAAAACCTCCATAAAGTCTTTAACAACTGGTGGAATGAGTGGCTGAAATGAGCCCCAGGGTGACCTTAAAAGCTATGTATTTAAGATGGCAAAGCCACTGAATGCTAGTGTCCCCGAATGACTGCATGGAGCACAGTCCCCACCAACCTGGAACCATCTTAGACTGTTATGTAACAGAAAACACCTTTCGTTTTTTTCTTTTTTTAAGATTTTATTTATTTATTCATGAGAGACACACACAGAAAGAGAGAGAAAGAGAGAGAGAGAGGCAGAGACGAGGCAGAGGGAAAACCAGGCTCCATGCAGGGAGCCCAATGTGGGACTCAATCCCGACACTCTGGGATCACACCCTGAGCTGAAGGCAGACACTCAACTGCTGAGCCACCCAGGCATCCCATAATCATCTTTCTTGATCCATTATACATTTGAGGTCTATTTGTTACAGCAGCTAGTCTACCCTAACCAACACACTCCATTTTATAAATACAGCAACAGACGCATTGAGAGGTCAAGACAACTGTTCCTTGTCACAAGGATAATATGTGGGACTCGGATTCAAACCCACTGATTCCAAAGCCTAGGCTCAAAATAATTCTTGTGACTTATTTTTTAGGCAGTTTATTAAGGTATTAGTTACAGCAATAAAATTGATCCTTTTAAGAGCAACGTTTCCTAACTTTTGATGAATGCAGTCATATACCCCTCTGCATGATCAAGATATAGAACATTTCTGTCATCTCCAGAAAGGTCTCCTGTGCTTTTAGGCAGCCCCTGGCAACCACTGACCTGACCTTTGTCTCTATACTTTTAGAATCACATAGTATGTGTATATGGCCTTTCAGGTCTGGCTTCTTTCACTAAACATAAAGATTTTTGGGGGGGATCCCTGGGTGGCACAGCGGTTTAGCACCTGCCTTTGGCCCAAGGCACGATCCTAGAGACCCGGGATCAAGTCCCACGTCGGGCTCCCGGTGCATGGTGCCTGCTTCTCCCTCTGCCTATGTCTCTGCCTCTCTCTCTCTCACTGTGTGCCTATCATAAATAAATTTTAAAAATTAAAAAAAAATTAAAAAAATAAACAATGATTTTTTTAAGTGTTTTTGTTTTTGTTTTTGAGAGAGAGAGAAAGAGAATGTGAACAGGGTGGAAGGGGGAGAAGGGCAGAGAGAGGGAAAGAGAATCCTTAAGCAAACTCCCCATTAAGTACAGAGCCTGACATGGGGCTCGATCCCAGGACCCCGACATGATCTGAGCCAAAATCAAGAGTTGGACACTCAACTGACTGAGCCACCCAGGTGCCCCACTAAGCATAATAATTTTAAGATTCACTCATGTTATTGCATATATCAGTACTTAATTTTTTTCCGAGTAGTATTCCAGTGCATGAAGGTACCATTATTTATTTGTCCGTTCACTAGCTGATGAACATCTGGGTTGGCTCCAGGCTGGAGCTATTACAAGTAAAGTTGCTATAAACATTCACATGCAGGTATATGTATGGACTTCTATTTTCATTTCTCTAGGGATTGATGGGTCATACAGAAAGTATATGTTTAACCTGACAAAAAAAAACTGCAACTGTTTTCCAAAGTAGTCTCCGAGATTTTGGCAGCGTCAAAAGTGAAAAATGAAACTTTTGTCATGACCAAAAACCCAAACCAAAGACTTTGAAGACTAGGAAGACAGTGTTAAAAGGTGTCTACAAGGTGCTGTGGCTCCAAAAGCAATACAAGCGCATCCCTAGAAAGAATAAGCTTTAGTATTATGCCACCATCAAATTCTCCCAACCGCGAAGTTGGCCATGATGATCAAGTCACACTGGTGTTCATCATGGACACCAAGGTCAACAAACACCAGGTCAAACAGGCGTGAAGAAGCTCTGCAACCTTGACTGGCCAAAGCCAGTACTCTAACGAGTCCTCATGGTGAGAAGGCACATATTTGATCCATGACTACAATACTTTGGGTGTTGCCAAAAAATTGAGATCATTTAAACTGAGCCCAGTTGGCTAATTCTAAATATATTAACTTTTTTCTTTTTTTTTTTTTTTAAGATTCTATTTATTTATTTATTTGAGAGAGGAAGATAGTGGGAGCACAAGGCGGATGGGGCAGCGGGGAGATGCAGGCTCCCCACTGACAGGAAGCCTGATGTGGAGCTTGATCCCAAGATGCTGGGATCATGACCTGAGCTGAAGGTAGATGCTCAATTGACTGAGCCATCCTGACGCCCCTTTTTTTTTTTTACCATCTTAAAAAAAAGTAGTTATCCCATTCTGTCTTCCCCTCAGCAATGTGCATGAGTTCTAGTTGCTCTGAATCCTCCCCAGTAGTTGGCATTATCAGCCTTTTTAATTTTAGTCATTCCAGTGTCTATGTACTAATATCCCACTATGATTTTAATTTACATTTTTCTGATGACTGATAACACCAAGCATCTTTTCACAGACTTATTGGCCATTCATATATATTCTCTGGTAGTGTTTATAAAAAGAAAAAATCTTTTGACCATTTCTTACTTGAATTGTTTATCTTGCAAATATTTCCTCCCCGCTTACGGCTTGACGTCGTACTTCCTTAACAATGTCTTCCCAAAAGCATTAAGTTTTCATTTTGGTGAAGTAAAATTAATCATTTTTTTCTTTTGTGGTTTGAGTTTGTTGTGCTGCGTTTTATCTTTTAATGATTTAGAATTGTGTTTATGCCTTGCCTAGAGAGAGCTTTCTTTGCGGGATGACACTGGATGATTTTAGGTTTCATTTACACATCAACATTACTTTGGCGGGGGGGTTTACTGGGTTTTCATTTGGGGCATTGTGACTTTTTGAAATTTCTGTTGATGTCAAGGGTCACCAAATGAGAAAGAGAAAAGTAAGGCAATTTGAAAAGGCAGCTCAGAAGTTTTGTGAGCCCGAGACTCTCTTGGCAGAAGCCTGCTGCAAAAAATAACAGAGGAAGGAGTCTTGCCAAATGAGTAGGAGAATGTGACAGACAAGATCCATGGGCCTGGCACTAGTCATCTTAAACCTGTGGACAGGCCAACCCCCAACCTGGGCTTGTCCAAGAGAAAACTATTCTACTGCTTAACTGGACTCCCACAAGGGCCATTTATTGCCTCCCATGTTGGGCAGACTTTCATAACCAAAGCACAAAGCTCCTTGCAAATGGCCCTTCCTTACCCCGTGGTTACAACCAGCCAGGTAATTCTGGAACAATCTGACTCCCAGCTTCCCAGGAAAGGACAAGAGTAGATCACATATTTTCCATGGCTTTCTCAGTGTCCCGCTGGCCTTGGGGCTCACTGGTGCCAGCCCGAGGTATTTCAGGGTTGACATCGCATGATATTACATGGCTGCTAGCACCCAAGCCTCCAACTGCTGACCCAGTCTAATTCGAGACCGTGTCCGTGCCTGCTGCTGGTTTATGGGCCCATTCTGCAGCTCCAAGATGACATAAAAGGTCACCTGGTCTGGACTAATTGGATTTAAAAGGCCATCCATCCAAATCTGGATTTTTCCAGAGAGAGCTACCTGGTATCATGAGAAGAGTGCTTTCACTTTGGTGTCAGGAAGCTTGAGCTTGATTAAAGCCTGGCCACACCACTTCTTAGCTGTGTGACCAACAGTCATTCTACCTCTCTGGTCCTCCGTTTCCCCATCTATAAACCAGGGATTAATGAAATAACAAAGGGGTACATGGGATGACACAAAAAGTGCTCTACACAGGTAGTCCCTGGCATATAGTGAGGCTCTCACGCAGGCACCTTTCCTCTTCTTCTACCTACAAATAGTTTGAGAGCAAGTCCATGAAGTAAACAGCTGGGGTTAATGTGGGCATGCACAGGTTTCTCAACATCTGTGCATCTCAACTTCCATGTTGGCAGAGAATGCTCTGAACCAGAGAGACCTGGAGCTGGAACTATCGATCTGGACGACATCACCAAACGGAATTAGAAGCAATCGTTCAGGTGGAGCGAGAAAAAAAGAGTGGACACGGTGGACACACCAGCTTTCAAGGGTCAGCTGGAGAGAGGAGATGACAGCTGAGGACCACAAAGGGTGGCTTTGGTGACCAGGAGAATGGGGACACCACAGAGGACCAAGGAAGAGACGATCCAGCACACGGTCAGGGCGCTTGGCTTTGGGGAAGTCTAGTATCTCAGGATAAGTGATGGGGGATGAAGGTGGTGGAAACTCTGAGGTAGTCAGGTGCATGAGTTCAGCGTACAGGGACAGAAAAAGGACAACAGTTCAAAAGCTAAAGCCAGTGGGGTCAAGTGATAATGTCAAGACAGGGAAGATCTTGGCACGTTAATACATTGCTGGAAGAAAAGGAGTCAGGACAGTGACAGAGAACCATTAGGAACCAGGAGTTTTGCTGGATCCTTGCATGGAAGCCAACGTCCCGGCCACGGTGGTGTTTGGTACAGTCTTTTGCAGGGGCTGTTGGATGAGCTTGCACAACTTTGACTCGTGAGTGATAGCGAGCGAGGTCAGGGAGGTAAACAGCTCTAGTGAGCGTGTGACACAGCGCTGGCCCCGGAGGGGATCAGGCAATGCACGGGACTCCTCCTGATGTCCCAGCCTCTAGCAGTGCGCTCAGAGCAGGGGATCAGAGAGTTGGAGAATCACTACAGGGGCCACGTGATTCTCAAAGAAGAGTGAGGATGAAGGCCAGTCAGGAGGGTGGGTACTCTCTCAATTCTCTCCTGGGACCCGTGAAACACCACAGGGGCCGGGGAGGGGCAGCAGCATCAGGAGAGGAGCAGAGATCCTAAGACCAGAGCCAAAAGCTGGACCCACACCCCCAGGGTTCCACGGCCACAGTGGCTTTTATGGTACCTGTCTTGTCCTTTGTGAAGTGCTTTCACTGACATTATCTGAATTTGGGAAGAATCGGTCCCATTTTTACCGAATTGAGAAACCATTTCTGAAAAGTTCAGTGGCCTGTTCAAAGTCATGCAGCTGGGGATGGCAGGACTGGGACCAAGCCCCCCATTTCTGTGATTCATGGTCCATCCCCCCACCCAGGGAGCTTCTGAAATCAACCCAAGCAAACCCACGCTTCTTAAGCACCTTGCATGCTAGGTGCCGCGCAAAGGCACAAACGACAGATTTCCTGAGTGGTAGAGGTGTTGGCTCTTGGCCCAGCTCCCACCCCACATTTCTTTGTCACTACAGAACTCCTATTTCACTTGGGGGGAACAATATACCTTTGGACTAAACCAGACGTGACAATCCTGCTTCCCAGTGTCCTCACAACTCAGGGGTCGTAACATGACCCAGTTCGGGCCAATGAGCTCTAAGGAGCAATCTGCCAGGTGGGGTTTCTGGGAAGATCTGCTTTCTTGATAAAAATGGACAGACTCAGCTATCTCTCCCAGTCCTTCTGCTTCACTATGCTCCTTCCCCTGCCTTGCTTGTGACCTGATCGCTGGGGATTCACTTATGACCCAAGGCCTGGGGATGGTGACCGTGCATTCTGTAATCATGAGCCCACCAAGATATGGAAAATGAAAAAGGCGAAAAGCTCACCTCTCTGGCAGCACCATGGAGCACTGAACTAATGCCAGCACCCACCCACCTCCAGACTTCGAGCCTTGTAAGAAAAGAAAGCCCATCTATTTGCCTCAGCCACCGTCACCAGACATTTTATTGCCTGCAGATAAATACATTCCTAATTAACAAACAGCCCCACTCCAGGAAGGAGGCAAGCCTTGAAGCTAAAATCAATAATCCAATTCAATTATATATTTGTGTATTTACTGATTCCTAGGTACAATGGTTAATTCTATGTGTCTGCTTGATTGGGCCACAGATATTTGGTCAAATATTATTCTGGCTGTTTCCGTGAGGATGTTTTCAGAAGAAATTAATGTGTAACAAACTAAAGCAGATTGCTCTTCCTAATGTGGTGGGCCTCACCCAATCAGTTGAAGGCCTGAATAGTACAAAGCATTGATCATCTCCTAATACAAGGAAATTCCTCCTGCTTGACTGCCTTCATCAGACATCAACTTTTTTCCTGCTTTCAAACTCAAACTGAAACATCAGCTCTTTTTGGGTCTAGAGCCTGCTAGTCTTTGGACAGGCACCACCCCATCTACTCTGCTGGTTCTCAAGACTCTGGACTCAGGCTAGAACAGCGTCATCAGCTTTCCTGGTTCTCCAGCTTGCCAACTGCAGATCTAGGAACTTGTCATCCTCCATAATCATGTGAGCCAAATCTAATAAATAAAAGATAGATAGATAGATAGATAGATAGATAGATAGATAGATAGATAATAGATAAATTCTATTGGCTATTGGTTCTGTTTCTCTGGAAAACCATGGTTAATCTCAGCTCCTTTATTTCCTACACCAAACTGTATATAAGTGGTAAGAGCAGCTATATTCATATTAGCCCAGAAATGGAAAATAACTCATATGTCCATCAACAGGGGATAGAGAAACAAATTATGTTCTATCCATACGATGAAATTCTACTAAGGCAATAAAAAGGAGCCACTGCTGGTACACACAAGAACATGGATAAATCTTAAAAGCATTATACCCAGTGGACAAAGCCAGATGCAAAAGACCACTCACTATATGATTCCATTTATACGGAACTCTAGAAAAAGGTGGATCTGATGTCTAGTGGCTGAGAGCATATCAGTGGTAGCTGGGACCGGACAAGAGAATGCTGGGGTGATAGAAGTGTGTTTCATGGCATCGTTATGGTGGTAGTTACATGGGTGTATACATTTGTGAAACTCATCAAACTGTATACTTAAAACGGATGCATTTTATTTAGGTAAATTTCACCTCATTAAAATTGAAAATGCAAAAAAAAAAAAAAACCATATATTTTTTATTTTGAAGTGAGTCACAGAGGTGGCTATACTCCAAATATATATAAAGAAAGAAATGGAGGAAAGAAATACTGACCATAAGATGAAGCCAGGAGGAAGTCAACTCACCAAGCTCACGTGAATCACTCGACTGTGAGAAGCTGCGAATCCGGGCTGAGCTTCCCGGTAGGCAAAGCAGAAAAAGAAAAAGAAAAAGAAAGGTTCACGGGCTTTCCTGTGTCCATAAGAGAACATCACAGTGCTCATAAAATAAAGTTGCATCACAGAGAGATGGTGGCTTGGAAGTGTCTTGGGAACAGAAGAGAAGGAAGTGACTAATGTTGTTTGGGAAAACCAGGAAATGCTCCAGAGGTGAGGGTAGGGAAAAGAAATAGCTAATGCTGGCTGTTTGGGGAGTGTGGATGTACGAGGAGTGGCACCGGGCTCCTGAATGGGAAACAATCAGCTTAACTCATTTCCTAGATGCCCTTCAACTCCAAAGAGGTCGTGGTCTCAGGAAGCAGGAAGAAGGCTGGGGCGGGGGCCTGTGTCTCTGCAGGGCCAAGGGGAAGAACAGTTGCCCCAGAGCCAGGGGAGGAATGTCATTTCTTTTCCCACCAGTTTGCCACGATTCATCCACACCAGGGTCAGACCCCTTCTGGACTTGGTCTGGAAGGCCTCCCCCCCCCCCCCAACACTACCCCTGGAGGGGTGGGAGGGGTCCCCAGAGAGCATAGCTCTGCTGGGGAGGAGGGGAGCATTACTAGGCCACACAAAGCACTTCAGGATTTTAGCCACCACTCTGGCTGGATCGTGCTCAATTATCAGCTGTGGGTCGTCCCTGCCCACACGGATGACCTCTCCTCCCAGCTGTGTTCCGCAGTCCGAGTCATGCCTGATTATCACCAGCTAATGAGAATTCCTGGCCTTGGTCAACTGCCCACACTCAGGAATTTGCTATTCATGAGAAATGTCAACTTTACGAAAACGAGTCCTGTGTGTCAGCTCTTTTTCCCACATTCAGGGTTTACAGCTGACAGGATTTCGTTTCACATGATTTGCTGATGGGGAAGAGGCCGTAATCCAGGAAACTGCTCTGACAAATCATCCCTGGGCCAGCAGAGCATTCTGGAACATTCTTTTTATTTGCCCCCTTAGAAGCCATCTGGAAAGGGAAACCTTGGGATTTAAACGAGGCTAGAGGGGAAGACATGACACCTAAAGGGATAGGAGGGCTGTACCATCAGGACACCTGCCCCACGTCCCTTTCTGCTGGGGTACACGCAGAACAGCTCCCACTCGGAGAGGGAAGCTCAGACTTCCATGCAAATCCCAGCACCCGGCAGGGACGAGAGCTGCTCCTCAGCACTAGGACATTCCATGAGGTGACCTTACTTCTCATTCATTCATAGATTTGAAACTATAAAGTCATTGCTACTGAAGACGACTACCTGCTTTCTGACACTGGGCGGTCGATGGGGACCATTCAACAAAGCGCCAGCCCCTCAGACAGCTCAGACAGCATACCTGTTCCACATCTGGCCGCGTGATTTTCTTCTTTTTCCCCTAATCTGACTCCTGGAGTAACAGAGGACTGATTTCCTAAGTGCTAAGGCCCACCTGTAGACCTCCAGCTGGGGCTGTCCAGAGGAGGCATGTGCTAGGCCACGAGGCTGGGAAGGGCTACTCCATTGGGGGACCTTCCTTAAACGCAGAAACCCTGGATTGTAGGATGTCTGACGTGATCATTCTGGATGGAGCAAAGCACAGGAAATACTAAAGCTGTACAAACAGAGAGAACAGGAGGGCTGGGCTCCCACCGGCCCCTGCCCCACCCCCACGCCCAAGCAGTGCCAGGTCTCCCCGAGGGCCCATCTGGTCCCTGCCAGGTTCCCAAAGAACAGGAGCTATCAGAGTCAACCATACCCCGACCACTGCGTTTGTATGGCACCTCATGGTCTACTAGGGCTCTCCACCCAGAAAAAGGCCCCAAGTCACACAGTTAGTCGAGGGGGAAATGCCTGATGGCCAACTGCTTGGGCTTTGCAGTCAGGAATCTCTCTGAAATCTTAGCCGGCTGCCTTCAGCTTGCTCACTCGCTGGCTCCTTGGAGCTCCCTTCCTCTTCTGCAGGATGGAGCGCCTTCCGGGAACAAGGTCCCAGGGCCACCCTGCCAGGCGTCACAGCTCAACCAGCTTGCCTGTTGAAGGACTCTGGGCAGGTTATTTAATCTCTCTGTGCCTTAACTTTCCCCATCCGTAAAATGGGAAGGACAGTGGTACCCACCGCGCACACGACGTGGGTAACGCTCACAAACAAACGTGGAGAGAAAGAAGCCAGACGCAAAGGCCCACACTGGATGATTCATTTATTTGATGTTCAAAAACAGTCCAACTGCTTAACGAGTCTGGGGTTTTCTTGTAGGGTGCTGAAAACGCTTTGGAACTAGACAGAGGTGATGGTTGCATAACACTGAGAATGTACTAAATACCACTGCACTGTTTATTTTAAAACAGTTAAGGAGGTGGGGGTGGCGCCTGACTGGCTCAGTCAGTAGAGCATGCGACTCTTGATCTCGGGGTTGTGAGTTCAAACCTCATCTTGGGTGTAGAGATTACTTAGCAATAAAAATCTTTAAAAATAAACAAACAAATAAAATGGTTAATTTTGTTATGCGACTCTCACCTTAATAAAATTTTATTTATTTACTTACTTACTTATTCAATGGGCCAGACTCACGTGCAGGCTAGAAGTTAAAAGAGTGGTTACTTGAGGCTGGGGAGAAGATGGTAATAACTGGGATGGGACACAAGGGAGCCTTCTGCGAGATGCTCTGTATCTTAATCTAGGTGGTGGGTGGTCAAGTGAGTAAAAACTAATCCAGTTCCATGCTTGAGACTTACACACTTGGAGGGTTGTTGTAATAACGAAATGAGGTAATCCATCGCAAGCTCTTATTTTTTTTAAAGATTTTATTTATTTATTTTTTCATGACAGACACAGAGAGAGAAGCAGAGACATAGGCAGAGGGAGAAGCAGCCTCCATGCAGGGAGCCGGATGTGGGACCCAATCCCGGGACCTTGGGATCATGACCTGAGCTGAAGGCAGACGTCCAACCATTGAGCCACCCAGGCATCCCAATGGCAAGCTCTTTAAATCAGCCCTGGCACATAAGTGCTCAGTATTCTTTTTTTTTTTTTAAGATTCATTTATTTTGAGAAAGAGAGAAAGTGTATGTGCACAAGCAGGGGAGGAGCAGAGGGAGAGAGAGAGAATCCACAAGCAGACTCCCCTCTGAGCGTGGAACCCAAAGTAGAGCTTAATCCTAGGAGCCTGAGATCATGACCTGAGCCGAAATCAAGAGTTGGATGCTTGCCAACTGAGCCACCCAGGTGCCCCAGTGCTTCCTATTCTATCTTTATGAGGAGATAGATGTTAGCTGAGCCTACCATGGTGATCATTTCACAGTATATAGAAGTTAAACTATCGTGCTATATGCCTTAAACTTATGCATTGATGTAAGTAAAGTATTTCTCAATAAAACTAGGAAAAAATTAAAGCAAGTGACATAAAATAAGAATATTATAATTATCTCAAAAATAAATACTCAATAATTAGTAATAATCATTAGTATGATTATTATCTCATACTGTTTAGAGATTGAATGAGACGATGCACAAAGACATTTAGTATAGGAGCTGCCTTTTCATAAATATCCCCCAAATAGAGGCAATTTTCATGAATATTAAACTAGACCCAAGCCTTCGAGCTCAAGATTCAAAGCACTTTGCAAAGCACCACCCTGCCCACTCAAGAGGTTGGTTTCACATAAGTGTCGGGGAAAAGAGCCAAGGATTTAAGGATTAGAGGTTGGTAAAACATAGCACAGCCTCCGGATTAGCTGGGTTACCTCCCACAGGCCAGTCTGGGTACAGAGCAAACCATTTACCCTCACATAGGCAGAACTTGAAAGGGAAAAGTCACCTCTGGGAAAAGACTGTCCTTGCTAAAACCTGCTGACAGGTGGAAACCATCCCAACAATTATTATGCTCCTTTTTTTTTTCCTTAAGATTTTATTTATTTGAGAGAGAGCGAGCAGAGGGAGGGGCAGAGGGAGAAGGAGAAGCTGACTCCCTACTGAATGAAGAGCCTGATACGGGACTTGATCTCAGGACCCTGAGATCATGACCTGAGCCGAAGTCAGACATCCAACCAACTAAGCCACCCAGGTGTCCCTAATATCTCCTTTATAGGGCAACCTACATTGCCCAACTACATTTGATTGGCAAGCTTCACATAAACCAAAAAGAATGGACTCCTCTCTGTTGGATCACAGTGTCCCAGGGACATATTCACTTCCCTGGGACTTATGAGCCCTGTGTCTACCACCTTTCCAGCTTAGCTTAGCTCCCAGAACATCACAGAGAATTAACAGATACGTGAGGATTGGAGGGAGAGAGTGAGGGGCTCCCTGGTGGGGCAGACCCTTGAAAACAGAATCATTTCCCTACCTCTGATGCTAAGATGATTTGTTCAGGAAGGAAACACTGAAGCAGAAAGAGGCCAGTCTCAGAGGGGGGAAGTACACCAGCTTCCTGGCTCTTTCTGAGTCAGTTTGATTCCATTTAGTAAGGATTATTAAGATCCAGAAATTGCAGTAATTATTGGCTTGGAGTCAGAGGGGAGGATGAAATTCGGTGCAGAAAACATGGTTCTATGATGGTTTTTGTTTCCATCATGGGTTCAGGTCTTACCCCTTAAGCATGGCCATTTTGCAATCATATAATGCCAATCACAACACATTTTCATCTGTACTAACTGAATTTAGATCTTAAAAATAAATGTAACTCTTTACCTCCAAGGTTTCCCTCCCTAGAGCATAACTCCAGACTAATCATGTAAGAACCATCAGACAAATCCCACCTGAGGAACATTCTACAAAATAGCAGCCCAATACTCCTTAAGACTGTCAAGAGTTGGACGTTTATCGACTGAGCCACCCGGGTAGCTATCCAAGAAACTATCACAGCCAAGAGGAGCTCAAGGAGCCACATCATGAAATATAATGGACTATTCTCGATGGAATCCTAGAATAATAAAAGGGCATTAGACAAGAACTAAGGAAATCTAAATAAACTATGAGTCTTAGTTATTAATAATATACCATTATATTGGTATATTAATTCATTAATTATAAAGAAACAAAGAAAGAAAAGAAGTGCCATTCTAATACTAGGGAAAACTGGCTGCACAATATATGGGAACTCTGTACTATCTTTGCAATTTTCTGCAACCCAAAAACTATTTTTAAAAATAAAGTTGTGGTTTTTTTTTATATATATAAAAATCACTGCATTCTTCAAAATGTCAACAACCTTGTCCCACTCACCACCCCTCCACAATGTACCAGCTCATCAAGCCTAACACAACAGAGATTTCACCTGCGTTGTGTTTCTTCCCCTGAAATGCCAGACCTCCATTTACAGCTAAAGACAGTGGGGGGCAGTTCGAGGAAATGATCCATGCCCATCCTGTCCCCTATTTCATTATTTCAAAAATCAAAATGATTCTGATATTTTTAGTCACAAACTAACAATTTGCCTATGCTAGGTATCCAAACTTGACAAGTTAGTCATGTAAAAAAACTATGGCGATGTCATTGCGTGCCAAGCGTTGAGAAATACCCATGAGAGAGACAAACATGATCCCTTCCCTCCCGGGGCTTATAGTTATATCCTAGGATGCGTGGTAGACAGGTGAGCCAATAAAGGGATGAGGGTGTGATAGTAACAGAGAATTTCTGCTCAGGGTTTGTTCCAGGTGCAATGGTAGGTGGTCAGGAGCCATCTGCACCCTTTGGCTCCACCTCTTTTTGGACCAGAAAGATGGTTAACTGAAGTCTGATACAGCCTGTGGCATTCAGGTTAGAGGTTTTTCCAGTCCTAGTGATTTGGGTCCTGAATCTTATCTTAAAGGCAAGGAAAGATTTCTTAATGGTGGCCCCATTACTTTGACAAGTCATTAATAACTCATCAGAAAAATATGTCTTGAGTGTCCAGGGAGTATCTTCTGCTGTGCTAGAAGATGTTTAGATTGTGAGAAAAGACCCAGGAAGCTCAAAGTCAAGCACCAGACATAAACCAGAAAACAGACCATGAAAATACAGGGTGGGGAGTGCTAAGGTAGAGAGCAGAGGCGCTCAAGGCTTCCCCCAGCCAGATCCCCTGAGCAGAGGCTTCTTTGAAAGTCACCTTTAGGGCAGATCGGGTGGCTCAGCGGTCTAGCATTGCTGTCAGCCCAGGGCCTGATCCTGGAGACCCGGGATCAAGTCCCACGTCGGGCTCCCTGCATGGAGCCTGCTTCTCCCTCTGCCTATGTCTCTGCTTCTCTCTCTCTCTCTTTCTCTCTCTGTCTCTCATGAATAAATAAATAAAATCTTTAAAAATAAATAAATAAAATAAAATAAAAGTCACCTTTATTGAGAAATCAGTTACATCAATCAAATGCATTTGTTTTTAAGTGTACACTTCCTTTTTTTTTCAAGATTTCATTTATTCATTTATGAGACACAGAGAGAGAGAGAGAAAGGAAGAGACAGAGGCAGACGGAGAAGCGGGCTCCCTGCGAGGAGCCCACTGCAGGCTAAGCATAATAATTTTAAGATTTTGTGCTAAATTAACAGTTAGAATGTAGTGTGGTTGAAGCCATGGGTGTTGGTTGGATCAACCAGACAGAGCACAGAGTGAAGAGTTACTGGGTGCTCGTCTGTCTCTCCCGTAAACATGGAAGAAGAACCAAGCTGAGCATGAACTCTGGACCCAGACTTCTGGGCTTTAAATGCCAACTGTGTGACATGGGGCAAGGGCAGTTCGTCTGTTTCCTTATCCATAAAATGGATTATAATATACCTACCATAGGGCTGATATAAGGGTTAATTAACTGAGTTTATTCATTCCCAGCTCTTAGAGCACCATCAGACACTTGCTCAGAAAAAGTGCCACCTAAGTTTCAGCTACCATTAACACAAAAAATCCAGAAAGTAGGTATCAAAGAGACCTAAATCTGAGTGCTATCTCCATTCGAGACAAGCTGAAAGTCTCTGAGAAATTTAACATCTCTGAGCTGAAAGCTCCTTACTGGAAAAATGAGGATAATAATTTTGCCTCACAAAGTTATTAGAAGGAGTAAATGAGTACAAGATTAAAAGTAGAAGCCATCAGAGACCTCTCTCTACAGGGTTAATCTTTCTCCCCACCTCCCCTCCTCTAGGTTCCCATAAAACACTATTCATGTCCTTCCCAGCACTTTGCTCACCACTAGGATAAACTGTTTGCTGATGTATTAGTCAGGATGGGCTGGGTTATGCTGCAATAACAAACAGACCCAATTCTCAATAACACAGGTTTATTTCTCATTCCACCCTGCGCGTCCAGCACAGATTGGCTGCTCTTCTGTTCTGCTTCACTCTGGAACCCACCTGGATAGTGGCAGCCACTTTGGGGAATATTGCTGAGCATTAGGACCTGCAATCTTGCTGAAAGAGGGGCAGTAATAATTGCAAATGGACTGCATCTGCCACTAAAATGATAGCCTCTGCAAGGGAGCACTAAACACTAGCCACAGCCACACTCCCTCGGTTGGCATCACGCCCTTGAGGCTTGATGAATGAAGCAAGACTGAGAGTTCTTTAATTTGGCCTGGAGCAGGATGCCTGGGTGGCTCAGCGGTTGGGCGTCTGCCTTTGGCTCAGGGCGTGATCTGGGGATCGAGTCCCTGCATCAGGCTCCCTGCAGGGAACCTGTGTCTCCCTCTGCCTATGTCTCTGCCTCTCTCTCTCTGTCTCTCATGAATAAATAAATAAAATCTTAAAAAAAAAATTTGGCCTGGAGCACATAGGTTTATGTGGCCCCAAGGTAGAAAGTCCTCCTGTGGTCACTGCTCCTGTAGAAAAGGGAAGGAGCCTGCTGTCTTCAGAAGACAAGTCCCCCTTCCAAGTCACCAGCAGGCAATGTGTCTCCTGGCAGGTAAGGAAATGCCCACAGGTGCCAGCTGCTTCCCTGGGGACCACGCACCTTCCATATGTGGGCACAAGAACAAAAATCCAGCAAATGCTCTCCAATCATAGTTTCATTTCATCTTCAAAACATGCCTGTGGACCGTGTGACGCAGGCAGGTAGCAGTATCCCCAGCGGGCAGCTGAGGCCATCGAGACAGCGGAAACCCTCATGCGTTGCTGGTAAAAATACAACACGGTGTAGCCACTGTGGAGAACAGTATGGTGGTTGAACACAGACTTGCTCTCTGATCCAGCAAGTCCACGTCAGGGTATATATCCAGAAGATACGAAAGCAGGGACTCAAACCAATAGCTACACGCCAATGTTCATAGCCGCATGGTTCACAACAGCAAAAGCGTAGAAGCAACCCAAGTGTTCGTTGACAGATGAATGGATAAACAAAATGGGGTTGATACATGGAAGAATCTGGAAGAAATCGTGCTGAGTAAAATAAACCAGGCATGAAGAGACAAATACTGAGCGATCCCACTTCTGTGAGGTACTTGGAGCAACCAATGCACGGAGACGGAAGGTAGAATGGTGGCTCCCAGAGACTGGGGGAGGAGGACAATGGGGACTTAGTGCTTCCATGGGTACAGTTTCAGTTTGGGAAGATTGTAAAAACATCCTGGAGATGGGTGGTGGTGATGGTCAAGGTAGTGACTGCCACTGAAGTGTACAAGTAAAACTGGTTATGATGGTAAATTTTAGGTCACATATATTTCACCGCGATGATCATAATAATATAAGGACAGTCGAGTAACTTGGCCAAAGGCACGCAGGCAGGAAGAGGAAGACTTGGGGCTTAGGAATTGGAGGCCAGTGCTCATCCTCCAACACCACACGGCTTCCCACTGTCACCGGCTCTGTCTCTGTCCCAACCTGCATGTCCTGCCTCCCTCACCCACAGTTCCCTCAGCACCTGACTATGGGTCATCTCCCTTACCCAGACCTAATCCTGGTAGCTGGAACAGAGTGTCCTAGTCACTGATTCACTCATTCATTCATTCATTTATTCAGCAAACAGTATCAGAACACCCACCATGCGCCAGGCTTTCCTTTCCCCATGCTCTAGCTGTCAGCGGTGGACAGAGCCCAGTCCTAGCCTGTCTCCAGGCCAGACACTTCCAGTGCACAAAGAAAATAGAGATGAACAGGAAGATACAAGAATGCAGAGGAGGAGGCTCTTGACTCTGCCTGGAGATATCAGGGAAAGCTTTCAAGTAGAGAAGACATTTGTTCTGAGCTTTGGAACATAAGCAGGAGTTTTCCAGGAGGAGGAGAAATATGTTCCGTAGAGAGGGAGCAACAGGTACAAAGTCACAGCGACAAGATAGAACAGATGGCCAAGGACAGGCCAGGTACTTGGGCAGTTGAGAGGTTTGCAGGGGCCACATCACATCATGAGGGACCCGCTATGTCAGGGGAGAGAGTCTCGCTTTCTTCTTACGGGCACTGGGGAATCATTGCAGGATTAAGCAGGAGAATGATATGATCACAATTTTCGACATAGAAAAACTATATAGCACAACTTGTAGGGAGTCAAGGCCAGAGGCAGGAAGTACAACAACAAAAATGTGGTCAAAGCCCAGGCAAGACACAAGAAAGGCCTGAACCGCGGAGTTGGCGATGGCTCTGAGAAAATGGAGCCAACTGGGATGTTCGCTCCACAGGACGGAGATTTTTCTGTGGTTCACTGCTCTGTGCCCATTACCTGGCACACAGTGGGTTCTCATAAATATGTGCTGAGTGACCAACAAAGTGTGTGTTGAATGGTTAACACCGGAGACAACTGGGAAGCAGAAGAAACAGGACTTTGAATGAGTGGGTGGACACTGAACAAATGGGGAATTATGGAAAAGCAGACTCCAAAATGACTCCCAGGGTTTTGTGTTGAGCAACCAACGAGGCTGAAATGGGCATCTCACCAAGATAGGGAACTTGGAAGTGGGAGAAGCATTAGGTTGGATGATGATGCTTGTAGCTTTGGGCCCTCCAAGGCTGGCGTGAGATGGTTGATCATCCAGGTGGAGAGCATGGACACACAGACGGAGCTAGATGTACAGACCCGGAGCTGGAAGCTGAGCTCTGAGCTGGAGAGGCCTTTCCTCTGGGAACAGTAGGCTTTACCATTTGAGCCAAATTTCCTTTTCCAGGTATGGAGGCAGTAGGGCCCCTGCTATCCTCCTCCCCCTGAGAAAATCCCAGAGAAGTAAGGACACACCGGCCCTTGTGGACTCGGCCTCTCAGCCTCTGGCCACACTCTTCCCTCCTCAAAGCAGGCGCCGTACTTGGCTCCCTCCTTCCATCTGCTCAGTTTCCAGGAAGATCCCACTTCCCTCCTCTGTCCTGGAGCTGCCTCCAACCTGCCCAGCCCACAGAGTTCTGACCTCCAGGTCCCAGATTCTTGTGACATTTGCATGGACATCCACACTGCGCCCTTTCACCTTTCCTTTGGGTTTGGGCATGCATCGCAGCTCATCCATTTCCCACTGAATACCTTACTGCATGCGAGCCCCCAGTCTGTGGCCTGTCTACTGCCCCACTGCCTGACCCTGCGCAGGCCTCGCCCTCAGCGCCCTCAGGGGCAAGGACGGCAGCCCCCTAACCCATCTCGCACCCACAATCTTGGCCTCCTCTCCCGATCAATCTGGTGCATCTCCAGCCCTTCTGCCAAAGCCATCTGCCTAAACGCAGGTCTGCCAACATGCCTCCCTGCCCAAAAACTTCCCGGAGTTCAGCAAGGCCACAGGACAAAAGCCAGCCTCCTCGGCCTGGCATATGAACTTCCTTTGAGCTAGCCCCAACCTATCCTTTCAATCTGACTCTCTGCTCTGCTGCCCCCGCAAACAGAACACTCTGGCTGATTTCACTTCCCCTCCAGAGCTTGACTCTGTCATCTATCAGCCATGTCACCGCTGGCAAGTTCCTGAAGCTTCCTGGGCCTCAGAGGAATAAGGATGGTAATAGTATCCAGCTCTTGGACTGTGGCAAGGATGAAATGAGTCAATGCTTGCAAAGTATAACACGGCTGGGCACAGAATAATGCTGGGCACCACTGTTCCCTGGCTGCAGCACCTCCCTCCCCAGCACTGACGTCCGCAGAGCACAGTCCTCTGACCTTGAAGACCCCTCGCAACATGCCACTTCCTTCACAGGTGCCACCCGGCCCCTCTGGAGACCCGGGGCACTGTCTGCATTATCGCAGGACCATAGTGGCTGCTGTTCACCCATTTGCAGACCGTAAGCTTCTGCGGTTAGACACTGCAGCTCATTCCCTTCCGGGACCCCCCACACCCCGCAGCAGAGCTCTGGCGTGTGTGTGGCAGCATGAGTAGTTGAAGCCATGGGTGTCGGTTGGATCAATCAGACAGTTGATCAGTGAAATGATCATATGATCACTGATCATGATCAGTGAAAGTGGAGTTGACAGTCTCAAGTTCACACCTTGCCTCCGACACTTGCTAGCTGTGCAACCTCGGATAAGTTACTTTACCTCTCTGAGCCCCAATTCCTACCTTAGGAACAAGGACGCTCATCTCACTCTCACCGAGTTGCAATGGGAACAAATCCAATAATGGCTGGAGACCCTGGCATAGCAACCGGCACAGAAGAGACCCCAACAAAGATCACTTCCTTTCTGCCTTTAATACGTGTTGAATTCATGACTTCTGCAGTTTGAATGGAAGCACCCAGGGAGTATGTCTGGGTCCGACAAATGAGAGGTTATGTGCACTCATAGTAAATGTCAAGGAACATGTGAGCCACAGCTGGACTAAGCTGGAAAAAAGCAGTTTCCTGTGAAGTCCCTCCCCAGTCCCTGGGTCAGGGCAGCTAGGGTCAACATCTAAGCGACCCTGGGGAAAAGCAGGCAAGGTGGGGGCTTGGGAGGTGGGGGGGCAGGAGGACTAGAATGAATTTTATGTCACTAACTTGCCTCTGGGGAAAATCTCTGCAACACTCTCCTTCTGAAAGTGGCATTCGTGGTGCACTCCCAGGGGCTCCCAGTGTCCTTCACCACTGCCACTTGCAGAGGCTGGGAGGCTCTACGGAAGCTCCAGACACCAGCCAGACCCAGCAGTACCTCCCTTCTGGCTACAGCAGGGAGAGAGGAAGCCATCCCCGTCCTGGCTCCGGCTGTATTTGATTTGCTAGGCAAGGCCATCCCTGCAGGCTGCATTCCGTGGCCCCATGCCAGCCTGGTGTGTAATATGCTCTGGCCACCCTCTCGTTACCTAATGCTTTCCTAATCTGCAGTTTACGCAAGACGAGTACAAATCTCTGAGAACACCAAGAGAAACACCCCACCAGGCACCTCCCGGGCCAGCCTGTACCCCACTTTGGCACTGGTGGTTTCATCATGGAGACGTTGACTGTTCATTGCCATCCGGGCCACTTGGTGGGCCACTTAGAGCTCCATTTCTGTCGTGAGGCTTCTCCCAATCTGTGCCTCCACCCCTTCTCTGCCATCTCTCATAATGGATTGGAAATTCTATTCTATACGGAACAGTTGGCCAAGCCCTATCCCTTCTTCCTATCTTGTTAATGATAAAATAGATCTTTCAACAAATATTCCTGGAACAATTGGACATTAATATATATATACAGTAGGTTTGAGATATATGTATATATATATATATATACATATATCTCAAATCCCAGCTCATATCACATATAAAAGTTAACTCAAGGCCTCAAAATAGATCATTGACCTGAATATAAAACCTAAAACTCTAAAGCTTTTATTAAAAAAAAGTAAATGTAGGATAGATACAATCTTTGCAGCATTGGATTAGGCAAAACTTTTCTTACAACAGAAAATAGGTAAACCGTAAGGGAAAAAGAAGGAAATTGGGCTTAACAAAAATGTGAAACTTTTTTCTTTGTTCATTTGTCTTGTTTCTTAAATTCCACATATGAGTGAAAGCATATGGCATTTGTCTTTCTCTGAATGACTTATTTCACTCAGCATCATACCCTCTGGATGCGTCCATGTTGTTACAAATGGCAAGATTTCATTTATTTTTGCAGTCAAATAATACTCCATTATATATATCTATACACACATACAAGCACACATGTGTGTATGAGTATATATATGTATGTGTGTATATGTGCGTGTATGTATATGTGTATATGTACGTGTATATATGTATACGTGTGTGTATCTCACATCTTCTTTATCCAGACAAACAAAAAATCAGACTCTCAGCTAAGGAGAACAAACTGATGGTTATCAGAGGGGAGGTGGGTGGGAGGATGAGGGAAATAGGTGATGGGATGAAGAGTACACTTTATCATGATGAACATCAAGTCCTGCGTAGAATTGTTGAGTCACAATATTGTACACTTGAAAGTAATATAACACTGTATATTGATTATACTGGAGTTTTTAATTTCTTAATGTAAAACTTCACCTCCTCAAAAGGTACTCTTCAAGAACATGAAAAGACAAGTCATAGACAAGGAAAAACTATTTGCAAAATGTTTCTTAGATAAAGAACTTGCATCTGGAATATAAAAAAATTTCCCACAACTCAGTAAGAAAACAAACATCCCAATTGAGCAGTAGGCCAAATATTTGAGCAGAGACATCACCAAAGAAGAGATGGAGGTAGCCGACAAGCACAGGAAAAGATGCTGGGCCTCATTAGTCATTAGGAAAATGGAATCTAGAACCTTAAGGAGATATCAGGACACATCTACCAGAATGGCTAAAATATGAATTAAGTGATATCATATCAAGTTCAACATATGATCCCTCAAAACCACTTCCAGGTATTTACCCAAGAGAAATGGAAACATGTATCCACACAAAGATCTGGCAGCTTTACTCATAAAGCCAAAATGGAAACAACCCAGTTGTCCTTCAACCAGTGAAAGGATAAACACTGTGTGGTATATCCATATAATGGAATATTACTCAGCAATAAAAAAAGAACACACTGGTATACGTACAACTGCGCAGAGGAATCTCAAAAGCATTCTACTAAGTGAAAGGACACAGACACAAAGATGATATCCATATAATTCCCAAACTCTAGATATAGAAATTAGATCAGTGATGGCTAGAGGCTGTGGGTAAATAAGGAGACTTGCTACCAAGGACACAAGGGAACTTTTTGTGAAGGAAACGTTTGACATCTGATGTTGGATATCCACTTGCTTGACAAATGGAAGCATTTGGCACATCTCACCCACCTCTTCACTAGACAAAGGTAAATTTTACTATAGGGATATTATATCTTCATGAATATGATTTTTTAAATAATGGAAAATAGAATAACGCAAAATAAAGGTACACCTGATGGTACTTGTCCTTCACATCATGAGGATAAAATGACATTAATAATAGCAACAGCCAAAGTGCAGCAGGCACTGTCCCAAGAAATTCTCCCACATGGTCTCATGTCAGCCTCAAACGATCCTTGTGGGTCCTCAAGCACACCAAGCACTTTCCTGCCTCCGGGCCTTTGCACTTGCTGTCCCCTTTACCTTCCATCAGATAACTCCATCTCCCACATTCCTCTGGTCTCTATGCAAATGTCACCTCCTTAGAAGAGGCCTTTTCTCCAAAACAGCATCTAAATGATCTAAAATAGTTCTTCAACGTATCACTCTCTATCCCTTACCTAGTTTTATTTTCTTTCCATAGCTTAGTACTTCCTGCTATCATATCATATACCTTTTGTTTACATGTCTCCCTAAAAAAATGTCATTCTTTCACTCGCTTCTTCCATTAGGCCAACATCTACTGAGTGTCCACCCTGGGGCATGTGTGGGCAAAGCCCAAGCTCCCAGAGGCGGATGGTCACCCCAAGGCCAAGAAAGTGTTGACCAGGTTCCTGTCTCCCTCCCGCAACCCCTCTCATCACCTGGGCCCACAAGGAGCTTGCCTGTCTTAGGATCATAGAAGCTGTGGCCTAGAAAGACTACTGGTCTAGGGGTTAAGACACCTTTACACCAGCCCTTCCAACATTGCCCTCGAGATCCTGAGCCAGGCACCTTACCTAACAAGGCCTCATTTCCCCCACTTGTAAAATGATTCAGATGTGTGTTTTTCAAATGTTATCATGAATAGGAATGCTTTAAGAAACTGATTAAAAATGCATGCTCCTTCCCCAGAAAATATGACTCAGTAGATTATGTGTGGGGTCAGGGAAACAGTATTCTAACACTCACCCAGGACAATCTAAGGTAGGTGGTCTAGGAAATAAATTTTTGGTATTAATAATGTTCTTAACTATTTTTCAGCTGCAAAAATCCTACTCCAAGTAAAATTTTACCCAGAAAACCACATATATAACATATAAATCAGAGAGGAATCTGAGCAAGGGAAGGGAGCAGGATGATGCTGGTTCCTCTTCTAGTTTTTCTCTCACACTCCCTCCATCTCACCATTTAGTGGCCCTAGATACACTGGGGTTCCTCAGAACACAGTTTGAAAACCAATACTCTAGAGGCTCCCTAATTCAGTCGTTGCATAAATACCTGTAAACATTTATCATGTGCGAGGCACTGTTCCAGATACTGGGTATCCAATAATAAGTAGAAGAGAGAAGTCACTACTCTTAACAGATTTCACATTTATGGGGATGGCCTGCATGGGATGGTTTGCATGTATTATTAGCTCATTCACCTATTTGTTTTTTAAGATTATTTATTTAGAGTCAGAGAATGAGTGTGCATGTGCAAGTAGGGAAAGGGCAGGGGGAGAAGGAGAGAAAATCTCAAGTGGATTCCATGCTGAGCACAGAGCCCAACACGAGGCTCAATCTCATGACCCTGAGATCATGACCTGAGCTGAAACCAAGAGTCAGAGGCTTAACTGGCTGAGCCACCCAGGCACCCCTGTATTAGTTCATTTAATTCCCACCAGAACCCCAGCAGACAGCTACCAACATCTGCCTTATTTTACAGAAGGGGAAACTGAGGATCAAAGAGAATAAATAACTTGCCCAATGACCTACCCCAAGGTTGGAATGCAGAGACTTGAGCTCTGGCCAACATGCTCTTCTGAAATCCTGCCCAGTTCTCTATGAGCCCGGGGGGTATGTGGGAGCACCCCTCCTTCTGCCTGGGGAACCTGGGCCTGTCTGCCTGTCTCTCCGTGTGTAGGTTCAAACCAGTCTCTCTGGCACTCAGGCCCTATAGGGTTAAGACTCCGAGCCTGTGCTCCAGGTGAAACTAGATCCCACATGACTTCAAGTTGACGCAAGTGGCCTTCTCTACCTGCGGACGCCTAGAGGCTCATCTCTGGGGTGTAGAAGAATGTTCTTTCTGGACCAGGTGCTAAGTTTATTCTGGTTACCGCTACATTGCTTGGCCTGCTTTGAGGAAGATGCCCGTGTCCAGCAGCCCTGCCAGTGTTCCTAAGTGGATGGGTGACATCGATATGTCTGCAATTAGAACATTAGCACCAAGTTAGGAAGAGAAATGGGGACGCAGCCAAGGGAATGCTGAGCAAGACTGGAGCACCCACGGACAGATAAACTCTTCCAACAGGAGGTAGGGCGGAGGGGAGGGGTAGGGCTAGGGGTCATTTACGCCCAGGCCACTCTCTGCCAACAGGGAAACTGAGGTCGAGAGGGAGGACGTGGCTTGTGTAGGATTGTCTCGGCTGTGTTCTCAGGCTCCTGTCTTTACCTCTGAGGTACAGAGAGACAGGTTCTGTGATGGATTGGAGGCAATCAGACGCAAGGCCAGATCTCAGTCCCATCTTTTGGGGACTTCGCACACTGGACGAGTGCCAGTTCCCCCTCCTGTACGGTGGACACAAGACCATCCCTCAGCGATGCTGTGATGATCCCAAGGATAATTCATTCAACACACTCAATGCCGAGCAGCTGTTAACTAGTACTTTCTTTCCACCCCCCTTTGCCCAGATTTACCCCAAATTGGACCCGCTTTCAGAAATTGGCTCATCTTACCTGAGCCCTAACAGGTCTCCATTTGCAAATGGGTTTCAACCCCATGCTCCCCTGATTGTGGTTGGTGAGCTAGCAGCATAGACTCCACCTGAGACTGGTCGGAAATGCAGATTCTCAGGCCCCGCTCCAGCCCCAAGGAACAGAATCTGTATCTTCACGGGGTCCTCCACGCCCAGTCATGGGAAGCACTGTTTAGTACATTCTTCTGACGGACTGACTTACCACTTTTGACCATCTTGGACACCGATTATCGGCAGCCAACATTTGTTGAGTATTTTGTATATGTCAGGGAAATGCTTGACGGGAAAGATCTCATTTCAACGACACAGTCTCAGGAATTGAGAATTCTTACTAAACCCATTTCTCAAACAAGGTAACTGAGGCTGGGACCGGGGTTAAGTCCTCGGGCCACATGTTAAACCCTGGGCCTCTGTGACTCCAGGCTCCTCTCCTTGCCACCCGATAGGCTCCCCCTTGTTTCAGCAGAAACTGGCCATGTGTTAATTTTTTTAATCCTATCTCTCCTTGTGGGATCCCAGTGAGACTTCTGTTTTGGGAATCAAGGCAGTATCTGCAAAGTGGCCATTGCAAGTCATGTACCCCCCACCCCCTACCACCCTGCCCCCTAACCCCACCCCCAGCACCCCACCCAGGGTGAGTTTCTGGACAAGGTCAGAGAAGTCAGACTGCTTGCTCCTGAATTGACTAGGGTACTAGGGTCAACATCAGCAGGTTCCCAGGTAGGAGGTGGTGGGAAGGCTGACCCCCTGGGCCCTGTTCCCAGCCATTGACCCTCCCCTTCAAGCTGTTCCCTCAGAACAGTCAACACTCTGACTTTGGCCAGCATGCAAACCAGAAGGGAAAGAGCAGGGAAGACAAAGGAGGGAGGAGGAAGTCCTTAAGAATGACAAGAGGAACACTGTAATCTCTGACTGCAATCCCAGACCAGCTCCTTGGTGTGATTTATCACCAAGCCTGCCTGCAGATCTGCAGCTCTGCAAAACACTTATTGTTATGTACCATTTTATGGATGAGGAAATTCTGGGTCAGAGAGGTTTTGCAATTTGCTGAAGGTCACAGAGCAAATAAGTAGCTAGGCTGGGATCCAAATCCAGGTCTGTCTGACGTCCCCGCCTGGGTTCTTTCCACTTCGAAGTGATTTTGCCTGACTTTCAAGCCAGCTGTGTGGCACCTTGGGGCTGGCCCTGGACACGCGTTACTTCCCAGAACCTTCACTGCCACAGCTTTTGGAGGACGTATTCCCAGTGCTATTTCCGTTGTTGCTACAACCGAGGCAGGGAGAGGTCAGGTGACTTGTCTCCTTCCTAAAGCTGATTAGCTACAGAGCTAGGATTTGCTCCCAGGTCCCTCTAACCCTGAAGTTCAAACTTTTAAGTGTCAAAAGCAAAGCATTTTCCCTCAAGGGAGGGCAGGGCACACCGGCATGCCTGGACTTTCATGGTGAGAATAAAATATAAAAGGAACAAAATATAAATAAAATATTGACCCCTGCCAAAACAGGGGCAGCGGGTCACATGTTAAAGGCATATTCTTTAGAGTGAGGCTCCTCATGTTCAAATCCCATTCACTACCTGTGTGCCCTTGAGCAAGTTGCTTAACCTCTCTGGGCTTTCACGTACTCACCTCTAAGATGGGACAAATTAGAATGTCTGCCCTACAGAGTTGTCCTAAGAATGAAATTGGGCAGGTGCTTATAAAGCGCAACAGCAGGGTTGGGCAAACACTACATCCTCTGTACATTTTTCCTTTCCTTTTTTTTTTTTTTTTTTTCCTTTTCTGTGTTCGCAGCAGGCACCGGCCATGGAACAATGTGTCTGAGAAATCCTGAGTGTTGGGGGGCTGCCGGGGAAATGTCATCTACAGATTCACTTCCCCAGCGAAGAAGTAAGAAAGATGCTCATTGGCAGGAACTCAGGAAACCAACCCTAAACGGGCTATGGAGAAAGAAGTTTCCAGATACAAGACCAGCCTCAACTGTGAAGGGGCTGTCCTTTCTCCTTCCCCAGGGTGGCTTCCCCATCTGTCACATGGGGGGTGACACTGGGCTAAGCTGCTTGCCGGCCTGCGGCACCTGCCCAGGGGTGCAGGGCACAGAGTGAGGAACCGTCTCAGGGGGAGGCAGGGAGCCGGTCCACGGGGTCCTCACCTCCCAGCCACCAGACACCCTCTGGACTCAGGGCCTGGATGAGAAATGTGTCTGGAGCGTCCCGGAGCCCCGAGCCCCACTGGCCTTCCTCTTCCAACAGAGGGCAAGCCTCCCTTGCACGGATAATCCCCCGACTGGCTCCCGCCGTCCTCGAGCTAATGAGGTGTGCAATTCAAGTTCAAGGTGGACGGGCCCAGCCCCCAGACTGGCTCCGTGGCTGGCTGACCCAGAGCCACGACCAGATGAGGAAACGGACAGAGACACTTGTGTAGTCACTTGGTCTAAAGGTCAGACCTAGACATTGATTTTTTTTTTTTCAAAATGTCAAGTCCCATGGCAAGAAAAGTCTCTGACCTGTTCCATGGAAACAGCTCACATTCACCTCATTCTGCTCTAGACACGTTCTGGAAGGTCACACACAGCACAGCCAGCCGGCACCCCAAGCAGCAGGGCCTGGGGAGGCTGGGTCCCCAGTGTCCTTGCTGCTCTCTGCCTGTGGCTTCCAGGTCTCAGCCTTGATTTCCCCTGGCTGAAAGTGGGGGCAGCATGGGCTTAATGTTTTATTAATAAGCTTGTAATTTGGGGGCATCTGGATGGCTCAGCGGTTGAGCATCTGCCTTGGGCTCAGGTCGTGATCCTGGGGTCCTGGGATCGAGTCCCACATGGGGCTCCCCGCAGGAAGCCTGCTTCTGCCTCTGCCTCTGTCTCTCATGAATAAATAAGTAAAGATTTTATTAGAGATTTAATCTTTAATAAAGATTTTATTTTATTATAAATAAAATCTTTAAAAAAATAGGCTTATAATTTTGGAATAATGTTAGATTCACAGAAAAAGTTGCCAAGATAGTACAGAGTTCCTCAGTCAAGTTTGCTCCAATGTTGCCACCCTGCATTTCCGTGGTACATTTGTCACAACGGAAGAAACCCACACTGGCACATTATTATCAATTAAACGCCAGACCGTGTTTAGCTTTCACTCATTTTCCCATTAACATCTTTTTTTTTCCTGTTCCAGGATACCACACAGCATTTAAGACTAAATAAAGAGTTTAGAAAGTTTAAAAAGTGCCCTCCCAGTTCTAAAAACAAAAGGACAATAGGCCTTAAGGGCTCTGGGTGTGTTAATTAGCAAATGAAAGCTGTGCTGTGTGACTTTGGGCCAATCCCTTACCTTCTCTGAACCTCCAGCTCGGCTCCCCGTCTGTCAAAAGGGGAGAATGGCCATACTCCTTTATAGGGGTGCGGGAGGTAATCCTTCGCTAATTCATGGGACACACTCCACCTGGCTCGCAGTGTACCCCAAGCCCTCTGTTGATACATCTCAGCTGGTAGAAACCATAGCCTGGAACTGGGACTAACCCAGCACACTTGATACTTTCCGGCAAAAAACTGTCCCAGCAAAATGCCAGCTCCAAAAAGAAGACACTGTGTCGCTGGTCTAGCGCACCAGACCCAATCTGCCAAGCACAGGACAGGACCGGACCAAGACCTGCAGTTACCAGGCCGGGGTTGGAGTCCGCCCCTCTCCCCACTCGTTGCGGGCCCTTGGGTGGACAGTCCAGTGTCTGGGCCTCAGCAGCCACATCTGTTCAATGGGAACAAATCACCCACCTCGCAGGGATGCTGAGAAGATAGAATGAGGTCCGTGCCATAACACCTCCAGGAAGACCGAGGTGGGGTGTTGGCTACATCCTGCCCTTGTACCTCTTCTAGGAACTGCTAAGTCCTTGACTGCAGTTGGGGTCATTACAGAAAACCTGCTAGGGGCGGCTCGGCGCAGTTGATAATGACATCCTGTTCTTCTCTTTTTTGGGGGTGTGGTGATTCACTAAACCCTTGCTTTCTTTTTCCCAGCCAAAGGCCTGTTGACCAGCCGATTCCATAATCTTCATTCCCGCAATGCCCCTCTTTGCCCAGGGTGGAATTAGACAAGGAACCCATGCAGCGTGCTGCGCTGTTTTAAAAGGAAGCACAAGACTAGCCCCACGCACGGTCAGTCCGAGGAAGATGGCTATGGGACTTATTTGCACAGAATCGCAGCATCATGCTGTTTTCCCAGAACGGCAGCGGAAGGGACCGAAGAAGAAATCCATCAAGGAATATGACTCCCGTTGAAAGATGAATAAGAACCACGGTGGCAGAGACCTCCGTCACAAGCTTTCTGTTTTCTTGCTTGTGGCTCTCTGAGCTGCTGGAAGACATCCACCCACCCACCCATCCATCCATCCACCCATCCACCCATCCACCCACCCACCCATCCATCCATCCACCCATCCACTCACCCATCCACGCATCCACCCATCCATCCATCCATCCATCCATCCATCCATCCATCCACCCATCCACCCACCCATCCACCCACCCATCCATCCATCCATCCATCCATCCATCCATCCATCCATCCATGTTGGCACTGGACGCCCTCCTTGTGGTAAGCACTGTGCAGGGTGCTGGGGAGCCAGGGGGTGAGTACTACTATCACAGTCCCTGACCCCATGCAGCTAGGACTGCTAGCTGGGTCAACCGTTTCCCAAGGGTCTGTGGTGCCTGGCACATGGTGGGGGCACGGTGTTTATTCAGTCGTCTCTCTCTCTCTCATCTTGCGTAATGCTCCCACCTTTATGACTGAGGTACTGGGTCTTTTCTAAGAGGTTAACTGGGACAAAGGCTCAGTGTTTGTATTTATCTCAAACCACCTTCTCCAATCACCATCTGCCGGAAGCCTTTGTGCTGCAGTGTGCAGACACAAAAGACAACACCGAGCAAGGAGTCTAAAGACCCGAGTTCAAGTCCCAGCTCCAAGCAGCTTACCCCTGAGTAGCTACTGAAAGACACCTGCGACTCCGTTTTCTCATCTACAAAATGGAGCAAATAATATCTGGCTTGCCAGATTCACTCAGCTGCTCTGAAGAGAAGAGGGGGAGCGGGGAGGGAAAGAGTAAAACTTCTAGAAAGTATGCTATGAATACAAGGTTATCGAGGTATTACTTGCATGATTTACTCCAATGACAAATAGGTTGAGGACACAACGGGAAATAGAAGCGATCAACTTTCCAGCCAAAGGCTCACACACCCTCGTTCCAAACTTCTAGAATGTAACTGGGTGAAATTGCCCCAGATTTGCTCCTACCTTGGAAGAGATTACATTTATGTATCTGTGGCATCACATGCCATCCCAGCCAATCCTGACCCATATCTCTCTCCATTTGGTGCATGTAACAACAGTACTAAGAGGTGTTGTAACCTTAATTGCTTGCAAAGTGTTTTGAAATCCTTAGATTAAAAAGCTCAGTGAAGTCCAAAGTATTAGCCTTCAGTATGCCCAAGGAGTTACGTGGAGCCTCGCCCAGATGCGTTGGAACAAGGGGACACGACATTGCATATTCTGAGGTCCCAGGAACTTCGGGCCTTAAGAGTTCTATTCGTGGGATGACCCTAGACCAACCCCCAGCTTCCCCGGTTTCTAAGCTGCTCCAGCATTTTGACCATCCCCACCCCCACCCCCACCCACCCCCACCCACCCAGCTGCTTCTGATGTGCTTTTTTCCATTTCTTTTAAAGTCCTGGGTCACAAGGCCTGAGTTGCAATTTACTTTGGTGTCATAGGTCTGCTTTCCTGGGTGACCTCAGCCTGAGTCCTAGAAAAAGGCAGTTGTGTCATCTGGGACTTCTGTCTGCCTCTTCATTTAAACCCAGAGTTGATTTATTCCATTCTAATTTTTACCGTGAAAAGGAGTTAAAATTCTCCCCCACGGGAGTGACCCTCGGAGGGGGTGTCAGACAGGGCCGGGAAGGGACCCGAGGCCGGTCCCGGGATCCTGGCAGTGTTTTGCATTCTGGATCCTGCTGCTGGTCATGCCAGTGCCTTCCAGGGTTGGCTTTGTGAAAATTCAGAGCTGAACACTCTTCTGTGCATTTTTCTGTATATTCGTTACACTTGACAATGTAAAGAGTTTTTTTAAAATCACTCTCGATGCTAATTTACTTGGCTTAGAATAGATTCTGATGTAACCGTGAAGCTATAAACCTAATTATATCAAAATCCTTGCTTTCTCTTTACCTTTGTGATTCAAAATAATGTCGCTTTAGTTTTTCCTTCCTTTATTTCCACTTACAGGGACAGAAGGAAATGCCTCAATTAGCCTTTTTAATTAAATCTAACACAGGGTGGGGAGGGTGGGGGAACCTCATTCTCAGCAGGAAGCCCCGGATGCCCTCAGGGACACATGCAGACTTCTAACTGTAACAAAATTCTGTGGGATTTGCCTGAGTCCCCTATTCTAAGTGGCCATAGCTTTCATCAAATTCTCAAGGGTCCCTGACCTAAAAAAGACCCAGAGCCGGAGGGTTTGTTCCATTGCTTCTCTCCACATGTTTCTCAGCTTTGCACCAACCTGCAGCCCTCACCAACCTCATTTCACCAAGCTGGCTTCACCCATCAGAATGAATTTGCCCACTTCAGTGGAAAAAAGTGAATGGGCTCAACCCTTCCAAAGGTCATACATCATCATCATCATCATCATCATCATCATCATCATCATCAACATCATGTTTGCTTCTGGGTTTCCCTGTGATATTCCAAACCCGGAGGCCGGGGACCTTTGCATCCCCCGCATGAGACGGCACAAGGCAGAGGCAGACTGGACTCCGAAGAAATTCACTGCGCCTATTTACGAAACCAGATTTATTAAAATTTCTCTACAAGTCAGAAACGGTCGTCTCACTGTTCACGTATATACACATGTACAGGAAGGATCTAGTGTTTCGAGCTTTCCCGGCAGAAGCCCCAGCCAGCCCAGGAGTCCTCCGCCGGGTAATGTATCACAGATACAACAGTCGAGCAACCACGAGCGCGTTGAATATGACAGAGGGCCTCTGTCCTCCCTCTTCTCCGAGTCCCATGATTCTGTCAAGGTCATATTGCCGATAATCATTCACATTTCACGTGGCTTTAGACACGCAGGTTATTCAGACAGACACAGACAACAAAACAAGCCTCAGAGCCAAAACGACAAAAACGTAGTATCGGACAATAGGTATAAAAGGTAAAATATATATACAAAGTACACAGTACGTGAGGTATACACAGCATTCTCACAATGCATGTTAGTTGTTTGCCTAGGCGTAGCCCTTAAAAGATGACTGCCTGCTTTTTTGTGCCATTGTTCAAAATACAGTATGTTTGGTTTACCCGTTTAACCACCTGATTTCAGTACTGAGACACTTACTGGTATTTCATGGGTTCTTGGATTTTAATGCGAGTTGGTTTTCTCTGTTAAGCTCTAGCTTTTGTAGGTAGTGAGCTCCCCATCTCTGGAAGCATTCAAGCAGGTGCTGCATTCCCACCTGAAGGAGGCTGAAGGGAGGAGGGGCCGGGGAGGATTTCTGCTTTGGGAGGTGGCAGAAAGAGGACAAAGGTTGGACTACATTAAAGTCTCTCCCGACTTTAAAGATTTGGGGCCCTTTCACTCTAGATGTCGATCATAGAGATGTATTCGTAAACCACGCCAAATTTGAAATACGAACAACCCATCATGCAAAATGCAGCCGCACACACAAATGCCAGAGGCAGACCATACCCATGAGGGGTTAAAGTACAATCCTGGAAGTGGGTCTGAGAATCATCTAAGCCTATCCAAAATTCACTTTCTCTTAAAGCACAGAGATGTTTGACATTCACTCTCGGGAGAGGCGTGGAGGGCCTCTCCTTATCTTTCTCCTCCTAGACAGAATGTTCCACCCTGAGATGGTCTTGGGAACAAAGGGTAAACTGCTGACCCAACAGAGCTAACGGTTTCCAAGTGCTCAAATTGACTTTAAACAATCTCCAAGTCCCTCAGTCTGAGCTCAGAGTTTCTGAAACAGCCAGGAGTTCAAATCTTTGTGATACTTCTCCACGGTTAGCTGGTAAGTGCTTGGAGAGCAGAGAAGGAGCCGTTTCAAGGTCAGAAGGAAGGCATTAGTGCAAATGAGGTCTTGGCAGGAAATGGAGGAGAGCGTCTGGGTTCGTGGTGCAGGCTCCTCTGCTCCTCAAAAAGTCCGCTCCGACGACGACGGGGGCGCAGGGTCACTGGGAGAGGTGAGTGTGAAGGAAGGGTGCGTGTTAAACCAAACCAAACCAAGAACTTTCCAAGAGAGAAGCCGGGGGAGCGACAGTCTAGCTCCCAGAGACAAGGTCAAAGATGGCAGGTTTATTGGCCAACGTGATTTGTCACCCTGTTAAAATATGGTTATTGCCCAAAACGCCACTGTGCGACTCACTTCCTCTCCCTTTAAAATGTTCACGTCCATTTCACTTGGCCACACGCTGTAGGATATCCATACTCTTTGCCACCCCTGAAGATGCAGGAACCCCCACCCCCGCCCCGCCCCATCTGACAGCGAGACAGCGGGCCAGGGTTCGTTGAGAAGGGAAACGACTTGCAGGGCGGCCGATCGATCCGAATGTGTGCTGCTCAGATCAATACAGTCACTCGTCACAACAGGTAAGAGGGGGTGCCACGTCGAGTTCAGCAGCTACCAGCTTTACGCCATCACGTATCTGGTTGGCACCACGCCGAAAGGCCTGTCCATCTTTAGAAATGGAAATGCCATGTGTGAGAATTATGAGGTTTCTGAGGTTTGGGGATTAGCAGAAGAAGGAACTAATGTCACTGTCCTCTTGGTAGTCTGGAACAATCTGGTCTGAAGTTCCCATTTCTGAGTCAACGTATCCAGGTTCCAAGACAGACTCAAACCAGGGATGGAGTAAGATCTCTGGGGCAGTGAGTCTCTCGGAGGGCTCCCGTCTCAGGAGGCTGCGAATGAGGCACCTGGCTTTGGGGGAAATGTGGTCAGGAATGCAGAACTGTCCACGTCGGATTTTGGAGAAGAGGGCACTGGGATCTGAGTCATGGAAGGGGTATCGTCCCACCAAAAGGGTGTAGAGCATCACCCCTAGGCTCCAAACGTCTGCCGCCTTTCCGGAGTAGGTCCCAGTGGTGTTCAGAATCTCAGGGCTCACGTAGGCCGGGCAGCCGTGCTTGTCTGACAGAGCATCGTCTTCCCCCTTGATTATGTGTGTGTCTTCTAGACTTTCCAGTCTGAGCTGGCTTCTGCAGGAGAGGAAACAAGCTATTACTTCCAGATCGGCTGCTATGAAAAAACAAAGCCTCCTCTATAACAGCACCCACAGGCACTAAAAGCAAAGGCCCAAGGAATGCCATTTACCCCTTCATCCACTAAGCAGGGCCCTGCAACCACCCAGGACTCAGGATTTCACAAACCAATACAAACTGCAATAAACATTCGCAAAGTATCAAGAGCGCCTGGGGCGGAGGGTATGATGCAAAGCCCCAAATACTATTCATTAGGCTAGAGCTTAGAAGAGATATCCTAATAGGGTTACACAACTTACAAAGTTCACATTGCAGAAGTGGGAGCTTGTCTCAGGGGAATGCTGACATTTTTCTACAGAAGCTGTCAGGGAAGAACAGTATATCCCTCCTTCTGGGGCGGTGGGAGGGGGAGGGGGAGCTGAGCATCCTACAGGCCCATCTTCTTCTCGTGCCACTGACTGCTGGGGCTACATGGGCCCCCCTTCCGCATTACAGAACACGAGGCCCAGAGTCAAGGCTATCATGCTCACGTTGTCAGCACTCCTGCTCACGCCTGCGTGATAGACACACACAGGGAACTCTGTCTACCTGAGCCCAGGGCGCGATAACCGTGACGGGAAAGGTGCCAGGAATGTTAATTACATTTATTGGGGTGTTTCATTGCAAAGAACACTTAGCCGGGACCTGGAGGTTATACGGGCAATCAGAAGTGGCTGGTGGATTTGAAGGATGCGGGGCCTCCGAACATCCGTACCCACGGATGGCACATCGACACCTGAACCTATTTCTTCTTTGTGGAGCTTTATCTTCCACATGGGGGGCTATCTCCTACATGGGGGGGTTTATCTTCTACATAGAGGGTTTATCTTCTACATGGGGGGTTTTATCCCCTACATGGGGGGGTTATCTCCTACATGGGGGGTTATCTTCTACATGGGGGGGTTTATCTCCTTCATGGGGGGGTTTATCTCCTTCATGGGGGGGCTTATCTTCTATATGGGGCTCTGAAAAAAATCTTTAGGCAGAGGCTCTCTTCTGAAGCTGCAGGTGCCTCCTTATTCAGACGCACCTACCCATAGGTCATGGGTCCCCCAAAGCCCAGAGCCTTGTGGGGAACCTCTATCATCTGGTGGCAGACCGTGCCCCTCCCTGCTTCTCTGAAATAGCCCTGTTTCAGTAAGTTACTTGTTGTGAAGTCAAAGGCAAACATTTGGTGCTGGCTAATGGGTCAATTTCTTTTCCTCTCAAAGGTCTGGTTGTGTTTTTTTTTTTTTCTTCCTGCCTTCCTGTTCCCTGGAGTGTAGTATACATGTGCTAACTTCGTATGTCCTCAGCCTGACCTCCCCGTCGTTATGTAAAATACCCATTGGTTCTGTAAACGGAAAATATGACTCAACCCACACTGTCTGCCCCTGATTGGCTGCTGTAGTACTAAAACCCTGCACCTGTGCTGGTTCCCCGGCTAGCGTCAGCCTGCCATTGCTTAACCCTCGGGTTGCCAAACCCCGTGCACATGACATTCGCCTGTGCAATGCGGATTTCAAAAGCTAGTAAAGGAGGTGTGTAAGGCATGTTTCAGAAAATACATCAACATATCAAAGGAGCATGTTCCAGGAATTGGAAACTTCTCCATTGCAAATACTTTGCTTTTCTTTGCTAATCGGTTATGTTCCAATAAGTTTTGCAAGGTCAGATATAAAGCTATGCTTTATGGCAACTCAACCCTGTACTCTTTCCTACGGATCTGGAGGCAAGGGTAAAAATGCACAGCTGGGGGCAGCCCCCCCCACACACACAAATAACTGCAACAAAATAATACACACCCCTCCACAATTCTACAGGGGGTTTTTCCCTCCTTATCTTTCCAGAAGAGATACGGCCCACCTCTTAAAGTCAAGTAAGGTCTATTCCCCGCGGCTTCCTGAATTCCCTTGCCTGAAACCTCAACTCTGAATCCTAGCGTCTCGTTATTCTCTTATCAAGCTCATCTTGTCCTTTATGAGGGAAAGTCACCATCTATATTTAGGAACCAATTCCAGCCAACATCCATTTATTATTCAATGTGGCTACTTTCTCAAGATGTATCCAAACAAGAGGTCTGAAAAGTCATCAGAGAATGTGAAGAGCAGTACTGGGGGCCAGCCCAAAGTGGAACAGGAGTAGGGTACAAAGGAGGAGAGCAGAATAGGGCAAATCCAACAGTTTAGCTCTGTCATACTTTTTAGGTACAAAAAAAAAAAAAAAAAATTTAAAAAGCTCCCCGCTTGGTAGAAGCCAGGATTTGAAAACTTCCTTTAGGAGTCAATGCGGTGAGGCCGGACTGACCATCTGTTACCCGAGAAGAACTGACCTTTCTGATAACAATGGGGATAAACTTGATCCTGGAGTGGAAGTGGGGAGGGCATCCTGTCATCATGTGACATCCCACAGAAAGAAGCACCAAGGTGTCCCGGGGCCACATCCACGACAGTGCAGAATAAGCCATCCTTGGCCGTGGCTCCTGGGGAGCGGCCTTTCTAAATACTCATTCTGGGACAACCGAGCCCTCGGCTCTGATGCGAACCAACACTCTGTACCTAACCGCTTAACCTGCCCCGCAAGGCCACAGGAGGAGCTGCGAAGGCTGCTCACCTCTCCTCCGTGGAGAAGACGAATTTCCTAAGTTTCAGGTCCCCGAGCACGATGGCCGACTGATGGCAGTGGGCAACGGCGGAAACAATCTGCTTGAAGAGCCGGGCAGCCTCCTCTTCCCGCAGCCTCTTCCGGCTTCGCACATAGGAGTGCATGTCCCCAAAGTCCTTCTCAAAGAAGACATAGGCCTTGGTTTCCCCAAGGATCACTTCCACAATGCCAGTGATGTTCCTGTGTGACGGCAGCTGGATGTAAGGCCTGATTTTGTCCTGGTAGTGTTTAATAGGAAACACCTGCAGAGAGACGGTGACCCCATTTAGGAAGCTAGAAAAGCAGAGGCTGCCTCCTGAATGCCGGACTGCAGCTCTCGGCCTTCAGCCTTGGGTTGACAGTACGGCTCCCTTCATTTATCTCTGCACCACCACCACCACCCCACACCTTATGCAAGAAGCCTCAGCTGCCTCTAACACCCCAAACCAGCAACATAGAGGGCTCTGGCTAGCAGATGCCCACTGGGTTACTGTACGGATGGTTTAAAAGAGCTGTCTTCTATATATGTCGCCTCCTTTCACAGGGGCTGAGCCCTAAAGCTCGCACCCTCTGTGGCCCTTCCTTGTTTGCAGGTGGGGGCTGCTGCAAGTAGCTGCAGGAAGCCCCCCCCCTCCGCCCCTCCCGGGATCTCCAGGAGCTGAAAATGCATGACCCCCTGCAGACCCAAAGCTCTCACCACAGAGAGCACAGAATGTGGTGACTCTGCAGCCTCCGAGTGGAAGCAGGGGCTGGGGAACATGCAGATCTGTCATTAGTCAGAAGGAACAGATGACTCGCAGAAAGACTGTGACAACAGAGCCTTAAACAACCTGCCTATACAGTCTGACTCAGGTAGAAACGGCCTTGAGTTAAAATTAGCACAGGATATGGGATGTTCTGTATGGTTTTTACATTTGTTTGTTTATCTCCAGCACCACCCCACCCCGAGGTGGGGGGGTGGGGGGCACAGAGCTCCCACCCTCCACCTTCACCAGGGAAATGGGTAGTCTCTCCTCTCAGAAGCTAGCTGGTCTCTTTAAGGGCCTTTTGTTTAGTCCGGTTACTCATATCCTAGACTCAACTGGAAACGGTGACACATGGGCTGTCACCATCTGGATTCAGCTATTATCTGCTCAGAGGAACTGGAAGGGGTTGCACAATGGCCAGACCCACCCCACCTCTGAGGCCTGGCTGCCCCGGCCCCGGCTAGATGAATCTCTGAGCCGCTCCGCCCCCCACCCCCGCCCCCCCCCACCCCCCATCTTCCCCAAACCGCTCCGAGCCCCGGCGCCCCAGCGCCCGGGAAGAAAGGATTCCCCCTCCCCGTGCACCGGGCTGGAGCCCGCCTTGGAAATTTCATTCCCGTCGGACAGTAGGTGGCAGCAGCGAGCCTAGGGAGGGGGAGGCGGGTGGAGTTCAGGTGAGTTGCGGAAAACCCGAGAGCCACTTTAACGGAGGGGTGACCCCGTCTCTCGCTAGAAAAGGAGCAGCCCCGAGGCTCGTGGGGGACGTCGGGGCCGGGGGTGCACGCGGAGGATCCTGCTCCTAGGAGCCCTATCTGCCCCGGAACGGAATCTCTCATGTTCAAAAGAAAAACCGCGGGCCGGAAAAGAGAGAGCTGGGCGGCAGCGAGGGTTCCTAGCCGGTGTGGGCTTCCCAACATTTCTGCGCCGGGCGAAGGCCCCGGGCCGCCGGGGAGCCCACCTCAGACCGCTCCCTGCGGAGGACGGGGTTCTCCTCCCGGCGCGGGCTGGGGCCGGGATCCCCAAGACCCGAGCCCGGCACGGTCTTCCCACCTGCCCCCCGCCCCCCTCACCACCCACAGCCCGGCCCAGGTGCCTCGCAGCCCCGGCAACAGCTGCCGGCTGCTCCGAGCTCCGCGGAGGCACCCACTGCAGGGCGTCCTTCCAGGACGGGGGGCGGGGGAAGCCGGGGGAACGAGAGCAGGGGAATGGCTGGGCCCTGGGATCCATGTCAATCCCACAACTTATTTGGGACGCCGGGCGCTACGCCGGGCGCTAAGGGCAGGTCACGGAGGCACGGCCTCTGAGCACCCACCGCGCCTCCTCTTGCCCGCCGAGCCCCCGCCGCGCCTCTCCAGCCGAAATCCCCCAAGGGCGGACGAAGCTGGCCCAGAGCCCGCTGCCACGCTCAAGTCGCCGCAGGTGGCCCCGGAGGCCCCCGGCGCCGGCGGGCGAGACCCCGAGCACCTGGGCGGGCCCCCGCGCCCCCGCCCCCCCGGGCGCCTACCTTGCAGCGCAGCTCGCGGCCGGTGTGGATGCACAGCGCCCGGGACACATGCTCGCGCTCCGCCAGCGGCAGCAGCAGGTAGTCGGCGATGCGGCTGGGCCCCGGCGCGCTCCCGCAGCCGCCGCCGGCTCCCGGAACGGCGGGCGGCGGCTGCGGGCTGCAGGGCGAGCCGGGGGGGCTGAGGTAGTCCGGGGGGCTCGAGCACTCGGAGAGGCGCGGGCACTTGGCCGCCACGGCCGCCGCGTCGTCCGCGTCCAGCAGGCGTTTGGCCGGGGCGCCCCGGGCGGCCGGGAGCAGCAGGGCCGGGCCGCGGGGCTGCGAGGCGCCGCTCATGGCCGAGCGCACGGGACCGACCCGCATCCCGTCCCGGGCCGGGCCGGGCTCGGCGCGGGCGCCGCGACCTCCTCCAGCCGGCGGGGTGGGCTTTGCGGACGGAGCTCGGCTCGGCCCCCCGGGGCAGGCAGCAGCGGCTCCCGGGAGCTGGCGCTGCACGCGGGAAGCACGCCGGCCGCGCGTCCGGGGGCGGGAGGCAGAGGCCGGCTGCGGTCCCGGGACCTCGGCGGGCGGCGGCTCGGGGCGCCTGGCCGGGGGCGGCCGCCGCTATTGTTGCCGAGGCCGCCGACAGTCCCGGAGGCGGAGGCGGCGGCGGCGGCGGCGGCGGCGGCGCCGGGTGTTGCCGACGTCCCGAGCCGCGAGGGCAGGATTCCGCAGGCTCGGCGGAGCCGCGGGGCCGATGCCCTTCCCGAGCGCGGGGTCCCGGAGAGGAAGCCCGAGCAACTTTCCCGCGGCGCTCGGGGTCCTGCGCGCCCCGGGGCTCCCGGCGTGCGAGTGAGCGAGCGGCTGAGCGTGAGTGAGCGAGCGAGTGTGTGCGCCGCAGCGATCCCGGCCAGTGCACTCCTCCTTCTCCTTTTCCTCCACCTCCTCCGCCTCTCGGTGACTCACGCTGTATACACACACACACTCACAGGCCGGGCCGTGTAAACAGTTGGAAGCCGGGTTGAGCAATGAGGTGGCTGCGACGACTCGGGCCCCGCCGCCCGGCGAGCAGTCACCGACGCGGAGGGAGGAGGCGGGGGCCGGGGGGCGGGGAGAGGAGGCGGGGCCGCGGCGGCGGGGGCACCGGGGGCGGCCGGGAGGCCGGGGATGCTCGGGGCTGCGCGCGCTCCGGCGCAGGTGGTGCGCCCCGAGCCGGCCGGGACGCGCGCACACGCCCCCCGGGCTGGGACGGGCTGGGACGGGCTGGGACGGGCCGGAGGCGGCGCGCGCCCTCCCGCAGGCCGGCGGCGCGGCTCCCCCAGCCGGGAGGGGGCGGAGGAAGAGTTCCCGTGACGTCAGGGTCCGGGGAAGCGGGCGGGGGCGGGGGCGGGGGCGGGGCCGCGCGGGGAGAGGCGGCCGCCGATTGGTGCGCGCTCCCCATTCACCCCGAGCACAATGGGCTGCGGGCGCGCGCCACGGGGCTCGGCGGGGCGCGGGCTGCGGCGGGACGGTCGCGCCGGCCGCCCCGGGGATCCCTCCACCGCCCCGCGCCTGGAGACCTCCGGCTGCGGCCGTGGGCGCCTCCCGGGCCCGGCTGCAGCCGGAGGAAGGGAGGGTAGGGACGGTGATGGATTCCAGAATCAGTCATTCACCCCCACGCGGTAGTTCCGGGGAAGACCTGTGCGTGGTAGTGGATGTGGCTTTTTTTTTTTTCCCCCTTTTCCTTCCCCCTCCCGGCTCTAATCCCCAGCGTCTGTTCGCTTCCACAAATAGAACCTTCTGTTGGATGAAATAAAAGCAAACACGGGGCCTTCTGCGCTGCCTCCACCTCCACGCCCCTCCCGCGCCTGCCGCCCTCCCGGATTGCACGGAAATAGCTTCTCCAGGCTCCCCGGCCGCCCCTTCGCGGTGACTCGCAGAAAGAGCTTCCTGAGCCCGGGGCCGGTGGGAAACAAAGGATGTGGGGAGCTGGCGGAAGGGGCCCACGTGGCTGCCGCCGGATTGCTGCCCCCTCCCCGGCCTCCGCACGCGCGGCAGGGTCTGGGGCCCCGGGGCCAGCCGCGGCTCCGTGGGGGGCGGGCAGGGGAGTAGAGTCACCCCGGCCAGCGCCTGTGATGCTGCCTACACCCGGGCGCCCCTGCCAGCTTGTGTGCCTACATTCGTGCAACGTGATTTGGGTGAGCACGAAATGTGTGCCAGACCCTGCAGCGGAAAACCTCCCCTGGGAAAGGAACTTAAAAATCTGTCCTTTTTCTTGAGAGAGCTGGGTCAGTTTGAAGTCTCGGGACACCCAACGTAGGTAACTATTGCAGAGAGCCTCTTCCCCTCCTGCTAAACACTGAATTTTCTAAAACGAGGGTGAGCCCCAAGGATAAGTCCTCTTACGTCTTCAGTCTCCATGTATTCCACAAACACTAATTATGCATCTATTGAAGGCCAGATGCTGGGGATTAGAAGATGAAAATGTGAATAATAATTGCTAACATTAATTGAGGACTATGACGTGTCAGGCACTGTTCTCAGCTCTTTACACATAATACTTTGCTTTGGTTTTACAACCAGCCTGTGGGGTTTTTTTGTTTTGTTTTGTTTTTTGTTTTTGCCCCATTTCATGGAAGAAGACTTCAGAGATGTACGTTCCTTGCTGGAGTCCAATAGCTAGTGAGTAGTGGAGCTTTCAGGCTCTTAAGCACTCTTGGGGACTCAAGGGAGAGATTAGAGTCTGGGAGAAAAGAGGGCTAGGGAGGAGTGCCAGCTAGAAGGCAGCATTTGACCTGGGGGATGTGTGGGATTGTGAGATCTTTGCTGGGGGGAGTTGGGGGAGGGGGGATGAATGGTGGGTAGCAGGGGAAGCAAGGTTGGCTCAGGCCAAAGGGCTTGCAAGGTTGGTGGGAGCTGAGCCTGCAGAAGTCGTGAAGGACTCCATTGGCATGTGGGAAGGTTGCACTCGGTCCTATGGCCAGGCCAGAGCCTACCTGAGGTTTGCCTGCTTTCAGGGTATTCTGTGCCAGTATTTAAGATCCACTGAGCTGCCAGCTGGACATCTGCACTCAGATGGCAAACCCAACATGAGCCATCAGCACCTCCATCCCCGGGGTACACTCCCCTCACTGTCTTCCGAGACAAAGGCACCACCACCACCCACCCCACCCGCCCTCCCGGGCACTCCTTTCCCCTTGAATCTGCCCTTTTCCCATTCCCCACAGCCAGTCTCTGGGGCCATCCTAGACCTCTCAGAGCCATTCCCCCATCCTCTCTGCCCGGCTCTCTGGGGCTGCCCCTGGTAAACTGTTTCCCATGCTCTCTTGCCCACTGGCTTCCAGCCTAGTTTCCCAGTGGAAGGCCCTAGAGGGAGATGGGAAGGTGGGGAGTTGAGACTGCTTCCCTTTCTCCTTGCTTGGGGCACTGGGGCTGGGGCTCTTCTGCGGCTCCAGCCCCAACTATTGGGACGCTGTGAGGCCAGATTCCCCCTTCTGGACCCAAGGATTTATTCCTCCAGTTGCCAGGATTGCATTTTGGGAGCCCTTTTTGAAAATTGCCTTGACCCAGAAGAGCTGCCCAGTCTGAGGTCACACTCCCTTCCCAGGAGGTCTGTATCCAGCGGCAAGTGATCATCCGGTGGCTGGATGATAACGGGTCCAGCTTCCCTGTCCCAGAGCCCTCACCCCTCCTTGGAATTTGAAGGACATCTCAGCTTCAGACCTCCCATCTAGGCACACCTAAGGCCATTTTTTTTTTTTTTTAATTCATGAGAGACACAGATAGAGAGGCAGAAACACAGGCAGAAGGAGAAGCAGGCTCCATGCAGGGAGCCCAACGTGGGACTTGATCCCAGGACTCCAGGATCACGCCTTGGGCCAAAGGCGTCCCACCTGATGTCCTTGAGACTGCACTGCACTCAGCCCAGCTCTTCCCCCTGCCCAATCCTCTTCATTCCCCTCCCTTCCAGAGCATTCCCTGATAAGCCCCCCTGCAGGCTAGTCTCCATCTCTGACTCTGCTTCTTCGGGAACCTTGGCGCCCCTCCCTCTTCACAATCCCGGTTTACTATAGGGACTCTGGCTCCTGGGATCAAAGGACACCATTTTCGTCCCTCCAGCCCTTGGCGGTGGGGAGGGGGGTGAGGGGGGGGGGTTCCTGAGGTTGCTAATCTCTGGGTTGCCTCCCCACCCCCCCCAACACAGACAAACCATGTTGTTCTGTTTCTGTTCTCCCCATCCCTTTGTAACTAATTCTCCACTGTTCGTCTGTTTCGTGGAGCCTCCTGGCCTGTTGCACCCCCATGGAGATAAACCCCATATTTTCCCCACGTCCATCCCCTCCTCTCCACTCTCAGGATCTTCAGGCAGGACCTTCCCCGGGATTTCTGCAGTAAGCTGCCTACTTACTGGGTCCTTCATTCAGTTCTTGGACAAACAGTGAGCACCCACTCTGCCAGCGTGCCTGTCAGGTCCTGATACAGTGTCTACAAAACAAAATGTGTCCTTTATCTCCTCATCGATTCCCTGCACACCTACCAGAGTACTTTCCCTAATATTTGAATTTGATCATATCAGGCTCTGGCCTAAAACTTTGCAGGGACCCCCCAGATAAAAGTCAAAGACCGTAGTGTTCAAATGGGCCCCATTTCCCCTTCCAGCCACACCTTTTTTGTTTCCTTACCTTACCTCCACTCTCCCCTTGTCTGCTCCTGCCAGGGTCCCAAACAGGCCCTGCAGATTCCTACCTCTGCATTTGTGCCTGTGCCGGTTCCTCTCACTAAATCCCTCCACGGCCCCTGCCAATCTGAGAAGTTTCTATTCATCCTTCAAAACCCCACTCCAATTTCCCTCAGGACCACAGTCAGATTTGAAGGTCCTCCTGGGTGCTGTTGAGTCCCCCATCCAGCCTGCTTTCGTGGCACCTTCCACGCACCTGTGTTCCCAGGTGGCAGAGACCGTCTTCTATCGGGCAGTAGATCTCCAGTCCTCAGCCCAGTGTCCGTTGTAAAGGAGGCGTTGAGTAAGCGTCAACCAGATAACCGTACTCAAGGGCAGAGGGTCACCCACAGGGAGGGTGGCGTGGTGGAGAACAGGCTTTTGGGCAGAGATGGGGGCTGCGGAGTAGGGCTCAGGTTTCAGAGTTGAATGCCCAGCCCTGGAAAGCAACAGGATGTGGTGGTTGGCGGGGGGAAAAAGGGGGGCTTAAGCTTTCGGGGCCTCCAGCCCATACGGCTGGAAGGATAGACCTGTGCCCTTGGTGGGGCTGAGATCAGGTCAGCCGAGGGGAGAAGTGAGCTAAAGTTGTCTTGATTTCATTGCTGGGGCTTTCTCTGCTGGCAGAGTCTGGACAGAACTTCCATCAGACTTTTCTCAGACACTGATTTGAGGACACTCATTATGGGGCCTCAGTTATCTTACCTTTGAAATGGCATTATAAAAGCTTCCTTTTCCTCCTCAGTGAGGTTCTTATGGAAACAAATAGGTACCAGTATGTGAAAAGTACCTTTGAGGTATCTTCCCACCCACGAATGTGATTATCAAGTATGGGTATTCCTTGACTTTGAACTGTGTTCCTTTCGTCAACAAATACTCATGAAAGGTTCACCATATGCCAGAACTGTAAAAGGCCTTTACCCTGAAAATCCAAATTGGGGCGCCTGGGTGGCTCAGTTAGCTGAGCGTCTTCCTTCGGCTCAGGTCTTGATCTCAGGGTCCTGGGATCGAGTCCCGTGTGGGGCTCTCTGCTCAGCAGGGAGTCTGCTTCTCCCTCTCCCTCTGCCTGCTACTCCCCTGTTTCTGTTCTCACTCTCTCTTTCTGTCAAATAAATAAATAAAATCTTTTTAAAAAAGCCAAGTTTACAAATACAAATATTTGTAAATAAATAATGTTAATTAGGAAGGACTTCCTCCCATTTTGTAGAAGGGTTTACCACATGATGCCATTAGCAAGCTCCTTTGGTGTATTTTTATGTGGCTTGGTAAAAACGTAGGAACCTTGAAGCAAGAATCATGGCTGTGCGTGTGCACACACCTAGCCTCTCAGCACAACACCCAGCTGACACCAGATGCTCAGGACATGTTGAACTGGGGAAAAAAATTGATTTATGTCCAACTTTTCAGGAACTCACATATTACGTAATATGGGGAAACCTGTATTGATTTTTCTGGACAAGATTGGACTAATCATGAGCTCAGGCTTGATTCATTTTCATTCATGCCCAGGTAAGTGTCTGGCAGCGATATTGGGAACGTGCTCAGCATGCTGCCATTCCAAAATGCTGGGAAAGTCTTGGAGCTGAGACACCCTGCTTCATGGTACATGAGGCTTCACAGCGACACACAGGATGCATTATGCTCCCTGACCCTAAACTCTCAACAAATGAACAGCAACAAAAAATCAGGACACATCTAAGGAAGATAGTATTAGTGCTTAAGACAAGAGCCCAGGGTGCCTGGGTGGCTTAGCTGGTTAAGCATCTGACTCTTGATCTCAGCTCAGGTCTTGATCTCAGGGTTGTGAGTTTAAGCCCCACACTGAGCTCCATGCTGGGCATGGAGCCAGGCAAAAAATAAACATTTACGAATCTCCTTCCATATGCTAGACCTTGAACTAATTTCTTGTTTGACATTCAAAATAATCTCTACCACTAACTCCCAGTATGAATCTGGGCAGGTCTCTTCCCTTCCTTGGGCCTCGCTTTTCTCCTATCTTGCCTGAAGATGTAAACTGGTGGTTTTCAAACTGGGTTCCTTGGAACCCTAGGGCTCCAGGTTGGCACCTTAGGAAGCGAACAGGAGCCGATGTGGGATTCCAGGCTACCCGTTCCAGTTTTTATCAGGTGTTCTACATCATGCTTCTTCTGTAAGATCTTATTTGAGGAAAGTTTTCCACTGCTTTAGAGAGAACAAGTTTGAAAATCACTGCTCTGATGATCTCTGAGGCCTCACCCCTCTCTGATTCTTTTATTTATGGCTAGGAGTCACAAGCCAGGAGCTCACAGGCCAGATCCCATCCGCAGCCATGTTTTGTGAGAGGCCACTGCAGTGGTGATGCCTCTCCGGGGAGTGTGGCGTGCCCTGGCTAGTTCACCACAGTCCCCACTACTCCTTTTTTGTAGAATATTTGCCAACTCACATTTACATTAGCAGCCTGGCCCCCGGAGGCCTTTGAGTTTGCTTCTTCAGAAATGCTCCCCTGAGGTCCTCTATTCCCATGAGACACCCTCCTACACCCCAGAAGGCAGAAAAGAGAGGGGTTTGGAGCCTAGAAGCAGATGTCCCCAGTCTAGAGGGAGCGGGGTAGTCTAGATATGATGGCTGCCCCACTTTCTTCCCATCCGCCCAGCCCCGAAGACTACTGTGGCAGTTTGAAAAGTGTCACTGCAACTTCTCCGCTACTTTTCCCCTTAAGAGGCAGAGAGTCTCAAATCTGAGCAGGTTGATGACTGCTTTGACCAATCAGGTATGGTGAAAATGCCTCTCTGAGGCCTCTAATATAAGGTCACACAGCACCTGCTTTGCTCACTGGGACCCTGGCAACTGGAGCCCTGTGTGGCCAGCTATGAATTGGGGCACTTGGGTGGCTCGGTCTGTTAAGCGTCTGCCTTCAGCTCAGGTCATGATCTCAGGGTCCTGGGATCGAGCCTTGCGTTGGGCTCCCTGCTCAGCAAGGAGTCTGCTTCTCTCTCTCCCTCTCCCTTTGTGCTCTGTCTCTCTCTCTCAAATAAACAAATAAAATCTTTAAAAAATAATAATAGTAATTCTGTCTCCCTGAGGACGGTACGCCTTCCAGTTGACAGACCCAGCGGAGCTGCCAGACAGGTAAGCGAGGAAGCCACCTTGAGGGTGATCCTCCAGCCTCGGCCATCCATGCCTTCCCAGCCGAGGCCCCCAGAACATCAAGAGCCATGCCCACTGTGTCCCTTTCTGAATTCTTGATCTACAGAATTGTTAACCCCCTTAGTTTTAGGGCGGGTTGTTACACAGCAGTAGATGACTAGAACAACATTCTGGACCCATATAAATCAGGACATCTACAAGGCAGGGCCCCGCCTGCCCGCAGGACACCTGTAGATGCTAACTAGAAAAGGATGCCCTGACCTCCGGATGGGCGCCACCCCACACCTGGGCAGAGGGCTCAGCCAGCAGAGTGCAGGCCAGGTTTCACGACCATGTGACCAGAGACTCTTTCTTATCTTCTGCCAGGATCAGGGTAAGCTCTGCTGATGGGAACAGAAGCATTTTCTCAACACTCACATCATTGGCCCACAGTCCCTGGAGCATCTCTCAGGACTTGGGGAGGCCCCTGTGCTCAGACCTTACTACTTTGCCTCACCAGTGAATCATCCCAAAACATAAACATATATCTATATATATATCTATATATAAATATAGACACCTGGGTGGCTCAGCAGTTGGGAATTTGCCTTCAGCTCAGGGCATGGTCCCAGAGTCCCCGGATCGAGTCCTACATGGTGCTCCCTGCATGGAGCCTGCTTCTCCTCCCTCTGCCTGAGTCTCTGCCTCTCTCTCTGTGTCTCTCATGAATGAATAAATAAATTCTTTAAAAAAAATAAAATAATAAAATAAAAAATATATATACATATATATAAACTATATATACAAATCTGTGTATTAAAAATATGCATACAAAGATCTATATACACACACGCGTACATACATACGTATCCTACAGCCTGCTTTTTCTCTTTTATGAAAAAAAAGTTCCTACCCTGCCGTGATCTAATCTGAAGTCTGCAGTAATTCACCTTGCCTCTTCGAACATACCATTTCCCCTCACTCAGCGTGAACTAGCCCGTGGTGGAAGCCAGCCAAGCCCGTCTCCCTTCATTCTCAAAGGAAGCTGGCCCTGTGCACAGGACTGTTCAGATTCCGGGCTTTCCGCTTAAAAAATAAAAACAAGAGCAAAAACATCCTCTAGATCTGCGGCTCTTCTGCAAGGCTCCCGAGGATGGATGGTTGCAGACTGTGATCCGAAGGGTAGAGTGGTCTGGGGGCGCATCCCATCAGGTCACCAGCTGCTGCGGCGCATCTTCATGGCCAGTTCCTGGGAATGGGAATCGCGGAGAGGTTGGAAGGCCAGTCATCAGGGAGGCCATGGTGGGCCGCACCCCACTCCTGGCCCCGCTGGCTCTGGCCCCCCTGCTCTCAGCATGGACATCTCTTCTCTGATCTGAGGAACTGGGGCTGCAGGGACAGCTGACAAGCAGTTGGCACAGATACCATAACTCACTTTACATAAATCTGGTAGACAACAGTCTGGCGCCCTGTGAAAGATTGCTGAGGGGTAGTTGTCTGCGGGTTCAGGCAACCTCCTTCCTGGGGAGGATGCCTGGTCAGAGACGATTTGCTTCTTTGGGGAAGGGAAGCCACCTGCGCTCCTGATGCCCACTCTCTGTCACCACCGTGCTCTGCAAACATTATCTCATTGATCCTCACAACAGCCCTACAAATCCGTATTATCACCTCCATTTGTCAGCTGAGGGAAGAGAGGATCAGAGAAGCTAAGGAACTTACCCAAGATCACACAGCTAGAAAGATGGCAGCCAGGACTCACACCCAAGGGTGCCCATGTCAGGGCACTTGTGCTCCTCTTGTTCCTTCTCTCCATATCCTTCCTCGGGCACTTTCGTGCTCTTTCTCTCTCTCTCTCTCTGTCCTCATTCCTTCTCTTTAAGAAACTATAGAGTAAGGACGCTCAGCAGGTGAGTGTCTGCCTTCAGCTCAGGGCATGATCCCGAGGTCCAGGATCGAGTCCCACATCGGGCTCCCAGCAAGGAGCCTGCTTCTCCCTCTGCCTATGTCTCTGCCTCTCTCTCTGTGTCTCTCATGAATAAATAAAATCTTCAAAACAAACAAACTACAGAGTAAGTGCCTCTGCTTAAATGGTGGGATGAGATCACAAAAGGCCTCACCTGTAGGTTTCGGGGGGGAGGCCTTACCTAGCTCATGTAAAACACAATTCCATTTATCAAAACTTGCTCTAACCCTTGGAAGAGTGCTCCTGCTCTATACATTGGGACGAAACTGGCCTGGGGCTCTAGAAGGGGGTCTTTGTCCTTGGCCAGAGTTGCTCATCAGGGGGCCCAGGTTTACTGAGCTCCTCCTGTGTGCCCAGTGTCATCTTAGAGGTCGGAAGTAGGGAGCAGCCCTGTCCCCAGCGAACTCCCAGCAGAACGGTGAGGAAGGCCGTGTTGCAGAGCACTGAACATGAGCAGAGTGAAGTAAATACTAGAAGAGGGACACACAGGAGGGGGAAGGGTCAGTTGTGCCAGAAGGCCCCGTGTAGACCAGACCCTGGAAGCCGACGCTGTCCTTGCAGCGTGTGGGTCCCCAGCAGGGACAGATCCACTGGGGCAGGGTTCCCAGAACTTGCTGTGTGAGAGTGACGTGGGTAGCAGCAGGCATCCAGAGACCAGGATGGATGCATCAGCAGATCAATGAAAACATTCGCTTCGCCCAGATGAGCCACCCACAGGAAGCCACATTATCGGAAAGCTGCGGACACTAACGGAATCCACAAAGGGGACTTGGCAGATAGGAAGAAGTCTATTTCAGGCCGGTAGCTGGAAGCCATCTCTGACCCTAGAGGGAAAGTCTTCTTGAGGAAACATTGGTCATCAAGTTTGTTCTGGCAAAACTCCCTCCCCGCTCACAGAGCAAGGATGGTAGTCAGGGCACAGCTCTGCCGCTATGACAATGACAGTGGACACGAGACCACAAAGGACTGCAGGGTCTTGTTTCTCTCCCCTGTCCCCTCCTGAGCTGAGGAGTTTCTCGGCTGGCAAAATTTAGAGATACGGGCTCTCTCCCTGTTGGGGTTCCTACGCCTCAACCACATGGGGTTCCTGGGCTCAGCCCCATCAGGTTCCGGCTGGCTGGAAGCAGGGAGGGCGCGAAGGAGGCACACCCACTTCAGCCCGGAAATGGCACATGTGCCCTCCACTCCCCTTCACATTCTCTCACACTGGTGAGTGTTTGGTCCCAAGGCCACCCCCGACATCCGGAGAAGCTGGGGAATGTGTCCAGCCGTGCACAGGTTGATGGAAAGAGGGGACGTAGGTGGATCCCTGGCCATCTCTGCTTTAGACAGCAATCAGGAGGTTTGCAGGTGTAACCAAAACCTCGACTTGCATCATCTTAAACCCAACGGACGATTTGGGGCAGATTCCAAGGTTGGCTGATTCACCAACTCAACCATGGAGAGTTAGTTCCATGTCCCTAGCCCCCGTGTTGGCTCCACCCCCAGGCTGGCCTCAGCACACTGCAGCAGACGCAGATGCCACACCCCAGTCGGACAATGGTCAAAGGCAGAAGAAAGCATCTCTCCCTGTGCTAGCCTTGAGGGGGAAAGCCAGCTTCCTCAGAGGCCCCTTCGCCACCCCCAGTGGTCATCTTCTTCTCTTACCATTGGCCAGATGTGGGTCACATGCCCATGCCCTAACCAATGACCGATGCTATGGGCTGGATTGTGTTACCTCCAAATTCACATGTTGAAACCATAACTCCCAGTACCTACGACCGACCGTGACTCTCTGGGGAGACAGGGCCTTTAAAGAGGTAATTAAGTTAAAATGAAGTCACATGGGTGGATCCTAATTCAGTATGGCTGGTGTCCTTTAGGAAGAGGAGATTAGGACATAGATAACAAACATTCCAAGGGACAACCCTGTGAGGACATGGTGACCATCTGGAGGCCAAAGAGAAGTTTCAAAAGAAACCAACCCTGCCAGCACTTTGATCTTGGACTGCTGGCTTCCAGAACCATAAAAAAATAAATTTCCATTGTTTGAGGTACCCAGTCTGTGGTGTCTTGCTATGGCAGCCCTAGCTGGCTGATACGGCTGATAATTGGACTAGATCAGACCAGGCCACCCCTGGCGTGCAGTCAGTGCAGCGCGCAGCTGCATGGGAGAGGGAAGTGGGATTCTGGAGAAGGAAGTCCATGGGATGGACGCTGGGCAGTCAGCTGGCAACACCTGTGAGAGTCGGTACGGCTGCCCCTCACCCCATGGACGCTGCCCGATGCTTCTTCTCTGACCGGCTCCCTTTCTGCTCACACCAGCCCATTCCTGTCTTTCTCCAAATAGACATCAGGCCAACTGTTGGACTAGATTCCTGCCCACCGAAATACCATCACCCCCCAGTTGACCTTGCTAGGAGTTGGGGGGTTGCATGGGTCTGTCCTCTGGTCTCCACCAATGATGACCATCCTGCTTTAATTCTAACAACCTCATTTCCAAGTTCTCGGGGGACAGTGGGGTGCTGGTAAACCTGTGACCATCGGTGCTGGGTTGTTATATTTGTTGATCTCCATGATGTAAGTACCATTCTCAAGAACCCGCAGGAGATCGCTGAGCATGGAACGGGGAAGAGAGGCCCACCCTGGCAGCCCCGGCACACTTCTGCTTGGGGGCACCCACCCCTTGCCTTCAGGGGTGACAATCATCTGGGAGTCCACATCCCAAATGATTGTGGGAAAATGATTCGTGGGGTAGGATAGGGTTACAGATGTGTTGCCAGCCCCTGGATAGGAACAGAGGGCATGGGAAAAGTCCAAGGGTGCCACATCCTGGAAGGGTCCCTCTCCTTCGCTGTTCCCAGGCTGTGAGAATAAATGCCACCCTAAAGAGGAGAGTGCAAGCAGGGCTGGCCGGCCTAGGAGGGCGAGGACGCTCACCGCCCCGGGCCCCCTCCCCCATTCACCTCGGCACAATCCTTCCTCTGTTCCCAGAGCTCGGCTTCCCTCAGGGTCCTGTCCAAGCCCGAGTCGTAATAAAGGCCACCATTGATGGGCACTTCCTCTGCACCAGGCACTGGGCTGGGTCCTGCAGACCCATTTTCTCATTGAATTCACACCGCTGCCCCCACAGGCTTGGTGGGTGTAGTTCCGTCCCCAAAAAGGAGGTTCACGGAGGTCAGAGGAACCGTTTCAAGGTCATGGTGGCAGGACCCAAGTGACTGAAGCCATGGATTTTCCACAGTGATCTGGGGTCCACCAGGCCAGACAGAGTCACGGAGTAGTAACAACCACAGTCGTGGCTAACCCTTTACCCAAGACTAAATTTAAAAAGTGCAGGTCCGTGTGCACAGTGACCTCCCTATGGGATTGGGCTGAATTATGGCTCCCATCTGGCTCAGGGAGGGTGTGCAACTCACCCTGGGTTTCAGCTGATTAGCGGCAAGGGAGGACTTCGAGCTCCTTGGGGTGGGGTGGGGGTGGAGGGCTGCGGCCCAATCCATTCCTGCCAACCCCGACCCCCCCACTCCCCAGTCTGGCTTTGGCTTCCTGATTCTCCTCATATCTCCCAGAGGACTAAGCACTTCGCAAGGGGCATTTGGGATAGACCCGAGGTCCCACCGTCCCTGCCACAGGCCCTTCTGGGTGGTGGGAAAGGAAATACCTATCCTTCCCCCTGGGTGCCCTACCTCCTGTTGGCCTCCCAGCCAGCACCTGGGCGGGGAAGAGGATAGAATGGGGCTATTCAGTGAGTTTTCCTGACGCAATAACCATTGCTAAACCCTTGTATCCCTGAGCATTTTATGGAGGGTGGTGATTTTGAGCAGCAGCAGGAAACCCCAAAGTCACCTAGCTGCCAGAACAAGGCCCTGCAGGTCAAATGCTAGTCCAGAGAACAGTTATCCTGAGGCTGGGTGTTAGAAAAGCAACAAGAACACCACCAACAACCCCACAGTTGATCCAGCTCGTCCACACCCCTAACTGCATTTGATCAACAAAATCCTCTCGGCTGGGAGGGGCCAACCCAAGTCTCCATTTACAGATGACAAAACTGTTTTGCCCAAGGTCACGGAATGAGTAAAGGACAGAAATGAGGCACAGATCTGACCTTCACACTCCTGGTCTGGGGCTCACTTCACCACAGATGGGGGCCTATGCTGGGGACAAGGGGTGCTGTCAAGTGGGTTCAGAGGCAGCAGACGCCTCAGCGAGGGAGCAAGAACAAGGAACCTCGTGGCCAGACTGACCCAAGGGCACATCAGGACCCTGCAACATCTGGCAGGTCACTTAACTTCTCTGAGCCTGACTTTCTTCCTCTGCAGGCGAGGTGGGGTTGTGGTTAAGAGTTTGCGATCTGGGGCCCCTGGGTGGCTCAGGGGTTGAGCGTCTGCCTTTGGCTCAGGGCATGATCCCGGGGTCCTGGGATCGAGTCCCACACCGGGCTCCCTGCAGGGAGCCTGCTTCTCCCTCTGTCTGTGTCTCTCATGAGTAAATAAATAAATCTTTAAAAAAGAGAGGAGAGTTTGAGCTCCAGAGCCAGAACGCCTGATTTTTCATCCGGCTGCATGGCTTACAGCCCATGTGACCTTGGACAAGTCTCTGCATTCACATCTCTCTGTATTCAGTTTCCTTGTCTGTCAAATGAGCATTTAAAAAACCTACCTACGGCTTCCTGTGAGAATTTTCTTTGCTAATGCAAGTAAGGCTCTTGGCACAGGCCTGGGTTATGGTAAGCAGTCAATAAACATTAGCCATTAGTACCACCTTCAAAATGCAGAAGAAAAGAGCTTTTGACAATTAAAAGAGAGCACATTCCTGGGGGGGGTGGTTCTGTGTATGTGTATGAGTCTGTGTATGTGTCTATGTGTGTGTCTGTGTGTGTCTGTGTGTGTCTCTGTGTCTGTGTGTATGAGTCTGTGTGTGTCTCTGGGTGCCTGTGTGTGTCTATGATTCTGTATGTGTGTCTCTGTGTGTGTGTCTGTGTGTGTCTATGCGTGTCTCTGTGTCTGTGAGTGTGTGTCTGTGTCTCTGTGTACCTGTGTATGAGTCTGTGTATCTCTGCGTCTGTGTGTGTGTGTGAGTCTGTGTGTATGAGTCTGTGTGTGTCTCTGTGTGTCTCTGCGTGCCTGTGTACGAGTCTGTGTATGTCTATGTGTGTGTCTGTATGTGTGTGGTGAGTCTGTGTGTATGAGTCTATGTGTGTGTCTGTGAGTGGGTGTGTGTCTGTGTAAGGAAGTATGGGGGATTTTCTACACAGATTGAATTGGAACCTTCTAGAAAGAAGGAAGGCGCAGGAGAAGGGGACCCAGGCTGGCCCTGGGCCTGCTTTGGGATGTTTTTCACTGAAGCAACCACCTGGCCTTCACCTGTGTGCTCTTTCAACTCTTCCCTATGAGTCAAGCGCTGTGTCCTCCCAGCCACTCCTGGTTCCAGCAACGATTCCCTTGGGAGAACTACCTCAAGCTGGAAACCTTCCTGGGCAGAGTAGTGAAAGGGCAAAATGTAAATACACACGGGCCTCAGGGTTTCATAACTGCCATGAGTCACCCCTCTTCACAGAAGACATGGCAAAGGGACAGGAGCTCCAAGTCTTATCAGTGAGGCTGGGCCCAAGTGCCTTTCGAGCGAGCATTCCTCCTCTGGGCCCTGTCCACGCGCTCTCCCCCCCGCAAGCATGTCCCCTGGTCGTTCTGCTGATGCCACATCAGGCCCGGGACAGGAAACAGAACATGACCAGGTCAAACAGCATTTCTGTCTTCTCAATGCTCGGCTGTCCCCAGGCCTTTCCCAGCAGCCTCCGAGGCCTGGCAACATGCTGTGTATTCATTGGAAGTTCTTCTTCTTCTTCTTTTTTTTTTTTTTTAAGTTTTTATTTAAATTCCGGTGAGTTAACTAACATACAGTGTAATATTCGTTTCAGGTGTACCATATGACGATTTAACAATTCCACGTATCACCCTCATTAGAAAATCTTCAGTTTGAGAATAACTAGAATTAGAGCATTATAATAAATGGGGGTTTATTGTCTCACATAAGAAGAAATTCAAACCTGAACAAAAACTTGTTATTTTGGCAGCACAGTGATATCAAAGCCAATCATATCATGATTCTGTTTGCTTTCCCTCAAGGTTGCCAAACGGCTGCTACAGCTCCAGATAATCGCAACTACTCTCAAGGCAGAAAAGTAAGAGAAGGGCCCAGAATAGTGGCGCTATTCACATCTATTCCCGTATCATTCGATCATTCACTGTTGCGTAAAATACCACCGTGAATTTAGTGACTTGGGGGCTCCTGGGTGGTTCTGTCGGTTAAGCGTCTGTCTTCAGCTCAGGTCATGATCTCGGGGGCCTGGGACTGAAACCTCGCATCAGGCTCCCTGCTCAGCAAGGAGTCTGCTTTTTACCCTCGCCCCCTGCCCCTTCCTCCTCCCTCTGATCATGCATGCTCTCTCTCTCTCTTTCAGATAAATAAATAAAATCCTAAAAAAATAATTTAGTGACTCAAAACAATTATTTATTAGTTCATGAGTCAGGGTCAGAGTCTGGGCTGGCAGGTGGCAGTTCTTCTACTGGTCTACTGGGCTCCCTCATGGGACAGCAGTCAGGTGATGGCTCAGCAGCGACTCTGTTGTTGAAGACAGCCTCACTCACATGTCGGCTACTTGCTGCTGCTGCTGGAGATGCGATGACACAGGCAGAGGCCAGAGTGATGGCATTGCTGGAAGAGGACCACTAGCCAAGGAGTGTGGGTGGCCCCTACAAGTTGGAAGAGCCAAGGAATGGACTCGTCCTTAAAATTTCCAGAAAGATCGAATCCTGCCAACACGTTGATTCTACCCCATTGAGACCCATTTTGGATCACTCCAGAACTGGATGATAATAAATCTGTGCTAAACTACATTTGTGGTGTCCTGTTGCAGCAGCAAGAGCAAACTATCTCCTTCTGATGCTCTTTCATTCTCTACGGTCCCACTGAATGATTTTATAAAGATGTACTGGAACCTGGCTGCCCATTTCTTCCCATATTATCTATGTCTGCTTTCGTGCCGCAGCGGCAGGGTAGCTGTGATGGACACCGGATGACCCACAAAGCCTAGAATATTTATTTACTCTCTGGCCCTTTACAAAGAACGTTCGCCAGCCCCTGCTTGAGGAGGTCAGCCCGGGCGTCCTTGCATGGTGCTTTCAGACTAGCAAGAGGACGGGAGTTGACTTCAACGTTCTTGGAAGTTCAAAGGCTTGGAAGTCCCACAAAGTCACCTGCTCTCCGTTTTGGTCAAACAAAGCAAGCCCCAAGGCCAGTCACAGAGGTCAGTAATAGATCCCCTCTTCATGGAGGAGCAGAGGGTCACATCGCAAAGGTGTGCACAGGAGATCTCATTGTGCCTGTCTTTGCAGACACTCTCAGAGCCCCATTTAATCGATTAAAGTGGATCAGAGCTTCCCCAGAGACTTTCCAAAAGACATCCCTTCAAGCTCAGTGGCCAGAACTGGGCTGCGTGGGGAGTCGGGGAGCAGCAACAGGATTATCCTGCCTGGTTTAGGCCAACAGCGATCTGCCACTTGGCGGGCACGCTCTCTTAGCCAGGAAACGGGAGTAGGAGCTGAGTAGGCCGTTAGCAAAGGTCGGGGGGTCCTGAAGGCATAGGGTTCACTCACAAATATACACCCAAATATCAAGGATCTGCCCTGTGCCCATTTCTGGGCAGGGCTGGTATAGGGGAAGGTGGTATAAACCCTGTGCTCACGGAGGCCACCAGCCCCTGGAGAAACTCTCCTCCGTGGACAAGGAAGGCCTGGACAAGGATTTTCACTGCAATCCTATTTTTAGAAGTGCGTAAAGCAGAAGCAACAGTCCAACAGAAGAGGGTAAAGAAACTCCTTATATGGTGGGCCCATTTATAGTAATTAGAATAATGAACCAGGTCCTTACACATCAACGTGAATAATTCATGAACACATCTTCAGTGAAAAGAGCAAGGTGCAAAATAATGTGCGGTGTAGGACATCACTGATGTGAATTGCAAATCATAAAACGATGGCATAAATTGCTTATGGAAACATAACAGGTAGTAGTAAAAGGATGTAAACATGGGAGGAGAAGGGGAGGAGATGGGAATGTAGCTGGAGCGCTAATTTTTATCCCTTAAAAAGAAAAAAGTAGAGAGATTAGAAGGCTACACGGCAATAGTTCTAAACGGGTTATATCATTCCCTGGGTGCGAATCTATATGAAATATTTCATAATAAAAACTTTCTTGTAAACCTACCAACTCGTTGAGGAGCTAACACGAAGGAATCAGGGCATCACTCAAGGGCAGTCTGCCAGGCGAGCCTGCTCCAAGTCATTCTTTTTTTTTTAAAGATTTTATTTATTTAATTTTTAACTTTTATTTTTATTTTTTTTAAGATTTTATTTATTTATTCATGAGAGACACAGAGAGAGAGAGAGAGGCAGAGGCAAAGGGAGAAGCAGGCTACCTGCAGGGAGCCCGACGAGGGACTCGATCCCGGGACTCCAGGATCACGGCCTGAGCCGAAGGCAGGTGCTCAACCACTGAGCCACCCTGGGGGCCCCATACGTCATTCATTATTCCATGTCATTAGTACTCCGGTGGACGTCCTTGTGTCCAGCTTGCAGGGAGGCCCTAGAGCATGGAAACTCAAGTGAAGGGCAAAAACTCAGTTGTCCCAGGAGCTCAGTAAAAGGGGGTCATCAGGGGCCCAGACTGGAGAAGGGGCCATGGCCCGAGGCTGGCAGGACAAGCAGTGTCCACCTGCCCTCCAGCCCCCCAGCGCCTTCTCCTTCCTGAGCAGGCGACTTGCTCTGTGTCCCAGCAGCCGAGGATGCTGGCAGGTACAGAAGCTGGCAATCACCAGGCCCGGGCCGGGGCCCGAGTCCTGCCAGTCCTAAGCTGAGCGACCGTACCAGTCTTGCATGACCTCCCTAGGGCCTCAGTGTTCTCCTCGGGAAAATGGGTATCAGAGCCCTTGGCCTGCCTCCCTCACTGGGTTGCTGAGGGAAGCGGGAATGATGGAGGGCATAGAAGGCCCACAGGCTGGGCAGGGGCGTGTGCTCCCCCCTCTGTGCAAACTGAGGGTTTCCACTGATTTGTCTGCTGGGGGGGCTCCTCTCAGCTTTGATGGGGGACTTTGATAATCCAGTTTTCACAAAGCGGCAGGAGCCTGCTGTCTTTACATCATACTGGTGCTGCCATGGGTGCTTAGAGAGGTGTCAGCAGCGGGGTGGAGCCCCAGGGGCAGAGCTGGGGAGACGGTTCTCATTCACCCCATGGATTCACTCCACCTGAATGTGGGCTTGGGCAGGCCAAGGGCTCTGATACCCATTTTCCCGAGGAGAACACTGAGGCCCTAGGGAGGTCATGCAAGACTGGTACGGTCACTCAGCTTAGGACTGGCAGGACTCGGGCCCCGGCCCGGGCCTGGTGATTGCCAGCTTCTGTACCTGCCAGCATCCTCGGCTGCTGGGACACAGAGCAAGTCGCCTGCTCAGGAAGGAGAAGGCACTGGGGGGCTGGAGGGCAGGTGGACACTGCTCGTCCTGCCACCCTTGGGCCACCGGGCTTGGATGTGATGCCAACCGTGTCCCAACACTGTCAGCCTTTAAGGAGCACTCAGCGTCGGGGGGTGAGAGGGGCAGCTGCGAGCCCAAAGAGTTCTGAGACCTTCCACCAGCTTCTCAACGATATGTTGGGGAAGAGAGAGTTTCCAAATTCAGATGATGCAACTTGCCGCTTCTTCCAGAGGCTTCTTTGGAGAGAAAAAGATACCTAAGGACAAACTGGGAGGCTCTAGGTAGGATTTTCCCGGTTTGGGAAGGAATTCGAGGTGAGGGGACAGCTTCGCTAGAGCCCAGAAGCAGGATGGCTTATAATTTACCAGGGTTCCCAAGGGACAACTCAGCCAAATATGAGCTTTCGGTTTTGTCTTTGTTTTGTCTCGTCGTTTCATTGAGATTGAAGCTAGAGCTGCGTTTTGCCGTCAGCATTAGAGTAGGGCACGCCAGAGGCCAGCCCAAGTTCTCCACTGCGAGTTCTTCATCCTAAGCCTCAGTTTTCTCTTCTGCAAAATGGGCTTGTTGCAGAGTTGTCCAAACAAGAAAAGAGAAATAGACATAGGTTTTCGATAAATGCTTTTTTTTTTTTTTTAACGCCAGCATGGAGGCCAATGCAGGGCTTGAACTCACAACCCTGAGATCAAAACCTGAGCTGAGATCAAGAGTCAGATGCTTAACTGACTGAGCCACCCAGGCGCCCCTGCGTGAATACTTTTAATTGAACTGCTCAAAAATGGACTTTGCCCACCTTCTTGCCAGCTTCTCCTTCCTTCCAGCACCCTGAGCCTACCGGAAGGAGCAAACTAAGTCTTCCCCCACAAAATAGACCCTCTGAGGTGAGGTTTAGCTGTCTTTGCCCCAGGGAGAGTGTCCCCCCAACAAGAGGTGACGCTGGCGGGGCCAGGGTGGGTGGCTGCTGCAGGGAACTGGGGGAGACTGCGGACAGCCTGGGGAGATGGCAGGGGGACACTTCTGCACATGTCTTTGGGGGCTAGGGCAGGGATTTCCTGCGAGGAGGCCTCTTTCCCCTTTGCCTTCGGACCAGCCCATGGAGTCCCCTTGCCTGGTGGTTTCATGCGCTTCGGGCAGGTTCCATCCCTGGCAAGGGCAGTGCCTGGGGGCCTCAGTCACTTACCCCAGAGCAGCCATTGCTTCCTCTGGGTCCCTTGAATTTGGGCGGGGGGAGGGGGGCATTGAGAACATTCCCAGAGGCCCCTGGGCCATCGGATGACCTCCTCCATCTGCAGAGCAGGGGCTCCGAATGCCCTCCCACTGCCGTCCTGATGGCCACTGTCTGTGGGGCCTTCCTGGCAGGGGTCCCCCGGCTGGGGCAGGCCATGGGCAGGCATGGGGGCCCTCAGGCCTCCCAGAGCCCTGCAAGGGGGGCTCACTGCTCCCTGCCCCCCGAGCCTGCTCGGAGTGATGGCCAAGGCCACACAGCGGGGAAGTGACGGGTCAGGGCTGGCCCCACTGTGTCATGTCCATCCGAGCACAAAGCCTTTCATCCGGGCCCTGCTGCCTCTCTTGTCCCTTCCCAGGTGGCTGGGCAGGATGTGGGGTGTGCATGCGCTTCCCCGAAGGGGCGGCGGGGAGGCTGAGGGTGACTCAGGCCACACTGGGCCGACTGTAGGCCCTCCACGCTGTCCCTGCGTGGGACACAGGCGAGTGCCAACCCGGGGCAGACACAAGAGAGCGGCCTCGGGGTGCCCTGCACCCAGATTCTGAGCACACCCGGTGCAGACCCAGGGCAGCCGAGCGGGAGGGGGGTGCTCGGGTCGAGGCGAGGCTTCCGTGGGCAGAGGCGGGGACCCGGGAAACAGGAGGCGGCAGGCAGGGTTACCAGAGGGTGCCTTGCGACCGGAGATCTGGGGGACAAGGGGGACAAGGGGGACAAGGGGGACAAGGGGGACAAGGGGACGGGCCGTGGGGCTGCGCTTGGGGCCCAGATGACCAAGTCCAGGTTTGCAGCTGCCCCGCAGCCTGATCCCACAGGCAGGCCCGCGTGGCCCAGGCTCCCAGGGCAGGGGCAGCCTTGAGCCAGTCGGTGCACCCTCCGGGGGACAGGGACCAAGTGTGAAGGCCGCGTGCCTGGCCAGCCTCAGCGGCCCATGGCTCAGGGGGCTCCCCGGGGGGGCCCAGCGCTACTCCCGAGAGCATCACCAAAACACGCACAATCCTGGGACCCCGGGGGCTCAGCGGCTGAGTGATCCCGGGTCCAGGGATCGAGTCCCGCATCGGGCTCCTCGCAGGGAGCCTGCTTCTGCCTCTGCCTGTGTCTTTGCCTCTCTCTCTGCGTCTCTCATGAATAAATAAATAAAATCTTAAAAAATATATATATAAAATCCTTAGGTAATAAAATCCAAACCCTTCCAAGGCAGCTTGGCCCTGCCCCTGCCTACTGAAACCTCATCTCCTCATCCTGTTCCAACCACGCCTTTTTCTCTATATAAAAGTGGCAGAGGCTTTCTGTCCCCGGGGCCTTTGCACACAGGCTAAATCCTCTTCCAAAAGCCTCTTGCTCACCACCCATCCCGTTTCTTCTCTCCACCAACTCCCACCCATTGTTCAGATTTTAGCCCAAATGTACCCTCCCCAGACACACCTTCCCTGAACCCCAGAACTGAATTAGCTGGGTCACTCTGTTACTCCTGCTCCCAGCATTCAGTCGTGTTTCCTTTATATCACTGATGGTCACAGGAAAATTATTTGTGCAGTTATCTCCTTAGTGCCCGCCCCTTCCCCCACCCCCACCCCACTAGACCACGGGTGCCTGCAGGCCAGCAACCATATGTATTTCATTACCGTGTACCCCAGCCATCCTTTGTTGCTAAGAAAAGGGGAAGGAAGGAAGGAAGGAAGGAAGGAAGGAAGGAAGGAAGGAAGGAAGGAAGGAAGGAAGGAAGGAAGGTTAAATGAAATGATGGGTAGAGAGAAGGAAACAAGTTAAAAAGGAGGGAGAAAGAGGAAGGAAGGGAAGGAGGGATGAAAGCAGGCAGGCTTCCATGGAATGGGGGGTGCTTGGAAAGAAGGAGGGAGGGAGGAAGGAGGGAGGGCTCCTGGCCAGCAGCAGCAGAATGGGGCCAGCTCTTGCATGGGAGCGGCACTGGTGCCCCACGAAGCACAGACCCTGTCTGCTGTCCTCCGTCCCCACAGCGTGCAGCCCTGCCAGGTGCATTGGTGGCAGTACCTCGGGTGGGAGGGGTGAGCAGAGAAAGGCAGGCCCACCTTCCCCAGAGCCCCAGGTGAGCCCCAGGCCTGGGCAGCGCTTTCCAAGCAGGTCTAGTGAGCTCTGCCCCACAGCAGCTCAGCCTGCGGGACAAGAGCGTTCACTTCTCTTGGCTCTTCTGCAAAGTGACATAAAGCACCGACCTTCCACTGACGCTGAGTGCTAGGACATGGCCTGGGATGGTGGCCCTGGGGCACCTGGCATCTTACCTGGCATCTTACCTATTCTCCCAGGCCCTGCCCCTTCACCCTCTTCTGGCCTCGTTCCCCGGGGGTGTCACTGCACTCAGGGAGAGCCCAAGGGGGAGTCAAGCAGGGGAGGAAAGAGTGTGGGGAGCTGCAGGGAGCACTGAGGAGGGCGGGTGTTAGAGTCCTGCCTATGTTGGAACATGACTTAGCCGTCCTGTGCTGTGTGTCCACAGCGACCGGTTGAACCACTCTGTGTCTCAGTTTCCCCATCTATAAGATGAGGACGACAGAAGTGCTCATCTCAGGGGGTTGCAATGAGGATTGAATGAGTTTGATGTTTATAAAAGTCTTAAAACAGTACCTGGTACCTAATGAGCCATGTTTGTAAAATAACGCATATCATCATAGCTGTCACCCCCTGAAGTTACCTCCTGCCTGGCTCTGGTTAGCACTTTCCTTCGTGGCTTCTGTCTCCCAAGAACTCCCGGACTCGGGAACCCACCCACAGGGGTTAAGTGACCTGCTCAAGGTCACTGCAGGCCAGTGGCAAGGGGTTCCCCAACTTCTTTTTTATTTCAAGCCACAGCCAAGGTGCCCTGGCAGAGGGCTGCTCCATCCCTCTGTCGCACAGTCACCACTGAGCCAGAAGAGATCCTGGGAACAAAGGCACTTAGGTGTTCAAGGTGGGGGTTAGTGGGCTGTGCTGTGTCAGGATTTTCTACTTCTGCAGAAGAGCGCTGTCGTCTTGCCTCTTTGCTCAGCCCGCTGACCTTGAGCTCAGCAGCTGGCTCCCTTAAAGCTACTGCTCTGAGGACCCAGGCAGCCCCTCCTCGTCCCCCACCCCTCCACCCCCCCACCCCTCCAGCCTTGCCCCAATTCCTTCTTCCCTTGTTGGGTGGGTAAATGTTTGGGGAGGAGGCTTTGGCTGGGGTGTCTGACAGTCCTGGGCCTCCTCCCTTGCGCTGGCCCTGACTCTCTTCCCCTCTCTTAAACTACTTTCCCTATCTCTGAAAGAAATGGGTTTCATTTCAAACTATAGGAGCAGTCTTCCGCTCAAAGTACGTATTACAATTACTTGGTGGGAGTGGGGGAAGGTGGGGGGGAGATTTTTTTTTTTAAGATTTTATTTTTAAGCGATCTTACACCTACACTCAACATAGGGCTCCAGCTCACAACCCCGAGATCAAGAGCCCAAGCTCCTCTGACTGAGCCAGATAGGCACCTCCCAATTTATTTTAAGATTATTTATTTATTTATTTACTTATTATTTATTTTTTAAAGATTTTATTTATATATTTGAGAGAGATCATGAGCAGGAGAGGCAGCAGGCAGAGGCAGAGAGAGAGAAGCAGGCTCCCTGCTGAGCGAGGAGCTCCACGTGGGGCTCAATCCCAGGACCCCAGGATCATGACTTGAGCTGAAGGCAGACGATCAACCACTGAGCCACCCAGGTGCCCCCAAGATTTTATTTTTAAGTAATCTCTACACCCAATGTGAAGCCTGAACTCAGAGGAGAACTTGTTTAAATACCTATGCCTGCCCCCATCTAGAACAAGGCATCACTACCATTAGAGCTGGGGCACCTGGTGGTTCAATGGGTGAGATGGGTTAAGCATCTATCTGCCTTCAGCTCAGGTCATGAGGGCCCTACATTGAGCCCCACATTGGGCTCCCTGCTCAGGGGAGAGCCTGCTTCTCCCTCTCCCTCTGCCTGTCGCTTCCCCTGCTTGTGTGCTCTTGCTCTCTCTCTGTCAAATAAATAAATAAAATCTTTTTAAAAAAATACCATTAGAGCTTCTTCCAGCTGATTCTAAGGGCCAAGGGACGAGACCTGTGGTTTCAGGAGCAGAGTGAAATGTTCTATTATGTGTGGCAAAATGAGAAAAATGTCCAGAGCACATTAAGTTTCCCTTAGAGATAAGTGTGTTCAATTTAAAGATACCCTTTATCTGAGATTATATCCTTTCTATACTTTGGAGCAGCTTAAGACCTTTCTCTTGGGATGATGTGATGACAACAGATGGCGGCAGCTTTTTTATTTTTTTAAACATCTTTTTTAACCAAATAGAAATTTGGCAATATTGCCTCCACAATTGTGAGGGAAATATTTCCTGGCTAGGGAAATCCAAACATTCAGAAATGCTAGCCTAGGTCTGTGCTGTCCAATACAGTAGCAAGTAGCCGTAAGAGGCTGTCGAACATGCGAAACGGGGCTGGTCCAAATATAGAGGTGCTATCGGTGTAAAATACCCACCTATGTCAAAGATTTCTTATGAATAAGAGAATGTAAAATAGCTCATTAATAATTTTTACATTGATCAGGTGTTGACTTGTTAATATCTGGGATCCACTGGGTTAAATAAAATATAATATTAACATTCATCTCCCCTGTTTCTTTTTTTTAAAAATATTTTTAAAGAATATTTTATTTATTTATTTGAGAAAGAGAGCACCAGGCAGAGGGAGGGGAAGAAGCAAAGAAGCAGATTCCCTTCTGAGCAGAGAGCTCGAAGTGGGACTTGAACTCAGGACCCTGGAATCATGACTTGAGCCCAACACAGATGATAAACGGATTGAGCCACCCAGGCACCCATCCCTCCCTGTTTCTCTGCACTTTTTAGAGACACAAGCTTTAGATCATTTAAAATCACACGTGCTCACATCGGTGACGGGTGGTCCCTCCTCATGCACATGTCCTTCCTCAGAACAGATAGTGGAGTCAGACTTTTTTTTTTGGGGGGGGGGAGTCAGACTTCTGCTGAAAAAAAAAAAGTCACCCCAAGGGGCACGTTGGGACTTTCCTGGATCCTCAGTGCATTTACCTCCATGAGCCCCTGCCTCCTTGAGATTGAGAGACGATAGATAGACGGATGGATATTATCTTTTACGGTTACATTGGTATAACGATGGACACAGTGAGGCTGGGTTCATTATTACATATGCATTATTATTATATTCCCCTTTGTTCTAATTTCAGAAGAAATGAAAATTGAACCCTTTCTGCGGGCCCCCATAAGTATCCTAGGCTCCAGGCTTTGTCTCCTGGGCCACATGGAGAAGCCGGTCTGGCTTTTTGTGGCTGATCGAGCACAGGGCTCCCCAGCCCCAAGTGGTTCAGAGTCCCAGCAATTGCTCAGCAACCTGGGAATTGTTCAGGGTGACAGAGGGTGGGGCAGGCGTCCTCCGAATGAGTTACATATTTCCCTAATTAACTGTGTTCTGAATCCCCTATAAGGGCATTGGGACTTTGCCCTTCCTTAAGTGATGGCCCATTACTCCATTTCTAGGGAAACCTTCCTGAGACCAGGAAGGGCATTCAGGGCTTGGAGCCTCCCCCTTGGTGGTCCGCCGAGGGCTTTCCCACACCTCCTGGCCAGGGAGCCTCATCACCTCCACACCCCGAGGTGGGTGCAGCAGATGGTTCTACCCACCTTTTCACAGATACAGAAATGGAGGTTCAGCAATCTAAAAGGGCTTGCCCATTTAGCGGTAGGTGCACCAGGGGCCCAGGAAAAGAGCACCCTGGGCTAGCTCCCCCATGCCATGTGAATCCCATGGGATCCCACCCTGGAGATGACCCCCACGACCCACAACCCGAGCCACAGAAGCTTCCTGCACACCTAAAGGAGGTCCAGCCTCAAAGGGGGGTCCAGCCTGGTTGGTGCGAGAAGGTTCCGGACAGCCATGTAGGCCACATACGTTTGGGGTGGAGGAGGGCTGGGTGGTTCTTTCAGATTTCTGGGGGGATACACAGCTCTTCAACATCAGAGCCCGCTCTTTGCTTCTTCCCCTATGTCTATGCCGGTCTGTGCGTTTTGACAAGATTATGTTATTATTGGGGGTGCCTGGGGGGCTCAGTCAGCTGAGCGTCCGACTCTTGATTTCAGCTCAGGTCATGATCTCAGGGTCACCGGATCAAGCCCTGCGTCAGGCTCCACGCTCAGTGGGGCATCTGCTTGGGGATTCTCTCTCTCCTGCCTCTACCTCTGTCCCTGCTCAAGTTCTCTCTCTCAAAATAAATAAACAAAATCCCAAAGAAAAAAAAAAACAAGCTTATGCTATTACCATTATTTATTTGGAGAGCGTATGAGAACGAACACAGTCGAAGCCAAACAGCCCTGTCTCGTCTCCCACCTTCTCCCAGGGAAGCTGATTCAGCCTCAATGATTCAGTTTTGTGAATCCAAAGTGAGCCAAGGTCACCCACCTCCTGGGGCCCCTTTGTGAGGATGAACTGAGGAAAGAGGTGACAAGTTTTCAGCTCATTGCTCGAAGACGTGCTCACGGTCGGGACTCCTCTTGCAGATGTTTATCTGCCCCAAGACCCACATAGAGCGTCATGGGAACCGAGCTGACCACACGGCGGAGCCTCTCGAAATCCCTTCCCCTGCCCTGTTCCCCGCCACCCTCACGAGGCCTCCGTGGTGAAGCATGGGCTCCATTGCCTCAGACCGAGGCAGAACGGATATTCTAAGCACCATGGACGTTTGTGAGAACATGCAAAACTGGGAATCTGGTCCCTCCAAGCACCCATGTGGGAAGGTGCGCTCCGGCCCGGCCCCTGCAGCTGGACCTGGGTAAGCGGAGATGCAAGGGTGCTGGGGCTGGAGGGGGGAGCAGCGTGGAACCCGCATATTAGTCACATTTCCTACATGCACCCAAAGCCATTTCCACCCCCTGCTAAGGATGTGAGAAGCTCCCCTCACCCGCACCCCCCCACAGCCCTCCCCGGCCCTGGAAACACTCTCCTCCCAGCTGGCCCCAGCGTACCTCTGCTGGCCCGTGGTGACAACCTGCTTCCTGCCACAGTCTTGGGGCCTTGCAAAAAGTCTGCTCATTTCAAAAAGTTACTGGGTGCCGCCAACATACGTACCAGACTCTGGGGTGTAGACGCTGACTGGGCACAGTCAGGACCCCGGAGTCATTTGAGACAAGCTCAGCAGAGCGTGGAGAAGAGCAGGGCGCCGTGGAAGCACAGAGCAGGGCCACCTAATAAAACCCAGCTGAGATAGGTGTAGGTGGGGGTGAGGTCAGGGAAGGCTTCCTGGTGGAGGGGGCAGCTGAGCTGCGTTCTGGATGCAGCCCAGTTAAGGGTATTCTAGGCAGAGGGCTCAGCCCGAGCAGAGGCTCGGAGGCACTGGGGCTCCGGGTGCTGGGCAGTTTGCTGAGGGCGAGGAGAAGTGGAGGCAATGGGGCGGGGGCTGGGGATCCGAGGGGCCCTGGGGGCCAGGCGGTGGGGAGGGGTGGATGCCGGCCCTGTGAGTCCAGGACTAACTCCGGTCACCTTCTGGGAGGCCAGGAAGGCAGAGGGCTGTGGGAGACCCGGAGGTCCCCAGGGAGAGGCTGTAAGAGGCCCGCCAGCCGGAAGCCCGGGGCCCATCAAGGCCGTGACACTGGCTTGGCGGGGGGTGCAGAGGAGGGGGCCCCCTGAGAAGTTCACAGAGCTCCAGAGAACCGAGGGGGGCAGGTGAGATGCAGGAGCAGGGGCCCAACGGAGGAGACCCGGACTCTAATGGGAGGGCAGCACATTTTATTTTATTTTTTTTTTAAGATTTTATTTATTTATTCATGAGAGACACACAGAGAAAGAGAGGCAGAGACCCAGGCAGAGGGAGAAGCAGGCTCCCTGCGGGGAGCCCGATGCAGGACTCAATCCCAGGACCCCGGGATCATGCCCTGGGCCGAAGGCAGACGCTTAACCACGGAGCCCCCCAGGTGTCCCAAGGGCAGCACATTGTAAAGACTGTGTCCAGAGGCGGGACTCGAGATGCAAACCCCTTCCTGGTGCTGGGAAGCCCGGGTGAAGGCAGGGTGGGGGGCTGTGCGGAGCCCCCAGCTTCCTGGCCCACGGGCACACTCACTGCAGCCTGCGGGCGGGTGGGTGGGTGCTCAGGGAGTCCCTGAGGACCCAGAGGAGGGACAGCCCAGGGGAGGGGCAGCTCCCCAGAGGGGGCACTTGTGTCCACCAGGGCTCCTCCACCTGATTGGAGGTGGTGCCTGAAGGGCTCATCTTCATTTTCACATGTGTGTGTGTTTGTTTCCCTGAGCGTTAGAGAGGCGTCTGGCTGGCTCAGGTGGAACAGCACATGACCCTTGATCTCGGGGGTGCGAGTTCGAACCCTACACTGGGTGTAGGGATTGCTCAAATAAATTTTAAAAAGATTTATTTATTTATTTATTTATTTATTTATTTATTTATTTATTTTTTAAGATTTTATTTATTTATTCATGAGAGACACAGAGAGAGAGGCAGAGACACAGGCAGAGGGAGAAGCAGACTCCAGGGGCAGCCCCGGTGGCTCAATGGTTTAGTGCTGCTTTCGGCCCAGGCCTGATCCTGGAGACCCTGGATCGAGTCCCATGTCAGCCTCCCTGCATGGAGCCTGCTTCTCCCTCTCCCTCTGCCTGTGTCTCTGCCTCTGTTTCTCTCTGTGTCTCTCATGAATAAGTAAAAATAAAATCTTTTTTTAAAAAAAAGAAGCAGGCTCCATGCAGGGAGCCAGATGTGGGACTAGATCCTGGGACTCTAGGATCACACTCTGGGCCAAAGGCAGAAACTCAACCACTGAGCCATCCAGGCGTCCCAAGTAAAAATACTTTTAATAATGCAGAGAGAACATCGTGCTTTTTATTATTGTTTAAAGATTTTAATTTATTTATTCATGAAAGACAGAGAGACAGAGAGAGAGAGAGACACGCAGAGACCCAGGCAGAGGGAGAAGCAGGCTCCATGCAGGGAGCCCGATGCAAGGCTCGATCCCAGGACCCTGGGATCACGCCCTGAGCTGAAGGCAGACGCCCAAGCACTGAGCCCCCAGGTGCCCACATCATGCCTTTTAAAAAAGATCTCTTGGAAATCCTGAAGTCCGGTGAAAGGGGGATGAGCAGCTCCGAGTGCTGCTGGGGATCTGGGGCAGCACCTGCTGATCTCCACGGGCAGTCAGCGCTCAGCGAGGAGCTGGGGAATGAACGAGGGACACCAGGAGCACAGACAAGTGGGGGGGGTGTCTCGGTTTGGGGGGTGCTGTGTGTTCGCAGTGGCAGGGGCTCCCCCGCTCTCTGCTCACGGCCCAGTGGACAGAACTGGCGGGGGTCCGCGGGGGGAGCGGGCTCAGCCCCTCGGGCAGGGGCTGCAACAGGGGTGTGGACACCACAGTGAGCGATGAACTCCCTGCATCCGAGGTGTCCCGATGCCCACACAGCATCCTTGAGGACGCCCGCCTGAGCTAAGGCATCAAGGGAAGAAGTGGGCCGCAACCAGGGCCGCCTTGCCTCTGGATGGTGGGCACCACCCTGGGACGATGGACGAGGGGCCGCAGAGGTGGGGCTGGGCACTCGGGGCGAACCCACCTGCTACCTGAGGAGGTGAGGCCCACTGCCCAGAACTGAGGAGGAGCCCACACCTCTGAGCACCCGCCAAGCCCTCCCTTCGACCAGGCGCTGCCGGGTCCCTGATGACCCAGAGTGGGCTAGTAATAAGCCCCTCTCCGGGGTTCCCTTTCTGTGTTCTGAGCCTCATCTAACTGATCCCCTAAACAGCCCTGGAAGGTGGTATGTGGATTGTCTCCATTTTATAGGTGACAACACTGAAGTTCTGAAAAGTTAATTCATATTCCTCGAGCTCACATGTCTGCTTAGTGCTGGAGCAGGGGTTTATTTATTTATTATTTTTAAAAATTATTTATTTATTCATGAGAGACACAGAGAGGCAGAGAGAGAAGCAGGCTCCATGCAGGGAGCCCCACGCGGGACTCGATCTCGGGTCTCCAGGATCACACCCTGGGCTGAAGGCAGTGCTAAACCACTAGGCCACCACAGCTGCCCTGGAGCTGGGATTTAAACTCAGATCCATTTGACAGATTCCAGAGCCTCACCCCTGACCCTTCTGTTCATTGCCACTGTTTGTTATTTCTGGAAGAGTCTTGTTGAGATAGAATTCACATACCATGGAGTTCACCCTTCGAAGTGCATAATGCAATGGTTCAGAGGGTCACACAACCATCACGCCAGTCCATTTTGGAGCAATTACATCATCCCCCAAAGAAACCCCATACCCGTTAGATACCACCCCTACCCCTCCACCACTCCCTCCATGCCCTCCGGGCCCCACAGAACCACTACTCTACTTTGGGCCTTCATAGATTTGCCTATTCCGGGAATTCCGCATAAACGGAATCATATAATACACAATCTTTTGTGGCTGCTTTCTTTTCCTTAACATAACGTCTTCAAAGTTCATCAGGTCATGGTGTGAACCAGTCCTTCATTCGGTTCCATTGCTCCGTAATCGTCTATTGTGTGGATTCACCACATTTTGTGCATCCATTCATCCTTGGATGGGCCTTCGGGTTCTTTCCACCATTTGCCTGTTAGGAACACGGCTGCTAGGAGGATTCATGTGCAAGTTTTTTGGTGGCCACATTTCTCTTGGGAGATACATAGGAGAAGAATTTCTGGGCCCAATCGTCACTATGTTTACACAGCTACTGTTTTGAGGGAGATAAAAATCAGTTTTCAGATGAGGAAATAGAGACTCCAAAAAACCCAGTGACCTGCCCAAGTTGTACAGAGCGTGAGTGGAAAGCCAAGAAAGGCTTTCCTTAGCATTACATCCAATTTCAAAAGCCAAGCTTTTCAACATACTCCACTGTGCATTGTAGGAGCTCAATTTCTATGACTTTAAGAAAAGTGGGCTTGGGGAGGAGCGGGGACAGGCTGTCAGAATGAAGCCAATGTACTTGGCCATTCACATGGTGAACCTTATCCAGCACATGCTATGTGCTGAGCTCTGTGCTGGGCATGATGGTGACCACAAAGGGAAAGGCTGTGCCACCCTGACCCTCAAGGAGCTCCAACTCTATTGAAGGAGGCCCTGGGCATGTCAGTGAACAACACTGGTGAGTGACAAGTGTTGGGGTTGGGGAAGGCGCTCAGGACACATGGCAGGGTGACATCCCAGAAGTTCTGGCCGGTGGGCTGGGAAATGAACAATGAGCATGAGCAAAAGGCATTTCAAAATGAGAGGACCGTCTGTTTATTTATTTATTTATTTTGACAGTCTGTTTAAAGGTCTTACAGTGTTGGTGGATCTGGTGGAAGGTATGGGCTGAGACTGGGACAAGGAGCTGAGCAGCTGGTCAGGGCCTCAAACACCACACCCAGGAGACTGGACTTACTCTTTTGAAGCATCTGAGGCAGGAACGATACAGGGTGTTTTGGTGGTTAGCAAACTCACTCTGGAGCAGTAAAAAGAATGAAAGCTGAAAGTGGAGCAGGTTAGAAGTCTACTGCACTAGTCCCAGCAATAGAAGAGGGGGCCTGAATAGGACAGTGGTTCCTGGGATGGAGAGGAAAGGACACATGGCAGAGGCATCTAGCAAGGAGAGAAGTGTCTTGCCAGTATTTGGTGCTGGCAGAGGCAACTTCTGGGGTGTAGGGGCTGAATGGTGACTCCCCCCCCCAAAAAAAAACATTTGCTCACTGAGAATCTGTGAATGTGACCTTATTTAGAAAAAGGGTCTTTGCAGATGTTACTAAGCATCTTGAGATGAGCTTATCCTGGATCATCCCGATAGGCCCTTGATTTTGGACTTTTGGTGAGAAAATACATTTCTATTGTTTGAAGCCCCTAGTTCTATGGTAATTTGTTACAGCAGCCCCAGGAGATTGATGATGCACAGATTGCTATGGGGTCCCGGGGTTGGGAGACCCAGCACCACATTTCCACAGCTCTGGGCTCCAGGGAAGGAGGCGCCTTGCTCCCTGCCTGCAGACCCAGACAAGGCAAGGCTGCAGGGAGAAAAGCTCTCACTTGGGCCCTGCCTTGTACTAAAAAAACAACCTCCAGTGTGTTGCCACATGAGGATTAGTCAAATAATTACGAGCTCTGACTTCCCCTGAGTGATCCGGTTGGGCTGAAGGCTGAGGCCTTGGGAAGAGTGAGTGGAGTCGTCGCCTGGTCAGGGAGGAAAGGCAGCATCAGATGCCTCCCAGAGGAGGCCGATCTCCGTGGGAACCTGCAAGAAACCCAACGAGGCTCAGAGGTGACACACCCCAACCATGAGCCAGTCAGGTGAACTAGAGGCCACAGGCCAGCCACCAGCCTGACACATTCCACTCAGCATAGTGAGCTCATCGTCTCATCGTCCACAAAGCCCTCTCAGAAGCAACATTGCTAGGAGCAAAGGGAGCCTTGCCAAGCTCTCTGTAGGCTCGGTCTCATGAGGTCCGGTGGTGAGGGGGAAAGGTCAGGCAAAGTCGTCCCCTCACTAGAGGCTGGGAAGCCTAGTGTGACAGCAAACTCAGGAGCTTCAGAGTCTAATGAGCCGGGTTCTAATTCCAGCACCACCTCTTTATAACCCTGTGGGTCTGGATCCCTTAAGTCATTTCCCCCCACCTCAGTGTTCTCATCTCCAAAATGGGGATGATTAAGCCCAGGCTGCAGAATTGTTTAGAAAATTAAATGAGCTGTCTTATGCCAAGTGCCTAGCAATAACAGATGTTTTTGATCACTTGGCAAACATGTCCTGAACACTTACTGTGTCCCAACTGCTAGGGACACTGGTGAAGAAACAGGTAGCTACCCTTATGGAGCAACTGGATAACAAGGCAGACACAGCCCAGAGTGAGAAAATTTTGATGGGAGGGTCAGGGGTCAAGGGGGAATTCCAGAGGAAGTTAAATTGAAGTTGGAAACGTATTTCTGTTGGTCCAGAAGGATTCAGGGATCAGCTTGAGGTCATAGGAAAAGTAGTGGCCAGGTTAGCCCTCAGAGCCATGCTTGAGACCCCTCACTGGCTGCCACCTCTGCTCTAGGGCCTGGGCAGTCACCGAGGGTCCAGTTGTGCAGGATTGGGCCAGTTCTAGATCATTTGGCCCATTTGGAACCTGTAAGCCTCCACCCTGGGTGCTGGGCACTCAACCCACAGCCCAGAGGACCCCAGCCTTGGTCTGGGCCTGGTACTCCGTGTGACAGAAGTACCGTAGATTGTTTATCCATTCACATGTTGATGGAGAGTAGGGTTGTTTCCAGTTTGTGGTTATTACAGATAAAGTTGCTGTGACTATTTGTTTACAAGTCTTTGTGTGGGCATATGTTTTCATCTCTCTTGGGTAGATTCCTAGGAGGTGAATGGGTGGATCATGGCAGGTATAACTGAGCTTTGTAAGAAACTGCTAACGTGTTTTCCAAATAGGTTGTATCATTTATATTCTCGCAGTGTATGAATGTTCCAGTCACGACTTCCCTGACACCACTTGGTATCAGCAGTCTTTACTTTTAGCCATTGTCATAATCTGCTCAGGCTGCCATAAAAAATGGCACAGACTGGGCGGTATAAACAAAGAAGAGAGCATAAGAAATTTCTTTTCTTTTTTTTTTTAATTAATGAATTTTTTTTAAAGATTTTTAATTTATTCATTCATGAGAGACACACAGAGAGAGAGAGAGGCAGAGACACAGGCAGAGGGAGAAGCAGGCTCCATGCAGGGAGCCTGACGCAGGACTCGATCCCGGGTCTCCAGGATCAGGCCCTGGGCTGAAGGCAGTGTTAAACCGCTGAGCCACCCGGGCTGCCCCAGAAATTTATTTTCTTAAAAAAAAAAAAAAAAGTGCTCACTTCGGCTGCACATATACTAAAAAAAAAAAAAAAAAGAAAAGAAAGAAAGAAAGAAAAAGAAAGAAAGAAAGAAAGAAAGAAAGAAAGAAAGAAAGAAAGAAGGAAAGAAAAAAAGAAAGAAATTTATTTTCTTATATTTCCCGAGGCTGGAAGTCTGAGATTAGGGTGCCAGCACGGTCCAGTTCTGGTAAGGACTCTCTGGTTTGCAGACTGACACCTTCTGTGTCCTCACCTGGTTGGGAGGTGGGGGAGGGGAGATGAAGGGCGGGGGCAAGCAAAGGTCTCTTCATCCCCTTAATGGGGCACCAATCCCACAATGGGGCTCCATTCTCATGTGACCTCCTCTAACTTAAATCATTTCCCAAAGACCCCACCTCCAAAAACCATCACGCCAGGAATTAGGTCTTCAACATATGAATTTATGGGAACACAAACATTGGTTTACCACAGCCATTTTGAAATATGTGTCATGATCTCTCACTGTGGTTTTAATTTGCATTTCTCTAATGATTGATGACATTGAGCATCTTTCAAGGTGCTCGCTTGGCATCTTTTGCTGGCAAAGATAGTGTCCGTTCAAATCTTTCGCCCATTTTTTAACATGTGTGTTGCGTATTTTCTTATTTTTGAGTTTTGAGAGCTCTTTATATCTAATGGATGCAAGTCCTTTTTCAGATTTGCAAATATTTTCTCCAACCTGTAACTTAGCTTATCTGTCTCTTTTTTTTTTTAAAAGATTTTATTTATTTATTCATGAGAGACACACAGAGAGGCGGGCGCGCAGAGACACAGGCAGAGGGAGAAGCAGGCTCCATGCAGGGAGCCCGACGTGGGACTCGATCCCGGGCCCCCAGGATCCCACCCTGGGCCGAAGGCGGCGCTAAACCGCTGAGCCACCCTGGCTGCCCAGCTTATCCGCGTCTCTTAATAGCAACTTTTAAAAGGCAGAAGTTTTAAAATTTTGACCAAGTTCAATTAATGCACTTATTTGATGGGTTACGCTTTTGAAGTCACATCTGAGAATCTTTGTCTAATCCAAGGTCACAGGGTTTCCCTCCTATGTTTTATATTCTAGAAATTTCAGAGCTTTAGGTTTTGCATTTATGCATACAATCTGTTTTGTGTTAAATTTTGTATCCGGCACATGGTATGGTCCAAGCTCAATTTTTTTAGCATACGGGATATCCAAATGTCCTAGCATCATTTATTAATAGCCCATCTTTTCTCCACAGAGCTGCCTTTGCACCTTTGTGGGGGAAAAAAAAATCAGTTAACCCGATATGTGTAGGCCCGTTTCTCGACGATTTGTCTATCATTATGCCAAAACCACACCCACCTGACCACTTGGGCTCCATCACAGGACTTGAAACCAGGTAGCTGCTAGCTCTCCAACTTTGTTCTTTTTCAAAGTCATTTGGTGGTTTTAGGTCCTTTGCATTCCCATATGAATTTTGTGTCCGTTTGTCGATTTGTCAAGAAGAAGAACTATGGTGGGATCCGCACCTGGTAGTTGCTCAGGAAATCTGAGGGATGTCAGTCTTGGATATTCACGCTACAACCAGGCTTCACGGCTTACTGGGCTTTCTCACATCCTCACATTAACTCTCAATAACCCTGTGACAGAGGTAGGAGGACAAGGGGGCCTCAAAGGCGAAGAGCACTCCCCGTGGTCACACTGCCGGTGTGGCCCTGCTGGCAGGTGGTAGTAACCAGCTTTTGACTGCAAGGTGTCAGGACTGCAAACCCAGGGCTCTCCAGGCTACCCTGCCTCTGAGGAAGGGTCTCCAGTATCTGCTTAATTCTCTAAAAAGTTAATAAGCTGGACAAAAAGAGGCACTCATTGTTTTGGTTAACCTTTTTAAAACAACGATTCCAAGTGTTGGTGCCATGCAAATGTATTTCCGTTGCCCTAATTTGAACGCTTTCCTCTCTCCTCCTAAATGTGGGCGTCAGTCTTAATAGGAAAACCATATGTCTCTGTTCCCTTTTAACTTTCCTTCTTGGCAAGAATACAGCTCCATGGAGGAAAGGGGAGAGGAAGTGGAGCTACATCACAGAAGGAAGGATTCCAGTTTGAAGTAAGAAAGAACTTCCAGATGGCGAAGGCTGCCAAGCCTTGGGTAAAACTGCCAGAAAGAATGAGAACATTTCCAGCCTGGAAATCCTGAGGTCCACATCTCCACCAGGAGGAGTGATGGCCTTGACTCTCTCTCTTCCCTCTGGATGCCCTCTCCCAGGTGCGTGATGACAGTCACAGGGGCTCCCAGGTGAGGCCGCACTTGATGGAGTTGATGTGCAGTGTAGGTGGCAGTTCTGAAATATAGGTTTTCCTTTGTGTCCGGTTCCCTGAAAACAGTTTTCGAGATGGAAATTTGCATGGAGGTGTGTGGGGAGTGCTCCTGGGGACAGCACCTGGGGAGGGGTGAGGGGAGAGTGCTCCTGGGGACAGCACCTGGGGAGGGGCGGGGGGAAAGGAAGCAGATTAAGACATTGATCTGCGATGCAGCCACAACAGACGCCTCAGCCTATCTCAGCTCTGGGGCTGGCGTGGCCCTAAAGAGTTGGCGTGGTGGTGACCCCCCAGCCAGCGGTCATTGTTTGGAGGCGCCCCTGGGGAAGGCAGAGAGGCCCAGCTGGACCTCTCAGCAGCCAACGCCCTTGGCAGCTGGGGAAATGAGCGCTTGGGTCCTGGGCAGGGTGTGTCAGGAGCACCATCCAGCCACGGCAAGGTCGAAGGTTGCTCTGCACCCTCCCTGTGTCCTTCACTGTTCTGTGGAATGTTCCAACTTAGGACACCAGGAACTCACCTCCAGAAGTCCCTTGTGACGCACAAGTGCATTCGTTGTTGGCTTCCGCAGGCACGGGATCACCACCTAGAAGCTCTCCTTCTAGATGGGAGAAGACTCCTCTGCACCCACTTGCATCCATGCTCTGGGGGAGGCAGGGGGACGGGCAACCTAGAGGCTGACGGGCCGGCGCATGGACAGAACGGCAGCTGGGGACGGAGGGGGCCGCTGGGGCTGGGCCGAGACCAGGGGCGTCTTCAGAAGAATCTGGGTCCTGGGAGTGTGTGGAATAAAATACGGCCTAAGACAAAGCCCCTCTGGGAAGAGCCCAGAGCAGAGCCCGGCCTCCCCCAACCCCTGTGGGAATGGGGGCCCAGAGGGGACAGCAGCAGCATTGGGGGGGTGGGGGTTCTCCCTCCTATGCATGTGGCCAGGGCTCCTCTCCCCTTCAGGTCTTGGCCTGAACAGCCCTCTGCCAGCATCACCTCCTCCCACACCCATTACCGTATTTGCACTGTATTTGCACCGTCTACTCTTTCTCCCGCCTGCTGGATTTTTCTCCTCCGCCCTTCTCACCACCCACACCCTTGCATTTGCTCGTCTGTTCATCGTGGATTTCCCCTCGCTTCTTGTCTGCGTCCCCTCGAGCCTAGATGCTGGGCACACCAGTGTGTTTATGGGATGAAACTGCTAGTGGCTCCTACTCACGGGGTCCTGCCTTCAGACTCCACATCCCCTCTCTCCCTCATCCTCCCAGTGGGCCCCCATTTTACAGATGAGCAAACTGAGGCTGAAGGATGCAGAGAGGCCCAAGGACGTCTCTAGCCAGGGGCAAAGCTGGGGTTTAAACCCTTGGATTTGGGATCGTTGCTGCCAGTTCTCTCGGGCACACCTGCTTTAGCCTTTGCAAGAGTAGACGGGCTCTAGGCAGGGCAGGTGTTTTCACAGCCATGTGCGCACGCACGTGTGCGAAAACACGAATTCCCACCACTGCCTGTTCGAATTCAGAGGACGGATTTGCACAACCAAAGTGATGGCGTTGGTTGAGCTACTGGCATAAACCTCACACACGTGGGGCACGAGTGTGCTGGTAAATCTGTGGGTGGGACTCCTGGGAACGGGCGCCCTTTCCCGCAGCCCGCGTGGGGGCGGCTCCCAGGCCAGCTAGGCCCGGCATCCCTCTCTGAGTCTCACAGTCACCTGGTGAGGCCGGGAGTCCAGGAGGCCCAGATGAGAGGCCGCTTGCAGGGGCACCTGACAGAGGGAGCACTCTCTCCCCCCAGGAACCTGCTCTCATGGCCCCGGCCGCATCCAGGCTGCTGCTTCGTGCTGTGAACAAGGGCCCAGACAGCGGTGCCCTGACCGAGGCCTGGGCTCATTTTGTCACCCTGCCCACCACGACCCCAGGTGCAAGAGACCCTGTCCGGGGACGGAGGCCCAAGGCTGCGAGGGGCCAGGGACTGGCCCCAGGTGCGTCTCTCGGGGCTCTGGAGTTGGGGGCGCCCAGAAGGCCAGCCCTCCACCCTGCGTCCCCTGGCAGTCTGGGAGGGAAGGTGGGAAGCTGTCGGTCTGGAGCCCCAAGTGCCTCTCCTGCAAAGCAGCTTGGGCCGGGCCGGGAGAGGTCGGTCGCCCCTGCACACGTGCGGCTGGCCCGTTGCTTCCTCCTTCAGCCAAAGCCCACATTTACAGTGGCTCTGGGTTGGCTTCCTGGGGAAGAAAAGGATGATACAAATGACTCCATCTTTCACTTCCCAGACCCCACCCAGTGCACTTTGAAGATGTGGAAATTTTATTAAATCCCTGAGCACAGCTTCTTTCTACATTTTCTGTGGTTTAACTCTCCCTGGGTCTTTCTGCTTATGGTTTTGCCCCCCCCTCCCCGCACCCCACAGCTCTATAAATCTGAGAGTTTTCTTCCTCCATTGTCTCTTAAATGAAACAAGTGCTAACATTTCTAGTATTTTCTACAGACCTTGCATACTCAGACAGTAAGTACACACTGACCTGGCAACCAGTGTGTCCCTGTGCGTGTGAATCCCCAGTATGAATCTGGGTTCCCGTCTTCCTGACTGCCCCTCTGCGGACTGGCCTCAGGACCTTTGCTCATGCTGGTCCCCTGGGACAATGGCTCTGCTCCCTCCCATTTACCCAAATCGGTCTCTGCCTGGCCCAAGGCAAGTTTCTCCATGCAACAAAATCTTTTCTGACCACTGTCACCCCTCTCATTCCTCCCCCCTCCTGAAAGACCGTGCCTGCCTCGTTGACCTAGTAGCGTAGTTCACCTTTGTGCGATCGTCTCTGGAAAAGACTAAATTAATTGTAAAGATGTGAATATATATTTCAGGAGAATGAACTGCCCCACCCTCAAACCCGGTTCCTCCCGCCGCCGCGCATCCCCAAGGTAGCCCACTCTGACTTCGGTCGATTCTTCGTGTTATTTAACTCCCAGGCATTCTTCACGCTTCTTCAAATGAAATGCAATCGCCTCGAAAGCAGGGACAGGAGCTGAGACGTCCAGCAGGCCTTTTCTGCTATTAGGGCTCAATGCCTTCCGCAGGTGATGTCCCCCTGGGTCTGGACAGCTCCAGGAGGCATGCAGAGGAGGGGGTAATCCCTCCTCTTCACAGGTGAGAGGTTGCAGAGGTGCAGGGAAGTTAATGGAGTCACCTCAGGTCACAGAGCTAGTAAGAAAGAGAGTGAAATTGGAACTCGTGTCTTCTGACATGCCCAGCTGTTCTGGGAAAAGCACTGGAGGACGCTTGACTTCCCTAAACCTTACTCCCGGAGTGCCCGGCTCTGCAGAGCTGAGGTTAGCTAAAAACATGTTGCAATCCCTCGTCCCTGTCCAAGTAGCCAAACCTGGGTTCTCATCTGTGACTTGATATGTGCCCTGGGCGACAGCCCCTTTCACGCCTGTGGTTCAGTATCCACTTGGGTGAATCATGAACCGGCAGCCAGCTGTCGCCTCACCTTTAGCTTGGTGAGGTGTGAAGCTTGTTTTCTTTTGCTGGCATAAAATAGTCACCTTGGACACGCGGTTAGATGCATGACACTGCCTCAAAGGCAAACACAGACCTGCAGGAAAAATCGATTTGTAGAATGCAAGTGTTCCCAGTGCCAAGAGCTGGCTTCTCCCTTAGGAAGCTCCCATGGCTGACAAGGGTGTCACCTGCCTCAAGGAAACAGATGGGACATGCTGCTGAGCTCACAGTTACTGACCCAGGGGAGAAGAGGAATGCCTGGTTGAGCTCTGTGGGCGTGGACCAGGACGGGCAGCCCCACAGGCTCAGAAATATTCCCCGGCTCACACTTCCCAAGTGAAACTGGGATCGTTGGTCAGCACAACCCCCCCTGCTAGGCCTGTCCTTTCTTTCTTTCTTTTTTTTTGGGGGGGGGGGGCCTGTCCTTTCTGCCAGTCCATGCTGAAATCCCAACCACAGTGGGTGGGTGGGTGGGTGTGCCTTGATGATTAATAGCCAAAGCTTTATACTAGTGTCCATGCACTCTCAAGGGACTTCTTTATTTTAGTGCTGGCAGCGTGTGGAGGGAGGGACTTAAGAGAACCTGGTGAGTGTGGGAAGGCTCTGGGTGCTGGCCTGGACCCCTAGCAGGACACCATGAAGGAGTTTCCCAAAAGGCCACCCAAGAGGATTGTAGGTGCCTCAAGAACATCTATTTCTTTTATTTTAGTAATTACATATTTACTTTAATATGCTTAAAATATACTTAGCACATCTAACCTGTAATTTCATGTAATTATGTAATTTCATGTATGTTATTATTTAGGAGAAGGCTTAACATTTTTTTTTTTTTAAAGGTGACTTGATGAAAGTAAAAAACTAGGCAAATAATAACACAGGCCACAAGTCAATATGGCAAAAACTCTTATGAGGGAGTTTGAACCACTGGAGTTTCAGAAACACTACTTTCTTAGGGAATCCAGTATTTATGCCAAAAAGATCAACTGAACCTAGATCCAGCTGAGGGGGAGAATTGTGAGAGATCTCTCTTGGGAATCACACTAGTCCATCTCCATGCTTTCGATGTGTACGAACTTTTGGAAAGGGAAAGGTGTATGAGAGGTTTTGTATTCTCATGGTTTGTTTTAATTGAGACTTAGCCTATCCGAGGCCCTGGGGGGATTGGAGATGAAGAGATGCTGCCAAATGGGGCAATTAAAAGTAATCCATGAAGTGAAATCTGAAAAGGTGGGGAGGGAATGATGAGTGGAATTGGGATGAAGTGGGTCACCAGGTTTTTGACTCATCAGAATATTGTTAAAAGAAAAAGAAAATAAAATAAAATATGTGTAATTCTTTGATTTACCTAAGATCTTTTGGAACTTTGACCTAAGAATATGGTATTTAGGGCAGCCCAGGTGGCTCAGCGGTTTAGCGCCGCCTGCAGCCCAGGGTGTGATCCTGGAGACTCGGGATCAAGTCCCACATGGGGCTCCCTGCATGGAGCCTGCTTCTCCCTCTGCCTGTGTCTGTTTCTCTCTCTCTCTCTCTGTCTTTCATGAATAAATAAAATCTTTAAAAAATTTTGAAAAAAAAGAATATGGTATTTAGAGAGCTGTAATTCTAGTATATGTGTGTGTGTATGTGTGTTCTGCTTTGCTTTATGAACTCAACATTCATTTATTTGGGCTTTTCTTTTTTTTTTTTTAAAGATATTTATTTATTTATTTATTTATTTATTTATTTATTTATTTATTTATTTATTTATTTGAGAGAGAACAGAGAAAGAGTATGGGTGGGGGTGGAGAGTCAGAGGCAGAGGGAGAAGCAGAGTCTCCGCTGAGCAGGGAGCCTGACTCGGAGCTCGAGCTCAGGACCCTGGGGCCATGACCAAAGGCAGACACCCAAACCACCGAGCCACCCAGCTGCCCCTTATTTGGGCTTTTCTTTGCATGCCGTGTGCATAGAGTCTTCACACGGAGTGTGAATCAATCAGCTGGAAAAATGGTTAAAATGCAGATCGCTGTGGATCCACCTCCCAGGATTCTGACTCAGTGGGTCTGGAGTGGGGCCTGGGCATCTACATTTTAACAAGATCTTCAGAGTGTCTGATAAAGGTGTTCCTGCCAAACCTTGATGCATAGGAAATATGCACGATCCAGATGTGGATGGGGAGGCAGAGGGGGAGGGAGATGGCCAAGCAGACTCTGACTGTGCACTGAGCCTGCAGCCTAACGCAGGGCTCCACCCTGGGACCCTGGGGTCATGACCTGCGCTGAAACCGAGAGTAGGATGCTTAACTGACTGAGCCCCTCAGTGGTGTAGGATCTTATCTTTCTTTTTTTTTTTTTTAATTTTTTTTTAATTTATTTATGATAGTCACACAGAGAGAGAGAGAGAGAGAGAGAGAGAGAGAGAGGCAGAGACACAGGCAGAGGGAGAAGCAGGCTCCATGCACCGGGAGCCTGACGTGGGATTCGATCCCGGGTCTCCAGGATCGCGCCCTGGGCCAAAGGCAGGCGCCAAACCGCTGCGCCACCCAGGGATCCCCTGGATCTTATCTTTCATTTCGGTGAAGGGTATTGGGGGAAAAAAGAATAGTATTTTGTGGCATGTGAAGATTATATTAAATTAAAATTCCAGTTTCCGTAAATACAGTTTTATTGGAACACAGCCACTATCATTCATTCACATATCGTCTGTGCTGCTTCCATGCTGCCAGGTATTGTTACACAGATCGAGAACATTCTTTAGCCCAGGGCTAACATTGCCCCACTCCGGCTGGTGGGAGAAGGAACATTATAGGGCCTGTGTAAGTTCATATTTGTGTGTTCCCTCTGATATGGAATGTTCTTTCCTGGCCTCAGAAAGTTTCCTCACTGGCTCGAGCTGGTGACAACCCAGCTGAGGACTCCAGGGGGACCCTCTGCACATCTCCAGAGCTCCCCCTCTGGGCAGCTGTCTCCTTTCTGGTCCTCTGCTCTGCAAATCCTACCTCCCTGAACCCTCAACTCTACCTCGATTCAGACTGCCCACCAGGCACCCGCTAGGTCCCTGGGACCCTCCTGGGAACCCTCCAGGCACTAAGCAAGGGCAGTGTCCGATGTCCTATTGTCCAATGTCTGAAAACCACCTTTTCGTGTATGTGGTCCAGATTTTTAGTTGTTAAAGATCAGAGGGGGGCACCTGGGTGGCTCAGTCCGTTAAGGATCTGCCTTCGGCTCAGGTCATGGTCTCAGGGTCCTGGGATCAAATCCCCACGTCGGGCTCCCTGCTCAGCGAGGACTTTCCTTCTCCCTCTGCCCTCCCCTCTGCTCGTGCTCTCCGTCTCTCTCAAATAAATAAATAAAATCTTAAAAAAAAAAAAAAAAAAAAAAGGTGAGAGGGCAAATCCCATTTCGGTTAGTCCATCATTGCCAGCAGGGAACTATGCACTATATCTTAAAAGAGGTGACTGTAAATTTATCTCTACCGCAACAGGAACGCAACATGAAAATACTGATCATTTTTACTGGTGATAAAACCACAGGTCCCGTAAATTCGACTGTAGAGTGTTGCCTACATTTATAATTGTAGGAAATGCAATTAGTAAAAGTAAAGATGTAATTTTTCCCCCATATGGATTCATAAACCTGAATTTTATCCATCATCCCCTGGGGGCCCATGGTTTCCCAGATGAGAGCCCTGTGCTAAGCGCTAACAATAAGTATTCTGAGCATCGGAGATCCTCTAATTGGCCCTGCCAATTGCCATGTGGTGTCTTCCTCAGAGTCCCATGTTTTGTACAAAACAGAAGGCTCAGTCTTTTCTCTGTGGCAAAAACATCCTCAATTCCTTTCAGGATAGTGTCCATGTTTCATCATCCTCAGCCTTGTTTTTGCTCTTCTCTGGGCTCATCAGAGTCTCTACATTCTTTGTGAACCGTGGTGACCATCAGCAGCCTCGAAACTCAGCTGGGGCCCCCACCCAGAGCCTCCTGGCCTGACTGCCCTGACCGTGAATGACAGCGTTTCCAGTACATTCCAGCAGCATGCTGACTCCTTTCTTAACGGCACTGCGCTTCTGGTTTGTATTCTGTTTATGACGAAGGGTGGTCCTTGGGTCGACTCCTTTCTTAATTGTATCTTGCTTTTTCTTTTTGTTTTTGTTTTAAGACCAATTCTGCATTTGTTCATTAGAAAAATCCCCACTAAATGTTCCTTTCTGTGGTCATAAATGTTTATGATATGGTTATATGGGGTTGTTCTGCCCACTGCTGAATGATTATGAGGTCATCACTGAATTTCTTCCTTCTCAATAGCAGGGTGAACAGAGAAAAGAAATGGCCAGAATGTTTCACTCCATTATACTTAAAAAAAAAAAAAAAAAAAAAAAAAAGGAAGTTAATTAGAGCTTTTGGTGACTATTAGTGATCATTGCATATAAAATGCATGTACAGTTGGGATGTAAAAAATAGAAATAGGTAGGGATGCCTGGGTGGTTTGGCGCTTTAGTGTCTGCCTTCAGCCCAGGGCGTGATCCTGGGGTCCTGGGATCGAGTCCCACATCGGCCTCCTTGCAGGGAGCTTGCTTTTCCTTCTGCTTATGTCTCTGCCTCTCTCTGTGTGTCTCATGAATAAGTAAATAAAATATTTTTAAAAATAGGTAAAATTAAGTGTGTTAGAGCTACCAGACACGATTTAATCTTATCTTCTCATTAACCCTTAACAGTTCTTTATTTTTTCAAGGAGGCTCCACAGCCAATGTGGGGCTTGAACTCACGACCTTGGCTGATATCAAGGGTTGTGTGTTCTACCGACAAGCCTGCCAGGCGTCCCTTAACAGTTCTTTAGTAATTGCTACTTTTAATCCTGTGATTAGGGATTGAGGCTTGAATAGAACTCTTATTTCACTCTAATCTTTAAGATTAAGCTTCAAAAACACTTCCGAGAATATGGATACGGGTTGAATTTAGGGCATCAAGCGCTCACTCTCTCGTGCAGCTGCTTGCTCTCTCTGAATGACCACGAAGAAAGCTCTCTCCTCCTTGTCCTGTAAAGCAATCCCCACTTGGCTTGTTTGTATCATTTATATGCCATAAAATTCACCTGTTTGAATTCAGGGACATTTAGTAAATCCAGAATTGTACAATCTGGCTTTTTAAAAAAAAGATTTTATTTATTCATTTGAGAGAGAGAGAGAGATCGAGAGAGAAAGTGCACAAGCAGAAGCAGACTCCCCACCAAGCAGGAAGCCCAATGCAGGGCTGGATCCCTGGGATCAGGACTTGAGCTCAAGGCAGATGCTTAACAGACTGAGCCGCCCAGGCACCCCTGTGATCCAGTCTTAGAACACATCCTTCACCCCAAAGTGATCCCTTGTGCAAATTACTCCCTGTTTCCACCCCCAGGCCGAGGCCACCACTTTCTGCCCCTATGGATTGGTCTCTTCTGGGACATCTCATAGAATGAAATTAATTCAGACACAATATGCTCTTTGGCTTTTTTTCACCTGGCATCATGTCCAGCCGCGTCACAGCACGAGTTCCTAAGTATCTCATCCCTTCTGATCGCCAGGTGGTATCCCACTGTACCAAGTCCCAGTCTTGTTTCTCCCTTCACCAGCTGGACCTTTGGATTGCTTCCACATTTTTGCTATTAAAAGTCATGCTGCTTATGAACGCTCATACACAAGTCTTTGCGTAAACATGTTTTGACTTCTCTTGGGTAGATACCTAGGAGTAGATTTGCTGGGTTGTGCAGTGAGTTTATGTTCAACACTTTTTTAAAAAGTCACTTTGCAGAGTGGCTGCACCGGTTTGCATTTCCCTAAGCGTGGTGAGGGCTCCTGGGCTCTGTGTTAACGGCCCCCTTGTCAGAGGCTGGTCCGTTCCCCCGAGTCTGACATGAGCTGGTCGGCAGATCCCCCAACGTCATGGATTTCCAATAAAACCCTCATGACTCACTCCCTATTCTCCCAATCATGTTTCACAGACTTGTTTTGAATCTCGTTACCCGATTTCCTAAAACACAGTTTTGGGTTACTCAAGAATTTTCCTGTATTTCCTAGCTTTGTGCCACTGTCCCCTAGATATGGCACTTGCATAACCTTTTATGGAATTTGTTTTTCGAATATCTGTCTGCCCCAAGGAGACCGTAAGCCCCCCGGAGGGGAGATTTTTGTATATACAGAGAGTAACACAGGACATGGCATCAAGGGGGCCTTAAAGTGTTGGATAGTTGAAGAGACAATGGACACATTTGGTTCAAATATATACTACTTTCCACGTCAGCCTGTTTTCCTTCCCTTAGGACCTAGTCATTGAACATATGATGCAGAGTCTTAGAGTTTGCAGAACCCTTGGGGAGAAGTCCCAATCTTTCAGTGCACCCCAAACTCTGAGGCCCAGAGGACAGAGCGACTCACCCAAGGTGGCCTGTGTGTGCCAGCCAGGAGTACTAGGGTGAGCCCGTACTGGAGGAAACCCTGCCAGGGAGGAGGACCTGAGCGCTGGGGACACCCGGGCATCTGGCGGCAAGGGGAGTGGAGCTGGTCTGTGGCAGGATCTGGAGTGCCAGGCCTGAGCCTCATTCCTGAGAACAGGAACGTTTTTGGGGAGGATGTGAGAAGACCCCATTGGTTTTCCAGTAGGTGAATATGGCAAGGGGGGGAGATGGGAGGTCAGGGAACAGGGAGCGAGGGCCCAGACTTGGCAGGTGTTTGCAGGGGGGCCTGGGGAAGGCAGGATGGGAGTCTGCGAGCCGGAAACACTGGTCTCAGTAATGGGAATAGGAAGACGGGAGAGAAGTGCAGGTCTGATGGTTTCTGTGCCCTCTGCCGCCCGGGGCCCGAGCCTCGTGTCCGAGGGCTGCCTCTGCACTCACTATTCTGCTCCCCCCCCTTTTTTTTTTTTTTATTTACATTTTATTTATTTATTCATGAAAGATGCAGAGAGAGGCAGAGACGCAGGCAGAGGGAGAAGCAGGCTCCCTGCGGGGAGCCCAATGCAGGACTGGATCCCGGGACCCCGGGGTCACGCCCTGAGCTGGAGGCAGGTGCTCATCCACAGAGCCCCCCAGGTGCCCCTCACTGTTCTGTTCCAACATGGGCTCTACCACCCACAAGCCAGTGACCCCGGGCAAACGACTTCATGACTCTGGGCCTTGGTTTCCCCATCTGTAAAATAGGGGCAGTGATAACTGCCTCCTAGGGTTGTAGGGAGGATTAACTTAGCGGGTACATTTGAGTCACTTAGATGCGAGCCTACTGTGTAGCCAGAGACCAGTTCATAGAGGGCTTGGAGCCTGCCCATCCTGCGATTGTTTTCTGTGCTCATATAAAGCTTCAGCCCCGGGGAGGGTGGGGGGTGGGGAGGTGAGGGGGAGTGGGGGGGGGTGCCTGGATGGCTCAGTGGATGAGCATCTGCCTTCAGCTCAGCTCAGGGCATGATCCCCGGGGTCCTGGAATCGAGTTCCACATTGGGCTCCCTCTGCCTGTGTCTCTGCCTCTCTCTCTGTGTCTCTCATGAATAAAGAAAGAAAACCTTTAAAATAAAAACAAAAACCCAAAACCCTCCAGCTCAGGAGGGGAGTGTTCAGCGGGGAGCGGAACTGGCTACAGGAGCTGCTTTAAGCTGGACCCTCCAGGTTTGAAGTTCTATATAAGGCGACAGATAAATTATCTTATCTTTTGGAGTTTGTAGGAGTATCTTAAACTTAATGGAAGGCTCTTTTAAAGGAAATAGCATTTTTAAAAAAGTGTCTTGTGGGTATGATTTCCAAGTCTTAAATCAATCCTATCTGGGAAAAAAAAATTGATTTAGTTACAGAGTCTAGTAGGGTTTTTCAACTGTCACTTGTGGGGTCTTGCGTAATCTCAGGACTCTGGGACTGCCCTGGGCAGAAGAGGGTGGAAACTCCTCTCTGACTCCAGCTGCCCCCCTTTCAACAAACAAACTTCATTTGAAGAAAAGGCTTCACTTTTTGGGGAAGCTCCTGTAACAGAAATCTAACAAATATGCCAGACTGATAATGACAACCAAAAGGTAAGTTTTCAATGAAAATAAATTCTATATAAAACTTCCAAATCTTTAATTGGCTAGACAAAGTCATGAACCACAGCTTCTGAAAACTAAAGAAGGAAGAAAACCCTATAGGATACAAAGGCTGTACCATTTCCACAGCGGAATGGTGTTATTTTGCCTTTTTCTAGCTGATACTGGTGTCTACACCAATATTCCGGAATTCTCTTTAGAAAGAGTGGGGGGAAACACAAATCCAATCTTGGGTAAGTATTTCATGTTCCTCGCTATCTGTTTAGGAAACAAAGTATTTCACAAAAGGACCACATTCCATGAAAAGTTATGTTTGTTCTGGCTTAAACATAATCATTTCCTCAGGAAGTCTGATTCAGATGAAGCATCTTAAGAAATTCAAATTGACTTAGTTTGTAGACAAATGAATGTCACCCTACTTTCTGAGTTCCAAGAAAATGTTTTCAAAATGAACTCTGCCATTTTAGACTATGCTTTTCTTTTCTTTCTGTTTTTTTTTAAGATTTATTTAGTTGAGAGAGAGAGAGCACACACACAGTAGGAAAGGAAGGGTAGAGACAGGGAGAAGCAGAGCCTGACACAGGGCTCGATCCCAGGAGCCTGAGATCATGACCTGAGCTGAGTCACCCAGGCACCTCTTAGACTCTGCTTTTATTTATTTATTTATATTTAATTTATTTATTCATTCACTCCTGAGAGACACAGAGAGAGAGGTAGACACCAGCAGAGGGAGAAGCAGGCTCCATGCAGGAAGCCTGACGTGGGACTCGATCCCAGGACTCCAGGATCATGCCCTGGGCTGAAGGCGGCACTAAACCGCTGAGCCACCCAGGCTGCCCTTGACTCTGCTTTTAAAAACTCAAATATATATTATTTCATGGCCTTCTCTCCCTAGTAGATGTCAACTTCATTTGTTTCCAGCATTTTAATGAACTTCTTTTGTTTATTTAGAGAAGTTTCATCTTTAAAATGTGCACTTTGAGTATATTTTTAGATCTAAACAATAGGGAGGAGGAGAGTACAGGATTAAGAATTCAGACTGAGACTAAGCTACCTGAGGTCCTGTCCCAGCTCAGCCATTTACGAGCTCTGTGGCTTTCCATGGGTTATTTTGCCCCTCTGTGCCTCATTTTACTCATCTGTAAAGAGGGAATAACAATTGCACCTTTCTCATCAGGAAGTTAGGATTATGGGAGTCAACATATATATGTAAAGTGTGTGGAATAGCACCTGGTACACAATAAGTGCTCAATAAATGTTAGCTATTGTTAGTTCTCCTTGGTTTCCTAGTGTAGTCAGGGTATGCTTCGTCAGGTTTAATTAAATAGTTGGGGGGATCCCTGGGTGGCTCAGTGGTTTAGCGCCTGCCTTTGGCCCAGGGCGTGATCCTGGAGACCCGGGATTGAGTCCCACGTCAGGCTTCCTGCATGGAGCCTGCTTCTCCCTCTGCCTGTGTCTCTGCCTCTCTCTCTCTCTCTCTCTCTCTCTCTCTGACTCTCTCTCTCTCTCTCTCTGTGTCTATCATGAATAAAATCTTTAAAAAAAAGTTGGTAAAAGGTTGCTATGGGAGATTATTTAATAGATTAGCACTCTTCACACAATTAGAATATATTCAAAGATATTCAATTTAAAGACCTGGCTGGTCCTAAGTCCACAGACTTTTGGGGCTGAAAAGACATTAGAAAATATCTTGCTCAACATCTTTATTTCACGGTTGAAGACTCCAAGGCCCAGGAGCATGAAGCCACTTGCAGAGAGCCACGGAGTAAGACAGAGACCGCCAGGATGTGGTTGCTTCTGATGACACTTTAGGCTCTCAGAGGGCTGTCGTGAAGTTTCCATTATGGGCACCAACTATCATTGCACTGATAAGCCTGTTAACTGGAGCATTCTGTGCCGGTCAGTCAGAATGACAAATAAAACCATTTACATATTTGGAACTGTCAATACACAAAGCAAATATAGGTAAGTAAACTGGCTCTGCTTTATTACCCCGTGCTATCATTTATGAAGAAAATGCTTGCAGCTGGGGGGTTTCTACAGTTTCCCCGTTCAATTTCCTTTGAAAGACATTGTTTAGTTAAAACTATAATAAAAAACAGCCCGAAATATTAGAAATAGAAAGTCCTGGCACCACCACTATGCTCGCACCGCTGGAACAATTTACACCCTGGGAGGTGCACAGATAGGAGCCACTGCAGATAATCAAAATTTTATTTAAAATTATAGAACACTCAAAAATAAACAATATAATATGCTTGGATTTTTGTTGTGACATAGAAAAATGCTTCCAATTACACTTAAAACCTTCAAGTGTTACCCCAACAAAGTATGCTATGCAGCCAGTCGAAGTGCTTGGATGAGCACTGCTCTCTCCAGATGGCTGGGGTAGGAGGTAGGCTGCGGACATCCCTGTAGGTAGGTGCGTTTTTCCTACTCGGAGTGGCGATTTTTCTTCTTGTTGTGGTTCTCAATGGCCCTTCTAAGTGCTTCATCCTGGATGAGATCAGACATTCTCACATCGGTGTGGCTACAGCCAATTTTGGGGCAACTGTAAACAATAAGAAGATCACTTAGCTTTGATGCCTTCAGCATAAACCTCCCTCACAGGCAAGTATGTATGTATGTATTTATTTATTTATTTATTATTTCTAAAGATTTATTTATTTATTCATCAGAGACATAGAAAGAGAGAGGCAGAGACTCAGGCAGAGGGAGAAGCAGGCTCCATGCAGGGAGCCCAATGCGGGACTCGATCCCAGGACCCCGGATCCCGCCCTGAGCCGGAGGCAGATGCTCAACTGCTGGGCCATCCAGTCCCCCCATTCTTCTCCCCCATCCCCCCACCCCCGCCTCAGATTTTAAGTATGAAGAGAACACCCTGGAGGGCTGGAGATAGGGGAGGGGTGCGATTCTGTTGTTTAGAAAATCTGGCTCTGGCTGCTGAATGCAGAAGGCAGGCAGAGTGGAAGCAGGGAAGGCAGGAGGGCCCAAGGTCCGGGGCACAGGGCCGCAGGGGGAAGGCTGGTGGCAGTGGTCGGCTTCAGGGGGGAGGCGGAAACAGGACCTCTAGGATGCGCTGCTGGGCCAGGGGCACAGTGGAGCATCATCAGAGTTTGCCCTTCATCTCCACAGGGAGCAGCCAGCCAAGTCATGCCAGGGATGGAGTCAGGGCTCTGGTTGGTCTGTGTTCCCTCTGAAATGCCCACCAGTCCTCCCAGTGGAGAGACTGCGTGGGCTGGTGGAGACTCAGGGGAAAGCTGTGGCTGAAGAAATCAGCGTGAGTCACCCACGGGTTGGGGGGGAGGTACTCAAAGCCACGGCTCTGTTTAGATGTGGTCTCCTCTGAAGGCAGTGGGCTGGGTGAAGTCACCTGATTTCTTCTCAGCATGAAACAGACTTGGGTAGGGTACAGTGCCCAGCGTCTGCAGTTAGGGTGACCTGGTTCTGAATATGGCCAACGCCTCTTGGCTACTCGTGAGAACAGAGGTGACAAATGTTACTTTCCCGAGCCCCTACTCCCCTCGGGTTTGAAGTGGAGGCAGGACCCTTATTTCCCAGGGCTACAGGCATCGCGTCCCCTTCCCTATCTCCTGTGACTAGCGTCCCTGGTCATCACTCTTCTGATACATTTTAAAGCTGCTCATCTGTCTGTATCTTGCATTTACCCCATGTACCCATCCACACACTTGTGCACGCACTTGACCTTCTGTGTGATTGGCCCTGTGCTGGGTTCTGAGCATCCAACTGTGAAATACAAATTTAGATTCCTGCCCACACAGAGCTCCGGCCCAGTGATCTGAGAAAACTCTCCAAACAGCACAGGTATATTAAGACCAAAAAAATATATATAATAATAATAATAACAGCTATAAGACAAGATAAAAAATAACAAATAGAAGACAACAGATAGAAACCAGAAGGGGAAGAAGGTTGATCGTGGGAACTCTGATTTGTCCAGTGGTAGGAAGCCCAACCGTTCTTCATGAGGGAGAACTGTCCTCTTGGCTGTGCTTTCTGGACCAAGGCATCTTTATAAAGGAGGGCATTCGTCACTGTAATGGATAATAGGCTTGCTGACAATATTCACGTTTAAAATGCTGAAATGTGCAGGTATGTGGATTAAAATCTGGTTCTAAAAAGGCCCTCGCAGGAAGGAGGATCAGGTGGTCTGTCCAACCACGCACCCTTCTGACGGTTTGGCTTTGTGTTGGGGTAAGGACCGGAGGTGCCCGAGAAATGTCTCACACTGGTTTCTCAAGGGATTCATTTCTTTAATTGTGAAAATAAATAAATGAGCTTATGAGGAGGAAATGGAGACTTTTGTGACTTTAGAAAGGGCATCTTTCATCTCTTCAACTTCTGTGACACGGAAATGCAACGCAGTGTAGGTTCCTGGGATGACATGCGCTGGGGTCACCTTCACTTTGTATTTGTCACTCGGTGAGCATGCACTGTGATGGCAAGTCTGGAGTGCTCCCCCCTCCCTAGGACCCAGTCTTCAGCACCGACAGCCAGACAGTGAATAAGCGTGGAAGGGGAAGTGGGGACCGAGGTGGGGAGGACTTCCTGGTGATGTCAGCGGCCCTGTCGGCGTGCGAGGGCTCTGAGGATGTCTGATGGGGTCAACCACACTCGGTGCTGAGCCTGCAGGCTCATGCCTCACAATGGGGCAGCAGGATGGAGCCCAGGGTGGCCTGTGTCGAACAAAGAAGTCTGCCTTGCTTAAGGGATCAACTCTGGGGACAGAGGCTTTAACCACAAACTCCTCCTTAGGGGAGCTGATGGCCTCTTGACACAAATACAGCCTCAAGAGTGAAAGAGATGTGGGCTCAGTCCCCTTGGCTGTGACCCTCTGGGCAAGTGGCTTTAATTCCTGTGCCCCAGTCTCTTCTGCCGTAAAGATGACATAGAACGTAGGGTCGTTGTGAGAAGTAAGGAGGACAATGTGTGACGGGTCGAGGAGCTGGCTCAGGTGCTACAATGTGCAGTTTCTGCTCCCAAGAAGCCCCCGTGGAGGGGAGGCAGCCCCACCGATGACGCTGGCGGGCCATGGGCATGCTACAGTGCACACGGTGCTACAGAAGACTTCCTGGAAGAGAGGTTGCTCCGGGAGCAGAGGGAGAACCTTGCTTCTCACCTGATCTCAAACCAACCAACCCAGGTTTCTAAGCTACAAAGGATAAGACAGGGCACTGATGACATGATACTGAATCAGGGCACTCCTCCTCCGGAGAAATAGCGCTCTGTATAAGCATTAGTGCATTAATCCCCAGGACATCCTGGTGAGCAAGTTAGGTGTGGCAATACCCAATCCTAAGCTCTCGAGTCACTGCTGTGCAGGAGTCAGACCCACCGGCCTTGAGGAGAGGCTGGGTCCTCAACTCAGGTCACTGGTAGGGAAGAGCCTTTCACCGGAGCAGCAAGCAAGTGTTGACAGTGTCTGCTGAACAAGGGCAGCCTGGGTCTCAGGGGGCCCACAAGGCTGCAGGGAACCTTGGCCTCAGCCTCAGCTCAAAAGTACAAGATTCTGAGTCTTGTGAGCTCCTGGATCTGGGTCCCAAGAATTCCAAGGTCCAATCCTGCTTTAGGAGGAGGTCTGTAGATACCTCTGGAAGTCTGAGTGGGCTGGATCGCCATCGTACCTAAACACGCTGAGTAACTCTGTCCTCCCTCCTCTGAGTCTAAAATAACGTGTCACGAAGCGGTGAGGTAAGTAATAACAACACGGACAGCCCTGACCTTTCTGACCCTGCTGGGATTTGTTTAGCGTTCTGGAGTTCCAAAGGAGCTTTCCTCTTAAGTGGTTTGCTTCTCCACTGCCAAGAAATGTGCTGGTCTGGGCCTCAGTTGGAATTTCCCCGTTTCTTTAGTCCTAAGGTCCCGTGAGATGCTGCTGTTATTTCTACTCCGCGGATGAAGCCATGGAGGCTCTGAGAGACTAGATGGCCGGTTGGCCAAGAGTGAAATGGGGGCTGTGGGCACAGTCCTGGCGCTCCGCTCTTCAATGACACACTCCTACTTGACTTCATTTTCCTTCCCAGGCCGTTCAATAGGACTGTTTGTTAAACACGGTTCCCATTCCTCAGCAAAAAAGGAACGGCATGGCCGTGGGACACTGGAGATGCCTTGTCAATATGGCGGCCATAAGGCGGCTCTGTTAGGGAGAAAGCGCACAGCCCAACTATCCGGGACGTTGTTTTAACTGCTGTGTCTGGTGAGGGCTGAAGTCTCCACAGTTTTATCCTGACTCAATCCACGGGAGAGAGATCTTCGCGGCGACCGCAGCACAGACAGGAAGATCCAGTCAGCACCGAGTAATGCAACGTACCTGGAGCTCCCGTCTGACAGAACGTAACTAGAACCATCTAGGAAGAAGAACCGAGAGTTCTCAAACTGGATGTGTCACAGGCGTGTTTAAACAAAGGGGACCCAGAACTGCTCATCGAGTGCACATGCATCATGGGGAATGACACTACTTGCTGCTCAGTCAGGAAGCTCCGGCGTAGCTGATGAAGAGGCCTGAGGTATGTAACCCGCTGCCAAATGCGGCCTGGCTTCAGGGCTGTGCCCACCACCCCGATGCTCCTGTGATCCGCAACTCCCCTTTCTTTCTTCCTGTCTTGCTGGGCTACACCTCAGATGGCTTCATTGGGGTCTTCTTCCTCTGAGTGCCTTCTCTTTAATGAGTGGAATGTCTTTCTGGGGGTCCACGTGGGGCCCTGAGGCGGGGGCCAGGCCGCAGTCCCGTCCTTGGTGGCTCTCAGACTGGCTGCCACCTGCTGTCCAGAGCTGCCCCTGTGGGGCAGGCGAGTAGATCTGACTCCTCTACCAATAACCTCTCCATGACATCTTGAGCTCATAGCTCTCTGCCGGGTTTGACACCCCACATTTCCTGCGTCTCCTGGATACTTCCAAATGGCTGTGTTGCTAGGACCCCACGCTTAGCACGAGCCCAGCTGTGCCTCTCTCAGCATCCTCCCTACACGTGTTTGTTGCTCCTGCCCTCTCTGTTGGCTAACAATCCTGCTACCCTTTTGGACATTCGGTTTACAAGTGCTAGTCATCCTCCACTCCTTCTTCCTCCCTTCAGCCCTCAGTTGCCAAACCCTGCCAGCTGTGCCTCCACAAGGGCCGTCATTCTTCCCTTCTGCCTATGACTCTTGCCTCAGTCAGGCTCCCATCATCTGTAACTTAATCTCCTGCAAACCCTTCCTCACTGACGTCGTCACCTCATGCCTTATTAATCCATCTCTTGAATTGTATTGGAGTAACTTCCTAACCTCCAGTTGGACTCACCTTATTCCCTCAAAACCCTGCAATGTTGTCTCATGCCTATAGAATAATGGTGGCAAAAATGAGGGTGGTGGTGGTGGGGGTACTGTTTACCGAGTTTTACCACGTGCCAGGGACTTGAAAGTACTTCACATACATCTTAATCAAATTTCAAACATACCAGGGAGGCAATGACAATCATTATCATCAACTTATAGATGAGGAAATTAATAAAATCATGACATTTAACATCTCTATAATGAATCTTTACGCCACTCTCCTTACTGTTATTGTCTACAGCATCCTTCTATTCTCCTGCTAACACACAGTAACCCCAACTGTTACTGACCTCTGACCACCAAGCAGAATAGGCTCTGAATGGAGCGAGCCTGTAGGCTAAAAGGACTCTTCATCATTCTCTGAAATTCTTCTCATTTTTTTCAAGGTGCAGGAAAAACACTACCTTCTCTGCGAACCTCCCATACTTCATCCACTTGGACTTAATTGTTATCAACCTATGAAAATTTGCAGTTTGCAGAATCTGCGCTCATGTAATAGAAATGAGACAGAAAAAAGAAAATTTTCTAAATGACATATGTTACGTGTGTGCTTCCAAATAGCACGTACAATTCAAAAAAGCCACAGGACACTTAGAAAGTCAAATATGTAACTAAGAAGATCCATTTACATGCGACCCTGTTCTTGGAGTCACTATCGCCATCCTGGAACTGGTGAGAAATGTGCTTTGTTATCAGTGCCTGCTTTTTCCAAATCTGACTCTGGGAGACTATGGCAAACTTTAAGAAAAGTAAGAGCTGTGAAACAGAACTATTGGGGAATATCTATTCTTAGCTATTATCCCTTTTCACAAATGAAAAGGTGGTTTTTCAGAGAAAGAGCACAGGAAAAAAAGGAGAAAAGGAAAGGCTTAGAAGTCCAGAAACAAAGGAAATTATATCCACAAGGAAAATGGAAGTTTCACTAGGGAAATACAACATCTCAACTGTGAGCTGGGACTCAAAACAGAAAAAAATGTACTTGAACACTCTTAATTCTGCGACCACAAGGGCATTCTTTTGGAATAAATAGGGTAAATGACTTGACTGAATGACCATCAAGATATCTACTGCCTCCAAAGCCCTATCTCTAAGTCCACGCCCACAGGAGGAGTGGTGGGGAATTCCAATTCTGGGTCTGGACCAGCAAATTTCTGGGGGATGGAGAAGTGAGCCACACATCAAAGTGGCTGTTATCAGAAGTCCATTGAGAACTGGTCACACCTGCAATTCCATTCCTACGACAAATGTGCGATAAGAGCACAAGAAATGCCAAACTGAATTATACTGAGTCTAGCCAACCCAAGGATTCCACATTATCACAGGAACAGAGCCACGGTCCTCCAAAGTTGTGTGCCACGGGGGTGGGAATGTGCAAGTTGGGGTGTGTGTGTGTGAAGGAGGTGGAAATAAATAGAAAATATACGTAAAAGGAAGATTCTCCAAACGTTCCAATGGAAAAAAAAAATTTCTCATTGAAGTGATGCACACATTTACTTGACCCTTTGGGAAAGTTGTTTAAATAATTAAAGAGATGCAAGGTTTCCCCTGACCATTCAATCTTGACCAAGACCTCTGGATACAAATCTTATCTCAGAATGTTTTAAACAAATTACCTGTAATACAGGATGGCAAACAAAACAAAACAAAACAAAACAAAACAAACAAACAAACAAAAAAGCCATTCCTTCTTGTGTAAAAGTAGATACAGCAGGGAAAAAAGAAATCTTTTAGTATCACAGTTTTCCCTAATTCTTTTTTCAGGCTATCACGCAATTTCATGAATATTCCTATTATTCAATGATGCAACTTCCACCCAATTCCTTTTTCTCCTGTTTCATCGAAGGTGTGGCTCAAGTGGCTTCAGCTTCTTCCTGAGCAGACTACTCATCTTCCCGTGGTGGATTGTTTTTCCAGAAAGCCAGCTTCCGTGTTTACACTGAGGGAGGTGAATGGGCTTTAGGGGGGCCATGGAGGTGTCTTTTCCTCTGGCATGACCACCACTGGAAAGGCTCACTTCCCTTCCGGCGCCAACTCACCAGGCCTTTTTCTTCCGCCTGTGCTTGGACTCAATCATGCGTACAATGGCTTCCTCCTCATAGGTGTGGCCACACACTTTATTTTTCACCGGCTTCTTCATTTCCACCTGCAATCAAGGAGACATTCAGCTTTCAGGAATGATAATGATCCACTTCCAGTAACTTCTCCAAGTCACCAATTATTTGGAACTGTTTTTTTCCTCATCTGGGGGCTTCCTGTGTTCAACCTCGCAGTCTCGTGGCTTTAGATCATTGTGGGGGCAGACGGCCACGGAGGCAAATGCAGGTGGGCACCCATGTCAGCTGGCCTGTGAGCCAGGAATTGCTTGACACCCCCCATCCCACCGCACCCCACCCCTCCCATGGGGCATGGTGGACTTCAGTCTTGCCAGCCCGGGAACCTCCCCCATATCCTCCTGGACCTCATCACTTTCCTTTCCTGCCTCCTTACCCTAGATGGGGAATCGAGTTAGAAAGCAAACAGGAGTCTTTTGCCTCTATAAAGCGGATTGCTTGGTCTTTCCGGAAAGGAGGAAGGCGACAGTACCTGAGTAATGGGGCAGATGAAATTGGTCTGACTTTGGGTCACAATCATGTCTTCATCAACTCCTTCTGTCCCATCAGCCTCTCTGTCAGCTTGAAGACCATCTAGAGGGAAGAAGGGAAATCGCTGAGCCTCGTTGGTCTAACACTGTGCCAAGGACAGCAGGGAATGGAAGGAAGGAATGGAAGGAAGGAGGTTACTGCTTTCTCGGGGTCTGTTGGGTGGTAGGCAACCTTGCTAGGCAGTTAGATGCATGTTAACTCTTCTCTTAAGAGAATCCTGCAGGGTAGGATGGATTCTGCCCATTTTTTTTTTAATTTTAAAGATTTTATTTATTTATTCATGAGAGACACACACAGAGAGAGAGAGAGAGAGAGGCAGAGACACAGGCAGAGGGAGAAGCAGCTCCATGCAGGGAGCCCGATGTGGGACTCGATCCCGGGACTCTGGGATCACACCCTGGGCCGAAGGCAGACACTAAACCACTGAGCCACCCGGGGATTCCCGATTCTCCCCATTTTTGATAAGGGAACCGACTCAGAGCAGTGAGATAACTTTTTCAAAGAATTACTTTGTGAGGGAATACTATCCAGTAATCAAGACTGTGGCTGTGGAGTCAGAAGCGCCTAGTTATCTCTTTCATTTCCAGCTGTGAGACCTTGGACTAGCAAGATGCTTTTTTGGTAAAGCCTCTACTTTACAGCTTTGTTGCAAATTTTAAAAGAGAGATTAAAAGAGATGAAAAATGCAGCATGTTTACACAGTCCCTGGCACGAGGAAACATTAAATAAATGGTAATTACGTTAGCTAGCTCTGGGGTTCTCAAACTTTTTGGTCTTGGAACACTTTACTACTTGTAGATATTAAGGACCCCAAAAAACTTGTTTGGGTTATGGTTTATCGATATTTGCCATCGCAGACATTAAGACTGAGGATTTAAAAAATATGCATTAACCAATTCATTAAAAAAAAAAAATGCTGGGGCACCTGGGTGGCTCAGTGGTTGGGTGTCTGCCTTTGGCTCAGGGCATGATCCTGGTATCCTGGGATTGAGTCCTACATTGGGCTCCCTGCATGGAGCCTGCTTCTCCCTCTGCCTGTGTCTCATGAATAAATATATAAAATCTTTAAAAAAATACTACTACTCCTGGGGTACCTGGCTGGTTCATTCGGTAGAGTATCTGATTCTTGATCTCAGGATTGTTGAGTTTGAGCCCCATGTTGGGTGAGTGATTACTTAAAAATAAAATTTTCAAAACAAAACAGAACACAAATAACTCCAGGGGCACCTGGGCCAGCTCAGTTGGAGGACATATGACTCTTAATTTTCACGGTTATGAGTTCAAACCCCATGATGGGTAGAGAGATTACTTAGATTAATAAAACTTAAAAAAAAAAAAAAAACCACCTCCATTATTAAATGTTAACATAAATGATATCTAAAAAACTAAGAGTAATCATATTTTCCAGAACAACAAAAAAGAGATAAAAATGGCCTTGTTTTTATATCTTTGAAACTCTTCTTTACTGTTTGGCTTAATAGAAGATAGTTGGATTTTGAGGGGCACCTGGGTGGCTCAGTCGGTTTAGCATCCAACACTTGATTTCGGCTCAGGTCGTGATCTCTGGGTCCTGAGATTGAGCTCTGTGTTGGGCTCCATGCTCAGCAGGAAGTCTGCTTGAGATTCTCTCTCTCTCCCTCTGCCTTTACCCCTCCCCGTACTCTCTCTTTCTCTATAAACAAATAAATAAATACATACATAAATACATAAATCTTTAAATAAGAAGATAGTTGGATTTTGATATCTGTATATCCATCCAGTCTGTTGTGATAATACGTCACGTAGCCTCTGGAAAAAGTACACTTATGGAAAGAGAGTGAAAAAGACTAGTGACACCTTACTATTGTTAGGAAGATAGTTTGGGCCTCATAGGTACCCAAAAAGGCTCTCAGAGAACCCTAGGGGTCCCACACTTTGAGAACTGCTGAGCCCGTGCATGGTAAAGGTTTTGGATAGCCCATTTGATTCTGAAATCTCCGTTCTTTTTTATTTCATCACAACTTGCTCCTCACTGAGGGCAAACAGATGATGGATGGTTTCTGAATGGGATAATGAGACTGAGTAGCTCCGTGAAAGCCTTTATTTCCAGGGAAGGGAGATGTCCTTTTGTGCAAACATCAAAGATCAATAGCTTTTTAAAAGCAAATGTTGACAGTGTCTTCCTTCCTCTCTTTCCTGCCCCCCCTTTCCTGTCCTTCCACTCTTCTCTCTTCCCTTCCTCCTTTCATTCTGGCAAAATAACATTGACATTAAAAACTGCTTTGTTTTTAACGTGGGAGGAAAACCCCTGTCTCAGGTTCAGATGGTTCTGCACATGTTTCAGTTCCTAGAACTGACAGCCCTGGCCTCCCACCTTGGCCAGATGGAGTGTCTGTCCTACTGGGGGCAGGGAAAGGGCCACAGAGTGCTAGTTCAGGGTCACCCAGTCAACTAATAGCTGGCCCCCAGGCATTCTGCTCCTAATTACTCTGTTTTTTTTTTTTGGTAGGGGTTTCACCTTGTTTTAGCAGACTACTGTTATTTGTATGTCAGCTTGTTGTGTTTTCCTAGAGAAACATCCCTCAAAGCTCTCATTCCTTGAAGAAGGCAGGAGTGGAGACCTCTCAGGCAGAGCACTGGCCACTCAGGTACAGTACCTGGGGCTTTCTGGCTTTTCAAGGACCTGTAGAAATCTGTCTGAGACTTCGAAAGTCATTTGTTGGCTTCAGAATAGGATAACTACGAAACAGAATTAATAAATGCCAAAGGTCAACAAAATATTATGCTAACTTCATTGATTGCTGACTTGGTAATCAAAAATATTTCATTTGAAAGCCATATGTAGGCTGGAGTTAGGATTGAACTTAATAATTCCCAGGGAAGCAAAGAGACATGCTGATAAATGAATAGCCAACTATAAGTTACTTGTAGCCAACCTATTTCCAAAGCCAAACTCTAAAGATATTTTTCAAAATTTTATGTCAGCAATAAAAGTATATTTAATGTGGAGGTTGCCATATTTTAGTATGCTTACTGTGATGTGGGATGGGGCCTGTGAAGAGTTTAGGGACTTCCCAGGACCTGTCTTTGGTATTCACAGAGCAAGAGTTAGATAGACTCCTCGAGGATCCTTCATCAGCCCAGTGGTTGCTCACCATGGCTCAGGAAGGTTGGACAAGGAGCCAAGTCAGCCAGGCTAAGAGCATTCTGTCTCTTTAATTCTTCTAAAGCCTCCTTCTGTGGGTGGCTCCTGGTAATTTCTTACTGTGTGTTTGACAGTCAAAATTAGGGTCTCTCTTTGTCCATTCTTACAGGGTTTATCCTGAACTCATGGCAGATTTTTTTTTCCCTGATGGCAGAAATCTGACTGTATATGTGATACTGTGGAATTCACCAGAAAATCTGGTAGATGAATAACAGAGTTCAGCCAATGTGAAAGGCTGTGGGTTTGTTTCTTATTTTCTATTTTTAAATTTGAAAAGGTAGAGGAAGCAGCAAAGCACAAGGGAAACGCAATGCCGACCACTAGGGAGGGAGGAGTGGGGAACTCAGAACCTGTAGGTGGCTTTCAACATCCGTGATCATGAAAGAAGGTAACAGAAGTAAGACGGAGGAAGAATGCCAACAGTGAGTAATAGTCCACGGACCGAGAGTCTAAAAAGAGAAAGATCCTCAACAGCTAAACCTCTTGAGATAGAACATTTCCTCACCCGAAACCTATATTTATAGAAAGTGATATTAATGTTGGGATCTACGATGTGCTAACAAAAGGTCACATCTGGCAGTAAATATCAGTCACACTTGTATAGTTGATCCAAAGACAAAACCTCTTGATAAGCTTCATAAAAGGAAGATTGGAGAGAAGAATATAGATCACCTAAGTAGAACCACATAAGTTTTAAAACTGAGGTTATCTGGGACGCCTGGGTGACTCAGTGGTTGAGCATCTGCCTTCGGCCCAGGGCGTGATCCCTGGGGTCCTGGGATGGAGTCCCGGATCAGGCTCCCTGCAGGGAGCTGGCTTTCCTTCTGTCTATGTCTCTGCCTCTTTCTCTGTGTCTCTTATGAATAAATAAAAATCTAAAAAAAAACCCCGAGGTTATCTATCCTTAATTGTCTTGTACATCTGAGAAATCTGAAATCTAAAGACATTACAGATTTTGTTCGAAGTTAGGCAGGGGTTTAGTAAATTTAGGTCTAATTTCTTGGTCTGATTAGTCTGAACACAAAAACCAGTGTGTCGGTTCTGGGAGCCACCCTTTCCTCCAGATTATTATGTTATTAATAATAACACCTCAGGTTTACTGACTGCTACACAGCAGCCACTGTACTGAGCATTTTATATACATTATTGTATTTCATCCTCACAAAAATATCCCTGAAGAACAACTCTGCTATTATTATTCCTCTTGTATAGACTGGAAAACTTAAGCCCCACAATAGTTTTAAGGCAAAAGTAGGAAATAGCGATCTTATAATAAAGAAGTAAGTGGATTAAAGCAACTTAGTCATTATTAAAGAGATCACAAAAGTTTTCCTTGTCATAAAGTGAAACACAAGAAAATGAGTCATACTGGGTTCCATATACACACTCAGGGTATGTTGTTAGAAGTACATGGTCCCCGGGGGTGGTGGCAGTAGTTGAGTGTCTGCCTTTGGCTCAGGTCATGATCCTGGGGTCCTGGCATTGAATCCCACATCAGGCTCCCCATAGGGAGCCTGCTTCTCCCTCTGCCTGTGTCTCTGCCTCTCTCTCTGTGCCTCTCATGAATAAATAAATGAAATCTTAAAAAAAAAAAAAAAAAAAAGGAAGTACCTGGTTGGCTGTCAACTTGTGACCTGGTGGGCAAATCTCAAATATGCCCTCCCGTCCCGGCCTGGGCCCAGGGCACCCAAGCAATGGGCTGAGGGAGGAAGTGCAGACAGGAACTAATGTTTCCATAGTCCCCATAAGGGATGTGTCAGGGTATGAGTTAGTAACTTGGTCGTGATTTCTTCGGATGTCATGAAATGAACGGGAAGAGGAAAGAGAAACCATGGAAATGCTTGAAGTGATAACCAAGTATACAATTACAGAATTCTAGAAGTCTATGAATATTTTCCTGTGATGTAAAGTTAGGGGGTGGTGAGGGCATCTGTTGAACCCCGAGATGTGGGTTCATGGTCAGCTAGTTACGACTGGTAATGAAGAGCTAAAGGCCTCTCTGCCTTTATTGTCTCCAATTGGCCGTCATCCTTCTAGATGCTTGCTCAAGCCAAGACTTTTGGATTTATTCTTAATCACTCATTTTCCTTCGTTCTTCACATCTGAAACCATTGGCATGTTCTGTTGACTGGTTCTAAACGATAGTCCCTAAATCTAAATCTAGTAAATCTAGCCCCTTCTCTCGAGTTTTACCATATCCAAACCACTATGGCCTCCTGCCCAGACCTCTGCGGTAGCCTCCTACCTAGAATCTCTGCTTTGACAAGGGTCGTGATGCTCCCATGTGCTTCTCACAGCAGTGCTCACAGCCAACCTCCCTGACCAGTCTTCTCCCCACCCCCACCCCCACCGTGCTCCACTCCGACTGGTCTTTTCTGTTTCTGGAACGTGCCACTATCCAGGCTGTCTTTGGGCCTTTACACTAACACGACTGGAATGTTCTTTCTCCTGATCTTTGCTTTTCCTACTCCTTGTCATTTTGAAATGTTAATTTAAGCGTTATCTCTCTGGAGAGGCCTTCTCAGATGTCCCAGGCTACAAGGGGCCACCCAGGCTTGCTGTCACATTACTCACTTGTGAGGCTGTGACTCCACAGGGCACCAATCTTTACGCACAGCTTTCTCCCATCACCCTCCTTCACTCCCTTGCCCTCCCCATTCTCTTCCCGGAAAGCAGGGACTTCGTTGTCTTGCTCACGGGTGTTTCCTAGAGTCTAAATGTCCTTGGTATGTAGGAGGAGGTGTTCAATAAACATCTGATTAGTAAAGCGCTTCATCTGACAAGGCAAGAGTGGGCATATTTTTCCACAAGGATGTACTGAACGGATTTAACAGACGTGGCAACACATAGATACACACACACACACGCATCCTTGCACAATGATGATTTGATAGCTTTTCAGCAAATAACAGAGAGGACTTCACTCTAGCTTGGGGTGCAGCCCCGGACCCTGAATTACATGTCAAAGGCAGGAAGTAAATATAAGTTTTACAATTATAGTAGGCCGTGTGGTAATTATAAAGGAGAGTCCAGACATGGTCTTGTGGTCAGAAAATACATTTGGTCCTGGCCACACACAGCCCTAGTATTAGTCATTTGTCTGTCTTCAGGCATCCCAAATTTGGCTACCAGTAAGACAGTTTTATGCCAGCTGGGAATAAAAGTTGATTACTGTGTGCTTTTTCAATTAAGCCTGAACATTTTACTAAAAGTTCTTTTCTCTTGAACGTTGGTAACATATGAAGAAAATACTTTACGAATATTTACTGCCTGCTTGAGATGCCTATTGCACTGTCCAGTTTCTTTTACTTGCACTATTCTAGTACAGCCTATTTGGAGAGGCTGAGCTGGTACAGGGAAGATTTGGGGGCCTCCCCTAATGTGCAAAAGAACACAGATTCCAAGTTTGAAGCAGTATAGCTCAGTCGCTACAGAGCTTCAAACTGCTTTTGCATTTCCTGATTGCAATTCTGCAATTTCTGACTATTTCTCCCACACAGTAACCTATAGCTGGGTTGGGAGTGGCCCCACCTGGGAACTGGGGCTGAGACTCTAAGCAGAAAAAGGTGTCAGCAGGCTCAGTCACTTTGGCTTGGAATTTAGGAGCAGCGTGTGTGTGTGTGTTTGTGTGTGTTGTTTTGTGGTCCACTCCCTTATAGAGTTGTTTGTCCAGCATTGTATCTCAGTTTCTTTCTGAGACTGGTGGGCTGCCCTGAATGCTAGCTGTTTGGCTGGGCCAACTTGCCACTGAACACACTGATTCCTAGTTTCCAATAGTCTCTGGCTCTGCTGTGTGTGCCACTTTTACAGAAATAAGATACAGATCATGAGGGCACCTGGGTGGCTCAGCAGTTGAGTGTCTGCCTTTGGCTCAGGGCATGATCCCGAGGTCCTGGGATCGAGTCCTGTATCGGGCTCCCTGCAGGAACCCCGCTTCTCCCTCTGCCTATGTCTCTGCCTCTCTGTGTCTCTCATGAATAAGTAAATACAATCTTAAAACAAAAGATGCAGATCATGACCAGAAAGGGCTTACATAATTAAAGATTTCCAAGATGTCATAACTTTCACAGGATGGCAAGATTCAACAAAGACTGAATGAATACAATTCAATCAGAACACTGGCTAGAACACAATAAGGATCCAATAAATGTTATTCATTATGTGTATACATATATATTTATTTATTATAATTAATGTTACATACTTCAATAATTGGAAATTGTTACTGCCATTATTATTATTTTAGTCACTAGTGTGTGTGAGGTACTGTCCTTGGTATGGGCAAAAAACAGTCCTTGCCCTCAGGGAGCTCAGTCACATAGGACTATGTGTATAGAGTGCAAAACAGTCTGATGAGGATTATGCATATACAAGATACTGTGGGGGAGCAGCTCCTAGGAGAGAACAGGTCTGGGCTCTCTAAGGAGCTCAATACTGATCTGCGTCACTGAGAAGGCTCTTTCAACCTCTATCTCTGATGCAATTCTGCTGCCTCCTTAAATGTGAGCCTTTCATTCAAAGCCACCCCAGGTCAACATTCTAATCAATGTTCTTCCTTTTCAGAGCTGTCATCTATACTCATCTCAGATTCCATGTACTCGGAGAAGCTATCCAATCCAACCCAATCCAACACAGTCCCTGCAGCCAGTCTCCTTTGAAATCCGGTAACACCTGCTGTCTGTACTGTATTCTTAGCTAAAACTTCTTCATTATTCAGTTGTTTCAAGTAGATAGGAATTGTTTTCCAGAAAGCTCCTTGAGGAGAACTGCTGTGTGTTCAAGTCAAGCTGACTCAACTCATGGTGCATTATTGAACACCTGCTCTGTGCCAAACACCATACAAATGCCAGGTGTAGATGCAAAGAGGATTAAGATCAGGTGTGACAGGAGAGACCACTGCAAATACTAAACATTTTGTACAATGAATGTAATAATAATAAATGTGAAATTATAAGTGTGTTTTGAACAAAGTACACAAGTAATCCGGTGGCTCTCCAAAGGGGGTTGAAGAATGAAGAAGAACCTCCAGACAAAGTGATGACCAAGCTAGGTTCTTCTGCTGGGAGGTGTGGTAAGAAGTGGGAACTACTGTAATTAGGAACATGGGCGCTGGAGATGGCCTGCCTGGGTTCAAATCCTAGTTGTATCACTTTATTAGCTGGGTGTTCTTAGGCAAGTTACTTTATCTTTTCTTTGCTTCGGTCTTCTCGGCTGTCGAATGGAACCAATAATCATACCTGCTTCATGGAGCTGTATGAGGATTAAATGAGTTAATCTATGAAGAGTTCTTAGAATGAGGGTTGCCTGGGTGGCTCAGTTGGTTAAGTGTCTGCCTTTGGCTTGGGTCATGATCCCAGGGTCCTGAAACTGAGTCCTGCACTGGGCTCCCTGCTTAGTGGGGAGCCTGTTTCTCCCTCTCCTCCCTGCTTATGCTCTCTCTTCCCACCTCTCTCAAATAAAGAAAATCTTTAAAAAAATAAAAAAGGGAAGTTCTTAGAATAGTATCTGGCAAATAGGTGACAGTAAATACTGTTATGATTATTAATATTATTATTCAGAATTTCATAGAGCTAGCATAAAGTGCATGTGTGCAACATATATGCTCAATTAAGTAAAAATCATGTGCTATGGAATCACCCAGAGAGAAACGACATGACTGTTCAATCCAGGGTTCTAAATGGGATAAATCTTTCCATGGCCCAGGACAGAGTGAGGCCTAAATGAGCTCACTCGTAATTAGCTGACACAGCACTATCAACATCTTCAATTTGCTGTCCGTTTTCACTTCCATGACTCTTTCAACACACTCTCTCAAGATCTTGAAAGTAAACTGAATGAACAGTTTCAGATTATTTCTTCCAAATGAGCTGACACTATTAAGATGGACCCTTCCACATTATCATGTACTTGTTAATTTACCTACTCTTATTTCAGACATATCCTTTGTCTTCAGCTGACATCATGTATTAATTTGCCTCCATTTATTTCGTCAAAATATGTCATGTCAAATAGGAAGGTTTTATTATTTTTTTAAAAGATTTTATTTATTTGAAAGGGGGGTGGTGGGGAGCAGAGTGACAAGTAGACTTGTCCCAGGACCTTGAGATCATGACTTGAGCTGAAGTCAGAAGCTTAACCAACCTAGCCAGCCACCCAGGCATCCCACACCACAAAAAAATGAAGGCTTTAAAATAACAGAACCTATTGCATTGCATTGGTGGGGCAAAAATCAATCAGTCAAGATCTGGTCATACAGTATCCATCTCAAGCCAATAAATACTGAAAATTTCCTCAAACTTTGTACTTGGATTTATGGCTTTGTATAGGATAAGGTTTAATGATCTTCTCTAGGTTACCAAGCAAGAGCAGGGAATCTAACACACATATTCTATTTGTTTGTTCTGGGCGATTAACTAGAAAACCAAAGGATAGGGAAACCCTGACTTGTCGGCACTGAGAGGGTCTACAACTCTCAGTTATTTAGATCCGTGGTAGAGTACAAAGCAAGCGCAAATCAGAAGGCGAGAAATCTCATTCGGGCTCATCCTATGTATTCTTATTTTAGAGGGCTGGAAATATCACTCATCCAGGCACCTAAGACGGTATGTGCGATTTGTTTGTGTGTATCCTTTCCTATCTCTGTCTTTACACTAACTTCACTCCGTCTCCTCCCCTCCATTCTCAGTGCAGCTGTCCTTTTTTTTTTCTCCAAAAGATTTTATTTATTCATGAGAGACACAGAGAGAGAGAGAGAGAGGCAGAGACACAGGCAGAGGGATAAGCAGGCTCCATGCAGGGAGCCTGATGTGGGACTAGATCCCAGGTCTCCAGGATCACGTCCTGGGCCGAAGGCAGGCACTAAACCGCTGAGCCACCCAGGGATTCCCAGTGCAGCTGTCCTAACTCAAGCCCCTAGCCATTTCTTATTTAGAATATGGCAAAAAGTTCTCTATTCTTTATTCATCTTTCTGCCTCAGCCTCTCCCCAGTCTAGTCCCCCTACTCCAGGTAGTCATCTTTCTAAAACCATGGACTCTTAAATGTGGCAAGACTTCATCAGCTGGTCCAAAGCATCTTGGTCTCCTTCTGCAACCCACCTCTGTCGCATCCGCATGTCCACCCCAAACCAGTGACTGCCCACACTTGTCATGCTGTTCTGCGCATCTGCTAGCCCTTCACTGATCTACTTCTGACCACTCTTCAATACTCAATGCAAGTATTTCCTTGGTGAAGTCCCAACACAAAGGTGATCCCTCCTTCAGCTTCCCTAGTGTCTTTGTACATACTGTGATCATTTGTTTCCTTCTCTATCTTCCTTTCACACTGAATCCCTTTAAGGGATGGAACTCTGTCTCAATAAGCCAAGCAAGGTGCAAAAACTTAATAAATATGTTCAGTGAATGGTCAGTTGCTAAAACAAGAGAATGCTTTGACTATCGTTACATAGAAATTGATAAGATGAAAGCAGTGAAGAAGACTGTTTTGAAGGCTAATATTGTGGAATAAGACAACCTGGTTCTTGATTGAATTACTAATTTTCTAGAAGGGAGCCAAGTGACACTGCCTAGAATCATGCCACTCTACATTTTCTGCTCCGATTCTGTGCAAAAGCAAATTACCAAAATGCAAGCTGATAGAGGTCATATTCCAAGAAATGAATTATTCCACGTTATGCCTTTAGATCGGTTCTGGTTCTATTTGCTCTAAGCCATCTACACTGATAGGAAAGTATGATAATCAGTCATCAAAAATGTGAAAATTATCTTGCATTTGTTGAGCTTACCCAGGTCGGGCAGAGTGTATGTGCAGTGATGTTCCAGTAGAGCAGTTCTTATAACAGAAACACTGGGGAAATCTCCTTATCTGGCAGACTAAATTTAAGTGAACTATGGCATCACTACTCACAAGATCTGATAGTAATTGCAAACAATCTTCACCATCGGAAAACACTTATGTTATAACATGAGGTGGAAAAAATGAGATCCAAACTGTATATGTAGTATGCTTAATTACTTTTTTAAGAAAATATTTTATTTATTTACTTGAGAGAGAGAGAGAGCACAAGTGGTAGAGAGGGAGAAGCAGGCTGCGCATCAAGCAGGGAGCCCAATGCGGGGCTCGATCCCAGGATCCTGGGATCATGACCTAAGCCAAAGGCAGCCTCTTAACCGACTGAGCCACCCAGGAGCCCTGATTGATTGGTTACTTTTTTAAAAGGGGATATAGACAAAAGACTGAAAGAAAATGACAAAATACTGTAGCCCATTGTGTCCAGTTGATATTAACTACTGTACATGTGAGCTGACGGTACAGGGATCAATGGGGATAGCTAAGATTTCTGAAGAATAATTATCTAGCTCTTCCTTTCCATATCCAGCACTCTTCATGAGACCAAATAATACGTATAAGTAGGGCTGACAGCAATGGGGATGGGACGGATGTTTATTTGATTTGTCAAACTGAAACAAATTATGAAATCAAGTCCAGAGATCATAACATTAAAAAAAGGAACTTTAGAATTTATCCTTGCTCAACTTTAAAACTGCAGAGTTTCAGTTTTGGGTAACACAGGGACTATGACACCATTTCTAGCCCTAGTATTTTCTAGATGTATTATCCTAACATTTATACTATCTCAAACTTGTCTGCTCCCCTACAAGGCAATACATCGCAATTTAATTTCTTTTTTTTTTTTTTAATCTTTTTTTAAATTTATTTATGATAGTCACATAGAGAGAGAGAGAGAGAGGCAGAGACACAGGCAGAGGGAGAAGCAGGCTCCATGCACCGGGAGCCCGACGTGGCATTCGATCCCGGATCTCCAGGATCGCGCCCTGGGCCAAAGGCAGGCGCCAAACCGCTGCGCCACCCAGGGATCCCCTAATTTCTATCATATCTTTTCCCCATGGCCTCTCATTTCAGAGCTCCAGACAAAACAATAACAAAATACCTGAATAGAACAGAAGGCTTTAATGTAGAATAAAGCTAGTGCTAATACCATACTTTGTTTTATAAAGTTTCTTAAAATTAAATGACACATTTTTATCCCCCCAAGGATAGAAGGTAAAGAGCCACTGAAGCCATCCATTTAGCGATAAAGCTCAGAAAGGGAAGCTCTTGTGTCACTAAGTGAGACCGGGCCTAGAGTTGGGTCACATACCTGACTCCACAGGATTACTCAGCGTGGTCATTACAAAATGCCACAGAATCTTGGTGATAATTAAATATGCTTACTTTTTCTTACCACTTGCATTTTTAAAAGATTTATTTTACTATTATTTATTTATTTATTTATTTATTTTTAAAGATTTGATTTATTTATTCATGAGAGACACAGAGAGAAGCAGAGACACAGGCAGAGGGAGAAGCAGGCTCCTCTCAGGGAACCTGATGTGACACTCGATCCCGGGACGCCATGATCACGCCCTGAGCCAAAGGCAGGCACTCAACCTCTGAGCCATTCAGGCATCCCAACATTTTTTTTTTAAATAAAGATTTTATTTATTTGGTGGAGAGAGTGAGAGAGAGAGAGCAAGCGAGAGTGAGCATGAGTAGGGGGAGGGGCAGAGGGAGAAGCAGACTCCCTACTGAGCAGGGAGCCCGATGTGGGGCTTGATCCCAGGATCCTGAGATGATGACCTGAGCCAAAGGCAGATGCTTCACTGACTGAGCCATCCAGATGCCCCCTTTTTACTTGCCTTTGATGAGGATATCAATATTTATTTTTGATACATTTAAAGATTCTTCATTATGATGGCACAATGTAGTCATGTTAAAAAAAGAAAGAAAGAAAGAAAGAAAGAAAGAAAGAAAGAAAGAAAGAAAGAAAGGAGAATGATCCCCAAAGTGCACTCAGTATGGAAGAAATTTAAAAAGGTCAGAGCCTGAGGGTCCAAATCTAGTGAGGCTTAACAATGCTGTCAGCAACAAAAGTCAGCGAAGCCACCCAAATGTAGCTCAGCTCCGCAGCTTGCTGAGTGCTCAGAGCCAATCAGGGCAGGGCTACCCAAGCTTCCAACAGTAATGAATCCATAGACGCTCTGGTCGGCCTGGACATCTGTTTTTAGTTTTCAGGGTCTTGTCTGAAGTTAGTCTAACAGAAAACATACCAAAAAAAAAAGGCTGCCAAGTGGAAAGAAGTAAAATGAGATGGAGGGAGAGGGAGAGAAAGGGAGAAAGAAGAGGAGGAAGAAGGTGGGGAGGGAGGGAAAGGGAGAGAAGAAGACAAGACAAGAAGGAAGAAGCTAAGGGATGTGGGAAATCCTCAATACCACAGGGCCCAAGGACAGGCACCTCCGCTACCATACCCTAGCACCAAGGCTGGTCTGTAAGGCTTCCTTCCTCCCACTCCACCCACCACCCTTCACTTTCCACCCACTTTCCAACCTTTCCCACATGCAAAGGAAGACATGACTTCAAAATCAGGATCAGCTTAGGACATAGCTCTTGTGAGTGTGTACAATACATCTGAGTCATTTGTTCATTTTGTAAACATGAAGAAATCACACTTTTAAAACTTCCTCCTTCATGACATTCATAGCACTTGACAGAATGCTTAGCATGGAACATTGACTCTTTTCCTTATCCACACCCAAAGTGTCAAGAGGGACAGACTTGCTTTCTCACCCAGAGCTCACATCCTCCAGGGCAGGTGACAAGAGGGAGCATGACAGGGGGACACCTGGGTGGCTCAGTGGTTGAGTGTCTGCCTTTAGCTCAGGGAATGATCTCGGGGTCCTGGGATCGAGTCCAGCATCAGGTTCCTGCTTCTTCCTCTGCCTATGTCTCTGCCCCTTTCTCTGTGTGTCTCTCATGAATAAATAAGTAAAATCTTAATTAAAAAATAAGGGGGAGCATGACAGGGAGGCAGAAGCAGGATGCACAGTAGCTGTGGTGTCTATGAATGTAGGCCGAGCCACAGAGGAGCGCAGAGAACTGAGGAGCAGCCCAGGAGAGTGTTCTACTAGGGACATTGCCTTCCTCTGGGGAGTCTTCTCACTCAGAGGCCCCCAAGCCCCCCACCCCAGACATTTACACATCATCGGTAATTATCTGTTTACGCCACTGTCTCTCCCACTGATCCATAAACAACTCAGAAACGAGGACCACTTCTGTTCATCTCTGCATCCCTAGTTCGTGGTGCATGGGAGGGGCTGTGTCAGGACACGAAATCCAATCTTAAGGGGCCCTTGGTGGCTTAAAAATCATTCTGCTCACTGCCTAGCTCTTCTGCAGAGAAGGGTTTCTATGCACAACCTAGAGAGGAGTTCTGTAAGGCTTGGACTTCAGGACGGTGGGTCAAGTCCAGAGGTAGGTATCACTTGGCTCTGTCATCAATTGAAGGATAGGTGTTAAATTTCCTGCAGACTATCGCTCTTGATGTCTATTTATTAGGACAGAGTGAAGATGAGATAAAATGTTTTGCCCTCATTAGAGGAAAAAAAAAACCCTAATAATGCATCAAGACAGTAACAAAAACACCTTACGTAAGGAGATCGTTTCTGAAAGCACAAAGCAGGGTGACTGGATGATCTTGGTTTTCACTTTCAAAGCCCGTGGAGGGGTGGGGAGCAAGTCTTTGCACTCCTGTGTACAACCCACATCCATTCATAAGCTCCAGAAGATTGCATTAAAGTGAGTGAACGAAGAGAGTGGCCAGCAGTGACAAGACAAAGGAAGGAAGGAAGAAGAGTAAGAAGAGAAATGAAAGCTCTCGGGACTTGCTTTACGAACTCGACAGGAAAATACAAAGATCTCAAACAACTCCCTTTCTGAGCTGAGGATGCTGCTGCTGGCTTACAGCCACACCCTCCTGCCTGGAGTGGGGGGTCTAATCTAGATCGGGGGTGAGTGGTGAGAGACCACCGAAGAGTGGCTTGTATCCTCCCCAACATTGCAGGACAAACCTATGTGATGGCTGTTCCATTTCTCTGACTACAATTTTCTTCTTCAGCTAAAAAGGTCTCTTAAGACAAAAGAAGGGGCACCTGGGTGGCTCAGTTGGTTAAGCATCTGTCTTTGGCTCAGGTCATGATCTCGGGGTCCTGGGATTGAGCCCCACATCAGGCTTCCTTCTTGGTGGGGAGTCTGTTTCTCCCTCCCCCTCTGCTCTTTCCCCCCACCCCCAACTTGCGATCTCTCTCTCTCTCTCTTTCTCTCTCTCAAATAAATAAAATCCTAAAAAACAGAAAACAAAAGAAAACCACGGTGGGGCTACTTGTTGGGTGACTGGAGAAGACTCTCACTCTGACATCCTTGACCATGAGCCTCCCCAGGGAAAAGGTAGCAGGGGATTCAAGAGCGAATAAAGGAGGCAGCCTCAGAACACATCAAGGAGGCAGAGAAATTATGTAGGGGAGGTAATGAGCACACTAATTATAGGGGTCATCACAAGGCGCAATGGAATGAAATTAAGGAAAGGAAAATGTTCATTGTCAGGAAAGACGCTGTTGGGCCCACTGGGGGAGAGGTGTTTCCTGTAGTCTTCACACAGACCGGAGGCCATTCATCTGAACGAAGTTGGTTCAAAATGAGCTAGAAATTATTGAGAGGGAATTTTATTTTTGTTACCAAGAGACTAGGTTACTTGATGACACACAGAGGCCTCTTGTATCTAATTTTATCACTGTTCTCTCTTCTAAATTAAATAGTAAAATAGCAAATGATAAAAAGGCCTATGACTATTTCATTCCAGAAATATGATTCAACATCTAAGGAGATCAAAACTGGCAACACAAGAACAAGTAAGAAGAATGGAATAGAGTCAGACATGCTTCAGTTTACAAGGGATTTACAGAGGGGATCTAACTAAAAGGGAATACTAAAGATAGGGCTTGTTTCTCTTACTTTCCAGAACGAGTTCAGTTACTGGATTTTTCGGAACTCATACAAAGACGCCAATTTAGCCTCATCACCATCAGTCAGCGGGAAGGAGCATTAGCTTTCAAAGTTGAACCCCAGTTTCATAATGACATCTAGTACCATCCTCAGAGCAGTTGGGTAGCTGAAACCTGGAGCTCTGAACAAGGTGAAAAATTAAGCCAGAAAAGCACTTTATTTCTTAATTTTTTTTTAGATTAAACAAATTTATTTATTCATGAGAGACACACAGAGGAAGAGACATAGGCAGAGGGAGAAGCGGGCTTCCCTGTGGGGAGCCAGACGAGGGACTCCATCCCAGGACCTGGGGATCATGCCCCAAGCCAAAGGCAGATGTTCAACCACTGAGCCACCCAGGTGCCCCAAGAAAAGTTATTTTACTTATTAATGGGGGGGGGGGGAGGGCGAGAGAGAGAGAGAGAGAGAGAGAGAGAGAGGCAGGCAGAGACATAGGCAGAGGGAGAACCAGGCAGGGAGTCTGATGCGGGACTTGATCCCTGGACCCGGGATCACACCCTGAGCTGAAGGCATCCCAAGAAAAGCATTTTAGAGTCAGGTGTTCTAATATTACTTGGTATTTTCCCAGTATTCTTACTATGTAAATGCCTCTTCAAAGGTGTGCTATGCAGAGGGCTTGTCTGCTTGCTTCCTCCGCCAGCCACCCACCTGCCACCACTGAGTGATGTCCACCGTGTGTGGTGGGCCCTGTGCACACCAAGGTCAGTAGGACAGAACCCATGATCTAAGGGGCTCACCGTCTATTGCTGGGATAGAAAGTGCCATTCAAATCCGGTGGGCTACGTTCTGTGAGCTTCAGGCATGGGCTCCAGAGGAGAAAAAGCAATGCTCAGCAGGGTGGGGAGCTCCTGCCAGGTCCACAGGCAAGAGATTAAGGTGCAATTTGGACAACTCAGTGTGGGCTCAGGAACACCGGGGGGAGAGGAAACTGGGAGCGGATGGGACACAGGCAGATCTGAATGACACAGATGCTGCTAAGCTGAGACCCTTCTGCAGCAGCAAGGTGTCAGGGCACTTTTGGAAATTTATCCTCTCTGTATGTGAATTATGAACATGTAATATTTTTAACAAGATCTCAGGGTAAGTCATGTCTGGTGATGAGGTGCTCTGTGCCCTCCCCAGTTTGTTGGCTCGTCCTTGTCCTTCATATCAACTATAAATGCAGGGCTAGAGCTATAAAGAGAATCCTTTAAAAACCTTTGGTCTGATTTCAGATCCGAAGATGTCTTAAGCACTGTGATGGTCTGATCCGATCCTAATCAACAAACCTTTTCTATAAACATGCAATTTCACCCTACATACTCTATTACTCCTGTAATACATTTATTACAATTCTACTACTGACTACAGACATTGTATTTTGAAAGGACAGACAGCCCACAGGCAGATTTAAAAGGAGTTTACGACACTCAGGATTTTATAATGCAGGCTTTCATCTTGTACAATATTAACTATATAATTGCTAACTTGATTTTTCTTTCTTTTCTGTATTGCTTCTGAGACTCTGATGGAATGTTTGCTGCCATTGCTAATGAAATTCAGAGAAGGACCATTGGTTTTTAACTCCGCTTGGGAATTTTGATGCAATAGATGTTTGCACATTGCTGTCAGAACAAGTAAGATTCCTTATTCCTAAGTGCAAAGGGGACGTGGCTTTTCAGAGGAAAAGAGAGCAGAAAAGTCAAGCAAAGGGGACTTTGGGAAATTTGGCAGGAAGAAACTTTTGGGTTCTGTTGATCTGATTGTATAAGAAGTATTTTCAAGAGCTTTTATATAATAGGTAAATTTTTTTTCAACCAACATCTAGGGTAGAAAGACACAATGGCTCCAAGTCAACTGTTTGCCAATTATAAGAAAAGAGCCCTTTGGTGGAAAGTGCATGGGAATGACTGGAAGTTCCCACCTCTGCCACCAATCAACTAAGTGACCTGGGAGGTTGTGCCACTTATATATTGTTTTTGACCTTGTTCTCTCTACTACCTGATAAATAAGGGGATAAGAATAGGAGGGAGGGTAGACTCTGTAGTCTCAAAAACCTATTCCAGTTTTAAACCCTTCATTCTTACAATCTATCAGAGTTTTACCCACAGAGGAATCAGACTATGTTTAAACAAATAAACAAAAAAAGGTTTTATTGAATATTGAGGTCATCAACTCAAATGACTTCTCACACTGATCTGAAGGCTAACTTGTGCTTTTAAGAGTCGATCTATTTGCAAACCAAACTTGCACAACATCTGATTTACGCTACAGAAATATATGGCCAATAATAACCTAGCAAATAAAATTTGGATTTCAAGTGATGAAAACATGTTTCACTATGACCAATCTTAAGTATAAATTGAGCAACAGAGATGGTCACCCAAGTATAGCAGGTAGGTGCAATGTGGTTATTACTAACATTTTGAAAACTGTGTTCAGGAAACCTTATAATCACGGCGTTATTTTACAAGAGTCAATGGACTACAAAGAAGAATTATGTTCAGACCCGTCATTCACTTAAAGGAAGAGGATGGTTGCAAGTCAGCAACAGTAACAGAAATTAAATCGGTGGCTGGAATATGCTTTCCCAGTGAGATGAAGCAAACATCTTACTGAGCCATGGACTCTTACCTTACAGCAAAACAGTTGCCTGTTCTTTTCATTCCTCATTATCGCAAAACCCTCATATAGACTAACCCCATTTATCTAAATTATGATTATGTTTTCAAAGGCTTGTAGGAACTAGTTGCAATCCATGCAAACTCATCATCTTACAAATATTAACTGGTCCATCGGTCACTGAAAAGGGCAAGAAGATCAGAGGTGGGGATAGCACTGTATGTAGATGGCCAAATCATGGTAGTAATCAGGGCAGACGGTTCCCTTAGCTTCCAGGTGACTTGCTGGTGTAAATGTCTATGTTGTCAGCAGGACCGACAGTTGAAAAATATGAAAGAAACCACACACTGGAGCCAGTGTTTTTCTTGGAACTACTATTTAAAGATGCACCAACCTGGAAGCCCAACATAGTCCCAAGTAGACTAACATGTGGCTTACAAAGAATTTTCAAACGAGGAACTCTCATCCCCCAGAAGAGCAACCTGCATGCAGCTAATATTTAATCCTCCATGTTCCAGATGGTAAAACGTCATCTGTGGCCAATGAAACTGTATTACTGACCATGTGAATTCCCTGGTGGGCTGCTTCTCCCATTTTTGCTCCACAGTGGTTTCACTCAACAAGGACCACCAGTATCCTTCTCACTGCTCTGAGTCCATGCTGATCCTTACCAGCCTTCCACTGCATGTGCATGTGACCAGACGTCCCCTCTGCCCCCCACCCTGCTTCTGACTGAGGCCATGTGCAGTGCAGAAGGGGCTGGAGCTCAGAGCCATACCTGGGGAAAGTCCTGCTTACCCCTGCTGTCTGACCTCTGGCAAGTCACCACTAAGATCCATGAGCCTTAGTTTCCTCATCTGTAAAATGGGACTGTTCTAAGGACTGAGTATTGAACTGAGTGCGGACTTTAATTTAATCAAGTCATTGATTATTTCATGTACTCAGCCCACAATAAAGCACTGAACAGCTCCTGTTCCCTATATTCTAAGATATTGGATGTGTCTGCTTTTGCTTTCTGCTTCAATTCTGTCTTTTGTATCTTCTTCAAAACCATTTCAGTGACCCATTCCTGCTGGCTTTGGGGTCCCGCCATCCTTAACTTTCTCTGTCCTCCTCCCTGGGCTACCAGGTGCTGTGTGATAATATATGGCCTCGCCCAGCTGGTTATTTTCCTAGTCTTGGCTGTTTATTTTCTTGCTAGACCGTCAGCACACACGGAGCCATAAATGATGTTTTCTGAGGATCTATCTCCCCCAGTGCCACCACATTATCTGTGTAGATGGCACATCAACCTACCTACCTACTTTGAACTTTCCCCTTTGGTGAAGCAATACCTGGTTCTCAATACTTAAACACCCTAAATCATTAGTAACTCTTTTTATACATGGCATATGCTTATCTTTCTTTTCTGAGCCTTCCTCTTTTCGTTTTCACTGGGTCACGTCACCATGTCAATGATCTACCAAATAAGCGATCTCTGGTCATTTTCCACTTGTCCTTTCTTGATCATAATTTGGATGACTGCCAGAGCTTGTGTGGCCCCCTCCCCACCGGCTCTCCAGCCCCCCTGGCCTGTGGAATAGTCCTCATTTTGCTCCTCTCTTTGCTTACTTACAGAGAAAAAGGGAAGATTTTAGTTGCCTCATGGAGAGACAGCATGGATTCAAATCCTGCCTCCCTCAGTGCCTCTCTATTATTTCATCTGCAAATGGGAAAACACCACCTGTCTGGAAGGGCTGCTTGGAGGATAGGAATGTTTTACGTAGAATGCTAACCACGGGGCTTGGCACATGGCAGCAGTCAAGAAATGAGGACGAAGTGTTTTCTTAACCCTTGGGAGCTACCTCCTGCCAGCCAGTAGCTCCGTCATGCCCCTTCCCAGTCCTTACACCGGTGATCGTTTTGAAGGGTTGTCCTCCCTTTCGAGATCCCATATCATGACCTCCTCTGCAGGACAAAACATGTTCAAGAACTTCATCCACTGCTTCAAGACTTTCTTCTAGGTTGCTTCAAGATATTTCATAGTCTTTTTTGGCCAAATCCTCTCAAGGACACCCTGCTCACCACTCTCTAGGCCACATCCTTACCTCTAACGGCCTTATTTCTAGATGTCTTTGAAGGGGTACCTGGGTGGCTCAGTAGGTTAAGCATCTGCCTTTGGCTCAGGTCATGATCTTAGGGTACTGGGATGGCGCCTTGCATTGGGCCCCTTGCTCAGCAGAGAACCTGCTTCTCCCTCTCCCTTTGCCCCCCACCCCATGCTCAAATAAAGCAACGAACCAACAAAAAAATATATATTTGAAATGCGAACTCCCAAGTAAAACCTTTTCTGACTAAATATAATGGACACGGTTAGATTCCGACCTTTGAGAAAAATAATTCTACTCCAGCATGGGGAGGGAGGAAGAACTCTGGCCCGATCAGGAAACCTGCTCCCAACTCACTATGTGACCAGAGCCAAAGCATTTCAACTTCTCTAAGCCAGGGAGGTAGACTGGGTCTCTCCGAGCTCCTTCTAGCCTGGAAGGTGAGATTCTCTGAATGCAGTGATTCTCTGAATGTGGTATACACTGGTCCTCTCTCTCCTCTGCCCATCACTGTTGTTTTGCTGCTGCGATACCTTTTAGGTCCCTTACCCTCGGAGGCTCTTCTCAAGGGCAGAGACCATTATCTGGGTAACTCACTTAGCACAGCCTGGAGCACTCGCTGTGCTACAGACAGTACTTAACGCATGCATTTAGATGACAATGATCAAAGCACCTCCAGTGAGGCACAGACAGCTGCCACCAGATGACTCAGACCTCTCTGCAAAATGGCTTAATTTAGCACCCTTTCAGTTGTCTAAAGAACAGACTCTAAGAACGAAGTGAACTGAACACCCTTTAACTAATGTAACCTCACAATGGCCCTTTAAGGTCAGGAGTTTTTATCTCTAGAATACAGATGAGAAAGTACAGACAACAGACAGCCTCATCCGTTTCTCCTGAGTCAACAGTGGACTCAGGGGCCTGAGGGCGTAGTGGAAAAAACCAAGGAGTGACAGTGAGGAGATGTGAGTCCCAGGCCAGCCTCTGCCATTAACCATGTGTATGATCTTGGAGGAAGCTCTTTTCAGGCCTCATTTTCCTCATCTGGAAAATGGCCTTGGGCAGCAGTTCCCAAGCCTGGCAAGGCATCAACACCACCAGGAAAACTATATTAGAAACAAATCTGCATTCTCAGGTCCACTCTTGAAAATTCCTTCCTTCCTTCATTTATTTCTTTGAGATTCTTATTCTATAGGTCTGGAGTGGGGCCAGGACTCTATTTTCTGTATATGTACCTCCCCAGCTCCCAGCCCCCAATATGAGAATGAGGGCAGCAATAAGTGCCTGACACCAGAGTTGCAGTTCCATGTCTCACTCAGACAACATTGTCCCTTCTCAGTTCCAGATCCCATTAGATTGTCGTCTTTGCTCCCTCTTGAGGAGAACCCAAACTGGACTATTTCCAAGCATATTGCATGGTAGCTTAGCACATTCATGAGAACCCAAAGAATTTTGAAATCAAAGGTTGGTTCATACGACTTCCAGGGCAAGAAAGAGGTAATCTTATTTTGATAGAAATCCAAGTGAAAGTGTGGGAACTCCCCCCTGAACAAGCTTCTTGTAACCGAACATCGGGCAATGATGAGAAGGGGTCAAGGCAGTAGCCTTGCTATACAGCCATTTGCAAAGCTTCCTTTAAAAAGAAAATCTATAATATACTTGGCTTTGCTTGACCCGAGCTTAAAGATTCAGTTAAAGTCTTATGAACAAGTTGGGAGGCCTGGGTGGCTCAGTGGTTGAGCGGCTGCCTTTGGCTCAGGTTGTGATCCTGGAGTCCTGGGATCGAGTTTCACATTGGGCTTCCCGCAGGGAGCTGCTTCTCCCTCTATGTCTCTGCCTCTTTCTATGTGTCTCTCATGAATAAATAAATAAAATCTTAAAAAAAAAAAGTCTTAGGAACAAGAGAAGCAGCCACCTAAGAACCTGTTTGCTTGTGTAACACAAGAGTTCTCGTCTATTGAAAGCTCACTGTGTGTGCTAGGCCCTACACTAGGCATTCACACATATTGCTTCCTTTCATTGACACGACTCTGCTGCAAGTACTTTTTTTTTTTTTTTATAATGCTTTTTTGTTGTTCATGAGACACACAGAGAGAGGCAGAGACATAGGCAGAGGGAGAAGCAAGTTCCTCACAGGGAGCCTGATGTGGGACTTGATCCAGGATCCCAGAATCCCACCCTAAGCCAAAGGCAGACACTCAACCTCTGAGCCACCCAGGCATCCCTGTTGCAAGTACTATTACTGACATCTTACTAAAACCTAAGTGCACAGAGCTAAACAAACGCAGGTATGTTTGTCTCCAGAAATCATGCAATATTACAAACACGACCTTAATATCTAATGCACCTAATGCCAAAATTTCTAGAAAACCAAACAGGCAATAACAAAGCTCAGCAAGTTTGCCAATTTTGGAAGACTCTGTGAATTGGAAACAAAAGGATGTCCTTTACGGAATTCTCAAATGTGCTCTATTTAGGGGAATTTTGGCAAACGGGAAGAGGCTAATAAATATAACTGAGAAAACTGGACTCCAACTCCCATTCTTGATGTTGATTTGCTGTGTTTGGGCCCTTGAAAAGTCAGTTTTCCTATCTGGTTGTGGGTTCCATATCAGCAGAGTGAGGATGATAGGAGCTACTCACAAGGCGAGGATGCTGTGAGATTAAACAGTTTATGTCCACAAAGCAACTCTGATCTCCTTAGAGAAAGGTACCAAACAAATGGGTACAGAACTCTTGCTCACCCTTGCAAAGGCTGTACTGACTGAAGCTTGTAAGAGGCACCTTGGAGACTAGATTTCCTCTACTGTTCTCTGAACTTTCTGAATTTTTAAAAAAGATTTATTTATTTATTTATTTATTTATTTGAGAAAGAGAGAGTGCAAGCAGGGGGAGGCGCAGGGAGGGAAGGAGAAGCAGATTTCCCCCTCAGTGGGGAGCCCAATGCAGGCTGGATCCCAGGACCCTGAGATCCAGAACTGAGCCAAAACCAAGAATTGGACACTTAACCAACTGAGCCACCCAGGCACCCATGAACTTTCTAAATTTTACCCCTGCAAATGAATTTGTGATTGCAAATAGTGGGCCATCCTATCCACTGCAACTGCAACTCTGCTGTTGATTGGAATCTGAAATACTGCAAGCTTGTCTTAAATTCCTTGCAGGAAAATTTGATTCTCAAACAGTGAAGTATGTTCTTACAATGTGGTCTTATTTTGAAGGTAGTCCTCAGTCTGTGCTATTATAAAGCATTAATTAAAGTGTATAGGGGCACTTGGGTGGCTCAGTTGCTGGAGGGTCTGCCTTTGGCTTGGTCGTGATCTCAGGGTCCTAGGATCAGGCCCCACATCGGGCTCCCCACTGAGCGGGAAGTCTGTTTCTCCCTTGCCCTCTGCTGCTCCCCCTGCTTGTGCTCTCTCTCTCACTCAAATAAATAAACCCTTTTAAAAAAAGTGTATAATAGGAGCTCAATTGTTTTTTGTTAAAAAGTAAAGAAAATACGTATTTTTTTAAATGTTAGAAGTAGAGAATTTATAGTTTTCATCGGTTGCTGAATTTTCCTACCTCACCTGAGGTTACTCTTTCCTATTACACAGCACTTGACATTTACACAGTGTTTTACGATCTGTTTACTACCTGATATTCATGGGCACCCCCTTTGAGGGAGGGCCCCGGGGCCTGATAACTGCTTTGTAGGTGAGGAAATAGAGAAATCTAATAACTTGTTCAGAACTGTGAGAACCTTTCTCTTTTTTTTTTTTTTTTTTTTTTTTAAAGTACTCTCTACACCCAACATGGGGCTGGAACTCATGATCCTGAGATCAAGAGTCATAGGCTCCAATGGCTGAGCCAGCCAGGAGCCCCAGCACCTTTCTCCTTCATATATGACATTTACCACCTCTTCCAGAGATTATGTACAAACACAAAAACTCGATGCATGAAGGGAACAAGGTTTGGCCTTCTCTTTGAGTGGACTCAGTATCACATTACACCTGAAAAGAGCCTGGGGTCATCTGGTGCAAACTGTGCACTTGGCACACGGGCCCTGGGAAGAGGTGAGGCCGCGGCTCACTGGATCCAGTGTCAGGGTGCCCCCTGCTCATCCAAATCTGTGACTCACAGATTCCCAAGTCAACTGTACCTTCTTGTTGGGATGGGCAATTCTGAAGGGTTAGAGCTACATTCGGTTTTCTGTAGCACTTGCTACGCACATGAGGCTTCAGAAATGAACCACTAGATGTGGCACTGAATTTAGAGCTTTTTGGATGACAGCTTACCATTCCACCCATAAACTCCTCAGACCTTTAGAGTTGATCTGTATTTTTCTTTTCTTTTCTTTTTTTTTTTTTTTTTTTTGATCTGTATTTTTCTGAGGCTTGCCTCAGAGGTTTGAGAATGGGTGGTGGTATAGATTTCCACACTTCTTTATAGTGGATCAAAAGCTAGTTCTGTTTTCTCCTCTCATGAGAAGCTTTATTTCCACTGGTCTGAAAGCCACATGCTCTGAACACTTAGAGCTGCCTTTCAGCACCCCATTCCTTTTTTTTCAGCACCCCATTCCTAAGTCCCTCCCCTACTTTCAGCTCTAAGCCCCAACCTCGCAGGCCAGGTCAGAGGTCAAAAGTTCCTGATAGTGACAGTTCTGGACAGGCCCAGATTGAAGTATCTGGACAGGCCCAGATTGAAGTAGCAGTAACAAAAGCAGTAACAAACATTCTTACTACTAACATCACTACCATCAGGACCACTGCAACCCATCATTTTAGTGAGTGCTCACTATGTTTCCAGACCCTGTGGTAAGTGAACACTCTGTGGAAATTAGCCCAATTCACAGCGTGTCTTGCTTTAACTCTATGAGGCAGGTTACAAATATTATACCCATTTTCCAGACAAAGAAACTGAGGCGCAGAGAGGTACGTTTACCCAACGACACACAGCTCACACATATGGTCCCAGAGGCCACCCTCGCTCCCAGCTTCTACTATGAAGTGACCAGAAGATAAAGAAGGGCCACCAGACTTCCAGAGTTTGTCCAGGGCTATCAGGACAAGCCAGAGGTGTGTTGCTGGACAATTAGATCATCTAGCAGTGAGCTGTCTGCAATCAAAGGTAGATGTGGATCCAAGTAAAAATCCACATGAACACCTAACCCCAAATGTAAACAAAGTATTTGTTCAAAAGGAAATGTTCTTATTAACCAAAAAGAAAGGAAACAGGATATTAAAAAAAAAAAAAAAAAAAAAAAAAAAAAACCACACACAATGGCAAATCAAAGGTTTTGTGGCAACTTTGAAGGAAGAGCCAAGCTGACATAGCCAGCCCTACTCCTATAGGGGACACAGGCTCCTGCAGCAAAGCGGCTGCCATCCCCAGATTGAATGAGCCAGGGCATGCGACAGCAGGGCTGCATCAGGTTTTTAAATATGTCCAAGAACAACACCTTAATTACTGTCCTATTATGAAAGGGCGCCCTGTTGTGGACTGAGGTCAGGCCGGCCTTGTGCTACTTCAGTTCAAGTGTCCTAGGTGGGGGTGTCACTGAGGTAGGACGCCTGCCCTGATGTCACTGCAGCAGGATTCGGGTGTTTTTCTTTGGATCTAGACTCACAGCTCAGTCTTGGATGGGTTTGGACAGTGCACCTCACACATCTTTGGTCTGCAGACTGAGGGGCAAGAGCATGTGGGCGTTCGAGAAGGCACTGAGCTTGAGCCAGGAGATCTGATGCTGGGTCCCACTGAGACAGCAACCAGATGTTTCCTCATCATCTATGAGAGGTTGGGGCTGGGTGACCTGAGATATTATTTCCAGCTTTAACATTTTAAGATGATAACACCCTGCCATTAAAAAAAAAACAAAACAAAACAAAACAAAAAAAAACACCAGAAAATGGAAAGCCAGTTGACTAGAATTGATGGACAGGCTGACACTATTCCTGATGAAACACCGAGGATGGATATCCTATCACTGATTCATGCTAGAAACCAAACAGTGAGGTCGGGATTTTGTGCACCAGTCTCTGAATCATAAGGATCCTCAAGACCACGTTTTGAAAATCCCTGAGTTGGGCTCTCACAAGAGAACTACTCATCACCCACCTCTGGCTTGGCAGGGAATCAAGTTCCCAAACCAGCAGGGCCCAGTGTACACATTTTCTCCATTGAAATACTCTTGGTGCCTGGCTCCAAACCCAGTCCTGCCTCAAGACGCTCAGTCATTTACACGTCCATAGCTCTGCACATGCTTTTATACACTTCTTTTTACTAGAAGCGGATGTAATCGGCATGGAAATTGATCCTTAACGGGGGAATATACTGATTATACTTAGCTCCACCTTGCACTAATGCATGATCTTGTAAATAATTTAGGCATCTCTTCTAAAGACACCCTGAAGGTTCCTACAACCAGGTTTAGCATATACTACTTGTAGACATGATTCTGACAGTCAGTTTCAATGTGATAACTAAAAATAGGTGTGATGTCTGATTCTTAAAAGTCACTGTCCAACTTGGAAAAAATGCCAGGTGCTGTTTCCTTAAAAATTAATCCCCCTAAAGCAAACGGTTTAACGAAATGTTTTCCCTTGTGCTGGAAAACCTTACCCACAATGCTCTAATTCTTGAATATGGCAATCTTTTAATAAGGAGGAGCTCTTCGATACATACTAATCCCAAAAGACTCCAGATTGCCAGATTATCTAGTCATTAATCCACTCAGACCTACTTAGAGAGATTGAAAATCTTTGCAAACCCATTCATGATAATCCCTATGATAATTAGTTACCTAAAAATGATTTTGCCTTTAAATCCTTGAACAATTACACACATATATTTTGTGGTCACTCATACCATAATGGAGAAATGGGGTCCTACAGGTCACAAACTCAAGTCTATTAATATTCCCAAAGAAATCTTCCTTTCAACACCTTTTATTTCTTTACATTCTGTGCCCAATACTTGTATGTAAAATACTTCTCACCTCCTTAGTTCCATGCTTACTCTCTTGTAATACGACAGTAGCTCTCATATACTATCAAAACTTTTTTAGCTCAATTTATAAGGCCTTTTGAAAAATAGTACTCTCTTACTTCAATCTGATCAAGAAGAGAGGCATAAAATATTTTAGTTATTTGGGGCAAACCCATAGATTTCAATTTCAATTGCTTAACCTAGAATAATCTTTAAAATCTCCCCACAAAATGATATTCTATAATGATTGAAAAGAATGAAAAACAAACCAGATTATTATTTCAATGGACAACACTTGTTTTTGTCTTTCCTTCTCTTTCCATCTTTTTAAACCAGGATTTTCTTTTCATACTTAAAAAAAGAACTGTGCACGCATATGGTTAAAAAAATTCACAAGAAGTGAGTAAAATGAGAAGTAAAAGCCTTGCTCCCTTGTCCACAAACCCACAATCCCAATCCTCAGAAATTACTGTTAGGTTCTTGTGTATTCTTCAAGAAATCCTCTACGTACACACACACACACACACACACACACACACACACAGAGGCACGCACTATACATACATGTAAGTGCATGTACTTGTATATACATACTCTCTATATATTGAATATCATGTATGTACACACACACATATACAATGTCTATTTTTTACTCAGAAAGGGACATGTTAATATATACTGCTCTACACCTTGCTTTTTACATCTAATAATATATCTGGGGAATCATTTCATGTTGGCACATAGAGGATACTTCATTTTTAAAAATAGCTGCTTAATCTCTTTTATAGGCATCCAGAATTCATTTAATTAATCCCCTAATAATGAACATTTAAGTAGCTTTCTGACCCCTATTTTATGGAGGTATAACTGACCTACAATGAACTAACATTTCAAGTGTATAATCTGATTAATTGGATGTGTGTATGCAGCCATGAGACCATCAGCACAATTAAGAGAGTGGGCATATCAATCATCTTCAAAGCTTCCATGTGCCCTGGATAATCCTTTCTTTGCATACCTTACTGCTCCCCTGACCCTCCCCCAGGCAATGACTGATCTGTTTTCTGACACTTTAGGTCAATGCATGCAAAGAATTTTACATAGAAATCCGTATCTTACGTGGCCTTTTTTTGGAGTCTATCTCCTTGCTACAGGTATCAACAATTTTGTTCCTGCTTTTTTTTTTTTTTTTCTACCTGGTATGATACTCTACAGATACAGTGTTTATCTATTCATCAGTTGATGGACATGTGGATTGATTCCAGCTTTGAACAATTATAAAGGAAGCTGCTAGGAATATCTGTGCAGTAGAAGTTTTTGTATGGACAGATGCTTCCAATGCTTTTGTGTAATACCTAGGAATCGGATGGATGGGTCATGTGGTAAGTATATGTTTAATTTTTAAAGAAACTGTTGAACTAGCTTTCTGAGGTTGTATCTTTTGACATTCCCAACAGCTGTGGATGAGCTACTCCATATCCCTGCTACCACACTTGGTACGGTCAGTCAGTTTTGTTTTGTTTTAAATTTCAGCCACTCTAATAAGTGTGTATAGTGGTATTTCATTATGGTTTTAATCTGCATTTCCTTAATGACTAAAGAGGTTGAGAATCTTTACTTGTGCTTATTTGTCACCTGTTTCTGTTATTTTAAATATCTATTCACTTCAATATTTTTGGTCCATTTCCATATCTTCTCTTCTTTTTCTATTTTTTTTTTTTTTTTTACTGCATTATTCTCTTACTATTGAGCTTTAAGAGTTCTTTTTGCATTCTGGATATAAGTTCTTTATTAGATTCATGATTTGCAAATAACATATATCAGTCTGTCACTAGTCCTCTCATTTTGCTAAGAGTGTCTTTTTTTTTTTTTTTAAGATTTTATTTATTTAGTTATGAGAGACAGAGAGAGAGGCAGAGACATAGGCAGAGAGAGCAGCAGGCTCCATGCAAGGATCCCGATGTGGGACTTGATCCCTGGGACTCCCGGATCATGCCCGGAGCCAAAGACAAATGCTCAATCGTTGAACCACCCAGGCATCCCAAGAGTATCTTTTAAAGAGCAGAAAGTTTGATAAAGTCTTACAATTTTTTTTCGGGGTTTATTTCTTTGTGCTGTATCTAAGAAATCTTTGCCTAAACCAATGTCAGTTTCTCCTGTTTTCTTCCAGGAGGATTTCTCTACTGCTTTAGGTTTTACATTCAGATCTCCGACCCATTTTGAATTTTTATAGATGGAGTGAAATTTGGATCAGGTTTATTTTTTAAATATATGGATATCCAATTGCGATACGACCATCTGTTGAGAAACAATTCTCCACTGAATTGTTTTTACATGTTTGTGGAGAAGCACAGAACCGTCTTTGCACCTTTTTCGAAAATTAATTGGCTGCTTATTTAAGGATCTATTTCTGGATTCTTTCATGTTCCATTAATCTGTCTAACTGTGTCTATCTTACCATACTGACTTGCTTACTTTACAGTCTTTACAAGTCTGGAAGTCAGGTAGAGACATTCTCAAATTTTGTCCTTCTTCAAAGTTATTTGGCTGCTCTAGGTCCTTTGCATTCCCATATGGTTACAGAATAAACTTGTTAGTAGCCATATTAAAAAAAAAAACTCATTGGGATTTTGATTGGGGTCGCTGGAATCAGCAGATCAATTTGGTGAGAAATAATATCTTAAGTATAACAAGTAGTCCATGATATATCTCTCCATTTATTTAAGTCCTCTTTGATTTCTCTCAGCAATATTTTGTAGTGCTTAATGTCCATTCCTTGCACATCTTCTGTCATATTTTTCTTTTTTCTTTTTTTCTGTCATATTTTTCATAGGTATCTCATTCTGATATTATGAATGGCACTGAAAAATTTCAGTCTTTCATGGTTTGTTGCTGGTATGAAAACAATTGATTTTTATTGATTTTGTATCTGCAAATTTGCTAAACTCATTTATTAGTTCTGGTAGCTTTTTTTGTAAGTTGGGATTTTTTTTTTTTTGTACAGATGATCATGTAATCTGCATCTTTCTAATCTAGATGCTTTTAAAGATTTTTCTTGTCTTATTGCACTTGTTAGAATCCTCAGTGCAATGCTAAATATCGTGGTGAGAATAGATGATGCTCTTGCTTGTTTTCTCAGGACAAGCTTTCAGTTTTTCACCCTTAAGTATGATGTTAGTTATAGGTTTTCATAAACATCCATTATTAGTTTTAAGAAATTCTCTTCTCAGTTTGCTGAGAGTTTTTATCAGGAATCAATATTGGAGACCTAAACAGGAGACCTGAAACCATAAAAATCGTACAAGAGGGCACAGGCAGTAAGGTCTCTGACATTGACCATAGCAGTATTTTTCTAGATATGTTTCCTGAGGCAAGGGAAATAAAAGCAGAAATAAACTATTGGGACTACATCAAAATAAAAAGCTTCTGCACAGTGAAGGAAACAATCAACAGAACTAAAAGGCAACCTACAGAATGGGAGAAGATATTTGCAAATGACATATCCAATAAAAGGTTAGTATCCAAAAATCTAAAAAAATTTATACAACTCAACACTCAAAAAAGAAATAATCCAATTAAAATATGGGCAGAAGACATGAACACACATTTCTCCAAAAAAGACATACAGATGGCCATGAGACACATGAAAAGACACTTAACATCATTCATCATCAGGAAAATGCAAATCAAAACTACAATGAGTATCACCTCATACCTGTCAGAATGGCTAAAATAAAAAAACAAAGGAACGATAAACGTTAGTGAGAATGTGGAGAAAAAGGAACCCTCTGGCACTGTTGCCGGCACAGCCACTGTGGAAAACAATATGGAGTAAAAAGTTAGAACTACTGCATGATCTAGTAATCACACAATTGGGTATTTACTCAAAAAATACAAAAACACTAATTCAAAGGATATATGGATCCCTATGCTTATTGCAGCATTATTTATAATATCCAAATTATGGAAGCAGCCCAAGTGTGCATTGACAGATGCGAGGACAAAGAAGATGTGGTGTATATATACCACGGAATATTACACAACCATAAAAAGAACAAAATCTTGCCATTTGCAACATGGATGGATCTAGAGGGTATGCTAAATGAAATAAGTTGGACAGAGAAAGACAATTACTGTATGATTTCACTCATAGGTGGAATTTAAGAAACAAACCAAATGAGAAGCAGAGAAGAAAAGAGAGAGACAAACCAAGAAACAGACTCTTAATGATAGAGAACAAACTGATTGTTACCAGAGGGGAGGTGGGTGGGGGAATGGGGGAAATAGGTGATGGGGATTAAGGAGTGTATTTGTCATGATGAGCACTGGGTGATATATGGAATTGTTGAATCATATATTATATACCTGAAACTAACATAACACTGTGTTAACTATACTGGAATTATAATTTTAAAAACTTAATAGAAGAATCAATATTGGATTTTGTCAAATACTTTTAATGCATCTATGAGATGATCATATGACTTCTTGGTTTGTCAATATGATGAATTACACTGATCAATTTTCAAATGCTAAATTAATCTTATATGCCTGAACTAAACCCCACTTGGTCATGATGTATTATTATATTTTTATATATATTTGGATTCCATTTGCTAAAAATTTGTTTTTTGCGCCTATACTTGTGAGGGATATGGGTTTGTGATCTTATATTAACTTTAGTTTCACTATCAGGGTAATGCTGGCTTTATAGAATGCATTGGTTAATTTTCTCTTCTATTTTCTGTAAAAGTTTCTGTTTAATTGGTATTATTTCTTCCTTAATATTTGGTTGAATTCACCTTGAAGCCATCTGGACCTGGAGTTTTCTTTGTAGGAAGTGTTTTTAACTACAGTTTATTTTCTTTAATAGATAAAGCACAATTTAGGTTATTGATTTCTTCTTAAGCAATCTTAGGTAGTTTGAGCCTTTAAAGGAATTTGTCCACCTCATCTATGCCAAGTTTACTGGCAAATAGTTGTTCATAATATTAATTCATGATACCTGTCATGAATCTGTGTAGGACCTATACTGATGTAACTTCTTTCACTAACAGATACTGGTAATTAGAGTAATCTTTCTTTCTTTTTTTTTTTTTTTTTCATTTTTCTTCTGAGTCTTGGCTAGAGGCTTATCAATTGTATTGATCATCTCAAACAGCCTGCTTTTTGGCTTTTTCTACTGATTTTCTGATTCCTATTTGACTAATTTCCAGTCTAATCTTTAATTCTCTTTTCATCTGCTTACTCTGGATTTCATTTACTCTCTTTTTCCAGTTCTTAGGCTGGAAGCTGAGGTGACTGATTCAAGACTTCCTTCTTTTCTAATATGTGCAGGTATTTAATGCTATGAATTTCTCTTTAAGTATCCCTTTAGCTGCACTTCATACATTTTGATATGCTGTATTTTTATTTTCATTTAGTTTTCAAAATACTTTTAAATTTCCCCTTTGCTTTCTCTTTGCCAACAGGCTACTTAAAAGTATTTAGTTTTGGGGTGCAGGGGTGGCTCAATGGTTGAGCATCTGCCTTTGACTCAGGTGGTGATCCTGGGGTTCTGGGATTGAGTCCTGCATTAGGCTCCCTGCAGGAGCCTGCTTCTCCCTCTATGTCTTTGCCTCTCTTTCTGTGACTCTCAAGAATGAATAAAATCTTTAAAAAAAAAAAAAAGAGAGAGAAGAAATTAATTTCCAAATATTTGGAAAATTTTCAGGTATCTTTCTGTTAACTTTTTTTTAATTAAATTCTAATTGAAATCAGAACTCTGTCACCAGATATTATTTGAATCCTTTAAATTGACTGAGAAATGTTTCATTGCCCAGAAAGTGGTCTTTTAGTAAATGCTGCAAATGCATCTTAAAAGAATACACATTCTGCTGTCAGTAGGTCAAAAGTTCTATAAATTTCAGTTAGGTGAAGATTAGAGATGGTTTTATTCAAGTTTTCTATATCCTGATTTTCTGAATACTTGCCTATTAGCTGTTGAAATCTGTCTATAATCATAGATGTTTTTTCTTTGTAGTTATATTAGTTTTTGTTTCATGATTTTTGAAGCTTTGTTATTAGATACATCAATATACATCCTGTGGATAAGTTGATCCTTTTATTATTGTAAAATTACCCTCTTTATTCCTGGTAATATTCTTTGCTCTGAAATTGATTTAGTCACTTCAGTTTTTTTTTTTTTTTTAATTAGTGTCAGCATGTGCTTCCATTCTTTTACTTTTAGTCTGTGTCTTTATATTTAAAGTTGGTTTCTTATAGGAAGCATATAATAGACCTTGTTTTTTTTTTTTTTTTAGACCTTGTTTTTATATCCAGTCTGATAATCCCTTTCACCTACTATATTTATTATTATCTATTATTATTATCTTTAAAGATTTTATTTATTTATTCACGACAGACACACACACACACACACAGAGGCAGAGACACAGGCAGAGGGAGAAGCAGGCTCCACGCAGGGAGGCGGACGTGGGACTTGATCCTGGGTCCCCAGGATCATGCCCTGGGTTGAAGGTGGCGCTAACCCTCTGGGCCACCCGGGCTGCCCCTCACCTACTATGTTTAGACCACTTACATTTAATGAGTACAATATGGCTGGGTTCAAATCTACCATCCTGTTATTTGTTTTTTATTTGTCCCATCTGTTCTTTACTTCTTGTTTTCTTTCTTTTTGGCCTAGTAACCACTGGATTAACTAAATATTTGTTATGTATCTTCTTTGTAGGCTTATTAGCTATAATCCTTTGTTGTGGTATTTAGTGATTGTTTTAGATGACACAGTACATATCTCACTTCTCACGGTTTACATTCAAGTGGTAATATACTACTTTGTATATAAAAGATTTAAAATAGTATACTTCCATTTCTCCCCTCTTGGCCTCTGTGTTATGTCATATATTTTACTTCTGTATCTGATATAAAATTTGTTATTTCTGCCTTAAAAAAGTCAATGATCTAAGGAGGTTAAAATAATTGGACAAGATCCTCATATACACCTATATTAGTTATCATGTATAGCGCTCTTTATTTCTTTGTGTAGATTCAGCTATACATTTTCTTCCTCCTTGAAGAATTTCCTTTAACATTTCTTGCAATGCAGGTTTGTAAGTGATGAGTTTTCACACTTTGGAGGTCTGAAAAATCCTTGATCTCATCTTAAAAAAAAAACAACCCCACATAATATATCTCCTGGATATAGAATTGTAGATTAATAGTTTTCCCCTTTCAGTACTTTAAAGATTTTACTCTATTTCCTATTTTGCATTATTATTATTTTGTTTAGTTTGCATTATTTTTTATGAATATCTGTCATCTTAACTTTTTTTTTTTTTTTTTACTTTGTATGTAACATGTCTTTTGCTCTTCTGGTTGCTTTTAAGATTTTTCTCTTTATCATTTGTTTTAAGCAATTTGATTATAATGTGCTTTGGTGTTGTTTTTTTCCTATTTTTGTACTTGAGGTTTGTTGAATTTGGATCAGTGGGTTCACAGATTTCATCAAATTTGGGATATTTTCTGCCATTACCTCTTTAAATATTTTTTTCAGTCTTCCCCTCTCTCTCCTCTTCTTTGGGAATTTTAGTGACACAAATATTTTTCCGCTTGAAGTTGTCCCTCATCACTAGTGCCCTGTTTTTTTTTTTTTTTTTTGTATCTCATTGTGTATAGTTTTTTAATTGTAATGTCATCCAGTTCATTAGTCTTTTCTTCTGTGATGTCTATGCAGTTGCTAATCCCATTCTTTTAAATCTGAGCCATTGTAGGCTTCCTCTTTTTAAATATATATTTATAATTTTCATATAAAACATATTATTATATTTAATACATATTAACATATAGTAAATATTATATATTTATATATTAATACATAAAAATTATAAATATATAACTACATATATATCTTCCATGTCTCTACTTAACAGGAGCAGTCTCTCCTCTAGCTTTCTGAACATATGGAATGTAGTCATAACAACTGTTTTAATGACCTTGCTTACTTATTTTTCTATCTGTTCAGTTCAATTTCAATGTATTTTCCCCTCATTATGGGTTCAGTTTCAATGGATCGATTTTTTCCCCCTTCATGGGTTGTATTTTCCTACTACTATGCTTGACTGGTAATTTTTGATTGGATGCCAGGCATTGTGGGGTGATGTTTATTTTTGTCTTCTTGTAAACATTCTTATGTTTTGCTCTGGGATGCAGTTAAATTAATTGGAAACAGTTTGATCCTTTTGGGTCTTGCTTTTAAGATTTGTTCAGGGTGACCAGAGCTGTGTTTAATCTATGATTAATTTTTCTCCACTACTGAGGCAAGACTTAGTAACTAACACCCCTTAATTATGTGATTTTTTCCTTTCTGGCTGTTGAGGACACCATTTCCATCCCTCTGTGAGTTTCAGGCACTGTTCTCTCTAATCCTTGAGAATGTTCTTGCTCTGGCCTTGCATCATTTCCTTACATGAATGCCCTCATCTGTACTCAACTCAATACCCCAGGGAGACCTCCTTAGCTCTCCAGATTTCTGTCTTTGTGCAGCTCTCCATTTTAATCTAGCCATCTTGGCTTCCTGAACTCCTAGGTACATCTCTTCCAATCAGGAGACCATAAGAATCTGCCTATGTTCCACCTCCCTATACTGTGGCCTGGAGATTACCCTAGGCAGTTAGCTAGAGCAATCATGGGGCTCATTTTGTTTCCTGTCTTCAAAGATGATTGCCTTCTGATGCATGATATCCAATGTCTTGAGTACTATTGTTTCCTACATTTTGTCCTTTTTAAAAATTTTTATTTAAATTCAGTTAATTAATATATAATGTATTACTGGTTACAGAGGTAGAAGTCAGTGACTCATCAGTCTTATACAATACCCAGTGCTCATTATATCATGTGTTCTCCTTAATGTTCATCATCCAGTTACCCAGTACCCCCACCCCCTACCTCTCTAGTAACCCTCAGTTTGTTTCCTTAAGAGAGTTAAGAGTCTCTTATAGTTTTTCTCCCTCCTTGATTTGTCTTGTTTTATATTTTCCTCTCTTCCCCTATGATCCTGTTTTGTTTCTTCTCTCCCCACCCACTCCGTTTTTTTTTTTTTTTTTTTAAGGTTTTAGGTGGAAGTTCAATGTGGTCCCTGTTACTTCATCTTGATCAGAAGCTGAAGTTTTGCTTCTAGTTCTGACTGATATAATAGATGCTGCAGTAAACATCACTGCATATATACCTCTGGTCAATATGTGGATATATCTATTGAATAAATTATTTAAGGTGTCACTGTTAGACTGAAGGATAGGTGCATTTTAAACACAAGTGATTTTGCCAAATTGCCCTCCAAAAAAATTTTACAGATCAATACTCTTACTAACAGTTTTTGAGAATGCCTACTTCTCCATATATTCTATAACACTAAGTATCATCAAATGTGTACATCTTTACCACTTTGATAGGTAAAAAAGGTTATTTTATTTTCATTTCTTTTGTAAGATGTTTCGATTAAACATCTTGTTACATGCTTAGTGGTGATGGGCACTGTTTTTTCTGGAACTAACTATGTTCATCCTTTGCATTTTTAGAAAATTGGTTTTTCATTTTCCTATTGATTTGTAAGAATTGGTGTAGGACATTAACTCTCTAACATTTGAATTACAACTCCTCCCACCCTGTTCAGCTAATGGTTTTGGTTTTTGACTTTCCTCAGGGTGTTTGTTTTTTGCCATGAATAGTTTTTAAATTTTGTATGTAGTCTAAGTTATCAACCTTTTCCTCTGTGACCTTTGGGTTTTGCATATTTTCTGGAGTATATATGTACATGATAGTAATAGGAATTTATATACTAAATTCATTAATTACTAAGTGAGATAATGTAGTTTCTTTTTTTCCTATAAACTGAAGTTAGGTAATAGTGTTGCTACAATGAGTTCATGTAACTTATGCTGATCAAGATCTCTGATGGGCAACTTTTTTGATTAATAAAACATGGAAGATAAAAATTTGTACTTGTTTTTTTATAATAATTTATTTTTTTTTGGTGTTCAATTTACCAACATACAGAATAACACCCAGTGCTCATCCCGTCAAGTGCCCCCCTCAGTGCCCGTCACCCATTCACCCCCCCCCCCCACCCTCCTCCCCTTCCACCACCCCTAGTTCATTTCCCAGAGTTAGGAGTCTTTATGTTCTGTCTCCCTTTCTGATATTTCCCACACATTTCTTCTCCCTTCCCTTATATTCCCTTTCACTATTATTTATATTCCCCAAATGAATGAGAACATATAAAGTTTGTCTTTCTCCGATTGACTTACTTCACAAAATTTGTACTTATGAATCCAGTTTATTTAATAAGGGAGAATTTCAAAGTATGAAGGAAAGCAGAGATATAAAAAAGGAATCTTTGGGGGAACTACTGGCTTTAAATCAAGGCCTTATTTTTCCTAGAATGGACTGATCTTTAGGGTTTGCTGGAAAGGTGGAGGGATGATATGAAACCAAAAGCAAGGGTTATTCTAAGACATGTTGGTTGGTTATAAGCTGGTTCCTAAAGCCTGGAGCCTCCCCTGAAAACTCCAGCAAATTCTCCCTCCACTGGATGACCAATGTATTTACTGCTAGTGCCATAAATATACTTAGAATAGACTTTGTACCTTGTTACATACTTTCTTCATATTGTTGCCTAAGTTTTATTTTCCCTAACAAGGGAGTTAGTCACTTGAGCTTTGGGCCATATGCCCTCCACAGTACTGAGCTTAAGCATGTGCTGTTGAAGGTAGGAAAACTGTGTATAAGCTACCTCAAATTAGAAGACAGAATTCAGGAGGAGGGTATGCTGTTCATGTACTTGCCTGGGGATGGCATTTGTCATCCTCTGGCATTTGACAAGATGAGGCTACTGCCCAGAAAAGGAAAAAATGGATGCAGTGAGGCCTGAATGGAAGATCCCTCCTTGGAAAATATGACTGTTGAAAAAGGTCAAGTTTTCTCTCAGGTTCTTTTGGCATAGTTAATGAAGAAATTATTGAGGGACTTAAAAAAAAATCTCAAAAGTATCATTTTCCTTTAGGGGGAAGGAACTAGCCTTCACTGAGGGTCTATGATATGTGATGATGAAGAAGGAGGAGGAGACCTAACATTTATTGCTTCTCATGTACCTAGACGGTCCTAATACACACTTCTCATGAATGAGCTCATTGAATCCTCACAAGCCGGTGAGCAAGGTAGTATCATTCCTAATTTATAAGGGAGAAAACAGGAGATTTGGGAATATGCAGAATTACTTAGGTATCACAAGAAGGCAGAGCAGTTTGAACACAGGCCTAGCAGACTCCAAGGACAGCCCCTGATGGTGTTATGGTGCACCTCATTTCATCCTCAGAGTGACCAGACAGAAGTTTTCCTATGGTGTCTGTGAGCACAGAGGGAACGGAATCGCCATTGTCCAGGTATTTCTGACTCTAAAGCTCATATGTTACTGTTTCAATACATGGAGCTTCACATTCCCTATTCTATTCCACATATCCTTACCCATCCCTGTAACTCTCCTTCCACCTGTTCCCAGCACACATGTGTGCACATGTGCACACAAACATACACACATACTACTCAAAAAGGAAAAAGAAGAAAAGTCTAATCACATGAAAAAAGTCATGCATGGTCATTCTTCTGGGTCTGTTGTGGCTCATGTGATTCTCTGTGCCTAATTCTATCTCCTTCCTTTAAACCATTCAATGGGAGTCTAGTTACTCCTTTGAGTCCCTCCTGGATCCCTCTCTTGAATCAGTTGCTCTCCCTCTGCCTTCACATACTTTGTTTACAGTTTACTATTACTGTACCTCTCCTGCTCTGCCCCTTTTCCCACTAGACTCCACCTAGCATCTGATTTAATTAATTTATTTAAAAAATTTTTATTTATTCATGAGAGACACACACAGAGAGAGGCAGAGACATAGGCAGAGGGAGAAGCAGGCTCCCTGCAGGTAGCCTGAGGAGGGGCTTGATCCCAGGACCCCAAGACCACGCCCTGAGCCAAAGGCAGACGCAACCACTGAGCCACCCAGGTATCCCATAGCATCTGATTTAATTGCAGTATCACTAACAGTGGGCACACTGTTCAGGCCTGGAGCACAATGAATGAACTTGATAGCCTGAATGAAAGCCGTAGGTCTCTACACACTGCTTACTATTACAGAAGAAAGCTATTGCCAGACCACAGTACCACTTCTTCAGATGTGAAAAAGATAACTGGCAGACAACCACCACCTAGGTCTGGTTATTGTCAGTGAGGGGATGAGTGTTGAAAAATGCAAGGCTTCTTGAAAGGAAACTACAAACCTGGCAAAGCACATTACTGACTTATGGGATCGCTATAAGCTTTTTAGTGGCAGGGAGGAATTAGCCCGCTGTTTCAATATCCACTTAGGCATTAAAGACTTTTCTTCACATTGCTAAATTATGATGAATAAATCATCTATGTACATGCAATTCAGATCTCTGCATGTTTGCTACCCTATTTGATTCCCAGTCCTTGAACCCCTCATGCTTTTGAATACCTGATACCTGTCGTTTTTACTTCCCATGATTCTAAATGACTATCTTGGAAATGCTGTGGAGCCTGGAGCTGGTCACAAGGGGCTGCCCAGGACGACTTAGTGGTTGGGGGTAACAGTAAGAAAGAAAGCATGACCACTTTTCTACCACTATTTCAGTGTAATAGCTGGCAGACGGGATCTCAGCTCTATCATTTGGGCTTCCTTAGATTTTTCATTTTGTCCTGCAAAACCAATTTCTCTTACCTGTTGAGAGAAGGAAAGGAAAGTTGTGCATTTTTTCCCCTCCTTCTCCTTTGTCACCAGACTTGCTACCAGTGTCACACTGTCCACGAAGGAATATGGGGCATTAGGAGACTGCTATGCTGGGGCTGAGGGTGCAGGCAGGGGACTAACCACAAGATAATCACTTTTGAGGATGTCTCAGTGTCCTTAGTTTATGTGTAAGGTGACAACAAGAAGGGTGTTAGCTGGCAAATGGTAAGGTCCTGTTACTTATTGTTGAGTACACAGCCTGTCTGTCATTGAATACAAATCTGGAGCTTGCAGCTGGGTCAGCCTTGGCATACAGGCCCTAACTATTTCTTCAAAGTGGTTTTCCCCTGCCATTTTTTGAGTGGGGAGAATTTTGAAACACACTAGGAAGCTTTCATAAAATGCACCCACCTGCTAATTTTCATCTCTCTGTAACAGACTTTTATCTGAGCTGTCCCTTCCTACCTTTCAGGTCCTATCCCACCACTCCTGCCTTATGCTCTAGCTACAACTGCCTGCTTGTTTCCTGCACAGCAATTCACTCCAGCCCCAGGGCCTTTGCATATGTGTGGTCTCCTTTCCTGTGTATTTGAGCTCTTCCCTGCTGGTTCCTTCTGGTTCAGTTGAAAGGTCACTTCTTCTGAGGGGTCTCCCTTGAGACCCTCTTCTCAAACAGTATCTTAAACAGTATCAAACAGCTCTTCTCAAATAGTATCTATCACACCAACCAGCCATCTCCTACTTCCCTTACTCCATCCTGCCACTGGGCAGAAAGTTCATTACATAACCCTTACACCTAAAATGGATCTCTCTTGCCGTTTACCCTGTTAGTATATTCTCTACTACCGTGGTGCACCATTCTTGTTCTGGTGGCACTATGACTGCAACATGGATTCGTACTGCAGAAGCTTTTCTAACAATTCTTTAAAACAAAACAAAAAAGGTTTTCTGTTAACTGAGTAATCAAGACATCAAATTAAAAAAAAAAAAAACTTTCCAAGCATCTGAAATTTTACACTATTTCTATTTCAGTTTAGCTCCTAAAAGGTAACAGATATATCTTTTGATTGAAAAGCACAGGACAGAGACACTGCAGTTTATTAAATGTTTTAGACTTTATTTCTAACGTTGTTACTATTCCCTCTGTGACTCTATCATTATATATATATTTTTTTAAGGAAAACAATCATGTCCTGATTCTATTGCACCATTTAGATTCACATGAACAATTCCAAATTTCTTAATTTCCAAGCAACACATTAAATTCTTCAGATTTCTTTCAAAATAGCTATGGGGAAATCCCTGATGATTTCAGCTGACAATTCCTTAATCAGGAAAAGACTTTAAATGCTAATCATCAGAAAAGTTACAATTTACAGGAAAGAAAGGGGAAATGCTGACATATTGCACAACATACCATGAATAAAGCATGGTTTATTAATTGAATGGCATACTCATGCTGACAATTTTATCAAGAATTTCTAGTGACATCATAAACTATGTTAGAGCAAATGAACTAGTTCTATTGTCTGTGTTCCTGACAGTCCAAGGTGCAGTCAGATTCCCTTCTTTGGAGGTTTTATGGGAAAAATGAAACATCAAACAATCTGTGAACTCCTCTCCACATCCCACCTCCTTCCCCCCCAACGAGACTTCTACAAAGATTCTAGGCTTTAAATGAAGCAAAGAACTTAGCTAAAGGGAATTCTTATTTGGTGTCTAATTCTATCCAGAACTGACGAGAGCACTTTTCTTTGTGATTTCTATTATTTGGTAGAGGAAAGAAATGATTTGCTTCTGCCTCTAGCTGTGGGTACAAGGATCAAAGTTCTCCGCAGGTGGGCAAAGACAAACACTGCAATAGGATCCCCAGAAGAAATCCTCCTCCCAGCCCCAGCTACTTCAAGAAACAGCTTGAAGGTAGTAACTACCAGGATGTAACTCTGACCCCCAATTTATCTGGTAAAGTCAATTAGGTTTCAATTGTAGTAATTATGTAACATATTAAAAATGAGATCACCATCCACGAGACCTGGGTTTTCCCCCTTGTAGTCTATATAAAATTCATCAATAAACTACAGTCTTTGTCAATGCTTTATTACAAGTGATTACAAACACAAGGCATTTCATAAACATATCTCGTTAATCGTTACATTGTAATTCAGCAGTAGGTATGATGCAAAAACCATCATCTTCAGTAAATGAGTAGAAAACAACAACAAAAGCTCCAGAAGGCTGAAAGAGATCTCAGTGACTCATCCCAGAATCAGCCTAAACCTTCCTTCACTTCACGTAAGCATTTATTCATCAGAATAGCACTGCCTGAGATAGTAAAAATCTGCAGAGAGGGAATGAGATACTGGCAGATATACAGAAGATTGAGTAGAGAGACTTTACAGGCTTGAGGATTTAAATGGAATCATGGAAAGCTTAGAAATAACACTATCTCTGATATTAGTGGTTAGTTTGAAAACTATACTGAATATCCAAACAAGTGACTGTGCATTTCCATTTAACCTGATAGCACTTGCTAGTAGATACTAGGTACTGCTCCAAGAATACGCCACATGTTATCTCCTTTCATCCCTATGACAATTCCATAATGTTCCAATTCCCATTTTTAGGGATAAAAATACTGAGGGGGAGGAAGGTTAAATAACTTGCCCCAAACCTCACAGCTGGCAGGCTAGGAATCAAACTCTCACTCCTGGCTAACTCATCTGAGTTATTAACTGATGATGTATCGTCTCTACTTTGCCATTTTGGAGCTAGTTTCCCCTCCGAGGACCCTTTGGGATCCTAGCCAGAAGTTTCAAGTGTTTTCTGATTAGAGTTTCCCAAAAGAAAGATAGCATCTATTGTCTCAGTTCAACCACACCTCATTCTGCCTTAGCGCCTTGCTTAAATAGGCTAATGTCCCACCTGTCACAGGAAGAAGGGAAAAGAAACCAGCTTCCAACCTCATGTGTTTTATTATCTTTCTGAGGTCCTCTCCATAGAGCTTTAACACTTCCTTCTTCAAAACCTGGTGACCACAGCAGGGTGCTTCTTGTTTTGACAGTCCGGTCTTATTAGATCATGCTCTCGCTCAGCATAGGCCTTGCTCAATACTCTGAAATTTCAGACCCACCAAAGCTATGAAAAACTTTTCAATTGAGGATTCCATGACCTTCTGTGAAACTGGAGTCGTGGGAATTTGAACAAATGACTGAAACACTTCCATGGTAAACTGATACAACCATGACAATGGAATGAATAATATACATAGATGGCTTTCTATCCAAAGCCCCCAAAGTGTTTACTGAATCTCTGTAAACTGATGAAACTTTTACATAGTACTAACTACACTCTGTACATTCACTACCCAATTCTTTTCTGGACTGCCACAGGCTGACCTCAAGTTATCACACTCAGCTCGCCCTCAGGTGGCTGGCCGCTGCGCTGGTAAAAGGAATGACCTCCTCCTTCCATCTTCAGAATAAAGAAATGGTACAAAGAAGGGAGAATTAGAGCTGGGCAGATACCACCAACTATAGTAGTCTGAGTCAGGGGATTACAGAGGCTGGGGACAGGCTGGCTATGCAGCTCAGAAGGAGAGAGTCCAGTAGCTCCCAAGTACAAGCAATTTACAACTACTTCTGCACAACGTACCTTTGTAGCATCTGGCTCCATGACTCAGTTCTCAGCTCTATGCCATCTATTTCCCCTGTAGATCTTCTTGCTCCCTTCCAGATATAGCCTACAATCCCAAATCTCTCAGCAGCCAAAAGTAGTTGATGAAGGACAAGGCCAGAGGGTTCATCTTTGACTTGTTTTGCCTGTATTACTGGCAGCAACCAGAATAGCATAAAATGCTACCATGAAAAAGGTCAAAGGAAAAAGGCTGTTCTCTGATTCAGGAAAACATCAGGTGAGGATAATTTTCAACTGTGTAACTTTTGAAATAAATTACACAAAGAATGCTTTATTTGGGATTTTTTCCTCTTACCTCAGAGAGCAAAGGCCTGGGACTCAGTATTTAGCATCTTGTTCAATTGAGGTCATGGAGTCTAATGAGAAGAATTTTCACTTTTCCTTTGGGATTCTACTATAAAGAAAATAGCACCAGGCTTGAAGAGATTTATAAACTCCAATGCCTCTGGGGCTAGGAAATGAGCACACGGAGAGGAAGTGGGCCAGGGGGTGGGGAGGCCCCAGCAAAGTGGAGGGGCCAAGAGGCACTGCCCCCTCCCCCCGGCAGACTATTCCACATGAGGAGGAGGGAAGCCCCAGGGTTGTCAGATCTTGTGTTTTTATGACGAGAAGTTGGAAATGCAGATCGTTATGTGAAATCTCCCAATTTTTTTTATGTTGCAACTAACTGACATATGTATATACAACCACATCTGTGGGCTGGATCCAGTTCACAGACTCTGGTGTCTGACCTCCGTGATCACAGTAATGGTTTTCAACCCTTAAGCTGTTAAAAAGCAACAGGATCTGACACATCCTCCAAGGGAGTAAATGATACTGTTGCTTGGTCCAAAAGCCCGTTATAATGCTACTGTGTGGGGTTCTAGGAGTAAGTCGAAGCACTTGACGACTTTATTCTAGTAATAATATTCAGTCTACAACTTTGCAGCTTCCTGCTGGAAGGAGGTTGGGAGTCAGGAAGTCACCAGGGCAAGTTGGGGAAGGTGGCTGGTGGGAGAGATGTTCAATGGCATCACAACCTGAGGTCTGAGCAGCTGATTCTAGACTGGAACTCATGCCACCTAGTTAAAAATCCAGGGTTTGTTCTTCACTCTTGCTAGAGACAAGTGAGCCCAAGAATGTGTCAACCAAGGTCTTCCGATTACCTGGTGGAGAAGTTTAGCTACAGAGAAAACAATCAGATCCCCCTCTGATCTGACAACAGATCACCGAATGGAGACAACAATTTGGCTGCCTGTCTACCTTCCTTATCACACACAAGGCATCACGCCACTCAGCACACTTTCAGCTCTCTTTCCCATACTGGATTTCTAAACATAGCCATTGCACATGTGTTGGGAAAGAAGGGGGTTTCTGTCTTAAAGTATAGAAATTTCCTTGTCTCTGGTTATGGGGCTTGAGTACTGAGAACTCACTCGGTTCTACCACAGATCAGTGATCCTCAGTGTTCAAAGAGGAAGAGGCGACAAATGCCAGGCTCTTCCCTCCAAGCTAAGTGAAAGGAGAGCCGACCTATGACTGATTTAGAGTAGGCTGGGGAACTCTGTCCTCACTGGCCTGGCTACCATCTTGACATGTTTTTTCATTCCCTGGCATAATCAAGTGTTAGCACTAATACCTAATCTTTACAGACTGCTTAATATATATGTATATATATATTAAGTCACACACACATACAAGATACCATTCTAAGTGTTTACATGTATTAACTTGTTTATTCCTCACAAATCCTAAGGATGCAGGTACTATTATTACCTCCGTGTTCTGTGTGTTACCTATGTGGAAACGGAAACACAGAGAGGTTAAATATTTTGCGCAAGTCACACAGTTAATGACTGGGGGAATATGAACTGAATCATAGACAGTCTCGCTCCAGGGCCTCTGCTCTTAACCACAAAGCTAGACCACCTCTCAGAACATTGACTATCAAGGTAAAAGCCATAATTTGAGACTGGGCTACTAGCTGTACAACATGAAGGCTTGGAAATTTCCTGTTCTGATGGTTAGTAAAAGAGAAATGTGCTGCTTTCACATTTTATGCAGGTTTTGGAGCAGTTATGCATTCAGGGCGAAAAGAAATTTAAGAAATTTCAGTATGTACGTCTGGCTCAAGTATTTGGTATAGTGAGTGGAGCTGTATCACCCCATTATCCCTATAGACTCAAGCATACTCATTGTGGGGAACAGAGAGCAAGAGAGACAAGGAGATGGAATTGAAATGCACAGTGGGGTCCCAGAAGGGGAAGGGGTGGGAGACAGGGAAGAGCTGTTTCTCAGCTCTCCACAAGTCTCCCTTGCTGTATAGTGCACACTCTTAACTGGGTGGAGCGCAACTCTTAAAAGATAAGAGTTTTTCTTTTCTTATAATCTGGTTCCTCAAGGCAAGCCAACCACTTCTTTGGTGCTTAACTGAAAAAAAAAGTTGCAACACTTGAGAACAAAATGTCTGTGTGGGATTGACTTTGAGATGGTACCTCAGCCTCCTCAGGGGCATGCAGAAGTTATCTGCAGTGTACTTAATTTTTGCCTTCTACTCTTAGAAATCCCAGCCACCTGCATGAACCATAACCAAATTAATTTAAGTATGGATGATCTCCCTTTGTCTTACAATCATTCTCTGGCATTCCTCTACAGATATAATCTACGGTGATTTGGGAGCCCAGGAATTGTTATTTTAAAATGTAAACTTATTCCGTATTATGACCTGTGATCCTAATTCCCTTGCTATTGACTCTGTAGTCTGGCTTTGGAGCCAGTCTTACAGAGGACCCTAAAAGAGCACCCTGTAACGACACTGAAGCCCATGCTGTAATTGATAATGGCTTGTTATATGGTCTGATCGCTTTCTAAACTCAGGGCTCACCATAAGACTACAAGCTCTGTGTAGTGCTTGTAGTGACACAATCTGAGCACTCAATATATCACTGATGAAATGCCATGCAAATTTATATACCAAACCACAATGCAATGCTTCGGTCAGGAAAAAGGCTGTTGCATATAGCTATCTGAGTGTTTCCAAACTCCTAAACCAGGAGTTTAGAGCATGAACTTTTGAACCTTCCTTTACCCAGTGTGTTTCTCTTTAGCTCTATGTGCCTTGCTGGGTGATCGCATTTGCTCCCCTACATCAACCATAGGACACCACCACCCACATTTGCGTATCTCCCCCCAGCCACTCCCCTGAGCTACAGGTCCGATTTTCCAACCGTCCTCAAGATATCTCCAACTGCCTTACATAAGTGAGGTGAACTCATGGTGAACAACATTTCCAGAACTAAGCTTTATCTTCACCCTCCCGACCCTACTCCACTTCCCCTTTTCCAGAGTGAGGTCTTATTTCCTGCTGTAGTTTGAAGTGAGGCCTCAGAGGAGTCAGATAAATCCATGTTCAGATCCTAGGGAGACACTGGGCTGGCCCTGCATATGACATGGGGCTTCTCTTTGTTCAAGATTTTATAATAGTAGAATGGCCCAGATATTACCCCATAGAGCTGTCCTGTCCATTAAAAAAAAACAAAACAAAACTATATTAAATTCTTGAGCTCTGTACCAGGTATGCAGTGTCAGCCTGCAGTAAAAAGGGCCTTTTCTGATTGATTCTATCAGAATTCATTATCTCCATCTACCCAATCTCAGCAGAAAAACTCAAAACCTTCCTCTACTTCTGATGATAATTCCACAGCCTCAATTCAAACAGTCCCTCAAAACTCTGCCCATTCTACTGGTCAAACTCCTCCAGTGGGCTGGCTCCTTCTCTCTGAACCCATGGCATCTTTCATTCTCGCCTTTGTCTTGATCTAAACCACTGTCACCGCTGGCTAGTTCCTTTCTGGGTTTCTGGTCTCCCTATACTTCAGCCTGTACGTCACAGTGACACCAAAGTCCTCTCTGTTTAAACCTCCATCAATCATGGTACCTCTTGGCCTAAATAAAATACCTGCCATAGCTCCCACAGGTAAAATCTACTGCTTGTTAGGCATGGAGTGGGAACTACCACTTATTATGATAAATAACTCATCAGGATCTTCCCTCTCCCCCCCACCCGACTTCACTGCAGCAATGTCAAAGAAATAAATATAATCATCCTTGTCTTATAGATTAAAAAAAATGAGGCTAGTGATTAGTCAAAAAAAATTCACCTGAGCCTCAATCAGTCAGAGCCTGGAGTTCACAAGCTGGTTTAACTCTAGCCTGTACATCTGGCAGTACAATGAGCTCACATCTTACTTAAAGAATATACAGTAAAGTCAAAGCATAAAATGAAAATCCCATATAAATCAAAGACAACCTCCCAGTGGAGGCTGAACGCAGCCAGTATTTCTTTCGGTGTTGGAAAGAATGCTGTTTCTTTAACTGATGCAGGATGAAGAACTAGCCGGCATGCAACACCCACACTATTTAACAGTGGTCTTTTCCTCACGCCACTTTTGCAGAGTATGTGCACTTGGGTCCGTGTCTAGTAAGCAGAGTATCTGGCTAACAGAGTGCTTAGGGTATACCCAAAGTATCTGCAAATGACCGGGACCCCCAAACAAGGGGGGTCAGAGACTACTTGACCTCACATTCTTAGCATGCAGCATTGTACACTGCAGCCAACAGGCAGCTCATTTACAAGCATGTGGGAAAAAAATTAAGACCCTCTCGTCTTTATCTTACAGTTCAGTTTTGCTACCAGTCAGTACACATTTCAAATTAGTTGAATATGAACTAAGATGATCAGTTAGGTCCTTATTTGATCCTGCAAAACAAATTATCAAGCTGATGTTGGGGTTTGAGAACATCTTGCAGAGTAAGGAGTACAACAGTTCCCACAGGCTCCTGAGTCAAAACTGAACTGCAGGTTCATGGGTGGGGACAGCTGCTCTGAAAGCTGCCTCATTTCTGGCTCAGTGTGGTCAGGGACAGGAAATTGAACCTTCGGTATTTTGGGCTTTGATTCTCTGCCCTTAAAAAGCACCCAGCAACATGGGAGGGTCTTTAAATGCGGAAGGAGTTTGCACATTTAATGTGTCCATTGGCAAAAACAGAAGATGCAAGAAGCCTGAGCTTTGATCCTGTGTCTACCAGCTTAGGAAAAAACATTTGTGTGGTGGGCCCCATCCACCTAGATTCTTTGTCCCTGATTTCCAGAGTCCTTCAGAAGCACACGCACCGAGATTGTACCCAGTTCCTCAGAGTGCTCTTGTGGTGTGGACGAGTCTAAAATTAGTCTTGCTACAATCAATCTGGTGGCAAACACATTGCCTATATTCACTATATTACAATGTAATACCATCTGGGTTTGAATACACAGGCAAGCTCCCAAGGCCTGGGGACAGTGTCATTTGCTTTCTACCATTGCTCTAATCTACTTTTTGTATCTGATTAAGTCAGATAACACAGGTCAAGCACTTAGCACAGTGCCTGCTATATTCTATAAGCTCAAACATCAGCAATAGTTGTTAGGATTCCTCTCTCAATTCTCACCCCATAGTGACATCAAAGTAAAAGCCAAAGTCCTCACAATGGCCTATGATCTAGAAGGCGCTGCAGGATCTGCCCCCTGTTACTTCTCTGATCTCATCTCTTCCTCTTCTACCTCTTATTCATTCCATATGGACCTCTTTGCTGTCCCTGGAACCCGCCAAGCACACTCCTATACTAGGACCTTCATATAGACCCATTGTTCTACCTAATTCTTCCCCAGTGCCTGGCAAATAGGAGACATGCACTAAATACACGTTGAATGAGTGCTCAATGGGTAAGTTGGCTTGTGTGGTAAACAGATACCTCTCGGAGGATTGGGAGTTCTGTGCTAAGTACTTCACTTGTGGCAGAGGTCTTGATGTGTTTGGGTCTCCTAAGTGACCTGGGACTCTGCCCCCTAACAGCTAACAGATACTTTCAAGGGTTTTTCCTAAATTAGTAACTTGAATCCTAACTCCACCCTCCACCCTGCTGCTGGGTGGTATAGTGAGGTACTATTATTAGTCCTCATTTTAGAGGAAAAAAAAGCTAGTACGTGATGCAGGCTGGGTATCACGAGCCAGACTATAACTTTTGGCCAGGAAATAACCTGCAGCGTTGATGACTACTCTGGATGCTGCTTACTATCCAACTGTCACTGATTTTATGTCCCCCACTCCCCTTTGAATGCCAGCTTTACAGGCTGGGGATTTTCCCCAGGGACCTGCTCTCTCACCAGCCCATGCTCCTGGGGTTCCAGCACACTCCCTAGTCAATCCTGTTCAAGTGATGATGGAGGAGGTCAGGCCAAATGGGTAAGGCATGGCAAGTGCAGAAACACCCCAGTTTTGTTTTGTTATTGTTGTTTCCCTTAGAACTTGTATCTCACAGAACCAGCTAATCATTAAGACACAGAAATGAATCTTTCCTTGAACAAATAATAATAGATTTGAAGTCAGTGGGTCAGACAGGACATTACTTGGAACTGCTGCTGCTGCTGCTGGTTAGGTAGGATGATTAAAAAACTGCTCCAGAGGATACAGACACGAGCTGGAATGCCCTCCCATCCCTACTTTACCTTGCTCACATCAATCCATCCTGTAAGACTCATCTCAGCACTCTTCCCACCAGGAAGCCTTCCTAGACAGCCCCTCCATCAATCTCCTGCCTCGCACTCTCAGGCTAGATTAGGTGATCTCCTCTCTCAAAGCACCCTGTGTCTTCCTAGTGCCCTACAGACCACAGACTGGAAGGCAGGAACAGTGTCCTTTGTGTGTTTGTATCCCCAAAGCCTAGTGAATGAGAGGTGCTCAACAGATGACTGTTGAATGGAACATAACCACCCTACTGAGGTAACACAACCTCTTAGATCTCCGAATCTGCCCTGTCATCTGTGGTCTGACTCAGACTGAGAAGTAAATGGCATAGCCCTTAAAGTGACCAGGTTCCAGTTTAAGAAAGTCAAAATTATGTAATCAGAGTCACAGTCCTCAAACTGCATGGTATTCTCTTGCCATACACTCAAAAGCTCACCAACTATTCTCAGTGAAATTAGTCACCTCTATTTCTTGCGAAATATATGTATTAAAGGAGTCGTTACATTTTCCATAAGCCTCTTCCTTTCTCTTTGAAAGAGAAAGGAAGCACTGCACGATGACAAATTACCTCCTTTTGATTCAGCCAACACATGTAATGATAAGAAAGCCGGTATCAACCAGAATATTTATAACCTCTTGAGTCCCACTGTGTACAGATTTAAAAATGTACAATGTTTGTAGGTGATGCTATTAATATTTTTGAGAGTCTACTTTTAGAATAGTCCACTGGGTCTCAGTAAAGAAACAGCACATACAGAGAGAATAACAACACATTCCTTTTTACTAGCATCAGCTATTCATGAAATGTGCTGCCTTGAGCATGCACGCAGATAAATATTTCAGCAATAAAAGAGGTAACAGAGTGCATTTGAAGTATCTGAGAAACAACCCCTATGGGATTTATGAAGTCAGACTCTTTAATATCACCCCAAACTTAATCCTATCAATGCTGACTTAATGCTGTACTGAATTTTGTAGTTATCAAGAAGATTAATTAAAAAAAAAACCTGCCTATTCTGAAGCAACGTCGACATAAGTCTCAAATCGGTGACAACAAACCACATACCACAAAGTATTTAAATGAATCAGAGGTTCGGATGGGGCCTAAATTTAAACAAAAAAAGGAAAGAAGCACAGATGTTGAGAACTACTGGTCATATTCAGTGGTATTCCATTTTAATTCTCATAATAACCTTGCCCATTTTACAGACGAGGAAACGAAAGGAAAGGCAGTTCAAGGAAATGCCCTGCATTGCCTGGCTAATCAAGTGCAGTTGCAGGATTTGAAGCTCTGGCTGAGTCAGTGTAGCCAAGGGAGAGACAGCAGGTTCTCTGCAGCCAGATTGCCTGGTTTCAGTTGTTGGCTCCGACCCTTACTGGCCGGGTAATACTGAGCAAGTTTCTTAACTCTGTGACTCAATCTTTTCCTCCGTCAAATGGAGATATTAGCAGTATGCACTTCAGAGGGCTGTGGTCAGAATTAATGAGTTCACTTATATAAAGTGCCTGGCATCCAGTCAGCATTATTTTGTTCTTATCCAACTTCAAAGCCTAGGCTTTTTCTTCCACATCAAGGGTTAATATTATGAAGCGCACACAGTAGTATCTCCAAGCGTAATTGCTTTGCATATTGTCAGCAAATGACACATGTCTGTGAATCAAGATCTCACCCCAGTTTTCACTGTGTTTCAGGCCAGGAGGAAGTGTTCGTGTTAGCGCAGGCATTAAAGGACACAAAAAAAATGTTAATGACTGATATCACCTCCATCATTTAGAACTACCTGCCTTTCGTTACATTACACTCAGACACTTACCTTGACAAAAGGCATGAGAAGTATGATACAGAGGCTGTGAAAGATGGGCATGTAGGCACTGTGTGTGTGTGATATGAATTCATTCACTGGTTTGGGGATATCTCACAGTAAAATGGCCGGGGAAGTGATTAAGAGCAATTTAGTTGAACAAGTGACTATGAATAACTTTATCCTTGCGATGAGAAAGCAAATACTTCCTGGATTTCTAAATATATTCCATCTTCTATGATAAATAAGTCATCAGAGGTGTTTGGTTTTCTGAAGGAAAACTGGTATAAGCAATTTTCTTTATTCTGATTTCTTAAAAGAACAAGCAACATCTCTGATTCATTGTTGGTCCATGGAATATACATCTTGGCCATTTTCCTACAGGAATAATCAGCCTGGGGCCTGCCTTTCCTCAGCAGTTTCTGCCTCATGTTTCTGTGCAAGAGTAAGAAGGAGGAAAAGGAAACCTTAAAAGCTTTAACAAAAACTACCATGACAAAAATAAAAGCAAAAACTCTACCACAGCAAAACTTAATTTGCTCTGCTCGTTGAAGTGTGCTAACTCTCATGCATTCATTTTGTCATCCATATTCTGTGTCCTACCACTCCTCTATTTCTCATTTGTGAGAGGATAGAGGAGAGGCGGGGCTATGCATTAGGTATGCCACATACACAAGGAAGGTTGTTTGCTGTGGGGCTAAGGGTGTAAGCTCCGGATAAGGCAAGTGCTAAATGTCATTAAATCTCGGGTTATAGGATGGGGATAATAACAGTACCTATTCCAAAGGTCTAGAGAAAGAATTATGAAGCGAGATAACCAATGCAAAGCTATTAGTCAATGTCCTACACAGTCATTGCTCAGTAAGGGCTAATTATGATTTTTTTCTAATTATTACTGAAGGGCTAATCATTTTACAAAAATAAGAATATGAACTATAATTCTTACTAATATTTTAGTAAATACCATTGAGTTCTTCTTTGATGAATTTAAAGGCACATGCGTCAGGGTTGTACAGTAGTTTAGGATCTTTGTTAGAGGCAACAATGATCACTGAGTCATGAAGTGATAACCAAAATAATATTTTAGTTAACAGAATGTTCAAAATAATTTACTGAAGCAAAAAACAAAACAAAACAAAAAACAAAAAACCCAATCAAAACCAGTTCTGTAAATGTATAAAGTTATTACCTACCCTCTCTTTTGGAGAGACAAAATTCAAGCTCTTCCCATAAACCTAACTGATTCTTCCAACAATACCACCTCCCCCCATCCCTGCCAAACTTAGCTATATAAATACATATTGAAAGGAATAAAGAAGGCAGAACATATGATGATATATCATGAAGGGATTAATTATCCACTCTTCTTTCTCCTTCTTTACTTCACCCCTCCCAGACCTTCTCAAAGCTGGGCTTACTGGAGACAGAGGTGTAGAGGCCATGGATCTGGGTGGGCATTCTCTCTGTGGGTCAGGGAGGATGACCAGTCTACCATTAGGGTCTCCTTTGAGGGATGTTCTCTAGATCTTGAGACTTTCTCTGAAGAAAACATCCTCTGAATTCTGATCAACTTTTTATTTTCTCCTTTTCTCACCAAACGGCTTTTTGTGCAGGCCCTTTGTACACACTTGCTAGCTGGTGTAATCAAGATGGTGGAACTCTGACACCTCTTCTAAGCCCCAGATCTTTCTCTTCCCTTGACAGAAACACAAAGAGAAGCACACTGGAAGCCTCCGCAAGGGAAAAAGATGGAAGGTACAGCTGGTACAGAATAAATTCTAGGTATATAAGCGAGGGAGCTAAAAATCACACAGCTTGTCCTGGAAACAAGGGATATATTGGAGGCAAACAAAAGTCATTAAAAGTGCTTTCTCTTCTGCAGCCAAAACCCGAAGTCATCACAGCAACGCGGCATTTAAGAAAGTCCAACCTATTTTAAGTAGTTTCAGGTGACAGATTATTGGCCCAGGACAAGACACAGATTGATGGATCACAGAGGAGAAAAAGCTCGCTGTGCTGTGAACCATGGCTAATCTCAACTGATAGAACTAGAAGAGACACACATCTCCACTTTCAAGTGTTTACTGGGTGACATCACTCTGTCGATTTAACCCAAGTGCAGTCTGGATTATCCAGTAAATGTCGCATAATAGTACTCGAGTAGCTTAGATAAAGGCCTCAGAACACTGTGAATGAATTCATGCTGCAAAACAAATTTCCCAGATGAGTCCATATTCTTAACTCCATGTCAGTCTACTTGGTGTTCTTTCAGGTATAACTCTAACCTCGTAGTGACATTTGTCTTGTTGTACAGAACTATGGTTTGTTTGAGAAAGTCAACCCAGTAAAGTAAGACAGTTTCTTTCCATTTTGTGCTTAAGGAAGTATAAGAGCGAAGCTGTTGATTTAGGTTGGCAAAATAAATATTACAATATTAATCCATCAGGGAAATGCATATCAAAACAATGAGATAACCACTTCACACCCACTAGGATGGCTACAATCAAAGAGACAGATAATAACAAGTGTCGGCGAGGACGTGGAGCAATTGGAACCCTCACACACTGCTGGTGGGAATGTAAAATGGCGCAGTCGCTTTGGAAAACAGTCTGGCAGTTCCTAAAAAGGATAAACATAGAGTTACCAAATGACCCAGCAACTGCACTCTCAGACAAATACCACAAGAAATGAAAATGAAAACATATGCCCACCTGTACACAAATGTTTATAGCAGAATTATTAATAACAGCCAAAACACAGACACAACTCAAATAAAATGTGGTATATCCATACAATGGCATGTTATTCAGGATGAAAAAGAATGAAGTTCTGGTACATGCGGCAACATGGATGAACTTGAAAACATGCTAAGTGAAAGAAGCCAGTTACAAAAGACCACATACGCATATTTACACGAAATGTCCAGTATAAACAAATCCAGAGACAGAAAGTAGATTAGTGGTTACGGGGGGGGGGGGGGGAGGTAGATAGGAAAGGAATGCAAATGGATATAGGGTTCTCTTTGAAAGTATCCTAAAATTGACTGCAGTTAAGGTTATAGAACTTTGTAAATATATTAAAAACCATTCATTGTGCCCTATTAATGGGTGAACTCTATGGTATGTGAATTATATCTCAATAAAGTAGTTATGAAAAGGGATATTAACACATGAGATAGAAGGAAATGGGATCACTTAACTAAAGCAAGGACTGCTTCTTTGGGGATCCTAATGCCATCCTCCTTCACAACATTCAGTGTGTGACCTATCAGCTAAAGGCTCAAGAACTAAAGAAGGGTCTTCCAGAGTTTCAGCGACCTCACTAGTGTTTGATATAATCCTATTTCCACTAATCAGTACACTGATGATTAAATTTTCCTCTTGTTTGTATTCTGTATTCCCTATAGTAAGTAGCATGGAGTTTTCCACATAGTAGATGCTCACTTATTTATTCCATTCAATTTAATACATGCCCAAAAATAACCAACTAGAGTCAGTAATTAAAATCAAACCAAAAATACTTTGCCCTGTTTGGGGACAGCTGATCAGAAACTAACAGCTACTTGCCAAACTCAATCTGGGCCATCTGAAATGCAATTATGTTCCTCAAATCTTAGTTCTGGTTACAACAATAAGATTCATGCTCTTCAACTGCCCTGTGTGTATCTCCCTTGATAAAATCTGAAAATTCCTGGGCAGGAGTTACTTCTCATGTGGATTAATTGACAAGATCCTGGAGAGTACAAGGAAGGCAGCATTCTGTTTCTCTGATATTTAACGCCAGGGAATCTCCAGGTGGTCCCTTGGTTTGTTAGACTACATATAGCTTGGTGTTGAGGAGGATGACTTCTAGAGCTAGTCTGCCTAGGTTTAAATTCAACCTCTGCTATGCATTATTAGCTGCTCAACCTTGGTGCAAGTTTTATGGCATCTCTGTACCTCAGAGCACAGATGCTTCTGTACCATCTCTGTTTCACCACCTGTAAAATGAGGATAATACTAACACACACTACTGAGATTTCTGTGAGGGTGCAGAACACTTGGAAGGATGTGCCTGGAATATGAATATATATATATACTCAGTGGTAAAAGCCATCAGTGTAGTAGAACTTACACGAATCCCTAACACAGATCTCAGGCATAGACAGCCATTGTTATTAGAGAGGATCACATGTTATCAGATATAAACCAGGCCCACTGGGACAAATTGAAGTAAAACCTATAAAAAATATACTCTTTCCTCAATTCCTGGTTGGGAAATGCGACTCTAGACTAAAGGAAGTGTTCGACAAATACAGCCTACCAACATTTAAATTTTGTTTTTCATGTTGCAGAACCCTCTCGGAGGAGAGGAGGGTACTCTTTGATACGTATGAGAGGAAAAGAACTATCACCTCTGGGATCAGAGACCAGTAATTTTCAGAATCTGTATGCTCTTAGTTTTCTTGTGGACTTTCCATCACTGACAGGGAATCACAGGAGGTTTGTAGAGGTCAGCAATATTACCAGTAGTAAGAGGCTTCTGAGAGACATTTCCTAAATTCCATTTTTGGAATGGAAACTTTTTTTTGAAAGACAACTTGTGTGAAATCATTTCAAATTTTATCAACAAAATTCTTTTGAAAACAAAGGCCTTTTATACAATATTTCCCTTCCCACAGCTTCTCGAATCTATGTACTGCTAGCGTGGTAGAGATAGTATACTTACATATGCACATTCTCTTCTTCCCTCTAACTATACCTTTTTCCCAGCCTTCCCTGTAACACAGGAGGAGAAAGCCACAAGACTGAAGGAGCCTGGGTCCTTGAATAACTTTATAGAGCAGACCTCACCCCCTCCTTTCCTATCTGCATTGGACTTTGTGTAGGGAAAAATACACAGTAATAAGCCTCTGGTGTTTTGGGGTTTGGGGGTTGTTTATACAGAAGCTCCTGTTACTTACTCTAATGAATATAGCTAGGTCAAAGCTTTGTTGATTATTGGTTAGGTGATCTGGGTTGCTCCTAGAATACTTCTATCTCTGCTACATATTGGCAACAAGTACACTCATGAAACACATTTTTTTTTTTTTAAGATTTATTTATTTGAGAGCGAGAGCATAGGTGTGTGAGTAGAATCCCCAGGTAGACTCCCCATTGAGCGCAGCATAGCCTGATGTGGGGCCTGACATGGAGCCCAATCTCACAACCCTGAGATCATGACCTGAGCCGAAACCAAGAGTAGAATGCTTAACCGGCTGAGCCACCCAGGCGCCCCAAATGAAACACATTTCTTAAATCCTTTTGCCTTTAGTCTTTTTTTTACTATCACCAAGATCACTGGATACATCCTTTCCATTGTACTGACGAAACACATCCTGGTGAACCATCTGATCTTGCCACATTCCTTTTCAGAGAACATGTGTTTTGCATTGTGTTATTTGTAATCTCAATCCAGATCTCTTTGCAGAGCTGGGCAAAGTATATCTGCTACTGTGCACTTAATTCATCATTCACTATCTCAGAGAATTATTTTATAATTACATCAAGCTCTGGGCTAGAAGTCAGCCAATTTAAAACTGTCAGATAAAAATTAAAAGATACCAGTACACATGAATTACATTAATTTATAATTTTCAGGTAGCTCTTTATAGTAATCTTTTAGTAGCTCATGTATTTAATATAAATCAATTTTTTGGTATTCAATTTATAAATGGAATGGAGGAATCTTTTATGATTACTATCTCCAGGCTCTTGGGATGAATAATCAAAGTCAATACAGCTACCTTGCATTTTAATGCCATCAACTACCTTCTGAAAGTTTCTATTCTTACTCAGTAACTCCTCCTTTCTCTCATCTTTTAAAAATGCTTTTAGTATTCACTACAATTATAGCTATAAAACATATACTTGTTAACTGACTGCTTTCATTACCAGACTGTAATTCCCAGGAAGGCAGAGCTTATATCTGTTTCTGTTCATCCAATAAATATTTACTGAATGCCTATTGTGAGGCACTGCTCCAGATACTAAGGAATTAAAGATAAATAAGATATGGTATCTAGCTTCAAGGTGCCTATAGTTTGGTGGAGGAAACAGACAATAAGCCTATAAATAATATATACCGGGATAAATCATACGTTGTACTTTTCACTTCATGTGTCCCTGGTTTTAGGTGGTAGTGGGCTGTCTGTCCAGCTCATGGTGGTTCAACCTACCTGAGAACTGTCTCTTTTGCATTTATACGTGTGTGAATGTAACCATATTTATATCACCTGGCTCTGTCCCCTCACCACAATTGCTTGGACCACAGTGGACTACTGACCTATCTGACCTATGTTGCATCAACCAACTTCTCTCTTCTGACAATGGAATTGGAACTAAGAGATTCTAATTTAGTCTGAGCTCTTTAGTTGAACTGAAAGAGGATCTATAACCTAGAGTGCTACGCAGTGGTCATCTCCTGCCAGATGGCCGGGGAAACTGAGAACACAAGTGTAAAGACAGAGACAAAAGAAGCAAGTCATGGAAAGAAGTAAAGATGAGAGATTTTATAGTCTGAGAAAGACCTGAAAGCCCATTTCATATGCTGGTTCAAATCTCTTTTCTCATGAGACACCTGTATTTTATAGCTTTTCTCTCTCTTTTTTTCCCCTAAACCTTTTTTGTTAGTGTCTTATGTTTTCCATCATGTCTTAAATAAGACATTTCTATTTGATATGAATTATTAACAATTCTACTTAATCTCACTCATTTTCATAGTGTAAGACATATGTACTATCACCAAAAAATGTAGCTTTCCCCCCCTAGGTTATAAACATTGCATCTGTTGGATTTTAATACTTGGGAAACTAGCAATGCTTCTCAGGTGCTTGCCTAGAAGTTTCCATATTTCCTCACTGGTGATTTTATAATGCAGACTCATTTCTATTCAAGGGCAGAACATCAAAGGCCAACATTCTTTAAACTCTGTGAAAAACACTATCACATGTGTACACCATCTTTTGTGGCTAGTTAACATTCAGGGAAGAAACTAATTCTTCTTATAAACATCAATGCTGTGTTTGTATTCATAAACAAAAAGGCTTTGATAATGGAAGCTTTGATTTCAGCTCAGTAAATTGATCGGCTAGTCTGATTAACAACTGTTAACTGGAGCCATCAGAATCTGAACACACCTAAAATACGTGGCTTTAAGGTCCTACTCAAGAAAAGGAACTTAAGCTTCACATTAATATTTATGTTACATTTCTACTTAAGCTTTATAGTTGATATACTCTAGAGATTTCTGTAACAGTACACCCATAAACATCTGCTACTTTTTAAAGCGTATTTCTTCTTTATTCCTCACAGATATGTCAGGCACTGTGGATGTAAGGGGAGTAAGACCTGGTCTCTGTCCTAAAAGAGCCCCGTTTACTGGAAAAGACAGACAGGAAACAGGAAACGGTCATGCCATGCTCTGATAAGTGCCATGCCAGAGATACCAGTACGGATGAGAGGCATCTAATCTATCCTGAGGTAAGCCTTTGGGCTGAGTCCTAGAGAATCAGCAGGAGGTAGGCAGAGTAAGAGCAGAGGCAGACACAGATCTGATGAGAAAGGAGCATATAATGCTCAGGTGCATGGCCACTGTGTGAGGCAGAAGAGGGTCTACATGTTAATATCCAGTAAAACAGCTGTGCGAACAAGATGCTTTGGAGAATTGCCTATATTTTCCTCTAAAGCTCCTGTTTCCAAAGCTTTTCATGTGTTCTGATAAGTCTAGAAATTCTGATTCAACTCAACAAATATTTATTGAGAACTTAGTAAGTTTTAGGTACTTTTTTTTAGTCCCTGGGAGTACACAGATTGAGTAAGACTAGGGAACAGTACTTTCCTAAAGAAGCTCAGCCTAGTGGGGAAGGCAAATATGTGGCATCTGGAGAGGGTTAAAGAGGACACTTGTATATAAATCAAGGGACAATTAAACCCGAAATGAGTCTTTAAGAATGAATAAGAACACACTAGCCATGTGCACAATAACAACAGTGAGAGAGGCATTTTAGAACAGGGGAAAACATAAGTAACAATAGGCAGGAAAAAGGAGCAGGGTACAGGGAGAGGACAGATTTGAGAAATAGCTAAGAAGCAATATAATTGAAATGGGATGACGAAGGGCAAAGGAGGGGGTTAGTCCATTATGACTCCAGGTTTTTCATTTGAGTGGATGATCCAATAACTTAGGGATTGCAAAAGGAAGAACTAATTTTGGAAGGAAAAAAGGTCATGTTGAAACTATAGTGCAGCCACATCCAAGTGGAAAGAGAAGTAATAAGAACAGGATTATGGCCTGGTGCAGCCACTCTGGAAAACAGACGAAGGTTCCTCAGAAAGTTAAAAACAGAACTACCCTATGACCCAGCAATCACATTATGAGGTATTTGCCCAAAAGATGCAGAAATATTGATTCGAAGGGGTACACACATCCTGGTATTTATAGCTGCATTATCAATAATAGCCAAGTTATGGAAAGAGCCCAAGTGCCTATTGACTGAGGAATGGATAAAGAAGATGTGGTATATGTACAATGGAATATTACTCAGCCAGTGAAAAGAATGAAATCTTGCCATTTGTAACGACATGGATGGAGCTAGAGTACATTACACTAAGTGAAACAAATCAGAGAAAGATAAATACCATATGACTTAACTCTTAAGTGGAATTTAAGAAACAAAATAAATGAACATGGGGGGAAAAGAGAGGCAAACCAAGAAATAGCCTCTTAATGATAGTGAACAAACAGGGTTTCTGAAGGGAGATGGGTAGGGGATGTGCTAGATGGGTGATGCATATAAGGAAGGCACTTGTGATGAGCACTGGGTGTTACATGTAAGTGATGAACTACTAAATTGTACTCTAGGGACTCCTGGGTGGCTCAGTGGTTGGGCATCTGCCTCTGGCCCAGGGTGTGATCCTGGGATCCGGGATCGAGTCCCACATCAGGCTTCTTGTAGGGAGCCTGCTTCTCCCTCGGCCTGTGTCTCTGCCTCTTTCTCTCTGTGTCTCTCATGAATAAACAAAATCTTAAAAAAAAAAAAAAAAAAGCAAAACTAAATTGTACCCTAAAATCAGTATTACACACTATATGTTAAGTAACTATAATTTATTTATTTATTTATTTTTAAAGATTTTATTTATTTATTCATGAGAAACACAGAGATGAGAGAGAGAGAGGCAGAAACACAGGCAGAGGGAGAAGCAGGCTCCATGCAGGGAGCCCGATGTGGGACTTGATCCCAGGTCTCCAGGATCACGCCCTGGGCTGAAGGCAGTGCTAAACCGCTGAGCCACCTGGGCTGCCCAGTAACTAGAATTTAAATAAAAACTTGCGACAAAACAAAACAGAGAATTGAAGAGCTGTGTAAAAAAGTAAAAACAAAAAAACTCCATACACCAAAAAATAGGATTATGGCTAGGGATCTCGCTCAGCAGCACAAACAGGGGGTGGAAGTTGAAGTTCTGATGACTAAAATGAAAAAAGGAGAAAACCAGTGTAAAAAGAGGCCAATTGGCTAGAAGCAGAATCCTTGAAAAATAGTAGAAGCTCACAAAGGAGCTGAAGTGGGGAGCAGTGAGTTTCTAGGAGCATTCAGTAGTCTATTTTATTTTATTTATTTTTAAAGATTCTTAAAAATTCATTCATGAGAGACACACAGAGAGAGGCAGAGACACAGGCAGAGGGAGAAGCAGACTCCTCACAGGGAGCCTGATTCCCGGACCCTGGGATCATGCCCTGAGCCAAAGGCAGACACTCATCCGCTAAGCCAACCAGGTGTCCCCAGTAGTCCATTTTATTTTATTTATTTATTTTTTTATTTATTTATGATAGTCACAGAGAGAGAGAGAGGCAGAGACACAGGCAGAGGGAGAAGCAGGCTCCATGCACCGGGAGCCCGACGTGGGATTCGATCCCGGGTCTCCAGGATCGCGCCCTGGGCCAAAGGCAGGCGCCAAACCGCTGCGCCACCCAGGGATCCCCAGTAGTCCATTTTAAATGAAGCAGAGATACTTGGCTAAGATACAGACTGAAAAATTTTGCGATTTGCAGATCACTGGAGACCGTCTAGAGAGGGTTCATTGCAGCAGTGGAAAAATCAGGCTGCCATGATGAAGGAGTGAATGGAAGAAAGGACACGGTCCCTGGGTATTCAGACCACGAAGGCTGCAGAAAAAAGGGGAAGTGAGAGAAGAGGCATCAGTTGATGCAGGACAGTCTCAATCTCTCTCTCTCTCTCTCTCTCTCTCTCTCTCTCTTCATTATCAATACTTTTAAAGGAAAAGATGGAAACACTTGAGTGGGTTTCCAGGCTGAAAGGAAAGCCAGCAGATATGGAAAGACTAATGATATTGATGAGAGGACATAACTCAAGGAAATGGTCCTGGAGAAAGCTGTCCTAATGAGGTAATTTGCTTTATCCTATAAAAAAAGATTTTATTTATTTATTTATGAGAGAGAAAGAGAGTGCATGTGTAGGTGGAGCAGCAGAGGGAGAGAATCTCAAGCAGACTCCCTGTTGAGTATGGAGCTCAACACAGGGGCTTGATCCCTGGACCCTGAGATCATGTCCTGAGCTGAAATCAAGGGTTGGAGGCTCAACCAACTGAGCCACCCAGGTGCCCCTGAGGTAACCTACTTTAACAAGTTTTCACTTCTAATCATCTCTAGCCAGGAGAGTTGTCAAGCAATATGCATCCCAAGGCCAAGTATCTCTGGAAAGTAGTAGTAGCAGGCAGGAAGCAGTGGTGTTGGGCTTGGAGCAACACCAGGGAACAGGAGACAAATTCCGTATCTTATTAACCCTGAAGGTTTCTGACTTGCTTAGTAAAACCCCATGAGATTAAAGAAGGTTCATCCCCTCATCTGCATCTCCCGAATCTGTAACCAACAACAGAACAGACCCCTCAGTCCATGGGATTACAATCACTGCACAAATATGACTTTCTGAGGCTGAAAGGGAGTCAGATTTGAGTTTGAGTCACAGGTTTGTTAGAGATGTGCTACTGGCTTTGGGCAACTTTGTTGCTGTAGGCCTTAGTTTCTTCACTTACAAAACGGAGCAAAGTGATTCATGCTACAGACTAGATTGTGAGGCTGGAGCAAGTTCACAGACGTGAAAGTGCTTTGTAAGATATAATGCTCGATGCAAATATATGGTGCATGATGCAAACATTAAGGTGTTATTTTAAGTCTCAGAAAGTTGGGAAAAGCTAGAAGAGACTGCTTGTACATAGTTTTTGTTGTGGTTACCATTGTAAATACAAAGGAAAGTGTTAAAGCAAAGATCTTCAGCTTTCACTGATAACTAACTCCTTTGAATTTTCTGGTAGTCGTGCAATCCTGAGGAGCCAGAGGGTCACGTGTTGAGAGGGGAATACAAATGAGTTATCCCAGGCACTGGAGCCTGGGGAAACTGGGGCTGCTCATGGCACCATCCCTCGAAGTAGTGTGAGGCAATGCATGATGGAGACTATACATATAGGACTCCCAGGTACATCCTCATGGTTAAGGGCTCAAGTCTGAATTAAGAAAATCCGAGTTCGAATCATGCCTCAGCCACTTATTAGCCATGTAACCTTAGACAACCCAATTTCACTGAGCTTCAGTTTCCTCATCTGTAAATTGAGAATGACAACATCTACCTTTAGAATGTTACAATGATTACATACAACATGTTTGCATCTGTGTAAGTATGCATTCACACACGTGAATGTGTGTGTGGATAAATCCTGGCATATTGTAAGTGCTCAAGAAATGGTAGCTGTTATATTGGGTCTGTTGTTGTAGGATTCACAGAAGCTTGTTTTCACATCCAGCTGTTATTTGTTGAAACTCACTGAGAGCTTTACAGGTGCAGTGTTAACTAAACATACATGTTTAAAGTATAAAATCTATTACGCCACTTGATGGGGTGCCTGGGTGGTGCAGTCGGTTGAGTGATCGAGTCTTGGTTTCCGATCACGTTGTTATCTTAGGGGTTCTGAGATCAAGCCTCGCATTGGGCTCGATGTTCAGTGCAGAGCCTGCTTGTGTTTCTCTCTGCCTCTCCCTCTGTCCCTCCCTGTCCCCGTGTATATGTGTACACACTCTCTAAAATAAATAAATCTTAAAAAAACTTTAATGAAATTGAATTTAAAAAGAGATGTTAGTTGAAAGCAAAAAATATATAAATTTTAAAAATCTATTATGCTACTTGAACTTTAAAACTCTGAGAATAAAAACTATGTCGATCCTATTTTTGTTGGGATCCCTGGGTATAATCAAGTATCTAGCACAGAGTGTGTATTTAAGAAATAATTTAATAATAATTTTGTTGAAAGAAAGAAGGAAGGGGGGGTGGAAAGGGCAGGAAAGGTGGAGGGGAAAGAGGGAAGGAGGAGTGGATGTTGAGAACTGACTCAGGTGCTATGAAATTCAGGAACTGATGAAAATAGAAAAAAGCCATTTCTGAGCTACCGAGTGGACGGAGGCTTCTTATTAAAAAAAAAAAAAAGCCACTTTTTTGTGCTGATGTGACTTATTTTACTCCTCTAAGCTCTGTATAAGCTTTCTCTCCATCTGGCAAGTGGGAACGGACCAGCTATATTTCAAGTTTGCTAACAAAGATGGCTTAAGGTAAATATTTGTTGCTTGCCAGAGCAAACCATACCATTTTAGTTTTAGGTGATTTTAATGATAAGCTCCTTCAGATCTAGTTCCATTGATACTTTGTAGTACAGCATAGAAGTACATTTGCCTCAAATCCCAACTATATTTAGAATCCCTTTCACACTGCATCATTCAAGCAGATGTGAGGACAGCTGCTGCTAATTCTTTCCTAGAATCTTACTGAGACGTGGATTTTAGTAAGGTTTTTTAAAAAATAAGTTACACAGGTGTCATCTCTGAGTCAATTTAGCTACATTAGCTATAAAAAGAATATGTACAAATTAGGCCCTCTTTCCCCAAGCTCAAAGACAGGAACAGAGTTTTCATTGTTTTGATCAATCTGTTTTCATTTGGTTGCATTAAGTTATTTTTTCCCGCAAAACAAAAATAAAGTTCTCCCTGGACTGTGGCACTACACATTATCTTGTTGTTGTTAGTACTTATTCTAATATTATCACAGAATAAAGTCCTTTCTTTGGATTCAGATTCAAGGACTATTGATCAAGCACTGCACAGGAACTCTGTTAAGTACTTCCATATCCACTATATTATTTTTCCCTAAGTGATTTAAAGATACCAAAACAGATTTGAATGACCTGTCTTCAAACATGTGGGAAGTTAGAAGAAACAGCTGGAAATCCTGAAAACACCCAAATCTAAGTATCTTGCGGGCAGCCACTGGTTCAATGGTACCAGGCAAGGCTGGAATGTCTCTAGTTGTTTCCTCATTTCTAAAACAAGGACTCATGTACTGGATGGTCTCAAGATCTGAGGCCGCTTGCTAGAACCTCTTGTGCCCACAGTGGGCCACAGTCGTGGCTCTGCATTGGCATGCCACTCTGAGTCTTAGCCACAGCAGGGACCTTTTCGAAAGCAAGGCAAATAAAATTAAGAAAGTCTTCTCTCTTTAGGGTGTATTTTTTTTTTAAATAAAGTGAGAGCACCCAAAAGTCAAATTTTCACTGTGAATTTGTATTTTTGTCATTTTAAAGCCAATACTATTCTAACACTGTGCTGTGGCCCAGTGTGCCTGAGTGGAAGAAACCAAGAGAGGAGCATACTGGCCTCAGGTTCCTCCCCAGTGGCTGACAGGTTAACTGTGCCGTGTCCCGAGGGCTGCGTGCCTCCTCCAGGTGGTTATGTTGATAGCCCGCCCCCACCATCAAACTGCAATTTTCATCTGTGCATCTCTTTATGTGTTATAATACTTAATTACACTTCATCTTCATATTAACTGAATCTCACTGATGTTCACAGAGGCTAAGTGATTTCCAGTAGGCCATAGCTACTAAGAGGCAGAATGGGTGCCTAAACCCATTTCTCTTGATTCTTAGTTCAGTGCTTTCTGAATCAAATACAACAGTAGCAGCAGTGGTGAATCAGTACTGCACATTTACTGTGTGTTGGGCATCGAGCAAAGAGCCCCACCTATAAGGTTATCTTATTCCATCATCATAATAACTCTGTAATGTAGATATTATGATGATCTCCACTCACAGATGTGGAAAGTGAGACCACAGTGAGGTTACATAATCTGCCAAAGGTCACACAACAGTCAGGAAGACAATCAAGATTCTAATTCAGGCAGTTTGCTTTCTCACTTGCTCTTTCAACAATTATGCCGGATAGACAGCTGCTACCATTACAGTTTCCAGCCATAATTCAGGGGGAGGAGATATTTGCAAGAAGAGTCTAGGGTTGCCTAGTATGGCTCTTCACTGGAGCTGCCAGTCACATATGACACAAATCACTGGTGTCAGGGCATTTTGCTCTTGTATGGCCCACAGATACTTTGAGGGCATAGACTGCATAGCTTTATTGCCAGTGCCCAAGTACACTTGTATTACATATAGATGATTCACAGCAGCTGTGTGTCAGTGGAACTCAATGGAAATTACCGAGTCTTCATCAACACAGACTGAAATATAGATTTTCTCAAGGTTATAGCTGCAGTTTAAAATTAAGAGACAAAAGCCTGAAATCAAAAGGTAAGTCATGACTCTTGATTCAAGGAGTGAGACCAACTACATGTATTCTGTAGATTGGTTTTACTCAGCTACGCATGGCCTTTAAGTTTCTAATCAATAGCCAATACATTTAAACATTAAGAGATGTCATTAAAAAATCCAAATTTCCAGTTTCTCAAGAAAAATTGGAACACGTGACCCTAGATGGGGCATCTGCTTGCTAGCTAACCAATTACAATGGGACCAGTCATATCTATTTACTTTCCTTCTTGGCCCCTATTAGATTCTGAGCTTGCAAACTATAAAGCTACATAGAGGGGAGGGGAGGGGAGGGGAGGGGAGGGGAGGGGAGGGAAGGGAAGGGAAGGGAAGGGAAGGGAAGGGAAGGGAAGGGAAGGGAAGGGAAGGGAAGGGAAGGGAAGGGAAGGGAAGGGAAGGAGAATATTTGGAAGTACATCTCAACATCCTAAGATTCTTGAATCATTGCTTTAACCCAACAGTTGACTCTGCCAGGCTGGCCGTATAGTACATTTTATTCATTCAGTGATGAGATTTTGTTTTGCCTCAGATGACAAAATAAACTGATTGCTCACTCAACCTGGTTTAGTTGTCTCCAAATCTAGAATGTCCCCAGCTTTAAGCACCACCACAAAAATTACAAACCAGGCCAGCATCCCTTCACTGGATGCAGGTCAAATGATCCATACTGTTGTTTTGCTGTGTACTGCACAGATGGGGCAAAACACTGAATCTTTCTTAAAAAGCCATCTTAATCTGGTCATAATTATCACAAGGATGTAAGCAAAAAGTTGATATTTGCATTTGCTGACTGGGCAGGTGAGCAGTGTTTTCTTTCTGAAAAATTCTGTGGTCTCTGCAGCTGTGCTATACAGGTCTGCAGCACAGCAAGCAGAGAGGCCAATATGCATTTGAGAGAAGTCTTCAATTATTAAATTAAACAGGTTTATATAATCCAAATATAGTCAAAGATGAACTACACTGGTATAAAATGGGATTTGTCATGACTGAAATTTTGGATTTTGTAATGAAGAAAAATATTTCCTCAATTAGTCAGTGGATTGCTGTTGAATCCTATGCCTTAAATAATCTACAGACATTTAAGGGCTTTTTCCTATCTGGGTGGGTCCCAAGCAAAAAACTAAAAACCTGTAAGGGGTCAAAAGTATTGCCAGAATAACATATCCAGTAACTTTTTATATTATAATCAGCTATAATTCAAATAGAGACTTAAAAATAAAGTTAATGGGATCATTTCTGAATAGGATTTTTTTTTAATGCTATGTGTGATGGGAAATACGCAGTTTCTTTCACTGTTAAAAAAATAATTCTTACTTGTTAGAAAGTCTGCAATCAACTCGGCTTTATTGCTTCAAATAAGCAGTTTGCACACAGAACAATAAAACTGTTTAATAAAAGAACATAATAGGCTTAGCAGATGTTGCAATCACAGAACATTTTAGGTAAATGGTTTTAAAAGGACATTTCCTCAGTTTAGAAACACACTTTGGAAAATCAAATTCAGTTGTTGAATTTATGCAGGCTCTCTCTGAGGGAATATTTGGACCTATTTTCCTCTAGCAGAAACACAAGACTGAGTTTATAATGAACCAGCTTCCAGCAAAAAGCAGGCCGGAGGCAGTGGAACTCCTTTAACTAGCTCACATCCCCACAGCTCCTGCTTGTGTTGCTAATAAAGACATCTTGCTGGTTTCTTATAAAAAACAAAAACAAAAACAAAAACTTTACCATTTGCTGACAGCTTTGGGGTATTAAAGAAAATTGTCGCTTTCTTAGCAATGAATCCTTCAACATTTATTAAATACTCTCTAGATGAGGAAGGACAGAAGGATGGTTCCTGCCCTCAAGGAACTTATGCTCCACCAGGAAAACAGACAATGACAAATAAAATACAAGCTCATTGTTATACAATCCCAGCCATTTCTTGCTAATTGATGAAGAGTACCAAAGGCTGCTGGGTTTTACTTTGTCATTCCTCTGCTAATAATGCCACCTGCATAAGGACAGACTTTTTAAGGCTGATGGAAGACAGGACTTCAGCTCAAAAGAGGAAAAAGTGTAATAATTTTTAAATGTCACTTAATATAACCTATCTAAGAAGATAGGCAAGGATGGTAAGCAGCCAATGTTTTAAAAGTGCATGCTTATTTCCTAACAACAAAGTTGGATGATATCCTTGATTATTTTAATAAATTATAAGTTATGTCTTAAGTCTGTGTAGGGCCTCAACTCTTCAAAAAAAGGAGAAAAATCAAAGTAGCGATCTTCCCATCTTAATGCATTCTTTTTGCCTTATGACCAGCAAATGCCCCAACCCCAAACACTCACCTTGTATCTGCTACAAGTCTAAGCAGACCTTTACTTAACACTAATTTAGTGACTTGATTCTAATTAGTACTCTTATTTAACAAAATGCTTGTATCCTAACATACACCATTACAAATTTATTTGTGAGAAGTCAGCATGGTCATTATCATTCTTAAATAGTAAGACTAGTTTTCACAAGGAAGTTATTCTTCTGGCAGTGGCGTAGAAAATGTTAATGTTCATGCTGCCACAATCAACCATTCGCACTATATAGGGGTGGGGAGGGGGTGACAACAAAAAACAACCCTTGATATATCTCAGGGCTCCATCTGTGCTAACTGCCTGGGGCTCAACCATGTCTCAGCTCCCAGGTGCGCTGAACCACATCTATCAAAATATTTACCCCTAAAATAGCTTTGTAATAAGAGTGGAATGTCCTTTTTGATGATTTCCTTTGAAAAATCCATATGTACTTAACCAGCAATTCTAAACTCTTAGAGATGATAGATCACCTGAATCTACTTATTTAAAAAACAAAACAAAACAAAACTCCCCCATGGTGATTAGAGTTAATGTATTATAACAACTATACAAACACATAATATAGTTAATATGCTTTACATTTTCACCTTTGACTATGGCTCTGATCTCCAGCTGAGTGTGCCTCATTTTTAATCCCATCCAAGTTCTCACTGTGAGCCAGATCCTTGCTAGGTGGGTAGTAGGGAGACAATATTAGGTAAGAGCCTTCAGTGGCACTGGCCTACCAACATGATACACAACTCGTGAAAGCTATAAGGTCTCTGGCAGTTTTTGAACAGGTTAAAGCAAATCGGCTTCTGGGACTCCAATTTTACATGGCATAACAAAAAACAGAAGAACATCAAAAAAAAAAAAAAAAAAAGAAAAAGATGGTAGGGGAATTCCTCAATGAAGCAAAAACATACCAAAAATCTACCTAACTTTTAAATGTTCAAAGCTTATTGCTGAGGAAATACCTCTTCCATATTGTTCACATGATCACTGCATAATCAGTACTTAAAACAATGGTTCAGCACTTTGAGTCACCCCCAAGGTAAAGAGCAAGTGGAAAGGTCAGTTCTGGCATGCCTCGGGAAAGCAAACAATGGAAAGGCTGCCTTCCTTTGCTCCTGCACAGTTCCCAGGGCCTAGCCATGGCATCTCTTTGCTTCATCTGCTCTAGCACTTTGCTCTCCCTTCTGTGCCGCCCCCAACTGCCTATCCTCGAAAGGAACGAGACAGGTAGCAAGTAAACCTGAGAGTAGAGCCAAGACAGAGCATTCAAGACACTCTTCCTGGTACCACCCGAGGGCCCCGAAAATTGCTCAACGTCTCCATAGGAATGTGGCACTTATTCTGCCTAAGTGGGGGGAATTCCCTTCACTCTTTTTTTCTGAAGCTTTTGCACAGCAAAAGAAACAATCAACAAAACTAAAAGACAACCTATAGAATGGGAGAAGATATTTGCAAATGACATATCAGGTAAAGGGCTAGTTTCCAAGATCTATAAAGAACTTATTAAACTCAACAGCAAAGAAACAAACAATCCAATCATGAAATGGGCAAAAGACATGAAGAGAAATCTCACAGAGGAAGACATAGACATGGCCAACAAGCACATGAGAAAATGCTCTGCATCACTTGCCATCAGGGAAATACAAATCAAAACCACAATGAGGGATCCCTGGGTGGCGCAGCGGTTTGGCGCCTGCCTTTGGCCCAGGGCGCGATCCTGGAGACCCGGGATCGAATCCCACGTCGGGCTCCCGGTGCATGGAGCCTGCTTCTCCCTCTGCCTATGTCTCTGCCTCTCTTTCTCTCTCTGTGACTATCATAAATAAATAAGAATTAAAAAAAAAAAAAAAAAACCACAATGAGATACCACCTCACACCTCACACCAGTGAGAATGGAGAAAATTAATAAGGCAGGAAACAACAAATGTTGGAGAGGATGCAGAGAAAAGGGAACCCTCTTACACTGTTGGTGGGAATGTGACCTGGTGCAGCCACTCTGGAAAACTGTGTGGAGGTTCCTCAAAGAGTTAAAAATAGACCTGCCCTACGACCCAGCAATTGCACTGCTGGGGATTTACCCCAAAGATACAGATGCAGTGAAACGCCGGGACACCTGCACCCAGATGTTTCTAGCAGCAATGTCCACAATAGCCAAACTGTGGAAGGAGCCTCGGTGTCCATCGAAAGATGAATGGATAAAGAAGCTGTGGTCTATGTATACAATGGAATATTCCTCAGCCATTAGAAATAACAAATATCCACCATTTGCTTCAACATGGATGGAACTGGAGGGTATTATGCTGAGTGAAGTAAGTCAATTGGAGAAGGACAAACATTATATGTTCTCATTCATTTGGGGAATATAAAAAATAGTGAAAGGGAATAAAGGGGAAAGGAGAAAAAATGAGTGGGAAATATCAGAAAGGGAGACAGAACATGAGAGACTCCTAACTCTGGGAAACGAACTAGGGGTGGTGGAAGGGGAGGTGGGCGGGGGGTGAGGGTGACTGGGTGATGGGCACTGAGGGTGGCACTTGATGGGATGAGCACTGGGTGTTATTCTATATGTTGGCAAATTGAACACCAATAAAAAATAAATTTATAAAAAAGTAATAAAATAAACAAAAGAATAACAAAACATCCATGCTTCCTTCCCTCCATAAGAACAATAAAGAGCATCATTATCTAACTACAATCAATTAATATCCAGCAAACATTTCTTGGGCTACAGTACTGAGAACCCAGACAATCTTAAAGATATCAAGTACATTTAATTTTTGGAGCCCAAGCCCCAACATCACATCAAACATACTGAGACAATCCATGTCTCAGAGGCTCCAACTTAGTAAAACAGCAGACACAATTTATGGCCATTCCACAATCAATTTGCATAGGTCTAACACGAGACATAGACTAAGAAAGCACTTTCTCTCCTCTCCAGGAATTCATAACGGGAGGAGGGGAAATAGGATCTTCATACAGCACATAAGGCAAGGTGTGAAAACTGTTGTAAGACCTCAGGTACCATGAAAACATGGAGGAGGAAGCTGTCACCAGAGCCACCAAACTGCACCAACACCAGGGGCAGGGGTCATCGTTCACACTGTCGTCTACGTGAATGGTGTCTCCCACAGTTGTGCAGTGCTATGGTCATGGCAGAAGGGATAATAAAAGGCTTTCCAGAAGAGACAGCATTTGAGCAGGTCCATTTACTTGTAGAGTAACCATAAGCTTCATTTGCTCATCTGTAATTGGCATACTATTACTCACTTCACTGGGTAAGGAATCAAATAAACAAAGGTACAGTACACTACCTGTGTCGAATGCATCCTCCATTTTTCCTTCCTTCCTTTATTTAAATGAGCTTCTACCATGTGTCAGACACTCTACCAGGCACTGTCTCTACAATGAAGGACAATGCACACCAGTTTGCCTTCATGAAACATATATAATAGAGACTATTCTATAACTAAGTACTCTACAGTGATAGGAGGAAGGTGGGCCACATAGAAGAATCAATGTGAGCAAAAGCAAAGGTGTGTCAAGAGAGCAACCAGTCATTCAGTTTTTCAGGAATGAGGAAGAAGGTTTTAGGGAGTTGTTACTCTTCAGTGGTTAAGTCTAACAAAGAGTAGGAAAACCACAGAGCAACAGCAAGGTAGGGGGTAGAGCAGAGTGGCAAACAGGTTGTATCTATTTTAGCAATTCTCATCATTGGTAATGGCTTCCTGGAAGGCCAGATTGAAAATGAACTCATAAATGTCAATGTCCATCACAGACACTGTAGGGGTTAGTTAGGGGTGATACGTGAGCAGCAGATTGGGCAATCTCTGTCTACACAAAATTAAGCACTGTCTTTGTAAAGAGTCACATCTGGAAGAATCTGTGTCATTTCCTCAGCACACACCTAGAGCACAAGAGCAGGACAGAAGACCCAGTGGGGGACACAGACCTATGACTAATGACCCAGCAGAAGGCCAAGAGATCAGAGGAACATAGGGTGGTGGTGACTGCTTTAATGAATTGACTTAGTGTGGAATTCATGTTAGGCTGAGTCATGAAAATGGAGCCAACGAACTGGGAAAATGAAAAAGGTTGCATTTTGGAGGCAGAGTCCCGTGTTCAAACTACAGCTCTTGCAATTATTAGCTTCTTGTGCCATTTAATCTTTCTGAACCTTAGTTTCTCATGTTATTAATACTTACCTCATAGGGTTGTGGGAATGACTAAAATACACTGTAAAGTACCTAAAACACATTGGGTACTCAATTAACAGTACTTATCTTCCTCTTTTCCTGAAAGTAACAGTGGGTTGGGGTGGTGGTGGTCCATACATAGGAAATTTGTAGGTCTACAGAAAAGGAAGGAGTTAGAAGGTAAATATCCAGTGTGGCTGGGCTGGGCAGCAAATAAAAATGACAAATGCCTAGAATTAAGAAGTCAGGGAGTGGTGAGATGAGAAACCACTGGTTTGGCTGGCTGGCTGGCTGTCCATGGGCATGGTCTTGTATGTTATGCAGAAAGATACAGGGAGAAATACAGAGTGGAACTCTGCTGGTGGAGTTCACAGCTCATTGGGAAGATCATTTTTAACCACAAATTATACTAAGTGTACCCAAGAATTAGGCACAAATGACATGAGAGACTTAGGGAACAGAGGATGACGTGAGGGAGAAATTGGGGAAAGTTTCACAGAAGCCTCAATGAGAGTTGCAGCAAAAAACATCGATTTTTTTTTTTTCCAAATGCAGTAAAAGAAAAACATTCTTCTATGAAGAAGGGAAGAGTATGTGGAAGAGAAGTTAAGTGTGAAGAGTTTTAGGGGCCTTTTCAGTGAAGATGCCAAAATCATATAGGATTGCGGCAGGAATGAGGAAGATGGTGGGGGTGGGGGTGGGGGGAGGGGGGGTGGGGGAATGAGTCAGGTGATGAGGTCACCTATGATAACTTATTCTGCTTGTTGTTATTTTTATTTTCTTCAGATTGGTCTTAACGTTTTTTTAGCCAATCAAGAACAAAATAGATTCTTATCGTTAGATTCTTTTTGTTTCCAGCTTTTATTTAAATTCTAGTTAGTGAACATACCATGTAATATTGGTTTCAGGAGAATTCGGTGATTCATCACTTCCATGCAAAACCCAGTGCTCATCATAAGTGCCCTCAACACCCATCACCCATTTAACCCATCCACCACCCACCTCCCTCCCTCAACCCTGAGTTTGTTCTCTATTGTTAGGAGACGCTTATGATTTGCCTTCCTCTCTTTTAACCCTAGTCAGTGAAACTAAACAAGCCTTTATCCTACATAGAAAACAATCTAATCAGGCAAATAAATATGCAGGAAACTGGAAATGTTATGGCCCATATGTAAACACCTGCCCAACTGAAAACTGGTAGGTGACATCCAGTGAATCGAGAGAAGTGCTTGACTCACAGATCAGAAAGCCAACTAGTTTTTAAAAGCTAGTACTGTCTTTAAAAACTTAAGTGAACTTAAAATCACTAAATTAACAGGAATTAAAATGAAATAAATACAAGAACTTGCACTGAATTTTAAAAAATCCTCTTTTGCTAACTTACTTTAGAACCGCCTCATTTTTAGTAAGTTGAAACATTTTTTTGTTTCATTTTCAGTATTTTTCTGTTTTGCAATCTTGAATGCTTGAAGCCTTCCCTTATAGTTAGGACCTCCCATCTACCAAACAGTATGTATGGGTTCAGCTTCACCTTTATAGTGGAGGTGGGTGGGGAGGGGGTGTACAGCTGATACGCCTTTCTTAAACACAGTTTGAGACACCCTTGTCTCAAGAGCTCTGGAAGTCCTTGGAGAATGACATCATCACTGAGGTGAATCATCTATAACGCATTCCACCTTGAAAAAGGAGAGGTACCTGAACGTAGCATGAGTTATACGGAATGAGGCAGAGGAGGCACCTGGCACGGGGTGCTTTGGAAAACCCGGGCACGGACCAGCTGCAGGAGGTCCCCTGCAGGGACCATCAGGAGACTGCAAAATATCCTTCAGAAATGACCCCACTAATGAGATCTTAGGATTCTCAGATTTATAATTCAGCAACCCAATTTCACAGGTATAGGAACTAAGCCACAGGAAAGCTATCAGCTGACCTCAATCTGCAATCTGAGCCAGGAAGGGAGCCAGAAATAAGAAACCCGTCTCCAACTCTACCCTGTTCGTTTCTAAGCCCACTCAACTAAGCTGAGACACACTTTGGAGGATCATCTGAGGAATCACGATCATACTGTGGTCTAAAGAAGGAATGAAATAAAAACCAGTTGCAACCTCAAAATAGGTCCCTAAGCTGGAAGTCAGAAAGGTAGTTTTAAAATACACTTTTCCAATTCTTTTGAACTAAAATCAAATTTGAGACGCTGTAGGAAGGCAGTTGAAACAAAAGCTAATTTTGTTTAATGAACTAACCAGGAAGGCATTGTGAAAGTATTGTGCAACGAAATGCTTAGCTAATTACTGAGAGATCAAATAACTGTTACCATAGTTACTGCACACTGTTTTCCATAATAACTTTTATCGCTTCAATAAATCTTTGTGACGCAACAAATATAAAAAGTTTACTGTAACATGACTATAATGTTTTGGAAGGCACACGCTGATGACTGGCCTACTGAAGTTACCTTCCCATATTTGTCAGCAGACCAGGGGTGATACCCCATCTCGTTGACTCAATATTGAAATGTTTCAATGGCTCCTTTCATCAGAGTCTGTAAATTCCTCAAAAGTTGAATTTACCTGCCCTTGTCATTTAGCAGAAAAGTCAGAGGGCTCTTCCAGCACTACATCTTGTCTTTGGGAATAAAATTAACAGCAACTGTGTATGGAGCAGTAATTGTCAGTCTGCACTCTGGAATGGTGACATACGTCACCATCTGATCTTTTCCCACACAGCCGTGGGAGAAGGAGCCAGCCAATGTCACCCAGCTCCCTCTTGGAAGGCATTTCAACCCAGGTCTGTGTAGGTCCAAAGTCAGTTCTCTATGCATCATACCACACAGCCATATATTTTTATATATACATATAAAACATATACATAGACATATATATATACACACAGAGGCAATTTCTATAATAATCGTTTTCTTACTGCTGGGTATAGTGTTCAGTTTGCACCAAAGTGCCATAGGAGACTCCCTGACATAATGACTGGCTGGTCTGTTGGCTGAAATGATGTCACTGCTCCATTGGAAAGTGGGCATTCCTTCCCTGGAGACACTGGAGTTAAGACTTGCTTATATTCCTATTCCTGGCCCCTCCCCGCCTCCACATAGGCAGGGCTGAGTCATTTGGCCACTTTCACTCCTTCCTGTATCTTGCCTGCCCTTTTCTGTATCTGAATGCTGAGATTTCTGAGTAAGTGAAATGGTAAACGTGATCTAATAAGTTAAGACTGACAATGAGCACAGAGTATGGGTGTGATAAGATAAAGGTAATGCAGATATAGAATCCAGCTCTGTCAATATGAGGCCGTGCAGCCTCAGGCAGGTGGCTCACTGAGTCTCTCACTGGGTTTGCCCATCTGGAAAATGGGGCAATAATCACCTACTAACACACAGGTATATTATGCAGACTAATTACTCAATGTTGTTGGGTTTTTTGAAGTTATGAAGTAGTAAGTATAATAACCATTATCAGGGTGAACTGTTAAAACAGAGGATTACAGAGTTGCTAAAAAGGACGAGTGAAAACCACTATGGGACGGGTATCCTACTGCAATAGAAGCAAGGATGCATCCTCCAGAACCCTGATGTAGAAACTCAGAGGCTCCTGCCTCTGAAACCGGATTCATACCTATTCAGCACTGTTCCAAAGGTCTCAGTTTCAGAGAGGCCAAAAGCCATTTATTTCATGCTTGGTTTCAAAGATGAACAGGTAAGGATTCATGTCCGGGACTGAATCAGCCTTGGATGACTCAGCTTCTGTAATCTCTCACAGGAGAGATAGCCAAAGGCTGACCCTTCTTCCACCCCTCACTCCCCATTCCCTGGGTATTTTGGCTGCAAACTTGTCCTTGACTCTGTCCTGTCTCTTTTTCTCCCTCCTATTTTTTTTCCATTCAGCCGGTTGCTGCTATCTCCCAAATATCTCTCGAATTCCTTCTCTCCATGACCACCTTACTAGTACCTTAAAAAGTCTTCCTGCCTTCAGTGTTCCCTTCTCCTTAAATCTGCCATTCTGCCCAAAATGTAACATGATGCAGATCATGATTTGCTTCTGTTTAAAACAATTCAATGTACACCAGTGCTTTCAGGATAAAATTCATATTCTTTAGCAAGTGACAAAGATTTGCATAAACTGTCTCCCATATACTGTTTCCAACTTCATTTTTTACTTCTCTCTTTATCATGCTCTCCTCACACTTTCTCTTCTCCCCCTGCTTACTGTTACTTAACATCTACTACTGCATCATATTGAAATATTTGGTCTTTGTAAAGATACCAGTCCTGAGGGGCCCTAAGGGTAGTGACTGGCATTTCCTTCAGCTTGGCATAAAGTGTCTATTTACTCAATAAATGTTAAGCGAATGACAGAATGCATTAACAAAGGCTTCCCGTGCACAGGTTAACCAGTTATGCTAACTTATTTTGTTGCGCTCTCAGCTTGGTAAAAGACTCTTGATCAATTAACGTGATTGTTTTTAACTATAGATGATGACGACAGTAACTAATTCAGGATGTCTTGTTATTAAGACCCAAGTGAATTAACTTATACTTTGTAATGCGGACCCAAGTGATTCAAGTTTGCCTTTCAGCTCTTAGATACAGTCAGATTCCATGAACTACTGCCAAGTAGTAAACACTCAAAGCATAAAACAAGAGTGTTAATGATTTTGTAGAAAGCTGTGATCATGGAATATTCACATCTATCAGAACTCTTGCTGTAAAAAACCTCCTCTTCCAAAGTTATGTCAGGGACAGGAAATAAATTAATCAAACAGTGAGCGAAATATGGAAGAATGCCATATTAGGATGGTATGGTTTTGTTTGCTCCACAGATAGAAAAAAAAAATGAAAGAAAACAGCATCTTACTTCCTTGCTCTGGAATGCTATATGTCCACATAAAAGCAAGTCAGCCACAGGTAAACCAGCTTCTCTTACTCAAAGTAAAAGAGCCAAATTAATATTAATCTATTTTGGGGAATGACCAAAGATAGTCTTTGTAAAAGAAGCTCGTATTTTGTGGAAATACAAAAGATCTCTTCCCAAGAATCTACCAGTTATATAAAAAAAAATCTTTGAAATTGATAAAACACCAGCGATTTAAATGTCATCTATTAACTTCATTTTTAAAAAAAGATTTATTTATTTATTTATTCATGAGAGACAGAGAGAGAGAGAGAGAGAGAGAGAGAGAGGCAGAAACATAGGCAGAGGGAGAAGCAGGCTCTCTGCAGGGAGCCCGATGCAGGACTGGATTCCAGATGCCGGGATCAGGCCCTGAGCCGAAGGCAGATGCTCAACCGCTGAGCCACCCAGGCGTCCCAATCAAGTTAACTTCATTTAAAGCTCACCCAGGGATCCCTGGGTGGTGCAGCGGTTTGGCGCCTGCCTTTGGCCCAGGGCGCGATCCTGGAGACCCGGGATTGAATCCCACGTTGGGCTCCCGGTGCATGGAGCCTGCTTCTCTCTCTGCCTGTGTCTCTGCCCCTCTCTGTGTGTGTGACTATCATAAATAAAAAAAAATTAAAAAAAAAAAAAAGCTCACCCAATGGTCTTCTGATAGGATCACCTCTTATTTTAGCTTCTAACTCTTGGCACCCTTCCTCTTCTTGGATTTCAATTTTTATTTTCTAAGCTCAAGACTACTCTTGTGATTACTCATTGGTTTTCATCTGCAGGCTCTGGCACTGCTGGCCACACCACTCCCGAAATCATTTCCTCCCTTGGCTCCTACCCTACTTTGGGATCTTGTACCTCTTCCATCACAGACCACCTCCTACACGGTTTCCTCCTCTTTCTAGCCAATGGGTGTGTGTGCATCTCAGCCCTCTGTTGTTCCTGCTAAAACTTCAACATTATATCAGTGGGCAACTTCCAAATAATTATTTTTAGCCTTCGTCTTTCTCTCAGTCCCAGGTCTGCATCTCCAACAACCGAAGGCATAGGTTTTTTTTTTTTTTTTTTTAAGATTTTATTTACTTATTCATGAGAGACACACACACACACAGAGGCAGAGACACAGGCAGAGGGAGAAGCAGGCTCCATGCAGGGAGCAATGTGGGACTCGATCCCGGGACTCCCAGATCACGCCCTGGGCCAAAGGCAGGCGCTAAACTGCTGAGCCACCCAGGGATCCCCTCGGAAGGCATAGTTTAATGGCTCATTCCGTATGTGTAACTTAATACACCATCTTCTCCTTCACTGCCAATCAGTTCCTTTTGTATTTGTTGGTAAAGATTGACTGTTTTCTTGGACATCCATGATAAAACCTTGAGGTCCCTTCTCTTTCCTTCTAATAACCAATATAAGGCCTGGTGACAAATGCCAATTTCCTCTGCCACTTATCTCACATTTCCTTACCCTTCTAATTGAATCAACCAAAAATAGTGCTCAAAATACTTCTTGTTTTTAACATACAAATCAGTACCGTCCCTGTCTCCAGTTTCTTCTCTTGCCTTCATAATGCTACCAGATTAAACTGTTTGTATATATAAACTTTTCTTGGTATCCACTTTGGTTTATATCAAAAGCTTCCTATAGTTTTGGTTATCACTTTTTTTTTTAAGATTTTTATTTATTTATTCATGAGAGACAGAGAGAGAGAGAGAGAGAGAGAGGGAGGCAGAAGCAGGCTCCATGCAGGGAGCCTGATGTGGGATTCGATCCCGGGACTCCAGGATCACGCCCCGGGCCGAAGGCAGGTGCTAAACTGCTGGGCCACCCAGGGATTCCCTGGTTATCACTTTTAAGACATCAATTTCCCAGCTCAGCATTCCACTCCCTCAGCAGTTTGGCCCTGACATTATAGTCTTACTTCTCACAATCTCTCATAAAAATACCCCATGGATGGAAGCCCCTATACACGTTTGTGCTCACTAGAGTAAGGCAACAAAGAAAACATGCTCATCAAGTCCTCAAATCAAATGTTCACTGCCTTTATTTATAAATCGGAGTTCTTACCTGATGAAATTCCCAGGGCCACGGTAACTCCTAACATCACTCCTCCTTCTCAATAGACACCAGTGCATAAGTAATTCAAAGGTATGTTTCCTTGCCCTCAACTCTCTTTACCTCTGGTAAGACTTACCTTTACGTGCAAAAAAAAAAAAAAAAAAAAACCCCAAAAAACAAAATCACCACAAAACACTCCTAAGTCTATTACTGCTGTCTTTTCTTTAACCTTCCATTTTTAATCTCAAACTGCCAGTACTTTGTCTGTTTGCCACTCACCTGCTGACCCCACCAACAACAAGTATACTGGACCTGGCATTCTCAGGGATGCTTGTAAATTATTGAGAAGTAAGGCCAAGTACAAAGAAATTGGTTTGTTTTTCCCAACTAGATAGCAAGACCAACTAATTTTCTAAGCAGGACGCTTTAGAAAAACAAAATCTTCACAGAAAAAGATCATCTATACTTCCATATAGTCCTATGCACCCTCCTGCCATAGAAAGTGAACATGGGCAGTGCTTTTAATTCTTACTCATGGACTGTTCTCATTATCTAAGAATCTTCACTAAAGAGCAAAGTCTGTAGGAATTTTGAGTTTATGGGACATGATGCTAAATTCCTAGTTGCTATTCTAATCACTACAATTTGAGGGTGTTTAATTCTACAATTTGAGGGTGTTTAAAAAATAAAGTCTCTCTCCTCCAGCTCATGCAGAATTAGCTATCCTTGGGGTGCTTTGGGTTGATCAGCTGGGTAAGCGTCCGACTCTTGGTTTTGGCTCAGGTCATGGTCACAGGATTGTGAGATCGAGCCCCGTATTGGGTTCTGCACTGGGGTTGAGCCTGCTTAAGATTCTCTTTCTCTCTGCCCCCTGCTTTATCTCTTTCTTAAAAAAAAAAACAAAAAAAAGAATTAGCTATACTCAGAGGTTCTTAATTTGTATCGCAGAATTTAGCTCTAAGCAAGGTAGCAATTTCAAAGTATGCCCTTGAGATAAGATTCATCCAGAAATGTTTAGAAGTCAAATAACTTAAAAACAAGAGAGGGTACCTAAGAGCCATTTACTGAAAAAAATATGTGGAAAGCTCACCGTGAGGGTAATACAGAGACTCTCAAATAACAGGGTAAAAAAGCATAAGAAAATTTAAAGATTTAAAAAACAATAATAGACCAATAGATGTTCACAAAGATAATTAGGCGTTTTGAGTGGGGGCATGGTGGGTCAGAAAGAGGCAGAAAGCCTTGTTTCCAGGGCAGGCTCTGCTACCTACAGGTGTATGACCCAGGGCATCTATCTGGGAGGCAGGCTGGATGGATCCAGGGGGAGGTGACTGAGGCAGTGGCCTCAGGGGCAAACTGAAGAGGCTACAGAGAAATTCACCAATCAGAACAAACCATATTTTAATGCGATATTCCAAACATCAAAATTAATGCCCCCCCCAAATCCATGATGAACAAAGTAGAATTTTCAATTGTGACACCAATCCTGCACTTACTTCATACTTCACACCATATGCCTTACCTTAATCCTGGCCCTGTCAGATCCTGTAAATTTTGTGTAAATATTGCACAAAATGTTATTTATCCTGATTACTGAGTTTTTGGCAGTCCCTTCACCCTCGTTCCAGCCCTCCTCCTGGTCTGAGATTTGTCATTTGTGTAAAAGTAACACTGAAAACAAACAAAATCACTTTCACAGAGTTGTTGGGAAGATCAAATGAGATGCTTACAAATGTCAAGGTACTGGAGGAAGAAGTAAGGACATTTTTTAGTATTATTATTGCTTTAGGAAGACTTGGAAGAATCAATGAGGCGGAGAGATGGTGTAATAAAACTCTCAGAAAGTAACATGGCTGGTTGTCTCACTTCTCTTTTCTTTCCTGTGCCAATTCTCTCTGGGCCTTTTAGTCTCTTACGAAGTTCTGAAGTGGCAAGAACAGAACAGCAAGAACAGCCTGCACTTGCCCTGTTCTGTACCATGCCCCACGGACAAGTGTCACTGGGTGCAACAGACACGGATGGGACTTGGCAGAGGAGACACCCAAGGTATCTTCTTGGAATATCAATGTTATCTATTCTCTTGAGGATTATTTTTTGAAAGGAATAAGAACAGAGCACAAAATCTAAAATAAAACAGCAAAGATCAGAAAAGAAACTCCAGGCCAAAAGACCTAAGAAGATGCTCAACATCACTAATCTTGAGGGAAATGTAAATCAAAACCACAAGATACCATTTTATTATACCTGTTGGAATGGGTACATTCGGAAAGACAAGGAATCACAAGCGTTGGTGAGGATGTGGCGCAAAAGGAACCCTGTGCACCACTGGCAGGAATGCAAACTGGTGGAATTATAGTGAAAAACAATATGGAGGCTCCTCAAAAAATTAAAAATAGAAATACCACAGGATCCAGTAATTCCAGTATTGGGTATTTACCCAAAGAAAACAAAACACTAATTTGAAAAGATATATGCACCTCTTTGTTTACTGTAGCATTATTTACAATAACCAAGACATGGAAGCAACCCAAATGTCCATTGATAGGTGGACAGATAAAGATGATGTGGTATATACATATATAAACAATGGAATGTTACTCAGCAATAAAAAAGAATGAGATCTTGATGTTTGTGACAACATAAATGGACCTAGAGGATATTATACTAAGTGAAATAAGTCAGAGAAAGACAAGTACTATATGATTATATTTACATATGAAATCTAAAAAACGAAATGGAACAAACAAAAAAACAGAAACAGATCCATAAATACAGACTGATGGTTGCCAGAGGGGAGGGGAGTGGGAGGACGGGCAAAATTGGTGAATGGAAGAGGGAGATACAGGCTTCCAGTAATGGAATGAGTAAGTCACGAGAATAAAAGGTGCAGCACAAGGAATACAGTCAATGGTTTGTAATAGCATGGCATGGTGACAGATGGTGGCTATACTTGAGGTGAGCAAAGCATTATGTAGAGCTGTTGAATCACTATGTTGTACCCTTGAGACTAATGTAACATTGTGTGTCAATCATACCATAGCTCAACAAAACAAAAACTTATGAAAGAAAACAGAACAAGGAAACTTCAATGAAACTTCACAAATGTAGCAGGGCACTTTGGGTTGGTGCTTCAGACTTCCTGGGAATAAGTCACTTTCTCTTTTAGGGTCTACTCTAAGGAGAGATCTGGAGATCCTCATCATGGGGTATCCATCATAGTCCTAGTTATGCTTATCTATGTGTTCATTTGACAAAAACCCAGAACATCAATTATGTGCCAGACACTGGACATCTTGAGATGAATCAAGATGAATAGCCTCTGTTTTCAAGAAGCCATCTGGGATTATCACAGTATCAGAAGAACTCTATATGGTAGACTAAGGCTTTTATTTATTCAAAACATTTTTTTAAATTTTTTTCTTTTAATTTTTATTTATTTATGATAGTCACAGAGAGAGAGAGAAGCAGAGACACAGGCAGAGGGAGAAGCAGGTTCCATCCTGGGAGCTCGACGTGGGACTCAATCCCGGGTCTCCAGGATCATGCCCTGGGCCGAAGGCAGCACTAAACCGCTGAGCCACCCGGGCTGCCCTATTTAAAACATTTTTAGTGAGCCAGTCATTTGGCACTTTTCTAGGCACTCGGAGATAGCAATGAATAGAACACAATAATCTCTCTGTAATCTAGAGCTGGTATATGAGAGTAATTCTTGAGTTAGTCCATTACTGGGTTTGATTTAGAAAAGACTGGACCTCTTGTCTCATCTCAGACAAGGTTCATACTCCATCCCATCAGCATGATAGACCTAAAACCTAGCAGCACATCAAACATGAAACTGGAAGTAATTTTTTTTTTTTTTTTTTTTTTTTACTTTCCACCTAAGATGCTCTGCAAAATGATCCAAAAGGGATACATGGGCATTCCAATATCTAAAAGAAAGGGATGCTGGAAACATTATAGGGCCAACTGGACATCTCTGTACAGATCCTTAAGACACTGCAATTAAGGCAAGATTTCTATTTGGCCACTTTGAAGACAGATGCCAGCTCAATCCCTTAGGCTTCTCTCTGCCCACTTAGTTTGGACACCGAACCCATACTTAATGACTTAATGCAATATGTGGCTGGAATAATATTTTTGAAATAAGTTTTACCAGCTATAGATATCAATCCCCCAGCTACATCACTAGCAAGTCTCTGCCCCATGGATGGGAGGTAACATGGTTGTACATATGGAAAAAATGGTTAAGTCTGTCCATCAGAAACACACAGATCTAGTGCAAGAGAACAATAAAAATAGATTCATCCTTAATCCTGTCCAAAGAGGCAACCTAATGGTCAAAACCACTGCCACAATCATTTGTCTTTAAGTAATGCCAGACAATTTTCAAATTTCTTTCAAAATTACTAATTCATTTGATTCTATCAAAGCTATGATGTAAGTAGGGTGAGCAAAATTATTTCAGAGATGAGGAACCAGTCACAGAATTGGTCTCACTTAAAGTCAGACAGGTTACCAGTGAGTTTAAGGAAACAACTGGACTCCAGTTGTCATACTCATCCTATTATGCCAGCCTATGTAGCTATTAGCATTGGGCTCCCAAGTTTCAAAGTGCCTGGCACAGAACGGGCACACAGCCAGCTCTGGCTTTCTTATTTATCTCTGTTACCCCAATATCTAGAGCAACATCTGGTGAGTTAATAAGTGAACAATGAATAGATGAATAATAATGAATGGATGAATAAGTGACTGACAAGGCTAAAGGAAGGTTTGATTCACACTTTAGGTATACAGATGACAGCTTTCATAAAATTGCAAAAAACTGACTTCACAAATGCTTTTCGCAAGTTCCTAAATGGCTTTTATAACTGCCTTACCTGGCCAGCTTTAAACCAAAGTAGATGTTTTTCCCTGATCTATCTTCAAAGCTCAGCTTTAAATTCCTTGGTTTCATAAAATAAGAACTAAGTATCTGTTCTGAAAAAAAAAATATAGTGGTTCAGGCAAGTAAAAATTTAAAAGACTTAAGTATTGATTAAATTCCCAGAATTAAAGATACTAATAAGAGTTATATTAAAATGCCTTATGTGTGATAAATCTCCAGTGAAAGTTTAGTTGCTGGTATTTCAAAAGCCACTCAAGTCATAAACCCAGTTGCATAAGAAGACTAATAGACACAGAAACCAAACTAAAAAAGTAAAAACCAGATGCTTCCATAAACAACAAAAGCCTTAGGACATTGGATCTAGACTGCATTTGAATATTTAAGTGAAGTTCCCTGGGTGAATAAAGTTGGGGTTCAGCCTGCATAAACTGGCTCTGCACATGATCCAGCACAAAAGTGACTGCCAATAAATGTCGCAGGATGAATCTGGATAATTCCACAGAAAAACACAGGTAAGAACATGATTCTGTGATCACTATGGAGTACTTTGGTTGATTCACAAAACCATGATTTTCTCTCCTTCTTCAATGAAATATAAACATCAGGATTTTCTTTTCCAGAGCTACTGAATAATTTTCTCTATGGGCTCTGTTCAACACACTGTGCTCCTCTGCACACACAGAATACAATCCTTTATCTGTGGGATGGTGTGCTCATGTTTTGTCTTAAAATAGCTGTGCTGTAGGGTATAGTGGAAATTAAAGAATTAAACCATGCTAGAAGAGGAAGTGGCTCACCAAGATCCAAATCTTCATTTTAGAAAAGAAATTCAAGCCCAGAAAGAGTGAATTATCCCTGGTTCAACATCTAAGAAGTGAAGGAGCCAGCAGGACTAGAATCCAGATATGCTGAGGAAAACCACTAGAAATGGTGGAGATGCACAAAAGTCAGTCATATGTTATATATATACGCAGACATATATATCATACTTAGCTCCAATGAATCAAAGCAACCTGTCCCAAACTGTAATCACTGTTTTTGCTACAGTGCTGTTTTGATGGAGTCCTGCTAGTCAGATGACTTCATCTTTAATTTTATCCTCTTGGTTCTATTCTGAAAAACGCTTTTTCAGATTGTGCTAACACCAGTGACTTAGCCCAAAGAGTCAGACTCTCCCAGGTGAAGTCACATGCGGAGGCCCGCTCCTTTCCACTACCTACTCTGACTTCCACAGAGAAATCTCTTCCCACATTCCTTGATTTGAAATCCAAACCAGAGACTAGTGTAGTAGGATGCATTCGAGCTTTGGTTTTGACACTGACTTTGGCCTCCAGGAAGCTGCTGACACTTTCTGGAACATTTTTAATCAATTATTTATTGAGCAACTTTCATGGCAAATATTATGTATCTGGCACTCAACTAGACACTTTACATATGGTATAACAATAACAACTAATTTTCTGAAAGTGATGGTTACTCTGGGAACTTTATGATCTTGCTGAATCCTCTCAACTTTCCCCAAAGGATAGTACAATTATTATTTCTGTTTTATAAATAAGGAAACGAAGGCTTAGTTCTCACGTAATTCTTCCTATTTTACAGTAGAGGATCCAGAGGCTTAAAGAATCCTTACCCAGAACCTGTGTAACAAAACTAGCTTACCGAGTGGCTAGGAGGTGGCAGTGCCATGATTTAAAACCGTGTCCAGATAAGTTAACCTTGAGTCCACCATGGCAGACACTGTGAGGTGCCTTCCAGATGCTCCTCAGGAATCAAATAGCCAGGATGCTTCTGGCAGCAAGTTCTCTGCTCAGCCCCCTTTGGAGACCACTTTAGTTAAGGAGTCACCTTGCCCGAAACCATGCTCCTTCTGGGAATGACTGGCATCTGATGGCTGGTCAAAGAGATATAAAGGTCTGGTCTTATGTTCTCAACTTAGGAACAGCTCTGAAGGGCCATCCATCTTCAGAACTCCCTGCAGAGTCTGCTGATGCTTCTGGTTGGGACTGGATCATCAGTTTGACTTCCCCCTGCCCAAACCTGCTTTCCTTCCTTTCCCTTCCCTTCCACAAGTGTTGATCCCAAGAGCACTCCCTAGCAGACTTCTACATCCCAATCTCTAGCTCAGAACTGGCTTCCCAGAATACCCAACCTGTGGCATCTGTGTGTGTGTGTGTGTGTGTGTGTGTGTTTTCCACTTTACCAGGTGCTGACTCCGTCGCTTCATCTCTAACAGATGAGGTTGGTTTAGTTAAGCCCAGTGTAGGTTTAGCTCCATAACTGCAGTGTGGCATTACTGAAAAAAGTGAAAAGTTACAAGATCTGATTTCTATTTTTATTTCAGCCACTTACAACCAGTATGAACTTAACCCCAGAGATTCACTTTCTAGTCTGTTAAATTGGAATAACATTATCTACCCTTTCTATCAGTTGTTGAAGGCATCCATTTACAAATGACAAAGCCTGTATTAACATAACCTGTATTTTCATGGATCATTACTGTTAAATTTGTGAGAGGAGCAAGAGCAGCAAGGAGTGAAATGCTGCTGTTCTCTAATTTGTGGAAACCTAACCAAGGCCCTTGGCACCCTACTGCAACGTCTGTGGCAGCCCTTGCCCAGAGGGAGCGGAGCCCTCATCTCAACCAGGTTCCACAATGTTACTATGAATATCGGAAGTCTGTCCCTGGGGGGTACAGGACTCTCACTTTCTCTTTACAAAGCTCTGTAAGAAGGCCAGAAGTTGGTTGGGACCACTGGTCAGTTGTGTCACTATAATGCCTCATATAAAAGATATGTCAGGTATTCTGTTCCAACCAAGTCACAAATAACCCTCTGGCCACCAAATCAAAGGAAATCACATCACCACTGCACATCCCCAACCTCTCTCCTTTACCCCAACCTCTCACTCCTTGGCATTTTCTCATCTGTGGCTTTTCTCATTCTTGATTCCTTTTCAGATCTTTTCTATATTGCCACTGGGAACCCTGATGTCATTATAAAAAGAAGAAAAACAAAACAAAAACCCCAAAGCAAATCATTCCCCAGCTTTACCCAGAGTGCTCAATCTCATTGCTGTAAATAAAACGTCGTTCTTCCTGGAGGCCCTGCTTCCTTCTCTGTGGAAACTGAAGATCATAGTTGAGACCACATATTTTTCCTCACTTCTGCCAATGGAGCCTGCTAAAGGGGGAGAGGGGGAGGGCATTCTCCTGGATAAAATCAAATGACTATGCAGACAGTTACTAGTACAAAACTATGGTTTTCAACATCAACTGGGCCTTCAGGGTCTCCTATCAATCCCTCTTGCCTATTGTAAGACAGTCTTTGTTTCCAATTCTCTAAAACATTATTCTAAACAAATCACTCTCTTCAGTACAACTATTAATCCTGCTCTGCTCCCTTTTCTCAGTGGACAAATCTATTTCACAGAAAAAAATTAAGTCCATCAACTATGATCTTCAATTTCCTGACCCACTCCTATAAAATTATGTACAACTATAACCATCCTTACTACATTCCTCCAATCTCAAAGGACTGCCCTTGGCTCCATACCCTTCTGTCTCCAAGTGAATGTTATTGCATGAATCCTATCTTCTTATTCTTCTCTTCAACCTCTTCCTTCTACTGCCATGAATAGCTTGGATTATAAAAGTATTTACATATTTCCCACCTACCCCACCTTCTCATGCTCTGTGCTCTTCGCCAGCTAGTCTCCATTCCAGTGGTTGTTTCATCTGTATATACTTCCTACCCTCCCACTCACTTGTCCATTGGGACCTGGCTTTGTCTAAAGTCAGAAATGACTTCTCATCTATGCCTATTTTACTGGCCTGGTTGTTTCCATTTGACATAAAGGATTTACTGCCTACTTGAAACTACTTTTTTGGTTCCCAAGACAACTCCTTCTTGGTTCTCCTGGAACTTCTTGCATCTTTCTTTTCCATCTCTTTTATGGGTTTCTTCTCCTTTGGCCATCTTTTATTTTTTTTATTTTATTTTTTTTAATATTTTATTTATTCATTAGAGAGAGAGAGAGAGAGAGAGAGAGAGACAGGCAGAGGGAGAAGCAGGCTCCATGCAGGAGCCCGATATGGGACTCGATCCCAGAACTCCAGGATCACGCCCTGGGCCAAAGGCAGGTGCTAAACCATTGAGCCACCCAGGGATCCCCCTTTGGCCATCTTTTAAATGTCAGGGTCCTATTCCCAGAATTTTATCTTCCGACCTCTTCTCATTCTTCTCCTTGGAGAACTGATCCAGTAATAATTCTAGTTGTCACTTTTGTGACAATACTTGTCCCAAATGTTTATTTATATCTTTTTTTTGTTTATTTATATCTTAAATTTCCTCTCATTTTTTACTTCTACTCTTTTTTTGCTCCCTTCTGGTGGTACTAGCATCGAGCCAGTCACCAACTAGAAATCTAAGTCTTCTTTCACTTTGCCCTTTCTCCCCAGTTAGTTACTAAATATTTTCTCCTATTACCACCTAAATGCTTTCCTCTTAACCCCCCTAATATTTCTCGAATGTATTTTCGTTTTCTGCTCTCCATCACTGCAATTAATTCAGGCCCTCATTGTCCTGGCCTGAACTACCACAATGGTCATCTAACTAACTGATCTTCCTGCTTCCAGTTTTAACACCCTCAAAATCCACTTTCCCCACAGTCAGATGAAGGATCTAAAACACAAATGGGATCAGATTGCTCCATCCAATAATACCTGTGACCATAACAAAAACATCCAACTGTCTGACTACAATATACCTCCACTTGGCATTCAAGGACCTCCAGGACTCAAACCCTGCTGTCTCTGGTTAGATCAATCATTACTTCATATCTCCGGCTTTATGCTCCAGCAACTCCTAAGTGCTCCTAATTTCTCATGCACATCATGCTGCTTCCTGCCTCTGCTTTTGATTATACTTGTTCCTTCTGTCCAGAACATCTCACCCTTGCTCCCTCCACTTGTCTCTTACTCAAGACTCAGTTCACTTGTCTGAATCTGAAGATTAGCTGCCTCTCCTCAGTGTTCTTGTGATACCCAGTACATACCATTGCCATCATAATTCTACAATGCTTTAAGATTGCTTGTTTATGTGACTATCTCCTTGCTCTGGTGACACAACTTTGTGGGCTAACACAATAGCCACTTATTTTGCTCAGGAATCTGCAATTTGGGCAGGGCTCAGTGCGCATGGCTTGTCTCTGCTCCACACAGTGTCAGCTGGTACAGCTCTCCCAGAGCTGGAAAATCTACTTCCAAGATGACTCACTCCCTGTGCTGACAAGCAGGTGCTGGCTGTTAACCTCTCTGCCTGCGTCTTTCCACATGGCAGTTTAGGCTTCTTCCATAGTGTGGTAGCTAAGTTCCAAGTGCAAGTATTCCCAAGAATAGGAAGTAGAAGCTGCTTGTTTCTTAAGGCCTATGCCCAGAAACTGGTAGTTTCTAAGTAGAAACTGACTAGACCTCTGCCATAGTCTCCTTTTGGAGGAGCACAGAGTCCAGATTCAAGGGGAGAGGGTGATGTTCCATCAAGTGATGAGAGGAGTGTCAAAGAATTTTGGGAGCCTTATTTTAAAACCTTCACCTTTCTCTACTGGGGTGTGTGAGCTCTTCTAGGATGCACAGACATGGCACGGATGTGCTGAGTGAATGGGTTCATTCCTGGACTACTGTCTACACAGAACTTTGGTCTCCATCAGTCATTTGTATCACAGAGATTCTATTCCAGACAAGTCAGCCACATTGATTAGTAAATGGATTAAGCTCCAAAGGAAATTAAGGGTTAAAGTCGCACAGCATTTTAGAAATGGGAGAGTTTGGGGAGGTTCAGTCAGTTAAACATTGGACTCTTGATAGATTTCGGCTTAGGTCATGATCCCAGAATCATGAGATGGAGCCCCGGGTCGTGCTTCATGCTCAGCCTGCAGTCTGCTTGTCCCTCTCCCTCCCCTCAATTGAAGAAAAGAAAAGAAAAGAAAAAAGAAAAAAGAAAGAAAAGAAAAGAAAAGAAAAGAAAAGAAAAGAAAAGAAAAGAAAAGAGGAAGGGAGGAAAGAAAAAGAAAGAAAGAAAGAAAGAAAGAAAGAAAGAAAGAAAGAAAGAAAGAAAGAAAGAAAGAAAGAAAGAAAGAAAATCTTAAAAAAGAGGATTTTATGAGCTAATTACACCCTTCATTTTGCCAAATAAAACACAAACAAACAAAATCTGAGGCACACAGATAAAAAACAGCAAAGAATCTATGTTTCAGTTATATAAAAAATAACAATGATTCAGAATTTGTTATGTATAGGAAGTACATACTATTTACTTCCTTAGCCTTTCCTTTCCTTTTTAAAGCAGACGTTACTTACTTTTACAAATTGGGCCCCTTTTACAGCTATAGTTGTAATTTAATTATTTGATGATGCACTACATGTCTTGGTAAAATGTTTTGTGGCACACTGATGACTCAAATACTATGCACTGACACGCATCTAGCCATTAGAGTATGAAAGAATGCATAAGACCTTAGTAATCACACATCTTTACACACAACTGAATCATGAATGTGAACAGAGGTATCTGAGTTTGAATTATTAAATGTAATTATTAAAACTAAAGGAAGTGAAATAATTTGACATTAGTAAGGATCAGATTGTAAACCAAATTCCAAAAGGTAAATCTGGACTAAATAAAAAACTAATAATAAATTAATTTGCTGAATTCAGAGAGATACCTAATTATAGCTTTAGAAGCACACACTTAAATGGACCTGAAAATATTTAATCTCTTCTAGGTTTTCTGAGAAGCTTCTAAAACAATAGATAATCTTTAAAAAAAAATGGTGGGATTTGTCAATTAACTGAATACATCGTAGCATTTTACCAAGAAAGTACAAACAGTTTTCTCCCCAAAAGTGAACTTTTTCCTCAGGATTCTTCTTGTATGGTGGAACATTTAGGAAATGTAATTTCCTACATGCAATAATTACCTTGTAAATCAGACTGCCTAGATGACTTCATTTTAGGTAATCTGGAGGAAGGGCATATTAATTTAGCAATTCTATAAGAGAAGTCAGATGGGATGCTGCTTTTACAAGACAAACCATGAGGGATATTTAGAACATGATTTGTACTGCCTACCCAATGTTTATGCAGCTACTACTTTTTATCCAATATAACATCTGAGACATTGAAAAATCCCTTATAACAGATCAGAGATTAAGTAAATAGTAAAACAAACAAACAAAAATCCTTCTTAAATTCAGTGTCCTAACCCAAGTCTGCTTCTCCTTCTGGGGTCTTTGTCTTGTAGTGAAGGTATAGTGTAGTATTCTGTAGGGAAAAAAAGACTTTAGACCATAGGCCTAAGTTCAAATCTTAGCTCTGACACTTTGTCCCTGTCAGCTCTGAGGCAACTGATTTGTCATTGCTTAAAAAGCCAGTTTCTTTATCTGAAAAGTGGGGTTAATAACTTTCAAGTAGTGGTAAAGATGAAATCAGCTAATTAATTAAAATAACTATCACAATGTCAACACATAACAGGCTCTCAATAACTGGTTGTCTTCTGTACAGCTTCAGCTGGAAATTTGGAAATAGCATTGTTGCCTAGTACTTCCTTGAGCTCCTTATCTACTTGGGCACCAAATGCTACTGATTCTACTCAAAGAACTATCAGCCCTTGCATTGTGTGAAAGACTGAAGTTTCTTCTCTTTGCACTGGAAAAAAAAAAAAAAAAAATCACATCTTCCTATTGAAGCCCATAATATAATTTTCCACCATGTCAAATCTCTCGGGAAAATTTGTTTGCTTAAATGTTTCTTAAATTCATTTCTGGGCATTTTATGTATTATGTCACTATTGAGAATAAGATTATTTGCTTGTTTATTTTGTCCCTCCCACCATTATACTTTCTAAACGGTATGGCTGGTATAGAGGTTAGCTACTGACATTTGTCTATTTTGTTCTCTAGCTGACTATTTTATTCCACTGCTAATTATTTTAACTTTTAACTTATGGAAATAAAACATTTTTACTATTAAAATTTGAATATACATATAAAGAAAAATGTAAATCACTGGTAGTCTCACCATCAAAGGTAACCACTCTTAATAGCTGTGTATATATATCCCTTTAGATTCTTTTCCATATGGCATTATCATAGATGTATTATATTTTATAAGAATGAGATATTGTACATGCTGTTTTATTGTAACATACATATACACTTAGTATATGTAGGCTAATATTAATGTTATAATCAACATTGTTATCAGCTGTCAACATAAGTCTCATATCAGGATTCAGATTGATTTAAAATATAAAAATAAATGGCTGAAAGAGACATGACAAAATAAATGAAAATCAAAAGAAATAAGAGCTATAATAATTTCAGACAAACCTGAATTCGTGAGAATAAAAGTGAAAAAAAGTGGGGTATTTTTCATTAATAAGTACCCACTTACAAAAAGGAAGTAATAGATATTTTACGCTATGAACATTTCCACATTTCCTACTAACAGAGAAACATTAAACTTATTTTTAAAAACAGAAGGATAATTAGAAATTCAACGGCATCATGAGACTGTAACAGCATTTCTGTCCTTTTAAAGTTAATTAAAATAAGAGGGCTAGGAAGATCTAGGAGGATACAGAAAGGTGTGCTGTTTTTGAAAAATACCTTCTGAACATCGTAACATTCCCACACCAATATAAGTACACGTGTAGACAGAGTTTCCTTGGTGTTTTTAAAGTATATGCCACCTTTAAAAAAACTTAAAAATCCCATACTTAAACAATGGCAGATATTGGGGGGGGGGTGAGATTTGCTTAAAAGTGTTGCTTCATAAGCACTGAGTTTTCTTGCTTGATGCAATCTTCTGCCTCCTAGCCTTAGTGGTGTGGGAAAGAGAAGGGCATACAGGCCACATGGAGCACACTGCCTTACTTTCAGGATCACAAATGGGAGAAAAATCAGCCTTGCAAATACATCTTGATGAAAGGAGTGACATTTAAAGTCCATTCATTTGCTTTGGGGTAAACAGGGAAATATTTTACTCAAAAATTCTTCAGGGTGATTTTTCTGGGAGTTATTTTGGCAACTGAATGAAATCTGAATTCCAAACACTCCTCACAAAGATCTTCTCACAGACTGGATGTAGGTGAAAAAAGCATCCTTCACAGGCTCCCATGGGATCTTTAAGCTGATTTGGGAAGCCATCACCCAAATTTACTAGGATAGATTAAGTTAAATTTCTCCCCTCCTTGAATTCATCTTCAGAAACCTGTTTTTTGAGAACTTTAGTAAGTCAGAAAATTAAGAGATATGTTTGGTACCACATAAGGGTTAGGATAATGGACTCTGGCACCAGAGTGGGTTTGAATCCCAGCTCTGCCAATTATGAGCTGGGTGCCTAGAGCAAGCTAGAGACCTTTCTGTGCCTGTGAGCCTTACCTGTAAAATTCGTAAAATTCTACCTGTAACTAATTCAGATGACTGTTTTGAGGACTATAGGCAAAGCATCAGGATGCTATCTAGCACACAGGAAGCACTCCAGAAACGTTGGTCTTACTGGTACAGCTGGACTTATGTATCAAGTAATGATGTTGGGTAGACCCCTGGATATTTCAGTTCTTCCCAGATGAAACCTTCAAATAAATCTTACAAACATGTCATGCTTTGCTAAATGTTTGCAAGTTTGAAGGAGCTGTTTTTGTCCTTACTGTACTGAAGCGATGCAACATTATCCTTCAGGTCATAAATCTTTCCAAGCACTTTTACTTCTGACATGATTGAAAAGGTCTAACAGAATGTAATGTAGTATAAGTAGTCACTGTTTATCTCTTCCCACAGTTTCATTTCAATTTTTAACACTGAATTCAATTCATCTGGAATATATTTTAATGTAAATTATAAACTTGGGATTTAAAATAGAGTCATAAAACATTAGCCAATGGTTCCAAAAATTTTTCTGGAATAGGCCAACTTTTCCCTACTGATTTGAAATTGATCATATGTCAACTGTTACACTAAGCACATACAAGGTTTTATCTACTTATTGTTGTTCTCCCACTGAAAATAAGTTTCACAAAGAAAGGGAGTTGGTTACTTTGGTTCACTGATGGATCACCAGAGTACTGCTTGGCTCACAGGAAGGAAAAAGGCTTTCCTCTTTGGGTCCCTCAATGTGATTACTATACAACTGATTTTCTAATGACAAGCAAATGCTATGTTACTGAAACAAATCCGAACTGATCATATTTTCCACTTCTTTCAATATGCTCCTAGATCTCATTTGCTAATATTTGACTGCTGATTTCAAACCTTTAGTCGTAAGTGACATGTTCTTAACTTTGAAGAGAAAGAAAAAACACAAAATTTGGTCATAGCCATTCTAGCTTCATAAAATAAACAGGAACATTTTCCATATTTTTCCATGCTTTGAAGTAGATTAGAAAGCACAGGAAATACCTGCTCCTTTAAGATTTGACAGAATTTACTGAGAAATATGTGTAGAATTTGTACTTTTTTTTTTGGGGGGGGGGAGTCTTTCTTTTAATCTTATTCTTGTCAATTTTAGCCGTTTAGAGTCAATTTGTTAAAAAAAATTATTTCTGGTCATTAATTTTGTAGGTTAAATTTATTGTCTTAGGGTTAAAAATATTACCCTATCAAATATATTTTTTCAAATACATTTTTTACAAAATCTCTGCATCTACGGTTATATACTTTTTTTTTTTTTTTTTTTTAGAAGTGTGACTCTGGATCATATTATGGTTGGATTTTAAAAAAAAATTAATTTGAATACTTGTCTTCTGACAGAATCAGGGAGTTATTGTGTGGTAATGAATATGTTGTTTGAATTTAAGCTATATTTTGCTTTTTATGCTTCCAAATTGTTTTCTCCTTATCACCTTCTCCTGTCCCTTAGCCAATTAAGAAAATTTTCAACCCGTTTCCACACTAGTACTGCTTAACTTAGAATTTTCTTCAACCTCTATTTCTTTACAGAAGCCAACAGTAAGACACCACTGAGGCTCCTTGAAGTCCACCTTCCTTCTGCCTGCCAAACTGTTGATGCATTTTATAATTGTGGGTTCTCGTTATTATTGGTCTTTTATATTAATTTTTTTGAGGAATTATTTATTGTTAGCATTATGGCTTATGCCTGTATTAACAACTATTATTCATAAGTAATTTCATACCACTTAAAAAATACTCTATTATGATTTCTTCCCCTATTGGGCTCTTTATTCTAATTATTTGGTTGGCTCTAGATCTCTGTGCATTTTTGTTTTCCGGGACAAGTACATGAATGGGATGCTTTGCAAGCTGTTCAATGTCAAAGATGATCTTTTTGTTGCTCTTTCAAGAAATGATGCCTCAGCTGGCTGTAAAATCTGAGTAACAGCACAGTCCCTCTAATGTCTAACGTGCGTCTCCACTGCTTTTCACATATGATGTTAGTAGGTAACTGGGTACAAATTTATTCTCCTTCTTTTGTGGACATCTCCCTCACTCCATCCTATCCCACCTCCACACATCTGGATACTTAAATACATTTTTAAAGTATAAATTTGAAAGAGAATTTTTCATCATTCTTTTTAATACCTGCTTTATTGAAATATAATTCACAGAGCATAAAATTTCATTAGCCACCTCTGAGCCTTTTGATGTGAAGATTCATGATTCCTTTTAGCTAAAGCGGTGGTGAACATGTGAGGTTTAATGTGTAAGCTCAGGTTACCATCTTGAACCAGAAGTCTATCCAGTACATCCTGAAGCTGACTGTTGCTGCCACGATGCTATTCCTCCCTTCTGTCTCTTGGGCTCCATCTTGGAACATCCTTTACATTCTTTATACTCTTTGGCTTTCTCATCAAATTCCTCTTCTTTCTCCATAGTTTTGGCAGGTCCAAACCTCAGGCCCCTCCTCTCATTCTACATACTCTTCCTATCATCTCTATCAGTGATTCTCTGGCCCCTCTCTGAATACTGTTTATATAGAAATTTCCTCCCATCAGCAACATCTGTCATTAAGCACGGTGACTCTCAACTACAGGGATATCCTGAAATCTCCGGAGGGGCATTTACAGCTTGAGGAAGTACTTCTCCTGCCCAGGGACTTTGGTCTGAGACTCATCTGTTCCATCTCTGGTGAATAGCACCATCATCCACCGAGCTGTCTGCTCCAGAAGCCTAGAAGTCATCACCATTAGACTTGAGGACAAAGATAGTGTCTCGTCTACTTCACTATCATTCATCAGGATGTACTGGAGAGGCTCCTGGTTCAAGATGGTAACCTGAGCTTACATATTAATCTTCACACCCTCGCTAAACGGAATCATGAATCAAAGGGCTCATGGGTGGCCAGCAAAAAAAAAGAAGAGGTCCCTAATACCCAGCAGCACCACAAATATTTGTTGAAGGAATGAATGCAGTCAATCACTAAATTCTGTGGTTTCCAATTCATTTTCTTTCTGCTCATCCTCTTCCTTTCATCCATAGTCAGTACTTTAGTTAAAATCACTATTATTGTCTGCCTGGCTTACTGCTAAAGTCTGCCAGCCTCCAATCCTGCTTCTCCCAACTCATTCTTTCCAGGCTATAGTCACTTATCTTCCTCGCATACCAGTTTTTATCCTCTCAACTTAAGGCCTTTTAAAATCAAATCTGAATTTCTCAACATGACATACAAGTCAATAATGTCCTTGGCTTTGTACACAGCATTCCTTCTACTTGGGAGAATAATCCAGGTATCATTGTAAGGAGAATTTCTTGATGCCCCAAAGCTGAATTAAATATTCATCTGATGTGTTCCCCAAGTATCCCATATTTCCCCTACTACTGCATCTATTCTGTATTGTAATTGTCTGTTTGTCTGTCTCCTCAACTACACTGGAAATTTTGATGGGTGGGTCACTATCCTTTTCACAGTATCTCCGTGCCCTGCATAATTCTGGCACAGAGTAGGCATTTAATGCATATCTGGTGAATGAATGTATTTTCAAATCCCACAAATGACCACGAAAGTAGAGATCTTTGGAATTCCATCATGGGAGAGGGATTCTGAATCCAGTTGAGATCCATAAACAGACCTTAGAAGTGCATGGATACCAGAGAATTGTGCTCAATATTTTATGTGTATATGCATTTGTTGAGGGTAATTTTTAGACTGTCTGAACAGTCAATCCTAGAAATTCAAGAAACGCTTATTAGAATGATTCTAGAGTGTATTACAAACTAACAAAAACAACGTAGATAACGTGCACACAACATACAGACAAACACAGGGATTGACCTCAAAACATCAAGCTGTAGGGTAAACTTTTACTGCAAAGGGACAAGAGTCAGAGAGTCAGAAGGCTGCAGGAGAGCTGAATGAAAGCACATGCCAGAAAAGAACTCAGAGAGAAAAGAAACTTCTAACTCCTTGGCCATTTTACACAGGGTCCTCATGCCGTCAGTGTGTGAAAGGGGGGCTTCCATAAAAAAGGCATGCCAGTATCTGAAGAGATGTGTATTAATTTTGAAAACTGCAAACTTCAGCTTGCCATAATGCTACCCAAATTCAGGGACGTTCTGTTCCACAACCAGGTTGTCTTTTCAGTTCTGGCTAGTGAATCTCTATCTAGACTCTGACCGTCAGCAGAAGGAAAGAGAAAAAGGAAGAGGCAGGGCTTATGACAAAGGAGGGGCAGGAAGAGAGGGTCACACACTCATTATTTCTCAGGGGGCCCTCTTTCCCTGGCTCACTCTACTCCTTTATTCACAGTACAGTTTATGTACTTCCCTATTTGTAGGAATCTTGATAACATACCAGTCACTTTGGTGAAATAAGATGTATGTAAATTCTGAAAAATAAAAGTAGTTTTGAAAGTTGTTTTTTGTTCTTTAAATAAATGTGGACCATATGCATCCTCTCCCCATTTAATTAAACATTTAATAAAGGAAGGGGATATGATCTTTCTTTTTTTGGTAACTTCTCACATCAGCATATAATACTCCCAGGTTTGCTTTTGAAAATGCTAACTTTCGTCTAAGAGGTTGTACTAATCCACAAAGGTAGGACAGGTATCTCAGAATGGTGATAGGCTTGGTTGTTTTGTGTTCTAATGCCACCTGGCTAACTTTCATTACTGTGGAGTCCATAGAGTGGCTACTGCTCTTACATCTAAGATGTCTCTGGCTGTGAAACAAACCTTGCTTATAGGGGGATGGAAACTGGACCCTGTCCTCATGAACATCATCTTTCATCCAAAGAAAATGAAAGCCCATTTGGTGAACTGGGCCAAAAGAACTCATGAATTCATTAATTAATTAGCATCTAGGTAATCAGGAATGGTCCACAGCTACCTGTCTAGCAACACAGCCCCATATCATTTAATGTCAACACACAAGAACAGCTCTGTCATGATGTACAGATAAGGGTCTCATGAATTTATTATACATACTAATAATCCAATAGTGTCTAATTCTGCTGCAGAGCTCCAATTGTAGAAATGAACAAAATTGTGAATGTTAAAAAAAAAGGGGGGGTTTAAAAACCAAGTCTACAAAAACATCTTTTTAAGATTCTATTTTAATCTATCTGGAATTTCTGTGAGGTTTTAATTCTCTCATAAAAATATATTATTTTAAATAGTAGTGACAACTGAGGATTGCTCTGGGTAAATTCCTGATAAATTTATAGTGAGATTCAGTGGTCAGTTATTCTGGCTGGAAGCTGGGGTGAAAGGGGAAGAACAGAAGAAAGGGGAAAACTGTAACTTAGTAAAGTCCCCTCCCATCTGACAGTGTCATATTTGAGGTAGTATTCACGTAGAGAAAAATTCCGGAATTCACTTAAGACTTGTAATAGGTTTTGCCCTGTTATCTACTTTGATATCCGTCTTAGCAAGAAATTGCTGTTAACAATTTATTGAAATCCGGTCTGAGTTCCGTTATATTCATAGATGATCTGAACATGTCACTGGGAACCTGTGCTGTATTTTTCCCATAGCAGCGTGTGTGATTGGAAATGCTTTCAAATGCTACTGGGGCTGTTTTGAAGAAAGAGAGAAAGATGAGAACGGAAGAAAAAAATTCTATAACCTCGTTCATTGCCTGCTCTACGTGCATCCTTATCCTTAATCTTGTCGACCTCATTGTGTCCTCCATCTTCTTTAGGTTTCGCTGCTGCAAGAGAGACCCAGATTAGGAGGTGACTTGAGAATGATGCCAGGATCAATGTGGACAATGAGATGAGAGCCAGAGTGAAGCCAGAAGAGGCTGAGAAGCCAGAATTGGAAATGAGTCGTCAGAGATCCTCATGATATGGCATCTACAATATATACTCCATCCCTCTATACAGGTGTGAACTTTGCCACCAAACAAGTAATACTCACCCAAAAGAAAGGAGTCTACCCTCAATGAGATAATATTTGGTACTCTCTAATTGAAATGTGCACATTATGAAGATGTTCTTAATAGGTTACTTCTGGGAAGAATTATTCTGGTGACGTGTGGAATGGAAAGGCAACATGAAGCATGATGACATGGATGGGCATCACCTGGGAAATCCAGCAGTCCGCTCCAACAGATGCCCTCAAGGTAGCATTTACCTTGATGAGCCTCATAGACTCTGATACCCGTCTCTTTGGACCCAGGAATGCAGACTCATGCTAACAAAACTCACAAGACACTGATGTATAAAAAAACAACAAAAAAAGGCGACTTTATTATTTACAGTGAACAACAGAACAATCAGGCTACTGAATGTCCATCAGCCTGATAGTGAATTATCTCCTTGGGAAGGCAAATTACCAGAAGGAAGCTTGGTGGGCATGGAAGCAGAGCAAGTGGAGTTAATTACACAGGATTCCAGCACAAAATAGCATGAAGCTCTGCAGCTTTCTACAACAGGATTATCTGCCTGCCAGGCAGGCTGGATGCTTGCCTCAACCTGGCAGGTACTACTGGTCAGACACTGCTTTGTTGGGTATCACAACAATCAAACTGATTGCTTTTCTTTTTCTCTGTTTTAGAGACAGAGAAAATGCTCTTCTGATGGAAATTTTATATGTTTGGGTATTTTTAAGATGCCAGTACCCTGAAAGATAGTCAAATCTTACTGTCCAAGCAGTCTTTATGTTTCTTAGGATCACACTGGCTCTCTTGGATTTAATCTATTAGATGTTCATTTCTTAGTTTAATTTCAGAGAATATTTTCATTTTCCTGCTTTCTGAGATCAAAAGGGGCACCACATGGGGGACTCCACATTTGCCTACAGGTTCCACAAAGTGTCAGTTAAATTCAAATCAACCTGTATTCACTGTGCCAACTTTATGCTCACTGCTGTCCCAGGTACAAAGTAATATTCAAAAGAGCCTCTAAAGAAATGTTGTATCTACTGGATGCTTACAGACTTTTGCTCTTTTTTAAGGTACAAGAAATATAAAGATAAGCACAACACTGTCTTGTTCCCTTTAAGAGCTCCAGTCTAGCAAAAGAACAAGGTAAGTGTTGGAAAAAAAAAAAAGGGTGCTGTGCCAAAGGTATGAAGCATGGCAGTGGCAGTACTTTTTATATTTATGGGCAGAGACAGAAGCCACATCTTTCAGTAAGTCTGATTTTAAAAAAAGAAAAAAAAATCCTAAATAACAATGATTACTTAAAATTTAACAACAGTGAAGCACAGAGTATAGGTTCCTTCCTTTCTACTTCCCCACCCCATTCTACCTTTCAAGGTTGCCCTCAGTAGTTTGGTCAATACTCTTCTAGATCCTTTCTATATATATGTAAAACACACACACATACGCTCATGCGCACGCACTTGCAGTCCCAAACATGTGTACTTATACATGTACAGTAAACATAAATTTATATATTTATTATATCAACATGCAAAACATATATTACACATCCCATTTATGTAATACACATGCACACATCCATTTATGTTATATACACACAGATCATACTATATATATTGTTTTATAACTTGTTCTTCTACATTTAATTCTTTGTTGTCAATTATAATAACATGTATATAGAAAATTATACAAAAAAATATGCTATTTAGAAACTAAATTTCCCTGGAGATCTCCCACCAGGTCAATAAATAGAAAATCCCAAGTACCCTAGAAACTCCCTGCATCCATCCCCCCACCAAATCATCATGCTGAATTTTATGTTAATCATTTTCTAGCTTTCTGTACAGTTCTACTACCTATAAGGCAGGCAAAGCTCAAATTTGCATGTACTGGCAAATGCCCTCAGGGCTACAGCACCTTGGTTCTTAAAGCCCCCATAGACTCTCACTGTTCCTTACATTTCCTTTGATTTTCAGCTCTCTGCTGCTCTGAGGATGTTTTCTTATACATATTCAACAGTTTGGATGGTTTTCAGCAAAAGGATCATTCAAATAACCCGATGGGCCGTATTTCCAGTAACAGAAATCTAAGCCACTTTTCAATTTCTTCCTGTGTTACAGTTGTACTTATAAATGTAGATTCTGACCTACTAGATCCTAATCCTTAGGGGTTATGAGAAGCAAACAGTCTCAATTTTCCACAGCACAGTGAAATATGCAATAAATGCAACGAGGAGCAAAGAGCAAAGGATGGACATGAAAATGAATATGATTACTCCTGCTCTTGAGGGGTTGTTGGTTTCCTTTTTTAAAGATAGATAAGAATGTAGATGCATAAAATGATCTGACCTAAAACAACGAAGAAATAAAGCAATATGTTTAAATGAAATCACTTCCACTCACCAACATTTAAAGATTTCCAAGATCTATTGTCAAGTGAAAAAAGAAAGTTGTAGGATGGTGTCTGTGTAGAAAATGGATCTATCTGTATGTATCTCTCACATGTGTAAATAGGTGTGTGTGTGTGTGTGTGTGTGTCTACATGCCACACACATTCTTGTTTATGCACAGAAATATGACTATAAAGACATGTAACAGTGGTTCCTTATATGAACTGGGTTTGGGAAACCAGGAGTTATCTTTTCACTTTTAAATACCCTATGTAATTATTTTTACATGAAGCAATGTATTACTTTTATAGTTAAGGGAGAAAATTTTAAATTACATTCAAGGGTAAACATAACTGACAAAGGAAATCAAGAAGAAAAAACAGACGGGAAGACATAAATTACTGAAGAAAGTTTCTTCATAAAGGTAGGATTTGGGGCACCTGGGTGGCTCAGTCAGTTAAGTGTCTGCCTTCAGCATCGGGCTCCCTCCTCAGCGGGGAGGTTGCTTCTCTCTCTCCCTCTGCCTTTCCTCCTTGCTTGTGCTCTCTCTCTCAAATAAGTAAATAAAATTAAAAAAAAAAAAAAAAAAGGTAGGACTTGAAATGGGCCCCATAGGGCTTGGAGAATTCAGAGAGGACAGGGTTGAGGGGAAGCGGGTGACATGGACAAGAGCTGTGTCTGAACAGATGTTAGGGAAGAGATGAGAATGGTAACTAAGGAGGACCATAAGGAAGCTCGTCTGGCTAAAACTAACTCCAGTTTACACTGAGAGATACAATAAAATGGACGTGGCAGAGCGATAGCACAAAGAGTGAAATGTCATCAATACTAAGAGTTTATCGCTGGTTTGATCTGAAACAGAAGTTATAACAGGTTACTTCAACAAGGTAGTAATATAAGATAATACTAACTTCATGGAACAGTTTGTGCAGAATGAAATCAAATGTGAAAAATCCCTAGTAATCTGTAAGGTGATTGATCAGCAATTTAAGATTTATTAGGCAAGAGTTAAATTTTTAGGGAGATTAGCATGATATTTTGGTACAGAATGAACAACAGGGGCAGATAGACTCAGGGCAAGGAGATTCCTTAGCAACATAAAACATAAGAGTTTGCCCAGTTTTCACAACCTGAAATATGTGGATAATTATTCTGCCTTTCAGGTTTGTTAGGGATTAAATGCACATAAAATGGCATGGTCACAAAATATTAGTTCATTTCTTCTCAACTATTATTATAGTTCAGATGTACGTTGAAAAGGTCAGAACGGATGCCCTAGTCACAGGAATGAAAAGGATAAAACCAGAGGTGCCTGGGTGGCTGACTCTAGATTTTGGCTCAGGTTACAATCCCAGGCTTGTGGGATCAAGCCCAGTGTTAGGCTCCGTGCTCAACAGGGAGTCTGCTTGAGGATTCTCTTTCCCTCTCCTTCTGTCCCCCTCCCCTCCTCTGGAATAAATAGTCTTTAAAGAATGAAAAATATAAAAGATAAAGACAGAGATTTTTTTCTAAATAAATAACCTATAGGGATCTATTTCTTAGATGAAGGGAATGAAAGAGGAAAAGATGATTTCTAGGTTTCCAGCAGGGGAATCTGGTGGAATGGTAATATCCCAAACAGAAATCTACCCAGATTGGTGATCTATAACATCTATGGAATCAGGACACTCATACCACATGACTTTCACCTCCTCAATCTGGCACTCCTGACCCACAACCCATCCCACTTGGGTTTGGGGTAACCTCCTTACATTAGTACAAATATGTCTTGAAATATTTTAAAATAAAGTATACTTATATTTATTTTATTTTGGAAAAAAATTTCAAGGATACATTAAAAACCTCAAGACAATGGAGACATGCAAAGTCACTGGCTACTTATCTATTGCAATGGGCAAAACTTAGCAGTATCTTATTAAAAATGAAAATGAGCTTCTGACTTTTCAGGAAGAAAAATTCCACATAATTCATACGTAAAATATTTGGTAGAATTAAACATCTTTACAGTTTAAAATTATTTGTATTTATATCATATTAAGGCCTGAATCACAAAATTATGAAACCAAAAAAAGATCAATAAAAAAATAACAACATAAGTGCTATTTTAAAATTCTTAAATTTTAGTTTTATTTATAGTATTTTAAAAATTCTTTTCTTTGGGATGCCTGCATGGCTTAGTGGTTGAGCATCTGCCTTTGGCTCAGGTCATGATCCTGGGATCCTGGGATCAAGTCCCACATCAGGCTCCACACAGGAAGCCTGCTTTTCCCTCTGCCTATGTCTCTGCCTCTCTCTGTCTCTCTCTCTGTCTCTCTGTCTCTCTCTCTGTCTCTAATGAATAAATAAAATCTTTAAAAAAAAAATCTTTTCTTCTAAGTGGACTATGACTTCTGAGGTCCATGTTACAACCCTGGCTGTAGTCTTAAAACAGAGTTTATTAGAGCTTTACAATATTCCAGAAGTCTCAGTTGGTTATACTTTGTTGCCTCGCTAAAAGTCAAAGGCTTGAGGACTATTACATGACATAAAAGAAAAATTTAAAAAGCTAAAAAGTAATCTATCGCACTTCAGACTCTGCTTTTCTGTAAGGTCACATCTTTGCAAAAGATGACAAAGTTGGCAATTGTGTAACTGAGCCTCCAGAACTAGTTACAACTCTGGAATGTGATCATGTTTTGCAATATACTTGGTCACCATCATATGAAAATCTTGGGAAATAATATATCTTGTTTACCTGCTAGTTCCTGTCAGAGAACAACTCATTTAAAAGACTGTTAAGAAAAGTTCTACATACTTTAGGGGTGCCTGGGTGGCTCAGTCAGTTAAGTGTCTGGCTCTTAGTTTTGGCTCAGGTCATCTCAGGGTTGTGAGATTGAGCCCCGCATCAGGTTCCACACTCAGGGGAGAGTTTGCTTGGGCACTTCTTTCCCTCTGTCTTTCCCCGATGCACTCATATTTTCTCTCTTTCTCTCCCCCAAATAAGGAAATCTTTAAAAAAAGAAAGAAAAGAAAAAGTTCTACATACTTGAAAAGGTTAAAAAAAAAAAGTGGGGGGGGGGAAGGAGGAGGAGAAAAGAAATCCATTATTCTTTCACAGTAAGATGGGAAGGAAAGGTAGGAGAGGATGAAGATAAACAAAATTGGCTATAAATAGTCAACTGTTTGTGAAAGGTAGGATGAGTACACAGTAGTCTATCTTCTACTGTGCCTTCAGACTGAGCCTCTCTGAAATGTGCCACTATGGCATGGGGATTATTTTGAGCTGAAGACAATCAAGGCCTAGAAGAGTCAGCTTTTTACCTCCCACTTAACTGACTCTAACAATTTAAATAGAGGGCCTGGTCCCGGAAGAGAACTATCACCAGAGAGAACTACAGAGTGTGAGCTAGGTGGGGTAAGCTGAGGGGAGCTGATACAGCCTACTTGTTCAAAGTCCTCTCTGTGTCCCACAGTCTCTGCAAAGTATGACAAACATTTGTTTACCAAACATCGGCTCTTCCATCTCCCTATGAATTTGTCTTCCTCTCCCTTGAAGCCTCAGACTCCTGGTACCTTCTCTTTGGCTCAGGATGATACATAAGCCTTAACTGCCTGTGTCTGAGCCTCTCATGACTTTCTGGGGCTCCTCTACCTATGCAATTAAATTTGTTCTTCTCCTGTTTAAACCTTTCATTCTCCTGTTAATCTTACTCAATTTAATAAATATACCAGCCCAAAGAAACTAGAAGGGTAGAGGAAAAAAATCCCCCCCACCGTACCTACTTTGTATGTTGAACATTTCATGATAAAAAGTTTAAAAAAGGCATACAACCAATTTTTCAAGACTGTCTAACTCTGTATCTAAAAAGGCCCATCATAGTATTATAACAGAACAACAAAAAAAATGCCATCTTGAGAACACTGTGTTAAGATTTCCAGAGTTCCTGAGGCTTATCTGCCCAACAACAAAAATTATGCTAGACAATAAGCTGATTATGCTCATAACACTTGTATAAAGTATTTTCACATACATTATCTCCTAACTGATCTTCACAATAACATTGTGAGATCTGGTGGTTAACATTCTAATTCGTGAAAAAGAAGTATGAGGCTCAGAGGAATTAAGTGATTTTCATTTATGCACTCATTCATTCATTCCACAAACATTTACTGAACACCTTGTATATGTCAGGCAGATCTATTGTAGGTATTAGGAATTAAGAGACAAATTGTGAAAATGTGATTCCTTCTTTCAAGAGGTACATAGTCTAGTAGAGGGGACAGATTTACACACAGAATGACATGAAGATGTGATACATACTACAATGAAGTGTTTTTAAAAAAATTTTTAACCATGATCTGCAGTAAGAAATACATTTTACCTTACAACCTAGTGTATAGAACTTATGTTTAAATGAATGCAAGTTTTATGAAATGACACTCTTCCTATGCATGATGCATGTGGTATTTTCTAATCTACCCTGTTCACTATCTTTTCTTTTACAATAAAATGCTGGTCATAACCTTTTACGATGATGTCATTATTCACTAGTGGGTTGTGACATACAGTGTGCAGAATGTTATGATCAGAGTTTGGAGATAACACAAAAGGAAATACAAACTTTACTCCAAGGAATGAGAAAAAGCTTTCAAGAGGTTGTTCTGTGAGCACTTAACAATATGTGTGTGTGTGTGTGTATGTACATATATATATATATATATATATAAAATTTTATTTATTTATTCATGAGAGACACAGACAGAAAGGCAGAGATACAGGCAGAGGGAGAAGCAGGCTCCACGCAGGGAGCCTGATGTGGGACTCCATCCCGGGACCCCAGGATCACGCCCTGGACCAAAGGCAGGGGCCAAACCGATGAGCCACCCATGGATCCCCAGCACTTAACAATATTAAGGTGGCAGAACTAGAACAAAGGTCTTGAGATGCCTTAGTCACTTTGTTGTTGTTGTTTTTTTTTTTTGTTTGTTTTTTTTTTTACAATAACTGCTGTTTTAGGCTGTCCAAATACAAAACAGCAATACATTGTGAGTCCAGATCAGCTATGGAAACAAGCTGTTTTCTTGAAGGGATGTCAGCAATCATTCATTTCATATTTACTAAATCCTCACTGTGGCAGCACTTCCTGTAGATTGGCTCATCCTGCCTCTACCTGTTAAACACTATAAACATCCTGAGACTGTAAGGTTTATTCTATGACTAACAGTCCTAAATATCTGTTCTCTCAAAAGTGCTCTAGAAAAAGCAAGAGACCAGAATTATGTGTGTTAGAATGTAAAATCTGATACTGTCATTTTTATGAACTATCCATCTACACTGTGATTTTGTTCAGTGTTTTAATCCTCTACCTCAGAGTCTCAAATATCTGCTGTCCTTGCAGGGCAGCTGTACCTGGTGTGTGCAGAGCTCAGTGAAGGAAAGAGCTAGCTAGTAAAAGCTGATGGCTCCAGGAGAACTAGTATCTCATGCTGCTGCCCTCTGCTGTCTAAGACAGACAGGGGCAAGATCAAGGAGACCCATCAACTTCAGTTAGCCATGCCATTTCTTCCAATAGGAATGCTACCATTTTTATTTTATTTTTTATTTTTATTTTTTTTTATTTTTTATTTTTTTTTTAAATTTATTTTTTTATTGGTGTTCAATTTACTAACATACAGAATAACACCCAGTGCCCGTCACCCATTCACTCCCACCCCCCGCCCTCCTCCCCTTCTACCACCCCTAGTTCGTTTCCCAGAGTTAGCAGTCTTTACGTTCTGTCTCCCTTTCTGATATTTCCCACACATTTCTTCTCCCTTCCCTTATTTTCCCTTTCACTATTATTTATATTCCCCAAATGAATGAGAACATATAATGTTTGTCCTTCTCCGACTGACTTACTTCACTCAGCTACCATTTTTAACATAGGTGTTTTGAGAATCTACTTCCCCAAGTGCACCAAAGACTCTTTTTGTGAATTTGACCTAGTCTGTTAAATTCTTTGTGCCTTTTATTCATTAAATATTAAAAAAGAAAAGGTGCTTTCCCACATCAGCATGTGATCAACTTACAATGGCACCACTATTCACTGGGTAGTCAATAAATATTCATCAAGAACACTGATATTGATGCTGAATAGGAAATAGACAAAAGGAAGAAAGTTAACTGAACTTCAGGAGATTTGGAGGAACTACGGCTGTTTTTCATCCCCACTTCCCCAAGGGGAAATATGCTTTGAATATTAAGGATAAAAGATTTTGTTGGCTGAAGATTGAAAAAACTAGCATTCTTAATTAAAATCAAACCAAACTAAGCCACCCCCAAAACACCAACCAGCATCTGTGCCTTTAATCATGTAATTGTAGGGTCTTAATAAATGGAAAGTATTTTGAGCTAGGCTTTATAGGTATTCACTCAGTAACAGAGGACTAGCCAGAAGGAAATAAAAATTATACTTTTGAGAAAGTTACTGAAAAGCATAAGCCATTTATAAAGACATTCTGATCTTTGGATGAATCTCCTTGTTTGGAAGGCATGTTTAGGCTTGATACCTTTGAATATTTTAAGGAAGTCTGAATAGGCGAATGAGTTACAATCTACAAGGTCTTAAAAAAAGATTTTCCTGTTTTAGACTACACAAAAGAGTTATTTTAAGAATACTGACTCTTTAGACCACCAAGGATACAATTTTCAAAAATCTGTAAATATTTAGTGGAGAATCAAATGATAAAACACTAAAACAATCAACCAAAGATATGTAGCTAAAAATAATATAAAACAGACTCCTAACTTTAATATATAATCATTCTTATACAGAAAATAGAACTAGGAAAAAAATTTACTGGGCTCTGTTTTGAGGATAAATCTGAATTTCATTTAGAACATAAGCTTGGTATGATTTTACTTCCTAAAATCTTCACTACTCACTTCTGACTTTGATGAAACATCTCCAAATGACTGCATTCCTTTAGGCACCTCAAACTCAGTGTATCCAAAATGAAACTCTCATTTGCTAACTTTTCTCCCTACCAACCTTCCCGAATACACATTCTTCTTAATTAATTCCAGTGAGCTCTAAAATGGATAGGCACAAGAAAATCCACTGAAAAGGAGAATAAAATAAAATAGTAAAATTTCTGTACTGGATACAGACTGAAAAGTATTTAACTACTAAAGAGGTGTGTGATTAAAACAAAAACAAAAACAAAAACCCACCAAGTTGAGCCCATGACCTAATCTCGGCCTCCTCAATGCCTTTAGATCACCAGCCTCCCCAGAGCTTAAATTCTCCCTCCAAATCTCTTTTCCCCGTGTTTGCATTTTCATTCCCACTGCCACTGCGGTAGTCAGACTCGCCACATCTTGCTTGGATTTCTGTCATAGTTGTCAGTCTCGTCTCATTTCTTGCAGTATCTCTTTCCAACTCACCTTTCACTCTGTCTTCACTAGTCAAGATATTATCTTCACTAGTCAGATAATTATCACTCATCAAAAAAACAGCAATGCCCACAAACACCTCACATAGTTTTTAGAGCTTTCTATACTTATCTCTTAAGTAGAGCCATGAAAAAAAAAAAAGAAAAACAGCAAAAAAGCATGAACTTCAGGCCTACATTTGAGTTTTGGTCCTGCCTCTTACAAGCTTTGTGACCGGGGGGCGAAGGAGAATTACTGAGGCTTTCTGAGCTTTTATTTCCATGTTTGAATGTGGTTATTAATAGCTCACAAAACTGTTATGTAAATCAAATGAGATTATAGATGGGAAGGAATGTAGCACAGAGCCAGGTACACACAAATTGTGCATCAACTGTTTGACCCTCTACTAGCTCTAGGTTTATTTGCTATTATTGCCCCCTGCCTCATTCTCATACGCCCCACCCCCCACCCCCATCCTGGCGCATTCCACACCAACCCCTGTGGAACATTTGCTTTCTTCAGTATGACATGCACTCCCAGCCACCTGTGGGTCTGATTATACTATACTCCCAGCCTCACATGCCCTTTGCTGCTTTCTCTGTGGGAGAGAAATTCTACTCATGCCTCAAGGCCCGGCTCAAATGTCAACTCTTCCAGGAAGTCTTCCCTTTATTCCCCTGATCAGAATTAACCACTTTTCCTTTGTATTCTCCCTGCAAGCTGCTTGCAGCTTCACTTTAGTATTCATTTCTCAGAGTCATACTATTACCATTATTTATGTTAAACACAAAATTATGTTTACGTATATGTTACCTGCATAAATTACAAGCTTCTTAAAGGCAGAAAGCATGCTTTTCTTCTTTTTATTCTCAGCAATTAACACTTTGTATAGGAAAGAATTTAATAAATGTCTGCTGATTGAACAAATAGATGTATCAAAACACTTTCAAAAGGAGTAAATTTTTACCAGAACAAAACACCAATCACTTGTTCCAACTTTTGAAGTAAGTTTTAGAAAACAACTTCTCCCTGAAAAATATACTGTTATTTATCTTTACAATATATAAATTTAAAACAAAGAAATGACCTAAAAACGGTGCCTTTTGATAGTGTAGACTCAATGCATAAAATACTATTTTTAAACTACCAAACTGACTTTAAAAAATGATAATATCCATTATTATCAACTGATTGTCTATCAGTGACTATTAATAGAGGTATGATTTAAAGAGGGACAATCACAATACCTTAATAAAATGGAATATTAGGCATCATCTTAAAATCATGTTTTCAAATATTTAATCAGCTTACACTATACAGAGTGAAATAATCAAGACACAGGGCTGATCTCAATATTGCAACTGTATTTATATTTTATAGGAAAAAAGACTAAGGAAATACAGAAGATGTTACTACATGGCTATCTCTGAGTCGTGAGAGACTAGGTGTTTAGTTTTTTGTCCCCCATATTATCTGAATTTTCTACAATATACACAATTATATAGTTAGCAAAGTAATTTTAGAAAGATTGAATATAGGGATGCCTGGTGGCTCGGTGGTTGAGCGTCTGCCTTTGGCTCAGATCGTCATCCGGGGGTCCTGGGATCAAATCCCACATCGGGCTCCCCACAGGGAGCCTGCTTCTCCCTCTGCCTGTGTCTCTGCCTTTCTATATTTCTCATGAATAAATAAAATCTTTATTAAAAAAAAAAAGATTGAATATAGGGGCACCTGGGTAGCTGGCTCAGTGGTTGAGCATCTGCCTTTGGCTCAGGGAGTGATCCCAGGGTCCTGGGATTGAGTCCTGCACCGGGCTCCCTGCAGGGAGGCTGCTTCTCCCTCTGCTATGTCTCTGCCTCTTTCATGAATACATAAATAAAATCTTAAAAAAAAAAAAATTGACTATAAAGAAATTCTAATTAAAGCTTAATCAGATTTGCAAATACTTAAGAGGCTTACTAGTCTAGTAAAAGATTTCCTGATTATTAATATTAATCTGAATATATTCAGGTAGACATTAAAAATAAAAAATTAATGCCATAGTTTAGAAGAAGATGCTAAGAAAAGTCTTCCTTAATTGTAAACAGAAAGTAGAACAAATAAGCATTTGACTAGTTATTTGGTAGAGCAAAGCACTAGGTCTGGACAGGGGCTTAGCTGGTGTTTCCAGCTCTGCCACTTGGCAGCCGGGTCATTTGTTCTCTCTGAGCTGTAGTTAACCCATCCACAAATCAGGGAAAAACCCCTTATTTTCTTACTGTTACCTGCAGAACAGACACTGACATTATTGATGCAATCTCTACTACCAATGTCCAGGATCTGGCAGGTCCTCTCCTATCTCATGTCCCGTGGATCTGGAGACTGTCTGCCAGACTGGAAGACAGATGAGGATGAGTACAGGGGCTTGCCCTGACTCAAAGGGAACCTAAAAGTCTGGCTAAGCTTGCTGGGTGGCAAAGGCTGAAAAAGACCCTGAGTGCCCAAAGGTATTTCAGACTGCACCAGCCATGCTGTGAATGTGGCACCGACTGGTGGACCCCCCTGTGAAGTGGGATGGGCCATTGAAAGAAGGTGATAGGGGTGGGGACACAAAGAAGAGAGAAGGGGGAGAGAACAAGTTTTGAAGCACAGTGCCATCGAAGGGGCTGAGAAGAGGAAGCCAAGGGAGAAAGCAGAAATAACCAGACTCTCAAACAGGGAGGAAAAAGGGGGAGAGGGAAAGTTGTCTCTTCCTCTCCTTTATCTTCCCCACAAATTTTCTCCTCCCACCCCAACCTCATATCCAAAGCTACATTTTTATTCTCAAGAGTAACCCCCATTCCCTCTATGACACACGGCACTCCATCCTCCAGAGTCAGGAAGTGAAAACCTCAGAAAACAATAATCTAGAGCTGCCTGAAATGATCAAACTGGTTTTCCAAACCCCCAAGGCCTCCAAGCATCAAGTATGAGATCTAGGGGCACCTGGGGGTTCAGTTGGTTGAGCATCTGCCTTTGGCTCAGATCATGATATCTCAGGGTCCTGGGATCCAGCCCCACAATGGACTCCCTACTCAGTGGGGAGTCTGTTTCTCCCTCTGCCTCTGTTTGGGCTTGTGTGTTCTCTTTCTGTGAAAGATATTAATAAAATAAAAAAAAAAAAGGATGAGATCTAAAACTGATCCCAGCTACAGATACGAGTGGGCTCAGGGCCAAGGAAGCAGCCGTTCACTCCTCTCCTTTCTGTTGCCAGCCGTCTCCACGTCCTTACTTGCACTATAGTCAATTACAAAGGATGCAGTCTTCAATTACAGATGACCCATGCGAATGTCCCATGATTAGAATTCACCATCTGATAATTGTATGGTCACCTTATCTTTCCGGTGGTTTATAAAATGTTATTTTAGAATGTCAGGATTAGACATGTTTAAAAGAAGTTCACAGCAAGGGCTGCGGCACAAGAATATTTAGTCAAAAGTCACAATGCCCTCAAGGTAGAACTGCATTTCTTTCCACAGTGCATCATCTCAATTATCAAGATGCTAGTTTAATGTGCAAAGAGGCTCAAGACAAAATATTTGATTCTCATTTTCTTGAAGAAAATCATATGCACTTTTTTTTTAAACAAATCTCAAGTTTGTAATGAATCAAAAGTGTAAATAATTACTAAGTGTTACATATGTGGGTGCTAAGTGAAGGCAACTTCAGATGCAATGATACTCTTTGATTAAGCTGTAACAAGTCTATTAAAATTCATCTTCGGGAAATGATTATTTGAAAATTAAAAAAAAAACCTCACTAATAGTGTATCTGGAAATGCATTCTCTCTGCTGCTTCCTACTCACCAAGCAGAATGATAATTTGCCTAATCTTGAGTTAATTTTCAATGGCCTCATGCTGGGATGCAGGAAGGAGGTGAAAACTGCAATGTCCTTGTAGATAGCTTCATTCAGCAAGTACAATTTGCTCCCATGAAACACTTCCTTAAAAAAAGGCCAAGAAATTTAAAAATACCCTACCAAATAAAAACAAAGGTCCTCCAAAGCACACAATGAAACAGAAAAAAATGACAGGGGATCTCCCTGGAGAAGCGTCTTTGCTCACTGTCCCTTTGGGCCCTGCTTCAGGGGGTTGCCCCACCTGCAGGATATGGGCACAGGGCTTTCACTTCTGCTGCTGCTGCTGCTGCAGCAGCTATTGGAAGCCTGGACAGAGCCAAGGAAGAAACAAGAGCAGCAGGGTCTGAATAACTGTTTAGTAGTGGTGACCATTAAAAAAAAAAAAAAATGTTGGGTTAGAGGTGAACAAAGTTGAAAGGGCAGAAAGAGGTTGTCAGAGAACTTAAAAGAGCCACAAGATGAGACAAGGCGCACTGCCTTCCACGGAAGGAAAGCTCTCCTTTTAGCTGAGCTGTTTCTGAGCCCTGCTCTCTGAATGGCAGCACTGGGTTAATAGCTCATTTTAGTCTCTGAGGTCATGTGAAAGAACATTAAGTCCTCAGACTCAGCTCATTTTAGGGATTTGCACATATAGCCTAAGAAAGATATGCTGGGTATGTGGTAAATCACTCTCGGAATTAGCCTACTTACGAAGGCACTTTGTTTTAGCAACACGGATTTTAGCAAAAGTACTCCAAAATAATCACTCATTAAAAAAAAAAAAAAATTGAATGCTCCACAAAAGAGATCCCATTATCACTTGTGTCCTGATCTCCCATTTTCTCTTACTTATTCTAAGAGTTCTTTCTTTTTCTTCAGTAACGTCAATCAACAAGAGGCAGTTTATGTAATGGGTAATGGCATGGACTCTGCAACCAGACTTCCTGGGTCTGAATCATGAATATGAAGTTGGGCAAACTGCTCACGCTCTATGAGCCTCAATATCTTCCTTTGTAAAATGGGACTGATGGTACCACCTACACTTCACAGTACCCTGAACAGACCTAGTATACTATGTCAAAGAATGTCAAAAGTCAAAAGTTGCTGTTGGTTTGTTTGTTTTTTGAAATGTTACTACTGAAGGTCATGACATCCTTGAACCTAGACTTAAAAAAAAAAAAGCATATGAGGAATGTATTTAATAATTTGCCTATCTGCCTCTGCAAGTGAAGACTGTATTTCTTGAAGGCTTTTTAATTTTTTATTTCAACTATCTTACAAGTTTCTGGCATATAATAAGAGCTCAATAAATGTTTCAGTAGAGAAATGAATGAGAGGACAGGAACCAAGCTTGACCGACCAAATTAAGGAGAGCAGTTGAAATACTGGCCATAGAAGCAAATTTAGATTTAATGGGCTTTTATTGAATACATACTATATGCTGAGCCCTGCATGAAGTCTTTAGGTTATCTTCACACATTCCTATGGACAAGACACACTGACTTAACTGCTGTAATAACAGACTGGCTACTAAGCTATATTGAGATTCATTTAGACTAGACTTCTCTGTTTACAACCTGAAAAGTGTTGGTTAACTAAATCTTGAGTTAATTTTCAAGCCATACAAATAACTCATTTATAGATCTCCAAAATGCAGCAGCAGACAGTCAGTATGACCACAACTCAGGGGAATGTTATGGCAGGACCTGGCATTCTCTCCTCTGGATCTAAGGCAGGATGATGGTACCCCTTTGGGATGCAAAAAGCACCTTGGGGATATTTTTAGCACCCACAGTGCCCAAGTCAGAAAGCCCTGCTTTAAAGGGCCTCTCTAACCACAGAATAAGGAACTACGTTTTATATTCAAGACTTGGCAGCAACTCAATTTTCAAACGTTAGGTTTTCATGAAATCACCAAATATCTCAGGGAAGATTCATATCAATCTCCACTCTTTTTACTTTTTACTTTATTGGGAAGAAAATTTTAATAAGCCAGTACAAATGAATAAGTGGATTTCAGTCTTCTGAAAGGGCTCAGGGTGTGGCTGAGATCACTAACTTTGAAAACTTAGCAACACAGGATACATTATGAGTAAGTTCTTCGCTTTTTTTTTTTTAAATAATGATGCTAACTCACCAGATCCTTCTGAAAGAGTCCTTTTATTAATTTCAATGAAGTCAAGTAGAGAACAAGTTGTAATATGAAACACAATTTATGCAACTATGTTGAAATTCTCTGCCAGAGTTACATCTTCCAATGTAAGAATTTTATGGTAAAACAATTTCAAAATAATATCTAGCATTAGGTTAGGCTCATTTTGGTTTTAGGCTGTCATAGGAAAACTTTCTTTATAAATCACTGAAATCCTAAGGCAAAATGATAGTGCCTTTAAATAGAAAAAAAAATCATGTTCCCACAGTTTATAATAAAAGAGTTGAAACTAAGCCTCAATTGAAATTATACTGTTAGGCAACTCCAAAAACTAAACACAAAAACATGTTAAAATAAAAGATTGCAACACCATGGGAAAACTATCCTCATGTATATACTTTTAGATTCTCAGCCATTCCTGACCCCAGCCCAGAGGAGACCAACTGATCCTTCATAGGTTTTTCTACAGTCAGCCAACAAGCTGCTCACTCCCTCTTCAGCCACACGGGTTACTCAGGGAAAGGCATGCAATTACATTTATTTAAAGGGCCAATAGAAATCCCGTGGGTGGGTTTGGTCTGCCTTTCAAAACCAATGAACTTCCCATTATATAACCTTTAATAACAAGAGAGGACTTTACAAGTCATACACCCAACTTAACTACAAGGCAGGCTATGTTACATGCCTCATCGTATTAAAAAAAAAAAGAAGAAGAAGAAGAAGAAAGAAAGTTTTTAGGATGGCATGTTTCCATCTTGTCAGGTAATGTCAGAAAACTAATGAATCCTACTTGATAGTACTACTAAGCTCTTTTTTTATAATAATTTTCAGGAAATATGAGGTTTTTGATCAGAAAAGCCCAAGCATCTGAAACAAAACCTTCATGACATTTTATTAATTCTTTATAAGATAAAGTAAGTCTTTTAACCACAGGAGAATTCTGAGAATCTTGCTTTTCCAGAAAGCCCAAGAAAAATACTTCAGTTTCACCATTCTCAAATTCATTTGACTTTGAAACAAAATAAACATATTACTCTATTTAATATCGTTGCACAAGCGAATTCACAAGAATGAAATCTGTTCAGAGTTCCTAGAAAAAATGTAGCAATACAGGCTGCCAACTTGTTCAATGTCAAGCTCTAGGCAGTATAGCAGCACTAGCAGTAAATGACTCAGAGTGAGTCACGCTTAAGCTATTTTTGCTTTTAAAGTACTGCCAGGCACTGTGTTAATATTCAACCCAGAGTAAATTTAGCCCAACAAGAAAACAAGTGTTTCCATGGCTGCTTCTCCACAGTGTTTATGGTATATATGCAGCCATTAGGCACAGGAATCCAGCCAGATAAGTTAAATAGAAATGATCATCTTTCATTTATATCCAGGCTTTGGAACACTGGAAACACTAAATGCAACTTAGGCTATTCTTCTATCTCCTTCTGTCTATCGACCCTCCCGAGACCAAATAGCAAATACATAGAGTATATACTATTAATGATTCATTTAAAAGCCTGTGCCATTGAAGTAACTTCAGTGGATTGCTGTCCATGGATTTCATTTGGCTCTGTATTAGGAGTCATTTCTCTGATAGTATAGCCACAGGAGACTAAAATGCTTAAAAAGTATCTAGCAAAAACAGAAAAAACGTGGACTACAGATGTCAAATGGAATCATCATATAGTATCGTGTACGGTGAATGGTCAGAGTCCGGTAATATGGTAATGTGACCACTCTGAAGGTCTCCAAAAAATACTGGTTGTGGGAGATGAATGGCTGCCATCTGATCTAAAACCATATCAACTTTTCAGAATATGCTATTTCTATTATAAATGCACACAGAGTAAAACTTCAGTAGCACAGTGAATTAGAAATAGATGCTAGGACTTTCCCCTAATGAAATGGACCTGTCTATTTATAGCTTTTAGATTCCTTGGCACTATCTATAGACTCTATGCTACAGTCATACGCAGTGGTGAGGTATTTTTCTCAGCAGAAAATATTAAACTAGTTATCTCAGCATAGGTTTTCAAAGTAGAATGCATGCACTGTGGCATGTAACATCTTAGAATTTCTATTTAAAGATAACTTTTATCCAAAAAATGAAACAAAAATTAGGCTTCACATAAGTACAGACTGCATGCAGAACACGTATGAATATACAAAATATCAGAAAGCATATGCTACCTCTGATAAGGAAGTACAGTGAAAAAGGCATGGAGCCCCCTGATTTCAGGAACACAGCTTCCCAAAGGAGGGAGCTTTCTCTTCTCTTCATGTTCTATCCCATTATGTTTTTTACATGTAAATGGTCACTGGCACAAAGGAAGTATAGGGGAAAAGGCTAGGTCAGCAAGCAACTGGAGAAGATAGAGAAATGGTAATGTGAGCATGCTAAGTCTGGAAAACAGCCACATAAAGTACCTTGATACAGCTGTAATGGCAGAACAGGGCACACAGACGGTCACACTACCTAATCACGCTCTGCATAAAAGCCGACCAGTGTTCTTCTGAAGACATCTAGAACTAATAGGACTCCCTAAAAATTATTGCGGAGGTTCAAAAGCTATTTTCAATGAACTGGGAAAGCCTAGCACAAGTATAGTTACATAATGACATCTTCCAAAACACAATACAAGTTTCTGGGAGAACAAGTGCAAAAGGGTTCCTTGGTGCATAAGGTAGAAGCTCTTAAAAATAGTCTCTAACTTTCTTGAATGACATCTAGCCCAGGGTGTGGCATATAGTAAGTGCTTAATAAAGCTTTGTGGAACAAACAGATGAAATACAAAACTGTATACCCACAAATACTGAATTTAAAACCCAGGCATTCTGGGACACCTGGGTGGCTCAGCAGTTGAGCGTCTGGCCTTTGGCTAAGGGCATGACCCCGGAGTCTAGGATCAAGTCCTGCATTGGGCTCCTTGCAGGGAGCCTGCTTCTCCCTCTGCATGTGTCTCTGCCTCTCTGTGTGTGTCTCTCATGAATAAATAAATAAAAGCTTTTAAAATAAATATATAAGACCAACACATTCTAAAGCTCTGTATTTGTTACCTTATGTTTATTGCATAGATAAACTTCAAAATCTGAAAGCCCAAAGGACTATAATTTATCAGAATTTTCTGCTGAGTCCCTTGATCACTGTACTAATAGCTCTAAGATCCTCCTCATCTTTACCTGAAAACTTACCTTAGTGGAGTATAAACAGTATTTAAATCTCCACAGAAGGAACATAATAAAATCTAAGCAAAGGCAAAGATGGGGAGGAATGAATAGTTCAAGCATGAGATTTTCAGGGCAGTGAAATTATTCTACATATTATAATAGTGCATACATGACATTCTGCATTAGTCAAAAACCCACAAACCATTTGACCCAGTAATTCCACTTCTGAGTGTAAAAAATTCAAAGTAGGGACTCAAACAGGTTTGTGTATACCAATCTTCATTAGCAGCATTATAGCCATGAGGGAGAAGCACCCGAGTGTCTACTGACAGATGAATGGATAAACAAAATACAATGGAGTATTTATTCAGCCTTAAAAGGAAGAGAATTCTGACACATGCTACTATACGGATGAACCTTGAAGACACTGTGCTAAGTGAAATAAGCCAGATACAAAAGGAAAAATATTATTTAACTCCACTTGTATGAATGAGGTACTTCCAAGAGTCATATACAGAGACACAGAATAAAACAGTGGTTATCAGGGGTTGGGGGTGGGGCTGCAGAGTGACTGTTCTGTGGGCACAGAGTTTCAGTGCAGGATCATAAAAAAGTGCTAGAGATGGATGGTGGTAGTGTGGGTGTAACAATGCGAGTGTACTACATGTCACTGAACTGAACATTGAAAAACAGTTGAGATGGTGAATGTTACATTTTACCACAAAAAACCCCACCATACTATTAGCAAAAGAGTGAACACCCATATAAATGATGGACTTCAGTTACCAGTGCTCTATCAATATTGTTTCATCAATTATAACAAATACACCACACTCATATGCAAGATGTTTGAAATAGGAAAATGGTGGGAGGAAAGCATGTTAGAAATCTATTATCCACTCAATTATTCTGCAAACCTGAAACTTCTCTAAAAACCAAAGTCTGTAAACTAAAAAAGAAAGATCTAAACAAAGGAGGTTGTTCTGTGGTGCCCTGTACTGTTTCCCCAGAGACTTTCTTCCTTATCTGGGCCCCTGAGCCCTGACCACTCAGGCTCCTTGCCTGCCTTTCTAATCTCATACTAGTTCATGGAGGCCCCAGTTCTGCATTCTGTTGCCCTACAGGCCCAGGATGCTATTACTATTCCCCAGTCTTTCTACTTTGCTATGACCTGTGACTTGTCTTGACCTCATTGTTTGTGTATATTCTGGCTGGAAGTAGACTGGCCTACTACTGACCCTTGGTACTCTAAACCTTGATACGGTTCCCTAATTCTACCAACCTTGTATTTATCTCGCTCTAAGGCCCAGCCCAGCCTAATAGTAATTAAATCTGAGGAGTGTGGGAGGGGATGATACTGGTATGACATGATAATACTAAAAAACATTTATTAAAACAGAAATAAAAGAGTTCTTTTTTTTTTTTTTTAAGAGTTCTTTATTCAATGTGAAATGCTTCTCTATAAAGCTCTTAGGGGCAGAATTTTATTCTACCTCCTAATCTCCTGTGCTTATTCTATGTTCACAGGGTGTCTTAAATGTAAAGCAACAACTATAAAAGTGGATGCCTACCAGGGAAAGACAGTGAAAGTATAACTAGACAGAGAACAAAAGCTAACGGTCAGAAAGGCATTAAATGAGAAGCACAACTCCTACCTATGCAGTTTTTCAACTGCATTGAAAAAACAACAAATCTCAACATTGTGTGAGCCAAAGAAAACTCACATTTCAGGCTAATATGGCCTGTGGACTTCCAGACCTTTGTGTGATTTGGAACACTGAGAGAGAGAGACAGAGAGACAGAGACAGAGATAGAGAGAGACTGAGAGAGAGAAACAAGAAAGGGTAAGTATGAGTGCCTTATGTAGATTCTCCTATATATGACATTAATTTGAGCTGAATCACTCTGTAAAAATGTTTATTTATTAAAATACCAGAGACAAGCTTAGGCCTATGAAAGATATGGGCATTCAAATCCCATTTCAGAACAGCTAACCCTTTGGCCAAGTGAGAATGTAATTAGTAACATGACTGGTTTCATATAGACAATGTAGACATGTAGAATATGGAAATGCAGACAACCAACTGTACGAATGCAGAGGACATTCTTCTAGGGGCTGATTCATTTTACTTCCAGTCTCCTCAAAGGGAAAATCAAGTGGGAGAGAATAAGTTTTTTAAAAAGAAAAAAAGGGCGGGGGGAGCACAAACATCCAAAATTCCTTTCTCAGAAAGGGGCATACTCTTACAAAGCCGACTAAGTTCTTTTCTTTCCTCTTGTCATTTTCTACAAGAGAGCTATGACCCAGTTGTTATTATATACTGCTAAATGTAATTTTTGGATCAGAAATATTATTATCAGAAATATTATTACACACTGATCTTAAGATTTTTTTAATAGATCAGAGAATGTTAGACATTAAGTCTATGACATGCGGTGACTGGAACAAAGCCTCTGTTTGACTACCCTTGCATTTAACTTAGATGAGTCAGAAAAAAGCACACTGGGTACAGGCCTTGGATAACAACACAGGCTAGCATTTAACCAAGCCTCCCTTCTTCAACCAGTTGTTTTGTGTGGTGCATACTCAAGTATGCAACTGAAACCCCATGGTTAGAAATGTTATTTTAATAAAAGAAGTATTTAGATTCTGTGAATCAGTACTTGCTAGCCTACTGTGTCTCTTCACCTGGTCCATCTTCCTAAACCTACAGTATGTCAAAATAATTCATACTTTTGCAGTGATCTTCAATGGTTTAATATGGAACCACTAAGTTGAATCCTCCCTCCCCTCAAATATTTCAGCCTAAAAACTTTGCTGCCCATTCTGTTCTTCTCATCTTGCTGTCGAGAGAGGTGACAGTAGCCTGGTTATGAATGAGGGCTCCCTGCATAGCTGCCTGACTCTCACCATCTCAGCTCTGCAGGGCACCCTGTTAGCATGGCCAAGACCCTGAGTTTCCTCACTATCCAAAAAGATTCTTCCCACCTTCTCACCAAGCTCTGCAAAATAGACCCAGAAAGGTTTTATCTAGGCCTACTAGGAAGGACACAAGCCATAAAACCATATCAGTATCTTTAAGTGAATTTGTGTTAGCATCTCTAACAAGGTAAAAGTCAATAGCGAGGGTACCTGTGTGGGTCAGTCGGTTAAGCATCTGCCTTTGGTTCAGGTCATGATCCCAGGGGCCTGGGATTGAGCCCTGCATTAGGCTCCCTGCTTGGCAAGGAGTCTACTTCTCCCTCTGCCTCTCTGCATGTGCTTGCTCTCAAAATAATTTTTAAATTATTTTAAAAAATTTTTAAATTAAAAAAAAGTCAATATCAAATAGGCTGGGTTTGAGCACTGAGAGTCATATATACAGTAACAAAGGCTAACGTTATCTAAAATATTTAACACAAAGGCAGGAACTAGTGTAAAATATTTAGAAAGCCATAACTCCATTTTCTTCAAAATGACATACACAGATAGAGTCTGCCCACTTAAGACAATCCATAAACATTCACAGGGCACTGTGACGTGGAAGTAACAGGGGGGAAACAATGCAAAATGCTTTAGAGTGACCATATTATTTACACCAAAATTTGAGAGTGGCAGGCACATGCCCATGGGACAAACATCACAAACAAGAACTCTCCTGAAAGTTAAGGAATATAGAGTCCATGAGAATATCATATTATCTGAAATTGCAAAGAACTGATAACATAAGGGAGATCAGCGGAAGTGTTCTAAAGGACAACACACGACAGGAAAGAGAGTAAGAACAGTTTATCAGGAACATGTAAGTGGCAAAGACCCAAAAGGTTTTAGTTAAACTTGAGTTGGCCAGTATGTAGTAAACAGGCTCTCCCACACCTGTTGATGGGACTTCAACAATTAATATAATCTTTATGTAGGGCAATTTGTCCTCCATAGTACAATTAAAAAATTCACATGGGCTTTGACTCAGCAATTTCGCCAGCATTTTTCTTACAGATATAGGCCTACTTGTGTGGAATTCTGTCTGTATAGTGTAAGACTATTTATTGCAGGATTGTGGGTAATAGTCAATTATCCTCATCATCAGGGAACTGGTTAAAAATTATGAGTTACCATGTAGCCATTAAAAAGAATAATGAAGTACTATTTGTAGTGATGTGAAAAGATATCCAAAATATTTAAGTGAAAAAAGCAAAGTAGAACAGTATGGCTAACCTGCTACTGTTGAGACACACAGACACACACAGCTATTTCTACAGGGATACAAAAGAAACAGGTAACTCTAACTGCCTTCAGGGATGCAAAGACCCTACTTTTCACTACATAGTCTTATGTACTTTGTGAATTTTATACTACCTGGATATATTACCCAATCAAAAAGAGAACAACTTTAAAGAGGGGCAAGGAATGTGTGTGTGTGTGTGTGTGTGTGTGTGTAAAAAATGCTACAGAAAGGCTATCTTGAGCAGAAGTGGGTTACAAAGATTTCCCATGGAAGGCGCTCTGAATGGGATCAGCCTTGAGTAGACAGAGAGGGAGGTGGCCAGGAAGGCTGGGAGGTGCCCTATGGGCCACACTGGAGAGGAAGAGAGTAACAAGAAGCAGCCAGTTTTTGTCTGCAAAGTAAAGTGGCTCAAGAGAGACGAACGTTATGCAAACACTGAAAGCTACTCCCCTTTCCACAGTTCTATTAGAGTACCTCCCTATTAACCAGGCATGAAGTATGAGTGTACGACGTCATCTAGCCACACATTGAATGTCTATTATAAGCCAGGAATTCTGCAAGATATTGAGGTCATAAAACTCAGTGAGGCTCAGCCTTTGTCCTCAATGAGCTCTCTGAGGAAAATGCAAAACAAAGAGAGGAGAGTAGGAGTTCCAGAGATAAAGACCTGAGGAGAAAAGCAGTGACAGACTAGCTAGTGGGATTCATATACTGTAAATGACATTTAAACAGTGAAATACTGGGACACCTGGGTGGCTCAGCAGTTAAGCATCTGCCTTTGGCTTAGGCATGATCCCAGAGTCCAGGGATCAAGTCCCGTATCAGGCTTCCTGCATGGAGCCAGCTTCTCTGCCTATGTCTCTGCCTCTCTCTGTGTCTCTCATGAATAAATAAAATTCTTTAAAAAATGCATTTTATTCAATCCTTCTCGAAATAGTTTCCATTGTTTAAATAGGACAAATGAGAACAGAAAGATTGAAAAGCAAATTTACCTGTCAAAGTTAAGAAAGGAATCTCCCCAATTTCTTTCTACCAGCTTAGCTCTTACACAGATCTGGACACACTTGCAGAAAGTACCAGCTGACATTACTCAATGGGGGTTTCCTTACTTTTGTTAATTTTGGATTTCCTTGTGAACAGGAGCACAGAATATTTGTTTCTATTTTTTAAACCAATATAGCACAACAGAGAGTGCTATTTAATTAAAATGAAAATGCTCAGTGCCCTTGTGAAAGAAAATAAATATTACCTACTCAGTTTTCCAACCAACTGACACAAATATCTGATAAAAAAAAAAAAAAAAAGATGAAACCTTGGCACCATCAGAGGGAAAAAATTTGCCAGCCATCTTCCCAGCATGATGTTTTCTACAGTCTTCTACAGTATTATCTCATGCTCTTTAATATTTGCCACTTTAAAAGGCTCGGTCTTTAATTAAATAATTACCTTCTTGGGAAAATACAACTCAGTCCTAAATTGAGTAGGATTTTCACCTCTCCACTTATTCAAATTCTACCTCTTCTTCAAAGTCTCGTTCAAAACTCATTTTCTCTATGAAGCCATCACCTGTGGTTTCAAAGATCTCTCCTTCTCAGGTGTTAATTATATGAATCACACATCCTGGCAGTTGATCATGTGCCTCTTATTCTTTTTCTAATTCAATAGCGCTCAGTTTATATTTCTCTCCTGGAACTTATTATTTCGCTTTGAATTACAGTGGTTTTAAGTATCTGTTTCTCTGCTCCACTGAAGAGGCTAAGTCATATCCATCTGTGTACTATCTTTGATTAAAGCCCAGTCCTTGACACATTAATAATAAATACTTGTTGGATTGAATGGACTGAATGGATATAAATTTTGCTCATCCTATAAGAATATAAACTTGAAAGTTTATGCCATGTTTCTTTTTTCTCTGTTCATAAATACCTACCCCAGTGCTAGGCACTAACAAGCCATGCAAAGATATTCAACAAGTACTATATAAGTAAACCAGTTACAGTCTAGTTTTACTTACATTAAATTATCTCTTCAGTTGCTTGGTATCTGAATAAACATGTCCCTGATCAAACAGATGACTCACAAAAGTGAGGTTACTTCAAATACCCCTTGATTTTGAGGGTTGCATATTAAGAAGAGGCGGTTAGTAACACACACACACACACACACGCACGCACACACACACACACACAGCGCCAATGCTGTTTCAGTAGTTAAAATCTGATATCTGAGTATTCAAAATGAACAAATATGAACTGGTGCTGTAGACTGTAAATCTGGCCATGGTACTTCCGCCTCTTCCCATCAAGAGGCGAGTCTCTTCTCCCACCCCTCAATCTGAGCTGCCTTGTGACTGACTGGTTTAGCCAATAGTCACACTGTGCAATTTCCGAGCTGAGACCTCAACAGACCTTCTGCTTCTGTCCTGAGGCTCTTATTTCGCTTCTGCCACTATGTGAACAAACCTGAACTGGCATGCTGGAGGATGAGACCACATGGAGGAGGCAAGTTTCACAGCTGAGGATGCCCTAGGCCAAGAAGCTCCAAGCCAATCAGGCAGCTGACTGCAGATGTGGGAGTGAGCCTAGCTGGAGCAGCAGCAGATTCACCCAGCTAAATCCAGTCCAAATGGCCAATCTACAGAATCACAAACCAAATAAGTGGTCATTTTAAGTCACTAAGTTTTGGGGTAGTGTGTTCCACAACAAAAGCTAGCTCACCACCATTTAATTTAATACTGAACACTCACATGGTATCACAATATTAATATCTATTCCATAGCAGTTTGAACTGTATAGCCAATGCAAATCATTCCTATATGTGTAATATTTTATTTTTAAATACTCTTAACATTCTAATTATGATTAAATAATCAGGTTGTAATCTCGGGGTCATGGGACTGAACCCCGTGTCAGGCTCTGCACGCAGCACAAAGTCTGCTTGAGACTCTCTCCTTTTCCCCCCTGCCCCTCCACCCCTATCTCCAGGATAAATATTTTTTTTAATTTAACATTTTACGATAAGGCATTTTCTAAACATTTTACTTTTTTGATTAATTTCTACAAATCTCAAGAGCTTCAGTATCTTTGTACATAAAGCATTTGCATTTTGGATTATTTTAGTAAACTTGATTCCCAAAAGAACGATCACTAGTAAAACATTTTAAGGAATCTTGACACACATTCTGTACTTTCAATATTCAGCTGACTAGTTTTCTTAAATTATCATTGCATTATCAAAGCTTTGCCTGATCCTCGGCTATATTTGGTATGCTTTACTAACTACAATGTTGATATGTATAACCTATAATTCTAAAATCCTTCTCCCAACCCTCTACTCCTTCAGGACCTCCTCTTCTCCAATGTTGACCTGCAGCCTCCAGCCCATGCAATTATCAGAATTCAGCTGTAGGCCAATGACTATCAGAGTAAACATGAAGAATGGCTCACCGCTTCTCAAAGCTTGGAATTTTGAAAACATAATAATACACTTTCTACTTTTAGAGGTGGGGTTATGGGGGAACTTGCTATTCAGGTCAAATGAGTCAATCAAGATGAGAAAGTTAATGTATTTCAGTCAAGTATGTCTGTGCTGGCATGTACCACCACCAAGAGCAGTGCATATGGGAGTATTTCATTTTAAAGGATAGCATTATTAATGCCTCTTCAAATACCAAGTTATAAATTGGGTCTTTTAGTATTGGCTTCCACTCTGCACACTACTTAAACAAATCATGAGCATACTTCAAAGCCACCATAAACTTTCCTTCAAATTCCTCTTCTTGCAAACAACTGCACATCCTAATCTTCCTAATGTTTAACATTAGATATCCTTCAGATTAAAACTTCTTTAAAGGTCCCATGTTATAGATGTGCACTCCATCTTACCTTGGGGAAGGCCCCCCTCATCCCGCCCCAAGGTCAGGGGTATCTGCATTTAGGCAGAAAGATGGACTTGTCCTACAAGTGATGAGAGAGAGAGACAGACGGGGAGAAAGCAGAATATGCCACAAAGAGATCAACAAGTGTGAAAGTCCACAGGTGAAAGAGAACACAATACCCTCTGGAAATTACAAGTGTCCAGATCAAAGGGCTAGAGAGCAGAGTGATGAGAAAGTGAACAGAAACCTGGTGCCAGAAGGGTCTTTTTATTCTGGAAGGCTAGGGGAGTCTGAAAGGAAGGGCATGTGGCAAACAACCATGACCCATATCTTAGAATGATCCATCAGTCTGGCGGAAACTGGAGGGAGGCGTCGAAGCAGGGAGAATGTAGGAGGCTGACAGTGAAATTGGAAATAGAGGAGCAGTAGCAGTGGGAGCAAAAAGAAATGGAGAGATTGGCAGAGGTTTTTGGGAATGGAACTAGCCAGCACATCTTGTTACCTGACCGGTAATTCCTGGTTCTCTTTCTGTAGAAGTCAATTTTTCATTTCTGGTAATTGTAACACAAAACCACCCTGCTCTGAAGCAGAAAGAAAATTTACCTAAAGAAACTACTATTGTTATTTTCTTTGCTCTACATTACCCATGGTAAGAAGCACTGTCAGCCTAATAACGTGTGAGGAGGGAAGTAAATGCTACCACATAACAGGAGAGGAAGGTTGTTAGGGTTGATGGTTGGGGAAGGAATTAAAATCATTGGAGTCTAACTTGGGAAGTTTCCTGCTTTACACAACTGAAACGAAGTCAAATAATAGTACCCCCAATGCCCAAAGAAAGAGAAAGAAAGTACTTTCCACCAGTAAGCACCTAATGGTTAAAGGGGGCGAGGAAAGATGCCAGAAAGTCTAGAACACCTCCAGCCAATTGGCAGCCACACTTTGGACGCAGAGCATGGTTGTCACCAGGGTGTGCTAGAACAATCTTGGTGAAAAGGGACACCACACCTTATCCCATCGTCTCATTCTAGGACTAGCGTGTGTCACAGCATCTGTTATGGAATATTTGTCCCCTGGAGAAAAAAAAAGGTTCCAGGAACTAACTTTTAACTCCCTTCTTAGTCCATCATTCATTTCCCCAATTCATAGGAAGCACTGGTCCCATGCCAGGGGCTGTTCTAGGCCCTGTAGACAGGATCAATTGAGGCAGACAAGTGCCTTCTCTCACTCAATCCACATTCTAACCAAATTGCATAAGATTGACATTCTAACCAAACTGCAAGACTAAGGAACCCCATAGTAAAGAAAATTGACTGACTCATCTGACCCTGGGATCTTTATTATTTTATTTTATTTTTTTAAATAAACTGACTGCATTTATTTTGGGAAAACTCTACTCTAAACAATTTCCATCAACCTTCCATCTCACTCTGTTGTTTCTTCTCCAAAGAATGCATGTCAAGCTCTAGGACCTTGCAATCGCAGGTGGCCAGTTTCCTTTTCCTCGCACTCCTAAACATTAATTATTTTCCTGTGTTCCTTGAACCTACCACAGGGCTCTGCAAATAGGAGATAACTGTTTACTAAAAAAACAAAAAACAAAAAAACATAATTTGAAGTAAGTCACTGGGTGATTTATTAAAAAAGAAAAAGCTAACTATGTAGGTTGGCTCAAACAGCAGAGCCAATTTTTACAGTTAAATCTAATGTATATACAGGAGAATCCCTAACATATGAAAAGCCCATGCAGCACACAGGGACAGCTGTAGGTCTATAACACATGCTCCATTATATTTGCTCATGATGAATAGATTTTACTGGACACAGGATGGTTCATTATGTGAACAGTGCTCTTTCTGACATTTCCCTCTCTGCTTCCCTATCAAGAAAGGCTGCCAAAACCAATATTGTACTGAAAAATGAATAGTTACCTTATCAACATGTTTTTTGTTCATATCCTTGTCAGTATTACTTAATTACATGATATTCTAGCAATTTGATCATTCACTTAAACTCAACACTTTAACAAAATGACTAAAACACCCTAAGCTTATTCCCTTGCACTCAAAAATTTATGCCAATTGCTAATAACATAAAATGTATATCCTAAAAAAAATGTATATCCTTTAAAAAATTATTGAAGTAAATGCCTTTAAACAGGCTAAAGAAGATCAGGTAACTAATGTATGCAGACTACTGTACAGCTGATAAATCACTTTCACTTTTCATTTTAAAATATGATTTCATCCTTAACCGACTCTGTGGGCTAAGAAGATTATTACCCACATTTTACAGAAAAAGTAAAATTCCATTGATTTGATCAAAAGCACAAACTAATTACTTGGTTGTGCAAGAATCTGAATCTGTATTTTGATTCCAAATTCTAGGATCTTTCCATGGGTTAGACAGTTTCCATCCTTAACACTGTTTTTGGGAAGACCAGGTGGCTCAGCGGTTTAGCACCACCTTCCGCCCAGGGCCTGATCCTGGAGACCTAGGATCGAGTCCCACGTCAGGCTCCCTGCATGGAGCCTGCTTCTCCCTCTGCCTGTGTCTCTGCCCCCACCCCCCGCCTCTCTCTCTCATGAATAAATAAATAAAATCTTAAAAACAAAAAACAAAAAACGCTGTTATCAACATACATAGGTGATGAGATAAATGAGTTTAGAAGTTATCAAGAAAATAGGACTAATATGAATTTTAACAAATACAAGGACAGTACTTAACTATGACAAATACACAAATATAATCATTATTTAAGGCTATCAACTACACATATGAATAGATACCTTTTAGAGCTATTAAGAATATAAGCAGATGATGGGTAGGTACCAAAGGTCAGACTGTAAACTCCATGCGCACAAGGACTTGTATATTTTATTCACTGAGGCATTCTCAGTACACTCAATAAACACTTGAACAAATGAAAATGAAGTATAACATGGACTATAAAAATGAGGCTCTCAGATATAGAAGAATAAAGTTAGTTTATATTCAAACTCAAGAGACCAAGTGCAATCTAATTCGTTAGGTAATTACTAAGTAACCTGTAGGTAGGTGCTTATAATTTATGCTGTGCACATATGCTCTTCCCTTGTAGGTAATAAGCTGCACGAGATCTGGAAATATGTCAGGTTTGTACCCTCTAGAGTGCCTGGTTAAGCAACCTTTAATAGAAGAGTTATTTTCAACCCTGACCGTACATTAGCATTACCTGGAGAGCTTAGAAAGAAATGCCTAGAGAGCCCCACCAGACACCAACTAAATCTAAATCTCTGAGGGTGGGGACAGAACTTGGATTTTTTTTTTTAAAGTTCACATTTGAAACCCAGCAATAGGTGAGTGCCACTTCTGTAAACCAATAGTTCTCAAACTCTGGTATACAGGAGACCCAGAAGGTCCCACCCCCAGAGAGTCAGATGCCCTAGGTCTGGAGTGGTGCCTGAAAACACACACTTTTAACATCCAGGTGACCCTGATGGGGAGGGCGGGGAGCCCAATGGAAGAATAACTGCTGTATATCATCTACAACGTTTCTTGAATTAAAGAATAAATGTAAGAGATACATGGATAGGAAAACATGAAAAAAATATTTAAAATTTACATATAAAAGGAACTTCATGCTCAACATCACTGGTCATTAGAAAAACATAAATTAAATCCATAAGGAGATACCACTACATACTTACTATAATGGCTAAAATTAAAAACAAAACCACAATAACACAAGTGCTGATGAGGATGCACATCAACTCCCACTCTCACACACTGCTGCTGGGAAAACAGTACTGTACGCCAGGTTAGAAGAGTCTGTCCGTTTCTCATAAGTTAAACATGTACTTACCAGACTAGCTGGCAATCCAAGAGAAATGAAAATTTATAATCACATTAAAATCTGCACAGGAATGTTTACAGCAGCCTGATTTATAATGGCCCCAAGCTGGAAACAACTGAAATGCCCTTCAGCTGGTGAGTGGATAAACTATGATACATCCATACAGTAGAATAGTACTCATAACACACAATGCAATGAACTACCCATATTAACAACACTATGGATGAATCTCAAATGCATTCTGCTCCATGAAAGAAGCCACTTAGATAGCTGTATACTGTATGATTCCATCCATGTATATAACATTATATATGTTATATACATACATATATGTATAACATCCATTTATACCACAAAAATTAAAACTATAGAGAAAAAAAATTAAAAGCACAGAATAGTCACTGCCGGAGGCTAAAACTTGGGGGGCGGTGTTGATTATGAAGGGCCACTCATTACATGCATCTTATTATTATAAAACTGAAATCACTGCAACCTCAGGAATTAGGAACTTGACAAGATAATTATTTTCTTAAGTATGATCTACATCGTCCCCAGGACACATGATTTGATTTTCCTACTCTAGGTTCAGATTGCTTTCTGAGCACCAATGGCATCACACTCTCTCAAAATAAGCCACCAGGAGAGAAACACCCATGGCTCACAGTTTGTGTTTAAACTTGCAGCTGACTCATTTTGCCCTTGATAACTGAACCTTTCTCTCCTAATAACTTTAATTATAGCCATCTCTCATCCTAAAGCTGCCCCTTTCCCCGGGAACATAACTGTTAGCCTTGTGACCTCCTGACTGTGAGACACTGGGTAAATATGCCACCTCCGGGATTCAGTGTGCTAAAAACAGAGCCTACGTTTTTTTGTGCATTCCGCTCTCGCATATGGATGTTGTGAAGATTAGGAGAGGTGATGTACAGGCATGGGATTACTGTTGTTATGCTTGAAATAAATTTCATGGAATTTGTTCTAAACTTGTAATTACAGTAAATACCCTCCTCCTCTCTGCCATAACAGCAAGTATTCACACTGGAAATGGCATTCTTAGTCACTGTTTCCTCAATGTATTGCCAAAACCATGGGATCTGGAAGAGTGGCACCCGGTTTGGAGTCTCAATCTGTAACTTTGTGAGCTCAAGTAAGCCACTTACCTTCTGTGAGTCTCACTTCAAGTATGTGTTTCTCTAGGGGATAGTTTGAAGGCAAAACGAGGCACACATAAATAAACTACTATATAATGTCTGGTACAATTTCTACTCTCTGATTTTTACATAGAAGTGACCAACCAAGAGATTCACTCTGGGCTGGATGAAACAGATTGCCCCAGTGTCATCAGAGTATATCAGTGTAGATCTATGACCTGGGAGGTTTAACAAACGGTTCACTACTTAACAGTCTTATGAGAAATCAAGTCAAGAATGAAATGGTTGATTTGAGAGAAAAGAAGACCAAATAGGTGTGTTTCAAAGAGCTGGTGTGGTATGCAGGGAAAAGAACATAAGCTCTGATGTCACCCAAACCAGGATCTAAATTTCAGCATTTATGAGCTTAGGGAAGCTATACCACCTTTATTTGCATACTTTCTAATCTATAAAATGGGTTGTTATCTTGAAGGGTAAGAAATAAATAGTAATGTAGAGAAAGTATGGCAGGTAGCATATCCTATGCATAGGTGGGCACTCAAACAATGCTTGTAGTCATGCATTAATTCAACAAGCATTCATTAAGTATCATATACACTAGGCACTATATGAAGCCTGGTCATCACTTTTACTATTTCCTAAGAGGACTAGGGCAAATCTAAGGTGAAAGAAGAACAGATGGTAGTGTCTTTATTGCTCCATATAAAGGGCAGTTCTCACGGCCCAACAGCTCCCTGATAGCTTAATGCTCTGATTAAAACACAACAGAATGGATCTAATTTTCTTAACCTTTTTTCTTCTTCACTTATTCAATTATTTATTTGGTACTGCAAATCTGCCCTGACACGTGAAAATTCCTAGGAAGTAACAAATTTATGAGTTAGAAGAGGTGGGACAGCTACACCTTTCTGTAATGCTCTCTTTTTATCCCTGGCACCTCCTCTCTTCTGGTTCCACTGTTTTCTGGCTTTGCAACCTTGGGCATGTCACTTACCCTCTCTGAAGCTGCTTCATCATGAAGATGGGAATGGTACCATTTAGCTTTGCTGATGTGAGTTAAGGATGTCCGGGAAAGAGAAGATACATGGGTGGGAAACACAAAGAAAGCAGAAGAGAGGAGAGACAAATAGAAAAGAGTCAGAGACACTGACTCAGAGAAGAGGAAGAGAGAAGGAGGCAGACATACAGGAATACAAAATTTGCATAGGACCCAAATCTCACTCAGTAAGTGTAACCCTTCATGCTGGGGATGTGATCCAATTGAAAAAAAGTCGATCTCTGTTGTGAAACTTATGATTTTTAGCATTTCCCAACAATTAATGGTCATCTGCAAGTAAATGGTGATGGCTTGATCATCATCAAGGAAAACATGAAAATCAACTGAGGGTCACAGAGATGATAAAACTACCTGCAGAAGAGCCAACAAACTTAAGTTTTAATAAATGTTCTAAGCAGTCACATTTAAAGTGAGCCATACTTACTTAATTCCTAAGCATGATGCTACTGTGCCACTAAAAACTGTGTAGTATTATATATACCATGCATTTGTACCAACATGTAAAGGGTTATACACACTAAATTATTTGCTGGATTTCTGAGCAAGTGAAAGGATTTTCAAAGACAATAGAAATGGTTAACCTATGCTGATTTTTAAATCCCAATGCTATGAATGCTAATTTTCGTCTTCTCTCCTTTACTCATGATGCATGAGTTTAATCATCAGAAAGCTTTAACTAGGTTCTGACCCTCTTTATCTAGTTGAATAATTCTGTTCTATAAATATTAACCGAACTCTGATTATGTGAGTAACAAAAGGAATATAGGGATGATTACAAAATCATTCCTGCCTTGAAGGGTCTTGGGCTTTGAGTTAATTGCAGGCCAGCAATGCACATTGTTTGGATAGACGTTATATCATATGACAAAGAGATTCATGTGCTGAAGAGTATCAGGATTAAGTCAGGCTGGTCAACACTATGCCCAGATGAAATGCACTCAACATATTTCTAGGCACAGCCAAACATTTTCCCTCTTGGCACCACCTTTGCTTCTTCCTCATCTCTTTCCTTTCAGGTTTCAACACTCACATATGCCCTCTATCAACCTTCGAAGGTGCTAGTCTTCTCTATAACCCTACTGCTTATATACATCTGGGTGAGGGGTTTCCACACCCAGCCCCTCACCACAAAATCTCCATCTGCTTTGCAACAGAACCCACTCCCAAATGATATGAAATGCACAACCTGGCCTTAGTCTGGAGTATCCTGAAAGCAAGACTACCCATTTCTCTGAAGAAATCATAGTCTGTTAATTGGCCAAATTAATGCTGATATTCCTCATCAAGTGCCTAAACAAGGCACTGAGAAAAATGGTATTATGAGAAAGTAAAACCAAACGTCACAAGCTGACAGTTTTATTTGCATAGTGTTTTAAAAATATAGTAATGGAAAAATAATCAGCTAGATTTCTGCATTTCCCAAAAGAACCTGAAGATCTGGCCACAGTGGGTTCCATGCCTCTTCACAGCAACAAGGGACAGGCATGGGTGGCAGATGTCTCCTTGAGATAGAGGATAAGCTCTCAAGTATATGACAGTTCTCCTGAAGATTCCTGTGATCATCAAGAAGCTATGCTAGATGCTCTGTGCTTAGACATCAGACTGGAGTTTAAGGACTGGGACTAGAGCAGTAAACAAAACATCAAAGTATCTACCTTTGTGGAACTGCACTGTGGTTTTAAATGGGTGTTGAAGGAAAGGGAAAGCAACCCACTAAGAATATTTGTAAGTGAAGGTATTCTAATGTTCCCTGAGGAGCTCTCTATTTAATGGCTGGAGGGACACCTTTTGCTAAGTAAATGGTCAATCCCTAGCCTATCAGTTTTGATATTTAAATGAAGTGTGCTTAAAATGAAGGTACAGAGTTGATGATTTGGGAGTCCAGATAATTATGAAATTACAGTATAAAATATCACCAGGACTGAAAGTGGATTTCTAAGTTCATTTGTGGATTCAATTATGTCCATATCTTATATCCTATGTATTCCCTATGTGACCTAAATACATGGTCTAAATTTCTGCTAAGTCTTCAGATTAGCATTAAAAAAAAGAGCTTATCCTTACTCTAAGCATTTAAATGTGCCAACAAAATTACATTTCATATTAGATTATTTTAATACTAAAGATCACAGATTCAGTCAATTCTATTTTTGATCACAAAGTGAAGCCCTTATATTTCAAAGGTTTCTGAATATCAAGTTACTGTCTAATGTCAATTTCTGCCTTGCTGACCTGCCCTGAAACTTCTCCAACCTGCTAATTATGTAATCGGTGAACAAATAAAGTATAGGAGAATGACTGCTTGATGACTTGAGAAAGTGTCCATTCAGGGCTATCTACACATTCTCATTAAGTTCTCCTGATGCTAAAGTGCAGGAAGCCATGAGTTGGCACAGTGAAGACAGTTAAAGTAAAACAGTCAAAGAAGAGAGACATTACCTGAACATATTGTTGGGCTAAATTACAATCACTTTATCTAAGGAAGTATGGTTATTACATCTGCCTTAAACCAAATCATATTGTTGGTTTCACAACTTGGGTTAAGTTAAGAATACGATTCCCATTTAGGGGAATGGAATCCTTTTCTCTGGAATTGTTCCTTAACTCAGTTATCATCACTGCCACCATGTGTAAAAATAATCTTCAATCTTGACTTGTACGCCTCTGAGAATTACAACTAAGAAAAATGGGCACCGGCAGGGAAACCAGGCTATACAGACAGTAGGTGACTCAAACCCGGGTCTTCCGGCTGCTAAGCTCATGTTCTTGCCACTACAGGCCCTTTCTCAGTAATAACCAAAATCTCAAGCAGGCTTTCAAAGTTTGCACTGTCTCATTTGATCTTGGTAATAATCTTGGGAAGCTGCAACAGACATAATATCTCTTGTATACAGCAAACAGGTCCCCAGGTATGGTATTTATGGAAAAACCTTAAAACAAAACAAAACCCAAACCAAAAACCTGCCCTTGTTTCTGATTGTGGTTTAGACCAGGAATCAAAAAAAAAAAAAAAAAAAAAAAGACCAGGAATCAGTAAACTGTTCAAAGAAGTTGTATCTAATGGCTGGTAATATCCATAAGACATAAACAACTATTAAAAAAATTACTGTATGCAACTTAAGTATGTTGCCTTTTGAGTAATCATAGCTTCAAATGAGTACAACATACCTGTTATATTTATATTCTAAGGACAGCAAATACCAGGTATTCGTATTATCCCTTCAGCACACTTCATAATCCTTCAGCACACTCTACCTTGCTGGGCCTGAACCCAGCCTCTGAATCTTTCTGAACATATAGCTCTACGCAGCCCCTATCCATTGATTGGCAGTATCAGCTACAAATAAAAGCTGCATTTTCCCATTCTGACCCTCTCCTATATTGTATAATGGTTGTTTCTTGCATTTTTCTTTGCTTTTGATTTATTGATGGTTCTCCATTATTTCATGTATGTATTTATTGTCTTTCTCAAGTACAGGGACTCTGCCTTTTATTTATCTTGGAGCACCAAACACAATGATTCATATATACAGCAGTCACTCAGAGTGTTCTGAATGTATCTAAAACAAATGTATAGTATTTATGGAAAAAAAATCTAAAGTCAAAAAAACAAAAAAACAAAAAACTGTCCTTGCTTCTGATTATGGTTTAGCCCAAAGGTCAGCAAACTTTTCTGTAAAGAGCCAGATAGCAAATATTAAAAGCTTTTTTTGCCAGATGGTCTCTGATAGAACTACTCAACTCTGCCATTAGTGTAAAGCACACACAGAAATGAGGAAACAGATGAGTGTATCTACATTCCAATAAAACTTTATTTTGGACAGTGAATTCTGAATTTTATAGAATTTTTACACATCACAAAATACTATCCCCTTCTCCTAACTTTTCCCCAGACAACTTAAAAAATGGGAAAAAAAAAAAACCCCATTCTTGGCTTTTAGGCCATAGAGAAACAAAAGAGGCAGGCTGCACTTGGCCCACAGGCTCTAGTTTACTGATCTCTGGCCTAAATCTCTGGTTCTCAAAATGGGAAACTCGGGTGGTCTGCAAGATCCTTTCAGCAAGTCCAACTACCTATGTGTGCGGCCAGAATTTCTTTGTAGACATCCAGCAAAACAATGTACCACAACAGACTGAGCACAGAAGAAAATATGAGGATCCAGCTGCCTTCTATTAAGCCAGAAATTAAAGAGATTTACAAAAATGGAAAACAATGTCACACTTCTCCCTAGTTTTTCTTTATGTTTGGAAAACACGTAGTTGTATTTCATAATCCTCTTTATGGTAACATGTATGGGGTTTATTATTGATTTTTTAAATGGATTCATATTTTTTTTTTAATATTTTTTATTTATTTATGATAGTCACACAGAGAGAGAGACAGAGAAGCAGAGACATAGACAGAGGGAGAAGCAGGCTCCATGCACCGGGAGCCCGACGTGGGATTCGATCCCGGGTCTCCAGGATCACGCCCCGGGCCAAAGGCAGGCGCTAAACCGCTGGGCCATCCAGGGATCCCTGGATTCATATTTTTAAAATTTCTCACAGTTTTGATTTCTAATGTGATAAATGTCAATAGCCACAGCCCATGTAAAAAAAACCTCTCTGGAGGCCCTCGGTAAATTTTAAAAATGTAAAGGGATCTTGAAGACCAAATAGTTGGGAGAGCCAGCTGCTGAGCCACAGCTGAGTTAACTTACTCCTGTGGCAGGGTGTGTGGAGGCAGCATGCAGGCCACTTCCTCAGACCACCTGATTTCAATCCCCCACTTGGCTTCTCCCCACCAAAGAGCTTCCCAGCACTTCTGTGATTAGATTCTGATTCGGCAAAATTTAATCCCATGCAGTTTATGTGTGTGTAAATAAAGTTGGTGAGAGCGTGGTGGTGATTTTTATGAAAGAACCTTTCTGATACACACAGGCCTTAAAACTGTTTCAGCTTCTATTTTGCCAAAATAGGTACCAAGAAGCAAGAATCTCTCTCTGGCTTCTGGTTTCCAATCTTAAAAAAAAAAAAAAAAAAAGTAATTCCTTGCCTTTAGAACATATTTCAAAACAAACAATCACTGGCTCCTGTATAAATCCTAGTCCCTTCAACTTGGCTCACTTCAATTGTGGGCTCCCGATGCTAATCAGCATCCTCAGCAATGCTACATCTAAAGCAGTAAAATCCATCATACATGGTACTAGTTTGACAGTACTAATAATGTAATAAACACTGTATCTTGCAAGTAAAGTACATGTGCCTTAAAGAGCATTTTAAGAGGGCATATAATATTTTGCTTGTTCTGACATTAGAGATTTAAAAACTTTTTAAAAGCATATTTTAGGAGAAACAAAAAGGGAAAGTTGTCTTAATTCCAGTGTTACCATATATAGGGAAACCCTATATAAGGAAGCATTTCTTTCAATATAAAATTACTTTGTGATAAAGTTTAACTGTCTATCCAAATGATGTGTAGTATTGCTGGCCTGGGGAAACTGTCTCAAACCCCTCACTCCTGATCATTTTCTAGAACATTAAAGAAATTAACAACTATGATTCCTACATTTGTCATTTTGTTGAATTATATATCCTTAATACAAAAGTGTTTCCTCTTAAGTATATAATTCTTTTTTTAAGTATATAATTCTAAAAGCCTTTATAAGCTTTCTCTTACAGAATAATAACTTTGTAAACAATAACAAAAGTAGAAGAAATTCATATTTTTGGATATTTATCCTTCAACCTATACTATCGAGTATCTTTTGAAAAATCAAGAATTATGATTAGATGCTAAGTCTGCCATAATTTGTCATTACTGGCTGTGAGTAGAAAACCAAAATACATTTAGCTGGTCTGGCCCACAACAAAACTGAAATTCACTAGCGCCTTTAAATCAGAAAGACACTAGCAAATTATTATATTACCTGTTTGGAGAATTATCACCCATGTAGGGGGACGATGTAATTTATATTAGAAGGATTTTGGTAGCTGTGATGTTCAAAGAAGAACAAAAAATAGACGAAAACGTGGAGAAAATGCTTACTGTTTAAATCCACGTAAAAGCAAAAGTCTCATCGTGATTGCAAAACATTCCAAATTGTGAAACTTAAGTTACTTGTAAAATAGACAAAAGTAGAGCTGCTTCCTCAGTCGTTTTTTGAGACCTCAGCATCAATTTAAAGAAAATGCTTATATTTAAAAGAAAGCTTATTTCAAAATATGAATCCTTACACTAAGGACAAATAAGGACATGAAGGAAATTTACATCTAATAAGACAGTGCTCCACGAGTATGCAAATGAAGATGATGAGAAATTGAAGTCTACAAAAAAGTTCTTTCTTTCACTACCCAATTCTTTAAGGAATAAGAGTCGGGAGCCTAGAAGAATGACAACTTGTGCTAATGTAAAAACTATCAAAATTATATTAAATTGTTCTGTGGATTATGCAGAAAAAAAGAGGAAAGGTAAGGATGGATGTACTTCACCGTGGAGAAAAGATCTACTGTCAAATACTGTCTACAAAAATTTTTCCGTGTAATGAATCATCTTTCCCAGTCTCATTTTTAAATCAAAATTATGTTCGAATCACAATCACAATCACCTGGAATTTATGCTACCACAAAAGACCAAAGGGATCCAGAAGATCCTGGTCCATATTTGAGAAGAGAAAACTAGTTTGAGAAAACACTGCTGCTACTACTCAAAAGGCAGCAAAACCAGAATTCAGACTGATCATTTTAAAAGTGTGGCACAGCAGTTTAAAATGTAAAATACCATTGCTATTTTAATAAAATAGTTCCATTTTAATTTCCCAACTCCCCCTCTCCAGCAGTGGAACAATACAGTGTCACTTTATCGAACCGCTGGGAAATTTTCTTAGCACTTTGTGGAAACTGTTGGCTTTCAGAAATGGACAGGCTGATTTGAACCAAAAGTTAGACAAAATACAGAATTGCAACAACAATTAAAAGCAATTTAGAAAGAGGATCAAGCCAAGCAGAGAGGCAAACTTTCTAAAAATCAGTTTTCTGGGGCTGTTTATCAGGTCAGTTCCCTAATTTCAAAAAGGCCAACCAAAGCAAAGCATGCAGACTTACATTGCTTCTTTAGTTCTTTCAGCTGTTGTTTAAACTGTACAAATTTTGCATTATTTTGAAAGTCTGCATCACAATTCTTATTCTGTAAAGCCAAAAATTTCTTCTCCACTAACAATTTTAGGTCTGGTATTTTTTCTGGACGTTCTTCTTTTACCTGAGGAAGACAAAACATTGGTCTCAGTTCAATGTTAACAATGACACCGTTTTTTTAACATTATTTTTACCTCATTTCATTCAAATAAAAAAACACAGTGAGGTAGAAAACAGAATCCTGACAGAACCAGAGAGGTTGAGACTTGTTCCAGAACAGGCTGCTGGTAAACAGTGGGGGGAGCCATTCGACCCGTCTACTCATCACTTTTCTTAAACCCACGCCCCAGTGCCCTATTAACTTGCTGTCTCCTGACAGCTACTAGGGAAACATCTCACACCAGCACAACCCTGTGCCCTCCACCTTCAACGGAACTTGAGCCTCGTGGCTTCCTCCTTTTTGCCAAGTCTGCTCAGTCCCCTCTCCTACTACCCAAGTGGAGATTCCAGCCTTCATTCTCCCCAGGGCTCGCTCCTCTGCTCCGCTCTCTGCCCCAGCAGGGGAGAGTGGCTGCTACTTCATCAAAAAGTTGAGGCTTTAATCTTGAACTTCACCCTCTGCTGCCACAATTAGGAATGAGTTCCCTGTTCTGTTCAAAGCTAAATTCTCAATCTATATTCCTTTTGTTCCTCCCAATATTTTATCATAAAAAATAAAGCTCTTGTAAGAATTGTATTTTGCCATTCACCTGCCTCCTAGGTGCCCCCAATTAACACTTTACTGGGTTTGCTCTATCACCGTATCTGTCCCATCTGTGTTTTTCTTTCCACACTCAACCTTGCTTTCAAGTTCATTCTTTTTTTTAATTTTTTAAAGATTGTATTTACTTATTCATGAGATATACAAAGAGAGAGACAGACAGAGACAGAGACACAGGCAGAGGGAGAAGCAGACTCCATGCAGGGAGCCTGATGTGGGACTTGATCCTGGGACCCCAGGATCACTCCCTCGGCCAAAGGCAGGCAGTAAACCACTGAGCCACCCAGGGATCCCCTCAAATTCATTCTTAATTTCATCTTCTTAACCTCTGTCAAAACAAACTTTCCCCTCGAGAAGCTTTTTCCCCTAAAACCTCTACATTGGCTCTTTACTCCCAAATTGAACAATAAACAACCTCCTCTAATCCCTGCCCACCCTCCCCAGTTCTTTTCTCTTTGTTGTCTAGCTGCTTGGAAAAAATCATCTCTACCCACTGTTCCCACTTCCTCAACCTCAAACTGTAGCCACAGCCATCAGGCTGCTCCCCAGCCCCTGTGCACCTTACCCCCACATCACTGTAATTGCTCTTCCTCGGGCCTTCATATTTGGCCCCTTGATCACTGGCCTTTTCCTGATGCTGCTGCCACCCAAGCAAAATTCACCAAACTCTCCCTCGTGTCCCAACACGCCTTAACACAGAATCTATCACAGCCCCTGTAATAGTCAACTGCATTTATTTGTACGTTTCTTTTCCCTCATAAAATGCACTCTTTGAAAAATGATTTATCACTGTGTTTGCCAGCACCTGGCATGTAGTAGGTAATATTCAGTGTATGTGCTTTATATATTTCAAGTGAATTCTCTTACATGCTCCAAATATACTTTCCCATTCAAACCCACAATTGATCGACTTCCTGTCATTAGTCAAGTATATAATTTCTGAGCTGGAGGACAACTTAGAGGTCTTCCAATCTTGATGTCTACCTTCCTCAGTTTCATAAATAAAATTATATAGAAAGAATTAAATGACTTGTTTACTATAATCCAGTTGGTTGAAGGCAATGTTAAGACTGCAATATAGATACAGAAAATTCTTGCATTTGGTTCCAGTCAATGGAATGTATTTCTTATCTCTTTGAATCTGAGTATCAATGCATGTGAAGTCAAAAGATGACCTGCAATTTATGTTTCAATAATATTTTGTCATGGAAAGAAGAATTATATCATCTTCTTTTGTTTAACAGCTATAGATTTTAATTAGCTAAATCAAAAACGAAAACTAAGCACAAAACCAAAATGCCTATATGTGTATTTATAGTACTGAGTGTAGAAACTATCTTCTCACTGTATGGTTGATATTCAACCAGTGGTGGATCCATCATCAAAGAGAGTTGTGAAAAATATGGAGAAGCTTTAATGACACATCTTATATGTAATTAAAAATGATAAATAAGTCCTATAAGGCTAAGGAACCAATAAAGCTCAGTTTGGAAAAGAGAAGGTAGAGAGGTAATTTAGTAATAATGCCTCATGTCTCAAGAATAAGAGCTGTTACACATGGTGACTAGCTATCCTCACCTCTACCATGGATAGAACAAGATGAAACAAGTTCAAGATTGTAGCATGAAGTTCAGATTAGATACAGCAAATAAATGACAAGATCTCAAAATAAATAAATAAATAAATAAATAAATAAATAAATGACAAGATCTCACAAAAGAATTAATTATAGCCTCTCATTCTGGATTTATAAAATAAAATTGACTCAGATCCACCTGAGATGTTAATGGTGATTTTACAGGCAGGTATAAAGGTGAACCTTTTCAAGGTTTTTAATGGGGCTGAAATTATTATTTAATCTGAGGCAATCAGAGCAGACCTGAGTAGATGATCAGTAAACATAAAAGTTCTTTTCCAATAAAGTCTCTAACCCACTCAGATATACTTCATTTCCCTAGCTTCATTACCACCACTGCTGAGGAGCTGTCTGGAACGTGGGGTGGAAGAAATGCAGAAAGGACAGGTATTTTGAGGCTGACAACATGGCAACCTGAAATAGGACTAGGAAAACCTGAATAAACCAAATTTAGTGATTCAGAGATAATCTTTTCCCCCAAGGACAGATCCTCAAAAGAACTGTGCAAAGCACATGAATTCATTGCGGCACGTATCTTCTCTAGAAATGTGATGCTGCGGGTGGTACAACTATGCATGACACAGAGAACTTACTGTACTCTAGCTATTAAAATAAGAGCCTGGAAAATATTAAACTCCTTATCTGTTTAAATCAATGCGATAAATGGGGCTTAATGATATTTTTAATGGAATCTTGCTCTGTTTGTATCTTCAAGAGAAATAAGATCTATAATCCCAAAATGAGAAGAAAAAAACATTCTTTGGGTAGCTGATCGTGAATGCTATCTAGTCTGAAAAGGGTAAGGAAGGCCCTCTTTCCCCAGGACAAATTTAAAATACTCCCAAGAAATCTGAGATCAGAGAAGAGATTTTATTGGATCCTCAGTCCATCCCTTTCTCAAGGATAAAGTCCCTATATACAGGACTTAAAACCTAACCAAATTAAAAGACACAGGGTGTATCAGTTTGCTAAAAGGCTATCACAACAATGAACCAGAGGTAGTTTAAGCAATAGAAAATATTTTTTTGTACAGATCTGGAGGTTGGAAGTCTTTGGCCATCTTCTCCTTATGTCATCACATGGTCTTCCTTCTATGTGTCTGTGTCCAAATTCCCTTTTCTTATAAGAACAGCAGTCCTAACAGATCGAGACCCATCTCAAGGACTTAATTTTAACTTAATTACCTCTTTAAAAACCCTATCTCCAAAACCATCATATTCTAAGGTACTGGGGATCAAGACTTCAACATATGCATTTTGGGAGAACACAATTCAGCACATACACATTAATAAATTTATGAAATAGGACTTTAAAGAGATCTAGTACACAGCAGGAAAGACATTCAAAATGAGAAGATGGGAAAAGAAAGAAAAGAGATGCAAAATGAACTCTAAAAGAATCAAAGAAGAAAACCAAGGGTGAGGAATGCCACAGAAGAAAGATAAAGAGAAAATTTCCTTAATAGAGGTGCTTGTCCTTTGGGAAAATGATCCATGAGAACTCTAAAAGGAGACTGATTTCATGACTAGGTACTGTGTAGACGGCAGTGGAACTAGTTACCTGTCTCAACCCACTTGCTTCTGAAGCTTCTCTCAGGGACAGACTATTTGCCTAGCATCTAGTGTTCTTCCTGTTGTACAGCAGGTGCTCAAAAGATGTTGAGGAACAAGTGAACTTATGGGCTGCCAGATTATACCGTACTGGGATGAGAGAAGAGACTACAGCAGTTTTGTGTTAACAGATGATTAAAGTTTGGCAGCAAAGGAAGAGAGAGATGGGAGCAGATCATGGGAAAGAGAGACTCATTTGTTTGCACAGAGTATAAGAAGAGCTTGAAATCAAGGTGACATTATGGAAGAAAAAGGACCCTGCAATCAGATAGATCTGGAACCACCCTATGTATGGACCTTGGGACAATCCTTCCAGGTCCTGGATTTCTCTTATCTCTTTTTATTTATTTATTTTTTAAAGATTTTATTTATTTGAAGATAGAGAAAAAGAGAGAGCACAAGAAGGGGAGGTCAGAGGAAGGAGACTCCCTGCTGAGCACGGAGCCTGATGCAAGGCTCGACCCTGATACTGTGGGATCATGATCTGAGCCGAAGGCAGACACTTAATTGACTGAGCCACCCAGGCAGCCCTCTCTTACCTCTTAATTAGGAATTAGAAACACCCACTTCAGGGCTGTGAAGACTTAATTAAATCATGTTTGTATTTCACTCTGGCATATAGTGGATGTTAAAATTCTTTATTTTTTTCCTTTTACCTTTAGCATACAACCTTGACCATGGTTGTGGACTAAGAAGAAGGAGCCAGTGGGGAAACATAAATCAAAAATGCTAAGAGACGGGATCGAATCCCACGTCGGGCTCCCGGTGCATGGAGCCTGCTTCTCCCTCTGCCTGTGTCTCTGCCTCTCTCTCTCTCTCTGTGACTATCATAAATAAATAAAAAATTAAAAAATTAAAAAAAAAAACCTTTAAAAAAAATGCTAAGAGAAAGGGAGTGACAGATTTCATTAAAGAAAATCATTTAAGTACTAGGGCAAAAGCTAGAGAGGAAGGAAGACCAGCTGGGAAAGCACAACAACAGTTTTTACCAGGTGTCATGAATGCCTACAGGGCTGGACAAAGATCTGAGGAAACCCCAATAAGAGGACAACAGGAAGTGGTGAAGACCATGGTAAAGTAGACAGTACAAGCCCCAGGTGAGAGGAAGCTGCTACACAGCTCCAGATGACTGTGGCCACGTAAAGAGCAAGTCCAAGTTTTAAAGAAAAATTAGAAATCTAGATTTTTTTGTGACACATTTTCTAGTTTTTAAAACAATGCATAGTCCAAACAATATATCAGACTAAAAGTCCATGAGTTTGAAACTTCTATTCAATGCAAAGGAGGTAGTTTAAGACATAAAAATAAAAGTACTTCTGTGATCCACAATATTTGGGGGTCCAGTGAAACTCCCAGATTTCTACTTGAGGGATAAAAATATGGTCCTTTCAAGCAGGACAGAGAATAATGGAAAAAAATAACAAAAACGAGAGGGGAAAGTAAAGGATTCCATTTTGATGTGCTAACCCAAAGTATTTATGATGAAAAATGTAGGCTCTACCCTTGAGATTAAAAATGAGGCTCTACTCCTCACTGAATGAGCTCAGAAAAGTTCCTAAATGCATCTAACCTTAGTTTCCTCACTTCTTAACAGAAAATGCCAATGGTATCTGCCAGAGTTTTGCTGAGAAAGAGATGGAATGAAGCAACAAGGCATGAGCTGTAGGCCGCAGAGAATATTCAACAATGAGTAGCTGAGGTTGTTGCTGTCATCACACACTTATCTTTAGGGTGCCTGGATATATAGGTCTGCAGCTCAGCAGCCTGGCTGGAAAACATCCACATTGAGGAATCACTGTGTAGATTTTAGTAGAAACCATGGAAATGAATGGGATTACCAAGAAGACTAAATAGAAACCAAGAAGGACCAATGGAGTATATCATATTTATGGGGCAGCTAGAGGAGTCTAAAAAGAAAAAGGACAAGCGTTAAGAAGACAAACAAAAGAAAATACCCCAAAAGTCCAGGAAGGAATTTCAAGATCTGTCAGATGCTACAAAGAAGTCAAGCTACATAAGGATTGAGAAGTGTGCTCTGGACTTGAGGACTGGGTCACTGGGGACTTTAGCAAAAGCAGAGAGACTCTAAAATATCCAGACCTTTGTTCAATTCATTGTTTCAAAAAGATGGAACAATAATAGGGAAAACACACACAAATACCCCAACATTCCATAGGCTCTCCAAGTGCTCCGTTTTAGCTCAAAATCATTCGTGAATGTGGAATTCCACTGAATTGGGGCCCAGAGCTCTTGTGCCTGCAATATTTCTTTGTGTCAGCAAGGAAAAGGCAATCAGTGAGCTGTCAACAACTAACTTGGGCCTCTGGTGGCTCTTTATCTACAAAGAAATGGATTTGTTTTAGGGAAAGGGACTTTGGTTGAAACAAAAGGCAGAATTTGGTCCTTACCCGTGTCATTTTCAACATATTATACCTCATTTCTTTCAAGTAGTGTTGTATACATATGCAATTACTCAAGGTATGTCATTTTATTGCCCTAGGGCAAAGTCAAGGTCTTCTCCTCCTCCAATAATCATTATTGCCGTATAGCTATCATTTCACTAGGAGGGGAGATCACAGGAGCTAAGGATATTAATGGGCTGAGTCATTCACACACTTTGAATCATGTGAGAATCTAGTATAAAATTAGTCATTCTTGTAACTAAACCAAGACTCAGATGGATTTATTCTCTAAAACAACCACTGTTATATGTTTGGCTCTGAAAATAATACATACCTAATGATTTACATTTTGGAAATCACACAACCCTAGAAGTTTATTATGGGCACACAGCAGTGATAAGCAATTTTACGTGTTCTGCTCAGTACACTAAGTACTCCAAGCTCTTACTTCATGTTCAGCTTGATCTAAGCTACAGGACCTGCTTTCATGCTGGGAATCCAATCCAATCCAATCCAACTGATCCAGAATCAATTGCCTCGATTGATCCTAGAACATTCATTTAACAAATATTTACTAAGTCCCAACTGGGTACCAGGCATTATACTAAGCACTGAGACATTTATGGAAGCTGGCCCACATTTATGACACACCACCAACCTAACTGGTCATGCACAAGGTAAGTTTATATAGGCCAACACTGTCTCCACCTTTATATACAAAAAAGCTTGGTAACATTTTTATTGAAAGGCATGTCCAGGCCAAGAATCATTACGCTTTCACTGGGCAAAATCTAATTGCATGTACATATGGAGACAAACTATATTTTCTACTGAGTTTACTATACTGTCTTTGGCCTGTATCACACACACTAATGATGACCGGCATGGATTATAGCCTTCAGCTCATGCCAGTTTCTGTTGTCAATTGCACAATCCACAGTGAACTCTGTTGGACCCAATTATTTGTAGTTGAGTGAGTTTCCTAGTGCCATTATTTAGTTTGACTTCTGACAAAACACTTAAGAGAGAATACTTCCTTGTTGAGCATTATGACACATCAAATGGACTTCACAGTTTGCCAAGGTGTTGCAATATGCCATTATTGAGCAGCTGCCTACCAGACATGGAAACACCTCTCCTTCTTCAAGGCTTTCAGAAAAATTTTGAAAATAAACATGTGTGAGAGTACTATTGGTCTAGTTCTAATGGACCAGTCCTGCTAGAGTAGTTGTTTAACAGATGGCAGCTGAATGAGGCAACTTGCCATGTATGTGCATCTGTTACTAAACATTTATGCTGTTGAAAATTACTCCAATAAATTTCTCATGGCACCATTCCCACTAAAAAACTATGACCAACAGGAATCACTTATTTATTTATACAGAATACAGCATTAGATTCCTGTATGGGGGATGCTGGGGAACCAACCTACTGATTTTGCCTCGAGTTTTTTTTTTTTTTTTTTTTTTTGCTTTGTTTTGGCAGAATTCATGGAAACATGTATTACTTCTTATTCATCCATTCAATAAATATTTACTGAATGCCTATCACACACAGGCACTGAGCTGGCATTGGAGATGTGACAGTGAACAGACTAACCTGCACTCTTGCTGTTCTCATGGGGTTTGAGGTCTAGTGGAGGAAACCAGCATTATCCAAACTGTCAAATACACTATCACCAACTGTGATAAGCCCTGTGAAGGAAATGTATCTGATGCTAATCACACTGAGTCAATGACCAATGGTTTGAATTCACTCAAATCCCCTTTCAACTTAATTTTGCTTTGCTTGTGCCTCCAAGTAACAGCTCGGAATGAACTTATATTCCATTTTATGAAGACATACTTGATTGCACACATGTACCCTCAATCTTTAGCAGTCTTTTGTTAGTTCTTATATGAAAAGACACTTATTCTGAATTTGAAATTGCTGTTCCTGTCTGCCATGCCTCTGTCATCCACAGAATTACTAAATACCTATTTATCTTTATGGTACTTAACTCAAGATTTTGCAGTGAAAAAAGTACAGCAATGGGTTGATGCTAATGGGATTTCTGATCTTACCAAAGTACTCCATTATCCAGAAAGATGATCTTCCAGAATGCTAAATCCTTTACTGGAAATTCAGTGTCAGTGCTATATGGGAGACAACACCTCATGAAGTTAGAGGAATGTCCCATAGGATGCCTGTAACCAGTGAATAATATAGGACATTCTTTCTCCGGTAGCCAGAACACATGGGCCAGGAAGCAAAGGGACAAGTACACATTTCTCCTCCCTGTCATCAGACCTAATGACCAACTTGCATTTTTCTCCCCACGGCTGCAACTCTAGTTCTGCTGGTTTAACAGTCTTCAGTACCCAAGAGAAGAATGATTTCACCAAGGGACTCAACAAAGCCTCCACTGATCTGGAAGCTTAAACTGCAACCTAGCAATTTTGAGCTCCTCGTGACACCAAAAAGACAGACAAAAAATGAGGTTACAGAACTGACTAGAGCAATGAATCCTGATTGTCAAGGGTAACAAGGACAGCTGCTCCAGAGTGAGAAAAGGGAGGTGTGCATCAAGAACCTGAAAGACCTCCTGATTTTGCCACTTCTAATGGTAAAGGATAATGGAAGTCAGAAATAACTCCCTACAGGCAGGACCATCAAGAACACAGATACTCCAGGAATGAAAGTCAAGGTGTTCCAGTCAGATAAAAATCTACAATCATCTGAGAGTTGGCTGAGGACAAAGAGAACATGGAACAGGTTGTGGAGAAAAAGAGTTAAAAATTCCACCTACGGGTTCAGGACCAACGGCAAAAGCTAAGACCGAAGTATCCACACGTCTCTTCCTTAATTTGACATATACATGCTTATGGTTTTAACTAATTTCTCCCTTTCCTCTTCTTATATTTTATAAAAAGTTGAAGTACTATAACAGAACAGGAACAATAAAAAAAATAAGCATGACCTAAATATCCTTGTCTTGGAAACGGTAACTAATAAGATGTTTGATAGTTCCACCTTTTGGGGAAAGAAAGATCTGCAATATGTTAGTAGGGCACATTTTGTTACTGTTCCCACTGTTTGCAAATTTAAGTCTGGTAGAAAAGTGTACTCAGAGATTGAGCAGCCAAACTCACTGGTCTAGAACCTTTTGAACACTTTTCCTATGTTTGGGGAATCTCCCACCTTATGAAAGATTCCTCACAGGGGGAGGAACCAGAAATTTGTTTTCTCAGCCTCCTTTGCAGGAAGAACACAGATGTCATGTTGGCCCTTGCCCTGTGGAACTTCAATTCTTGAGAATGACATGAAGGAGGTGCAGTGCCAGCAGAACCTCGGGAACCAAATTACCTAGAGATCTGACCTTCAAATCTCAGCTCTGTCTCCCAATAGCTGTGTGATCTTGGGCAAGTTACTCAGAAACTCAATTTCCTCATCTACACTCTACCCAAGCCAGAGGATGTCATGAATATTAAATTAATTATTATATTTAAAGAATTTGGAGCTTTGAAATTCAAATACAGCAGCCACTAGCCACAGGTGTTCGTTTGTTTAAAGATTTACTTATTGAAGATGAGGGAGGGGAGGAAAGAGAGAGCGAGAATCCTCCAACAGACGTCCCGCTAAGCATGGAGGCTTGAGGGCTCTATCATAGACCCTGAGGATCATGACCTGACCCACAATCAAGAGTCAGACCCTTAACCGACCGAGCCACCCAGGCACCCCCACATGTGGTTATTTAAATCTAAATTAAAATTAAATAAAATTTAAAATTTAGTTCCTCAGTTACACTGTAACATTTTAAATGCCAGTAGCGAGTGGCTACTTTTCTGGACAGTGCAGTAGAACATTTCTACATTCTGTTCAAAGTTCTAACAGAAAGTGATAATTTACAGAATACTTCCTAGCACTCAGGAAGCACTCAAATTATACTGCTACTGTCACTATTACCAGTATTGTTACCCCCATGCTGTCATTGTTCTTATTACTTTACATTACATCCCCAGAACTTATTTATCTATTATCTTAAAGTTGGTACTTCTGACCACCTTCAATTAATCCCCTCTACCCTCCACCATGCTATCATTATTATTATAAAGGCAAGTTTAATCTTCAGCTCAATTTAAAATCTGGGGGAAGAGATGGACAAGTGAAAAGCAACTAAATGTCACTAGGTAAGAATCAGTAGCAGTGTCAAGAGCAGCAACTGCTCTTCCTTTACAGTTTACTTTGGGCAAGGTACTGAGCTAAGCACCTCACATGACTTATTTTAGTTAATCCCCCTCCAAACAAACAACCAGAAAGGTAAGAACTAACACATCCCTACATTACAGATTAGGAAACTGAGGCTAAGGAGTAATCTAACTTGGAGTAGTCAAAGAGCTCGCCAGTGTCAGGGGTGGGACTCACTGTACTGGCAGGTCTGTGAAACGTCTAAGTCCATGACTTAACTACTACTGTAGACTTCACAAAATACTTACCGAGTGCTCACTAAGGGCTGTGCACTGCTCTAGATGCTGGGATACAGTAGTAAAGAGATCAAGTCCCTGACCTCATGGAGTTTACATTCTAGTTGGGAAAATCAGTAACAAAATAACTAGATGATAATGAGTGCTACCTATGGAAAACAATTAAACAAGGTGGAGTAGGTGAGCTCATCTGTGATGGACAGTCAGAGGCGGCTTCACTGAGAAAATGACATTTGAAAAAAGAGACTGAAGCAAAGTAAAAGCAGATGAGGTGAGAAGTAATGATGGAGGGAGAGCAGAGGTCAAAGAGGCCAGGGTGTGGCCTAAATAACCTTTATTCTAAGAGAGGTGGGGAAGTTTGGGCAGGAGTGAGAAGATCTGATTTTCTGTTTAAAGGATCACTCGGGCTATTATGATGAGAACAGATTTTAGGGAGGAAGAACGGGAAGCAGGAGACCAAATAGAAGCAGGCCACTGCAATAATTTACACAAGGCTCATGGTGGTGTGGATTAGGCTGACAGCAGCAGATGAACAAAATGATTAAAGTTCGTCAAGGGTAGGAAGGGGCTAGCTATGTCAAAGTGAGAGAAGAGCACCTCCAGTAGAAAGAGTAGTGTGTACTGAGGCCAGAGACACGGGAACATTCCAAAAACTACATAAAAGAATGGTAAAAGGTGAGACAAAAGAGTTGGTAACACCAAGTACCTATCTCTTCCGCCTGCTGTTTATAAACTCCCCTTTTCTATAAAACTCAGTGGTGGATGGTGATACCGGGGTGCTCTGGTGGCAAAGGGTGCAGTAGAATCTAAACAATGTAATCTTTAGATTTAGAATCTAAACAATGTAAGAAGTATTCCTTGCTCTAGCATTTGTGTGAGTGAGGGGAGACAGCCTACAGAGTAAATATGTACTCTGGTGTAAGCGGGGGGTACATGCCAGGTAAAGATGTTTGAATTTAATTCTGAGAGTAATAAGGAATAATAAGTGAAGCAAATAAAGTTGCATAAAGAGCAGGCAAAATAATGAAAATTTATAATTTAGAAACATCACTTGGGCTACACGACAGAAAACAATGGAAGGGAGCAAAACACTACAGCAAACGCGCCATGGGAGACTTAGGGCATGAGATGGGGATAAGGCCATCAAATTACTTGAGAGCCAGCTGGTCAAGCCTGGTGATGGAGCACATGCTGCGAGGAGCTCAGTGGAGGAAGGATGACCACCAGCTTTCCGGTGTGGGAAGCTAAGTGGATGGTATCGCCAGCTACCAAATTCTAGCACCCCAGAAGGAAATCACCAGGAAATGTCCTCCCTGATGCCTGCTGAATTTAAAGGGTATGTATGCACTGAGTGGGGGTGTCAGTATGGCTCTGGGATGAGAGCCCAGGCTTGGAAATAAGGATTTGGGCCTCAGCTGAATGAAGACAGCGATGCAAGCTAGAAACTAGAAGCTAGAAGCCATCTCCCAGGAAGAGAACAGGGTCGAAGAACGGGTAGGAATACAAAGATTTACTGGGTGGAGAGACATAAGTAGGGTTCACCAAAGGGACCATGGAGGAGTGGCCAGCAGCTAGAAGAAAAAACATAAGTGTTATGTGTTTTCATAAGGGGAGGTTGGGCAGAAGGGTGTTATCAACGGCAGAGAAACCAAGTAAGAAAACAACCCACCAACAGCTACTGGGCTTTTCGCAGGGTGTGTAACCTGGAGCAGGTCACCTAACTGTCAGCCTTAGCTCCCTCACCTCCCCAGGGACATTACATTAGCTGCAGTACAGGTTGCCGTGAGGATATGAGGTGATGCCTACCAAGTGCTAGGCACTATTTTTATTGCCATGCAGGTCAGGTCGTGGTAACAGAGAGAGCGGAGCTGGGAAACATGAAGCAGTGGAACCAGTGACCATGAAGTCCCATGTGCAGTTTGAAAAAAGAGCAAGCGGCAGAAGAGAGTAAGTCTTTTCCCTTTTCTTCCACCCCCTCCTGAGGTTTGCCTCTTCCCTCCCTTCTCAAGGCAGCTGAGAATGCAGTCATTCCCATGAGCCTGCCAAAGGGACCTGGCCACTTTATTTTAGAGTTTACACAAAGATCCATGTTTTTGCAGCCTTCTATTAAAATTATCAGGAATTTGTAATCTGGAGGCTATGTTCTTAAGAAGGGCAGCATAAATTCATGAGCAGGATGCACAGAGATAAATAAATGTCCCAGGGAGATTAAATCTATCAATTAGTGAGTTCAAAAATTCTTCTAACAGTTTTTGAAATGATAAGCCAGGTAATGTTTATCAAATGAAACATTCTAACTACATGATTAAGGAGACCTCTGACCACCAAATGGACTTTCAAGTTAGTTTCGACACAGAGTCACAGAGAAGTTTCCTAGGTGGCAAAAGCTTTCCTATCAAGGATTAAGGTAAACCCTTCCTTGCTCTCACCTCCTCAGAGATGTGGGGACAGCTACAACTGAAAAAAACATCTCCAACACTTGCATTTCTCTTGTAAGAAACATTGTGAAGAATTCACTGATTTTTCTTCCATATGATAACCATTTCCATCCTATTTTCTTTCATAGCCTCTTTGCTTTGAGATTGACTTTGTAATTCTTTCAATGCAACTCTCAACACACGAAGCCTATATTATATGCCCTTCCCTAACTGCTTATTCTGTGTTACATCCATCAAATTCAAAGTTCCTGGAAAAGCCCTAATTATCAAGGATCTCAATTTTTCTCACACACATTTGGATAAACTCCCCTTTTCTATAAACCTGAGCAGTAGGTGGTGATACCGGGGCGCTCTGGTGGTAAAGAGGCACCCTGCTTTAGAATCTAAACAATGAAAGAAGCATTCCTCGCTCTAGCGTTTGTGTGAGTGTGTGGAGGGGAGGCAGCAGGCGGAGGAGATACCTACACGTACTTGGTGTTAGCCTTCCTGAAGAAGGCACACTTGACAGGAGAACAGAGAATGCTAAGTTTCATGGAAGTGCTTTCTTTCTGAGCATTCAGAACCAGGGAGACCAGCTTTTAACAGCTGGAACCACTGGAGAGTGAGTCATGCTCCACATCTTCTCTGGGTTCTTCCGGTCACATCTTCCATGAGCTAGAGAGGATCTTAATAACTGAGAGAACAAATTCACCATTTCTGTTATCACCTAAAAGAAAGGCAAATGCCAGTTGTTTTTTTCCTTCTGTTCTTGCTAAGTATACATCAGAAAACCTATTTAATATGGCTGTAGGAACTAAAAAGTAGGCAAAATATCTATTCCAGAAATACTGCCTTTCTCCTCTAAAGCCATAACCTCTAACATCCTTAATTACCACAAATATTCTGGTAAATAGGACGTCTGACTTCAAATCCCTTGTCTTTGTACCGTATCACGTATCTACAGCATGGAATGAGGGCTATCCATGGATATGAAGCTGGATCTTTCTCTGAGTTATCACATCTCACCCAACACAATAAAGACTATGGAATTACTAATACTCCAGTAGTGCGTTAATGCTCCTTATCCTTACCTGTTCCATTCACTCCGGTCTAGCAGCCTATCAAATTCTCTGAGGCTGCCTTCTCTATAATTAATATGGCCTCTTAATATTTGAAATTACCTCCCAGTACTAAAGCTATCAAATTGCTTTTGCCTTCCAATTCATCTCCTATGAGGGAAGTCTCCTGACTAAATGAAAATGAATTCTATCCATCACAAACCTAATAAAAAAAAAGACACTATACTCAGGAAAATTAAAATAACCAAGACAAAAAAAGTCAGATGCTTCATAGTCTATATAATACTTTTTTAGAATAGTTTACAATAATCTGATTCTCAATGTTCAGAGATTAACTAACTTCCTTGAAACAAACACCTAATAGGGGACAGAACTGAGGCTAAGGGGTAGCCACCAAGTCTGAAAACACAGATAATACTATTTCCTAATGCAGGTAATATTATATAATTAAGCTATGTATTGTGTGTTCACCTAAATTCCCAGACTTGGTGGCCAGTTTGTAAAATCCAGATCTTCTAGCCATAACTTATTTTCATTGATTCTCATGTTTTGCCCTCAAAGTGCTAAAGAAGGGAGTAGTCAATGGAAAAAAATACCTCCTTACATTGAGATGGTATTTAAACATTTCTAAAACAGCTTTCATACTGTTTCCCAATTTGATTTCACACAACCACTTTGTGCATGGAGGTTGAAAGAGCCAAGTAATATTTTCTGAATGCCTACTATGTGAAACCTCACTTCCTGCGAAGGCATGAAGCATTTTTCCTACATTATCTCATTTAATCCTTGTAATAGCCCTATGAGGTGTTACCCTCTTTTTACAGATACGGAAACTGAGGGTTTCAAGACAAGTCACTAGTCTGGTGTCATACCGTCAGGCAGTGAGGAAGCAAGGATGAGGCTGGGTGTTCCAATTCTAACTGCAATGTCTTACCACTACCCAGTGACCATTCTTTGCATGGTCCATAAAATGCCTCACACTGACTGTGGAGACATATCTCCCTCAGTGCTTCTTAAAAAAAAAAAAAAAAAAAAAAAAATTAATCATGAACAAATCTATAGGCTAACCTGGCAAGAAGAAAAAAAAAAGTTACCTAGCCTGTGTTAACTAAACACAACAGAACACTAAGTGGCACAAGAACAAGCACTAGAGAAATGTCGGCTAGGTATACTTTTGTTATGGAAAGGACTGAAAGGACAAAGTATCTATAAAAATTGGAAAAAAAGATTTACTTCATTTTTATTTCAGATCCCTAAAATTCCTTCATAGTCACACCACTGCCACTTTCAAATTACAACACAGACAAAAAGTTTTAGAAGGGTCCATAATACTGGTTCAGTATTATGGTCCCTTCTAAAAGCTCTTTTTTTCTGATACAACAGTTCCATATAACAATATTCTTTTCCTCAAGCAGTTCTTCATTACTAACAGAACTCCTCTCCCTTATGCACATCGAATCAATGTGAAGAGTCACTTCTTATTTTGACGAAATGTCCCAAACTTTTACCTTTAGGAACTTGGTAATAAGACAGGTGTAAGACCAGAAGCGTATTTTATAAAGGACGCTAGACAAAAGCATTCTTACTCCCAAAAGAAATCTACAGCTCAAAGAAAGTCAGGGAATTCCATCTGTCTTGAGGCCGGACAAGAGCCTTGAATTACAGATTAGAACACCAAGTTTCAGAGGCATCTGGCTGGCTTCATCAAAGAAACATGCAGCTCTTAATCTTGAGGTTCCTGAGTTCAAGCCCCATGGGGTGTAGAGATTACGTAAATAAATAAAATTTAAACAAAAAGAAAAACACCGAGGTTCAGAATAACTTCTTGAGAATAACCACATGACTTGAACATGTCCCTTAACCTCCCTGCGGCTCAGAGTCTATCACATCTACCTTTCTTAGTTGGAAGGTTGTTGTGATTATTAAAGAGGTCAAGGAGCCCAGAGGGCTTCTCACCCCTCACTTGGGGCAAAGGAAATTTGTCTCAGACTGTTAGTCAAAGGGCCAGGGGACTGACCAGGGGACATTTCCAAATCTGGTTTAAGCAAACCATCAATAGTCCTGGGCAAATATCAAATATTCAGGAAAGCCAAAAGAGAAATAAATTCATTATTGTCCAGACCTAGGCTAAATCTTTTAGAACATTTTAAACACAAAATGATACCATATTACAGATGGGCTTTGTTATAATTTTATGAATTTGGATCACAATTAACTATTTATGATTAAAACATTTTTGAAAATGTGCCTAGACTGGAACCCTAGCCACTGAACATTATTTATATAGAAGACGGTATTACATGATTCAATTCCGAAATCCAAACACTTGGACTCTATCTTCCTCTTCCCAGCTCTAAGAGCTAACAGGGACTCCCTTCCCTTCCCAACCTTTTTGGCAGAATCAGGAAGTATCCTTTGCTCTTTCATCCCCTGTGGCCATTTGGACATGAAAATGTCAAATGGGAGCTGTCAGGATGTAATAACTTACAGGACTACCTTTCACTGTTTTTGTGGAGAGAGGGAGCCCTTAACACATTCCTGTTTATAATTTATTTTATTCACCACTGTTCAGTGAGGTATGCAGGACAAATACTATTATCACTCTGACTTTAGAAATAAGGAAGCTGGAGTACAGAATTAGCCTGATTTTCCAAGGTCACTTCATGGCAGAATGAGGACTAAAAGCCAGATCTTTATTTCCCAGCCCAACGCTCTTATCAATCAAACACCAACTGCTCAGGAAAGGGGGAGAAGGAAGTAAAGGTGATTATGATTTATTTAGACTTGATCTTTAGACTAATTTTGTCTGGCTTTGTGAATTTTCATTAATTTCCTTCTTCATTGTTGCCTGATGAGTTAGTCACTAAAACGATCAGATCAGAAATTATAAATTGTTTTAAATTATTTCCTCATTGTTATATATAGATATTCAACTTTAAGTGTTTCATAATGAAGTGACTCAGGGACTGAGTGAGGCCCATCTACATGAGTCACTTGTTGAACTGTTACAAGAGATTTATGCAAAACTCTTGGGAAGTGGGCGGGGAGGGGAGACAGAAATAAACATTTACCAAAAAGATGACTAAATTAAGGACAAAAAGTGAATGTAAAACTTACACATTTTTCTTTCCAGTTTAAGCTGTGGTATGGGAAAATAAGCGTGAGAGAACAAGACATAAGTGACCCCTCACCATTAATATCAGCCACCATTCGGTGGCTTAGAAGAGCTCACTAACTTAAACTACCATGTAGTGGGTGTTTCTATGGTAAGAAAAAGAAATTAAAAGTTAACAAGGACAGAATGCCAAGACCATGCCTTTATACGGCCCTCTTCCCTCTCCAGTGCTTTCACAGACGGTATCTCAGTGTATAATCGAGAAAATACTGAGATAGGAAGGGACACATACTACTGAGCTATTGTGGCAAGCCTGTTGAAGGTCACACAGCTATTGAGTAGGTAAGTGCTGAAGAAACTTCAATAATTCAATTAACATCAAACAATTTACCATTGTAATGGGATTGCACACATTTTACACTACAAAGGCAAAACACCTGAATTCCCTACTTCCGCAGAGCAATTCCATTAGCATTCTAGAAAATGTGGTAGCCTATAGTCATCTATATTATTTATAGGCGCTTTAAGTCATATCTTAAGAATTTCTTCTAAGAAAACCTTGAGCATTCGATGTTTCTGCTGGGGCTTTTTAAAACATGGTGTTAGCCACTTTACACATCAACTTTAATTTCTGATTTTACAAGAAGGATGCTCTAAGCATACCCAGGATGTAGTCAATTTAAAGTTCCTAACTTATGTGATGTTTTTGGCTTCTGTTACCTGTTGGGGGCTAAAGTAAACCTCGGGGTGGCAGAGAGTACTGTGACGGGTAGAGAGGGTTTGTTCCTTGGTGCCACTACCATTCCAAGAGCCACAGACAGCTGAGGCAACGAGAAGACAGCCACTGAAGCACATGAGACCCTGGCTGGCAGCAGAAGGGAAGAAGGCAGAAAGCAAACTAGTCAAGGACATACAGAGAGTAATTGTGTGATGTCATCATATTACACTAGTTCTGGTTATTGTGTCCAATTTTAAGTAACGGTGATTCAGTCTTTCTAAATATCACTTTCTATTAGAAGATAATTAAATGACTTCTTTAAGATGAAATAAAGTATAGGGGGTGCCTGGGTGGCTCAGTCAGTTAGGGAGCAGACTCTAGGTTTAGCCTCAGGTTGTGATCTCAAAGTCCTGGGACTGAGCCCTGTGAGTGGGTTCTGTGCTCTGGGAAGGATATCTCAGGATTCTCTCTCCCCCTGTCTCTCCGCCCACCCATACTCTCTCTCACTCCCTAAAATGAATCATCTTTTTTTTTTTTAAAGATGAAATGCAGAATAATTAGAAACTGTTCATGACAATTGACTGCATTACTCTAGCCCTTAAGAAACGAACACAAGGATTTTCACTGTTTTAAAGAATGCTGTATTATGTGACATAAATTTTCCTTAAAAAAAAAAGAAAAGAAAAGCAGCCCAGAAAGAAATGAAATTCAAAAAGCTCCAGTGGTTAAAATATCAGGTTGGGGGATCCCTGGGTGGCGCAGTGGTTTGGCGCCTGCCTTTGGCCCAGGGCACGATCCTGGAAACCCCGGATCGAATCCCACGTCAGGCTCCCGGTGCATGGAGCCTGCTTCTCCCTCTCCCTATGTCTCTGCCTCTCTCTCTCTCTCTCTATGTGACTATCATAAATAAATAAAATTAAAAAAAAAAAATTAAAAAAAAAAATATCAGGTTGGCCAGAACACAAAAGAATGAAGAATACAGTGCCATTACTGCCAGAAGCTTAATGCTTTAAAAGAGAAACAGAATAAAAAGTTTTCTCTCAGTGACAGTTCACTGGGCATTGGCTCCACTTAAGGACAAAAGAGCTTTTCCGTACCAATACAATCGCAAATTTACATAGGGCTTGAAAAAATAAACCCATTTATTTATATTCTCTCCACTCATCCTCTTTCTATTCTCTCACTTGTCAACAACTTATGGGGATCACACGTTTGAAATATAGCCGACAACTTGCATTTGACACATCAGAGCAATAAATCCAAAGCATTTTCCTCTCCTGCTATTTTTTCAAGTGGGTGCTACTAACAAAGTAAACACAAATTACTTAAAGATGGAAATGTAGCTCAAGGACTATTTCTCTGTGTGCATGGATATATAATTATGCTATTTATTGCACTATCTTGCTGATATCTTTAAGTAATTTTTGGTTACTGAATTACCAAGCTTTTTACTCAGTTGTCTCATTCTTAAGTTCTAGTAGGAACCCCCCTCAGGTCACCACTAACTAACTTTTGTCAAAGGGTTCAATCTCTTTCTCGTTGCTACAGATATTGACTATACTTAATGGCCAGGGAACTTCAAATCCAGCTGGCCAATGCCATGCTGCTTGCTAGCATCCACATGGACCCCATCCCCCCAAGTCTACCCAACACTTCCTGGTCACACCATCATGAGGACTAAGCTCCCCTCAATATCTACTCTGTCCCCATCACCACAAGACCCCTTCTAAGGAGAGAGGCCTTGCCTTCAGCCTCTGAGGAAACATTATCTCTGGCCTTTCCCAGTGGTTTTCTACTGTCTCATCTCCTCTCTTAATTTTAACTCAAAATTCCCTGTTAGATGCCATTTAAATTTGATCAAAGAAAATGACTTCTCCTTTACAGAATGCTCTGGGAAATGTTAGAAATTAGTACCCCTATTCCAGGCGCTCTCCTGCTATCATTTTCCATCATTGCCAGAACTCTACAACCTCTACTACCACCCCCACTTTAAGAAGAAACCAAGGCTCAGGGCTAGAGTAGAGAAAAGCCAGAATTTAAGCAAAGGTCTTTATGCTCTTACTCTAAATTTCTTAAGTATATGTTGGCCAATTTCACTGTAAATATTATTTTGTAGCTATTTTGTATATCCATGTCAAGAGGCTTTTGTATCTTCATTAGACCAAGCACACTGCTGGCGGGAACTGAAAAACTTAACTGCAAGATTAATAAACAACTGCTTTCAATGCCACACTTTGAAAATGCATTCATTTTACAGTAAGCTTTACTAACATTTGGTGATCCAGTCCCCCATTCAATCTAGTTCCCGGCCTCTCTTCAACTGCCCACTAGCACCATTGCCGGGTAATTGGGGAAGGCCTAAATCCCAGCTCTATTTTTCATACTTAACAATTATGGAGAAAAGTTTGATAAGAAAGGAGCTAAAGTGACTATCTAAATAAGGGTTTGACACTATATATATGGACCACGCTTAATGTCTGAAATTAACAGGAGCTGGCTATATTAAAGAACACCCACATCATTTAAATAACACAAGTAATGAGCTGCCACGACTGCCAGGGGCCACTGAGGCCCAAGCGTTCAATGTCTGGAGTGTTGTGGTGAGCCAGGCCTTTCAGTGTCTGTATGCTTTTGCTGCCCACATTGCCACTGGGTCCCTCATGCCTATTCTGTACCCTCCTCTCTTCCTTTCCTTGAGAACATTTCCTTCCCTCCTCAATCCTGAATCAACACTCCACACAGGGGTCTTGTTTACTTCAGACTCTGACAGACAAGCAATCACTGCATATTTTCAAAAACTTTTCCTTCCTCTTTTCCACCATTGGAATAATTCATAGTTTTTTCAGAGGCCTGGGCCTCTCCTGATCTACAGAAAAACACCTCCTAGGCCTATTTCTGAACTTCAGACAGGGAGTCTGATGTACTCCCAAGTTCTGTGGATGCCACAGAAACTACCACAAACAGCTGGGCCTATCTCAGCCTCTTCTGTAACATCGAATGTGGAGAATTTAGAAGTAGTTCCCAAAGCGGGTATGGTGCAATGTCAGTCCTTCCCTCAAAGAGATTTTCTAGTTAAAGAAGTTTAAGAAATTACTAAATGTACTTCCTTTGGAAAATCATAGTGCATAAAAGCATATTAAAGGCTTTGGAGTCTTTAAGGAAATTCTTTTAATCAAGCATTCCCCAAACTTATTTGACCACAAAATCCTTTTTTCCTATTATACTTATTCACATCCTGATTAATCAGTATTAAGGAGGAAACTTTTGAAAATGCTGCACTAGAGACACATTAAGTCTCAGGAGAGTGTAAACATTTTATAATTCTGATTAAAATCCAACATTTAATACCTACAAAACACTAAGATGGATTTCTATAAACCACCCATGAAAACTGGTCTCATAACACAGAGCAGAATGTTCACCTATGAGCAGCTATATTACTCGGTGACCTAGAAGATTTACATTTGGGTTCTTCCCTACAGAAGCAACTCAGTTAGTGAAATACTATATCCACACCTGACTACTCTGTGTATTAGACAAAATGCTTACCAAACACAACCTTAATTTGGGAATAACTGCACAGGGAGTTCTAAAAGCACTACATAGAAATTAATTGCCAGTAACCCCAGAAACAGACACATTCTAGGTCAAGTGGCTGAAGAGTGAATACCTAGTCAACTTTTTTTTTTTTAACTGCTTAATTCCCACACCTGGACAACATTCCTATAGACAAAAAGGTTCATATGAAGCATTAAGAAACCTTTGACAAGAAAGGTGGTAAAAGACCATGTGCCATCTTGTTATGTCAAGTGTGGAGGACAGGGAGTAGAGAAGTGGGTCTTTTCCAGTACTTTCCTAAATGGCTCCAAGAGATTTTCACTATTTCCACAATCATCTCTCACCTCTTGCTATTATTCTGCTGACAACACTAATTTCTCTCAAGCTCAGGAATCTTCTGTCACCAAAGTTTTTAACCCCCAAACTAACTTCCCTTTTTCCCCCTTGTCAATGACTCACCATGTGGAATACCTGTTTACATTCAGTCTGTAGAGGATCATATCTAATAAATTACATCCTCTGGCCTGAAACTTCCTTCAAATACTATAAAACATTCACTTTCTAAAGGAGAAATGCTCCCCAAATCTGGTTACACTAAAATAGTAACTCCCAACTTGCAAGATACCTCATATGATTTCCTGTTAAAGTAGTGGATGTTAAGATAACTTCATAATTTACAAAAGGCAAAGCTTGCCAATTGATGAAGGGTGAAGGGTGAGAAACCATAGGGAAGTGATATGTCAAAAACCATTCCAAACCATGTAGTTGCATAATGAGAAGGCTGAGGTAAGCTATACCTTTGACCCACCTTGTTCTTTTATTATACCTAAGATTGTGTTGGTTTCAACAGCTTACGTGGGGTACATTTCTACTCTTCTAACTCTTACCATGTTAGTTTGAAAGGGCAGATTAAATGTTCAGGTTAGCTTATCATGTAAAAACCACAGTACACAGGGCATATCCCTGAAGAGATTTATAAGGAACAACACAAATAGACCAATCTGGCACTTAGTTGCTCCTGTTCAGTTAACAAAAATAATTTCCCTCCCCAGGTAGGAATTGCTATAAAATAAATGACTTAGGAAAACAAAGACAAATACCTGGTAGCAATCAAATTTAAATACTTTAAAAATTGGGACACCTGGGTGGCTCAGAGATTGAGTGCCTGCCTTTGGCCCAAGGCGTGATCCTGGAGTCCCAGGATTGAGTCCCGCATCGGGCTCCCCGTGTGGAGCCTGCTTTTCTCTCTGCCTATGTCTCTGCCTCTCTCTCTCTCTCTCTCTGTCTCTCATGAATAAATAAATAAAATCTTTAATAAATAAATACTTTAAAAATCCTACACAATCTATAAGATGCACGTAGCACAAAAGAAAGTAGTAGTAAAGTGAGGAAAATACAAATAATCTGATTTTCCAATAAATTAACACATGGAAGCAGCATCTACTAAAAGAACATTATACAGGTAAAATCTGACAAAGATTTAAAATTTGTTAAAGTGAAATTATTTAATTAAGCATCATGACAAAAAAATTAGCACCAAAGTATAATGTGAATCTTTTTTTTTTTTTTTTTTTTTTGTATAATGTGAATCTTATACCGTAGTACTTCTGCTAAGCTTTAGGACTGGACTGCTCATCAGAAAGCACACAGGATGCATATTTTATCCCCGACTGCTAATAATGTGAGGAACTAATCTGAGCCTATTAGGAACATTTATCATTCAGCTTCATAGTGCTGATCCTTTTTCACCAAAATTAAGGTGATAACAAAGTTGCAAGGACCACCCCCATGACAGTGGTTAGACTTTTTATCATCTCTTATTTGGACAAACACATACCTGAAAATGGATTTGAAGATTTCTTGAACTAAACTGATACCTATCCTCTGGAATCTGAAGTCCTAAGATGGGACTACAGGTTTAATTTTAACCAATCACATACACACTAAAACACACAAGTACAGAAACACACAGTATTACCACTGTTCATTCAATACCAATTCAAAGTTTCATTTTGAGAGCCATCTCCTGCTTGACTCATCAAATGGCTTGAGAAGCAGAACATCAGTAATAAAATGATTGTTAAATCAATTCCTGCCATGACTTGCATTACTACTCACAGTTTCTGGCACATAGTAGGTACTTACTGTGAATGAATGAATCACTGACCAGCCTTACATAGGTTACTCAACTACTCTGCATATTTTAAGCTTTCTATATATAAAAGCAGGCTTTCTCCGGCCTAGTTTTTCAAATTGTCTGAAACTCTAACAGTAACACAACCAATAAAAAGATGCTTTCATTTCATGTAGAAGTCACAGAGACAGAGACAGAGAAGTTACATATCATGATCCTCATGCTGAGGCTCATTTGACTTTCATCCTAGTTTTGAACACCACTTCTTCAGGAAGGAGTGCCCCAACCAGCAGCCCCCCCCCCCCAAGCAGTATTATGCCCCCCAAATTATTAACTCTCCTTGAATGCTTGATTTTCCCTTTGTTGTACACACCACAAGTCATTGAATAAGACCTGTATTGCTCTTTGTTAAATGCTCGTCTCTTTCTCTAGACTCCAGACATCCTGAAAGTGGTGGTCATGTAGGCTTTGGTGACTACCTATGTCTTGCACCTAGAAGTACTGGCACCCAGGTTATTTAGTAAATATTTACTCAATGACTGTATGAAAACAAAGAAGCCCCTTTTTGAGAACAATGAGAACAATGGTGCCCCTTCAATATACTCAAATAATAAAAGCTTAGAAATCAGGGGAAAAAACATTAGGTCATCAAGCATAATGTTCAGAACATCACTGTTCTCAGTATGAAACTAAGAAGTTTTGCCCTGGTAGTCACAGTGATAAAAGAGGTAACTGTATTGTTGTGTGTCTGTGTGCCATTTTATAGATTTCAAAGCACTTCCATCATGTGTGTAGTTCATAACTGTAAGTCTCCAAAGGGTTCATACACAACCCTCTGTGGTATGACACGAAATATTCTAAAGAGTTGTGACAGGTATACTATGCTGAAGGTTTTAACGTATCACTTACAGACTGCGAATTTTTTTTTAGGGATCACAGCATAATATCCCCTTTACAAACTAGCTGGGACAAAGTCTTAATTTTTTTTTTTAAGTTGCAGAGCCCTGAAAGAAATACCAATTCTAAATAAAATCTTCAGGCACTGTAGAATATAGTAGTTCTATTTTCTCAGAGGACAAAGAGAGGCAATCTGAGAGCTTCTGCTGCATGCCAAAGGAACTTCCCAGAGATTGTTGGTAAATGGATCCACACCTCTAAGGTTCCAAAGTAAACTTCTAAAACCTTTTCAGAGGTATATGACCTTCAGAATCCTGTGAAGGTGAGAGTAGGAGAGAGACATTTATTACACAGTCCTCACTAATGCTCTGTGATGATTAAAAACTTTCAACTTTCTATGACTATATGAAAATTCATAAAGAGACCACAAGGTGGATCAGAATTTTGGCAAACATTATAGTAATGGAAGTACTACTTGCCTTTAAGAAAGATCTTGTTCCACCTTTTTAAGGAATATGTTTGGAAGTTGGAGTTTGCAAAAACCCAGTTATCTTATATATTCACAATGTCCTATCCCTGCTATGCCCCTACATGGTTTCAGGTCTTAGAAACCTCATACAATTATGATTTGCTATTCTTGGTCTTGTATCAAGCTTATATAGAGGGCATAACTTTGCATCAGAAAGACAATAAACATGTTTTCTCCTCTTATGAAAGATCAGAATCACTAAATCCAACTTGCTCCATAGTCTGTAGTGTAAAGTTAGGGCTAAAAAGTAGGGTAAAACTCAAAGTACAGTCTTTCCTATTTAGTAGGGTTGGGATAATGGGATGAGGTCTTAAGAAAGAAAAAAATGCTATTAACTACTGAATATGGGGGAGTGTTTATCTTTTTTTTCATAAGTGACTTGGTTTTTTGAAGGGCTCTTGAAGAGGTCCATTCTTTAGGTAAAAGTACCTTAAACATCTGTGAATCCTAGAGTTTAATAGAGAAAAAATTCACATAAGGTTTTTTAACTTCCCAAATCTGTTTTCTTATCTCTAATGTACACTGTGCAATTACATCTGCACAACATCAAAGTTAAAGATAGAAAGGCCTATCAAATAACCTCCATAGAATGTAAGGGTCAAAGCAGGATTAATCTATGTAAGAGGCCTAACTCTGATCTTGGTAGCAAACACACTTTAAGTGTTTTTTTAAGTCAGTCGTCTCCAACCCTGGACACATATTAGAATGAGTTTTTAAAAAAGACTGGTGCCCTAATCCTGCTCCAGAAATGAAATCAGAATCTCATTAGAATAAGGACAGGCTGGTTCTGAAGGTCAGCAGGAGTTGAAAACCTCTGGTCTAAGTGCTTTCTGTTATCCACTTTCAAATGCCCCAACATGATGAGATCACTTTCACATTTTTCCTATGGAAGGAATATTCACAGTCCCAGGACTAACAGCCACAGTGGTAAGAAAATCAGACTTTTACAAGCTGAACAAGTCTACTACTTCTTGGATATAAGCAGACATTCTTAAGTCACAAATACTACACTTAATAAATACTAACCATTAAAAAGGGAAAAAAATTAAATTGTTTTTGAAAAACACAGAAGAACTTCATCTGTGAACATATAATTATGTAATGCTCATTTAAGTATGGCTTAATTAATAAGCCATTTTTAAAAATTTATCTTCCACTGAATAGTAGCCAATCTTATAAAAGACTTGATTTTTGGAACTTTCCCAGAGATAGAAGTAAGAAAAGGCAAATAAAGAAACCAGAAGTATAAGACACCCTATTACACAGGTATCTGAAATCAGTTCAAAGGGGAGTTTCCATTGCTCAGAGGACAAAGGACTTCTCAGAAATATTACTGCAATCATATTGCTCATTTCTTACTCAACCTGGTACTGCTGAAAAGGATGTCGCTATGTTCCCACCTTTGCTGCCTTATGTGTTGTTTCTGTGACAGCTGGAGTCAACAAAGATAAGTTCGGCTTCTGGAAAAACCAAAATGTCAGCCTTCTTTATTTTTCAACTTGCTCTAAAACTCTCCCCTATTATCTGATTCTATGAATTTTGCAATAGCTGCATATTAGTTAAAGCTGGAGAATGAGTAACTAAGCCGGTCTAAACTGTATGCTGCAGTAAACATGATAAAAACATGTTCTATGCAATTTTTTAGCATTTTATAAAAATCTCACATTCGAAGGGAGCTTGCTTACACTAAAGATTTCAAGACCCGGCAGCCCAGGTCTTGGTTTAGCGTTCAGTGGTTTAGCGCCGCCTTCAGTCCAGGGTGTGATCCTGGAGACCCGGGATCGAGTCCCACGTCGGGCTCCCTGCATGGAGGCTGCTTCTCCCTCTGCCTGTGTCTCTGCGTTTCTCTCTCTCTCTCTCTCTCTCTCTCTCTCTGTCTCTCATGAATAAATAAATAAAATCTTAAAAAAAAAAAAAAAGATTTCAAGACCAAAGTGGGTGGGGGGAAGGCAAGAAAATCTAAAATAGGCATAATACTCTAAATAAACCTAGGTGGCCCAGCTGGGAAAATACTTAAGATTCCTTTTCTATAAACGTCTTAATTAAGATGAAATTAACAGTGGCCACAGTAATGATAAGGAACTATTAACAGTTAGAGAAGAATTTTGATGATGTGCTTCTGTGTTCAGGTCAGTAGTTATAACCAAATATTACCAGGTGAGTGGTATAAACTTACATGACTTATTGCAGATTGAACAGCCTTTACATAATGGTTTAGTTCCCGATCCATCATGGCCAATTCAACCATTGCCTTGTCCATACTGTATTCACTACTCACTTCAGCTGAAAGAAAAAAAAAGTAATTACTGTTTTCCATTTAAAATGCCATCTCTGGAAAAAAATTGCTCCAATATCATCCTTACCAGTCTATGATCTAAACAATTTTATAAAAGGTATTACAGATTTTTTTAAAGACTTCCTTAACATAGGCCTGCTTCATTCAAAATTCTGAGAATACACCCAGTCGAAGAAAGCTCAAAGGCTGGAGTGGAAAAAAAAAAAGAAGACTCAGACTTAGGAGTTCTAAGCTATGCCACTTAGTTGTGTGATTGTAAATCAGCCACTACACTTCACTCGGCCTCCGTTTCCTTTTCAGTTAAAGCAGCCCAGCTATGTATCTGCACGTGCACCTCACGGGATTATTAAAGATCAAATAAGAAAGATTTCCATTTCTAGTAGGTTAGGTTACGTGTACCAATTCTACTGAAAACCACAAAAACAGCTAAAGTAGAAGGTACAAGGAAGGGAGGGAGGGAGGGAGGAAGGAAAAGAGGGAAGGAAGGAGGAAAAGAAGAAAGGAAGAAAGAAAACTCCTTAAAAACAAGAGAGTTACGGGACAGAAGCAATCAGGGACAAACCTAGCAAAAACAGAAAAAGAAAAACAGGGCCAGAACACCACAGTCTCATACAACTCACCCCCCCCCCATCCCCCAGCCCCCACCCCAGCTGGGTCTTTACTCGTCAGAATACAGAGGAACCAAAGTAATGCCACTCTGCTCCTCCAGGCTGCAGTGGGGTTGGCCTTGGCAACTGGGCAGAGAAGAGGTAAGAGAGAAAGAAAATAAAGCTGGTTCTGAAAACCTGTGGCCACAAGGCTTTCAGAAGGATGTTCAGCCTGGGTTCCCGTCACCTGAGTGGTCCGGGGAACCTCAGTTCTGATGTTGGTGTGAGGTGGTCTCCCCCTAGAAGTACCCCTAGGTACTCCCCTCTGAAGAAGACCATCCTAGGCCTCTGCTCATCTGCACAAATAATCGTGAAGGAGAATGAGATTAGAGGAGGAAAGGTAAAACAAAATCAACAGAAAAACCTTACAAACCCTAAAAAAAATACAAGAAAACAAACATCAAGAGTAAGAATCAGCAGACACAGATCCACAAATGTTTCCAATACTGGAGTTATCAATCAATTAGAGAATGAAACAATTATGCTTACTATGTCTAAAAAATAAAATACTAAAAAAATTAAATTGAATTAAAAATTAAAAATTAAAAATTAAAATACTCTGGCTTAACAGGAGACGATAAAGAGTATTAGCGGATTGGAAAGGCGAGGTAGTGTTTTTAAGTGTTTTTAAACTATTTTCAAGCTCTAAACGTACAATTTAATAGATCAGGAGATCAGGAACACAAAATAATACAAATTTTATTTAAAAAGCTGAATGAAAAATAAAGCTAAGTCACCTGGGAATGCACACACTCAAATATTCTCCATTCAAATACCTTAGCTCAGACAAATGTCAGGATTTCTTGTCTACTCCGCAGGATACAACAGATCATCCCAAAGTCAAGAAATAATATAAAATACATTTACATTTAGCTTTTGAAAGGGATTTTCCTGGACTTCATTATAAACACATTTCAGAAAATATCTCCTGGATTAACCTGCTTCTAGTAGAATGTCTCTTGGCTTATAACACCCAGACTTCACACTTCACAGAGTGTGTGTGTGTGTGTGTATCCCAATATAAAGTTTTTTGCTTTTGAGGAAGGGGAAGGTGGCAGTATTTACATAAGAAAAATTTGTATTTACATTCCCCAAATTAAATATAACATTTTTAACAAAATAGTGTGTGAGAAAGGACCCAAGCCATATTCCAAATAAAACTGTCAAGAGTGTCAATCACAGGTCCATGTCGTGAAAATGTCCAAATGTTAACAAGGGAGACAAGCTGTTTAGGTGTTGCTGATATAGCAACATGTATCTGCTATGTAGATATCAATAGTTTGTTAAAAATCATATTAATTACTTGATGATCAGAAAGGGAATTTTAAGCAATTTATATCCGAATATGATGGTTTATGACTTATATAAAGGCAGGCATTTTTCTGTATTTAATTAATCAGTGGAAATCAATATAGTGTTGGCAATCTTCCTATGGAATTAAACAAGTTTATTTTTGAAGGCACATAAAAACGTGCTTTTGACATTAAAAATGCTATGAGAGAGTTTGCAAAATAAAATAAATGGGATCATGGTATTCATTATCAAGGTCCCAAGGATGTTAGCAAGACTTGAACCAGATGGCAACTTCGAATTACAAGGCCAAGGAGACCTTGCCTGCGAAGGAGAAAATGAGTGACTGGCTGGGTCAGGTTTGATGGCATGAAGCCTAAGGCAAGAATCTTTGGAAACCATCTGTGGCTTCCTGCAGCCTCAGCTAAGGCTCCAGGGCCCCAGAATGCTTAGCTGAAGGACCTAAACATGAACAGTGCAGCCCGAGGCGAGAGGGAAAACACTAGAAAAGATCAGGAAGCTAGTCCGGGAGAGGAACGGAGACTCACACCCCACCTGGAGGTGAGCCCAGTCAGATAATTTCTGGCTAACGTCAGTGTCTCAGTCCACAGCAGCAAAGGGCTTGAGGCCAGAGACCTAAGCATGAGAAGGAGCCCCATAGCAAAAGGAATCTGGAAGAAAGGCCATGAGAACATCCCTGTCAAGGAGCAACCTGCTACAGCTATTTTAAGGTTCTTTTGGTGACTCTTTCTGTTCTTGTTAACTCTTACTTCCCTACTGTGATCTAATGTCTTTTAAAACCGTGATTTGTATTTATGTTTCAGAAGCACCTGGCCATGGAAGGCATAGTGAATTGGTGTCTGGCCCTACAAAACAATCGAGGTGAGGAAGGAGCACGGTGTGGCACGAAAAAGGCAAACAGGCCAAATAAGTCCCCGAAAGATTCAAGAGGAACTAGGAATGAGCACAGAGAAAGCAGGGGTAGGAGGGGGGTGTTGAAGAGGGACTGACCAGCCCAAGGTTCCTTGCTCCTTTACTGCATAGTACAGAATCCCACCACCAAAATTCCCCCACTAATGCAGGAAAACTTCCTAACAATCTACACCAAACTAAATTCTATACATCCTTCAAGGGCTGAGCTCAAGCCCTACCTACTTTTAAACCATACCCACTGAGAAAGATCTCCTTCACTTAATTTATCTTTAACAGCTGTACTTGATACTTTGGCACCTGCAACCATAAACAGTCTTGTCTTCTTGTATGCATTTGTCTCATTTCTCCAAACAGATTTTAACCCAGTTGAGGGCAAAAATGCTGCTTTAGTGTTCTTGGAATCCAATGAAGAATTACAGCATCTCTTCCCTCAATGTTCTCACATGGCATTATTTGATAAATTTGAAAATTAAACTTTCACTGAACTGTAAGTTTGTCCTGCCTCAGATATCCTACTGAATTAAAGTGTAATGAAGTCATGTGAGATAAACTCATTTGTCTACTATATTTTCATGGTGATTCTTCCATCAGAAAAAGGTTGGCACCAGCACGTGGGGGCAAGGGAGGTGAGGGGAGGGAAGCACACAAATAATGTTAAAATTCAAAGAATGACAATCCCAGAGAGAAAATTATTACTGTACCACAAAAGCCTGGCATTACAGGAGACTGATGCAGCTGACAAAGCATGGAAAGCAGTAACGACAATGAAAAAGAAATATATAACAATAACAGCTGTAGCTAATAATTAGTAAGCACTTTATACTGTGCCAAGATTATACTGAGCACATCATTTACAGCAAACCTCACAGCAACTTTTTTATCTGCACTTCACCTATGAGAAGGGAAAAACTGAGCAGCTGAAGGAAGCTGCTCTTTGTGCTACAGAGCAGTGAGTGGCACAGTGAGGTTGCCAAGTCAGGCTTTTTAGTGACAAAGTTTGCAAACTTGCCCGCCTGTGCTAACAGGTGCACAAACGTGACAAGAAGGACAACCAGCTCCAACTCCTCCATGAATATCCAGGGAACAAACCCTCAGTGGTGAAAAGTCTTGGCCCCCAGCTCCAACATCTCAGCCCCATGTGATCCATTCTACATGAGACACTAGGTAATGCCACTCAAATGCTATCAGACTGGGTCCCACAAAAGCTTTTCCAGATTCCTTACATAGAGGAAACTGATTAAGGAAATTGATTCTGGCTGCTAGGCCACAGAAATGGAAGTACAGCCACGCAAACGCAGTAGCAGAGACATGTTCAAGGGGAAGTCTTCGAATTGCAGAGATACTTCTCAGTGGAGCCAGTATCAAAACCATTTCTAGCGTCAATGCCTCTGACTGCCTTCCCCCAGTGGGGTCTGGAGGATCTATGAATATTCACATTTCTTCAATGTGCCACTCAATAAGCATTTATTACAATCAACCTTTGCTTGTATTAATAAAATGAACCTAAGTGACATACTTGAACATTCACTTATAAGCCAATAAATACATAAAGAAGTCTCATGGAGAGTTTGGGGAGTCTGCAAGGCCTGTGTAACACATCTAGCACACTAATTAGGAAACTTCCTAAAAGCACAGTAACTAGCTTAAATAAATCCCCCTACCCTTGCCCCTGCAAATCAAGTCTAGAAGGCACAGATAATCTCTGATTTACATTACAAAATTATAAGTTTCTGTAAGTATGCCAATACCAGGGCTCTCTTCCTTCATATCTCCAGGTCTATACCCAGGGATCTTGGTCAGCCCCATCTCGAACACTGGGGACTGCTAATGGTACCCAAAGAACTTTAAAAATGTTATTTAGACCAGAAAGGGCCATAGAATTAAACCCATGTTTAAAAGACAGTCTCTCTTTCATCTTTCTTTTTCCTGTTCAGTGGCAAACCTTACAAAAATAATGATAGTCACACTGAAGGACGACTTCTTTTTAGACTGAAGTGTTCTGACATTTTTATAAAATAGTGTCTGAATGGATGCAGTTGGACTGCGTATAATTTTCCTAAAGTCAAGCAAACCTATAATTATGCAATCTAAGGCAGCCATGCTATTCATTAGACACGTCATCTGTTACTCAATGTCAAAATGCACTAACAGCAATATTATAACTATTACTATTCCCTGTTTGAAGTGTTGAATAAGGCATTAAAGTTACATGATCTGTACAACACTGAGAAGAAATGGGTGATTTCGTGTTGCAATCACTGCAACTTAAAATTCATGAGGCTTCAATGAGAGAAAGGTGATGGTAGGAACAAGTTATAAAAGCAAAATAGTAACAATCAATGCCAGTTGTCTTGAATATGAAAGACCAGGGCAAAATGAGGTGAAAAGATAGGTCTGAGAAAGAAATGGAGGATGACAAACTAGCTATTTTTATAGATGTAGACTCACGTAAGACAAATGGCAAGTCCTCTATTTATGACCAGAAGATATAGGTAATACGCCTGTAGCAATATGGTAATTTTTACATAGCACAGCATGGACTCATGAGAGTTTATCACCCAGGGTGATTTCCAAGATTGTCTAGGGTCTCTTCACATATTATTTGCTCAATATAATAGCATTTTAGGTCAAGATTAAAAATGGGGGAGCAGAAGATTCTTTATCTTGGCTTCTCCAAGTTCAGGTGGACATGGTCAGGAAACCAATCAAGCTCTTATTAAAACCAGCAACCAGTTTGGCAAAAAAGAGGAAGGTAAGTGATACAGCTAAGGGATGTAGCCTTTAGACCAACTATTCTAAATAAGGCCCCTCCCTAGCCACAGCTGCCTAGAGCTGCAGCCTAAGGCTTATGTGCTTGAGAAAAATAAAGTCTCTTCCCCCAAGGCCCAGCCCTGAGGTTTGGGAAACATAGCTGAAACAGGGCCAAGCACATGTAGTACCTAGAGCCAAGCAAGTACTCTCAGCAGCCCACCCGCCCCAGGTCCTCAGTAGAACTGTCTTCAGTGAAACAGACATGAAAAAGAAGGCACTTTCCCTCCTCTTTCCCCTAGCATGTCCATACACATCTCTGTACTACCTCTCTACACTACCAGATGTCTTTTTGCTTTGCTCTGCTGTTCTCTATGATCTCAGCCACAGATTCCCTTTCCAGAATCCTCCCTAATCTCCAGAATGGGACCAAATGCTTCATGCCTTATAGGTCCATAAAACTTCTCTACCTTTACAACTAGGACACATGTGAATGTGTGTGTTGGGGGGCACGCCCTTAAGACAAATTTCATCTACTTTTCCCTTCCAACTTTTTGTTCCTGATTCAACTGTATAGGCCAAGTTGTTTCCTGAAATTTTGTCCTAAACAAATAAAAATTGCAGAACCGGGTGTTTTTTTATTCTACAAAGTCATATACAGGCATGTCTGAACAGGAACAATACCAATTACATATAGTTGATATATTTTATCAATAAAATGCTGGTCTAAGACAAAGCAGCCATTTAGTGTTCTTATGGGGTTGCTGACTCCAATTCAACATGAATCACACACCCAGAAGGATCTGATAAATATCCATGCCATAAAGTACATATGTCTGTTTTGGCAAGGAGCAGGAGAAGAAAATGAGGCAGGGAATCGCCTGATTGGATTTTAAATTTCCTAGAACAGATGGGACCTGGAATAGAGAGATTTTTACTTTCTAAAACAGAAATCTCTTCCTAATCTCCTCAGTGATTTGTCTGTATTTTACAAACAAGAAATTTCTTCTTTCTGGATGAACTGAAACAAATGACAGTATAAATCATACCTTTCCCTCCCTCCACAAAAAAGGACCAAAATACAAAACTAAACCAAACCCATTCCTCTCTTAAAATACAGCTCCAACTATCTCTAGTAACATATACCTACATACACACCCACCTCTTTGAGTGGGTGTGTGTGTATGTTTTTCCTGGTAGCCTAGTATTAAGCAATCACTTAATATTCATCAGGAGTCAAATTTAATGACTTACTCACTGCTTGAGCAATATTTAATAGAAACTTGTTACTTCTCCCTACACTGTACTTTAGCCATAATTATTCCTCCCCACAGATATTAGTGTGGAGGAAAAGTTAAAACTGAATCCACATACTATAACTATAATCCACTGAAATAACAGTGAAGAGCAGAACAGTGTAGGGCACAAACTGGTACACGACTATAAATGCAGTGAATATGGGGGAAATCTTCAAGAAATATTGACTTTTATAATCCTCTTTACTCGTCTATACAATTTTCTTGTCAATAATATAAAAGGAAGTTGTATAATACAGTAATTCAAAAAGCCAGCTCTAGAGTCAGATTACATTCAAATCTAGGCTCTATTACTGCTAGCTATGTGGTCTTTGAGTAGTCACTGTATTAGTTTCCTCCTCTGTGTAATGGGCACAGTAACTCATAAAGCCAATACAGGACAAAATGAGAAAACACAGACAAAATGGTCAGCACAGGGCGGCCCACAGTAAGCACAAACAAGATTCTGTCATTATAATTACTGCAGCATGGAAAACTACTCTGCAAATGGAATTAGTCTAAATGCTGAAAGCATTCTACCCTTAAACCAAAAGGTATCAAGTGAAGGTCCCCTCCTTAACGCAGTGGTTTTTCTAACTTGAGAACAAAGCACTCAAACTCACAAAACTGCAGTGCTCAATGAGAAGCTCTGTAAGCCTCCCCTCACCAATTAATGTCCAGAAACCCATTTACTTATTAGTATATGCTTGAGGCCTTATTATGTGCCAGGCAAGGGGGAAAATGCTTTTAAGCTAGGAGCAGCTACTCCTGCCCACAGAAGGTAGGAAAGGTTTAACAGGTGAGGAGATACACGTGTACTTGATCTTGAAAGATGAGTATGTGTGTACCAGATGTTCACCAGACCGAAGGAGAGGCTAAACGAATGCTTTCACCCCTTTCTACGGAGGCTGACTTTGAGTTTAAATTCTCAAAAATACTGAGGAGAAGAAAAGAGGAGAAAGGTATAGATTTTAAAAAAAGAACAAATCTTCACCGAAAATTGACAATGTGCCAGGCACTTTGAACATACTACTCATTCTATCCTTCGGTACAACAATGTGAATTAGGAGCTATTAAACATAATTTGATAAGGAAACTGATACTCATAGAGGTTAAATCATATGCCCCAGGTCACACAGGAACTGACCTCAGGTCTAACTTTAAAGTAGCATGGTATGTGAGTCTGACTTACTACACAGAAGCAAATAATCCACTCATGCAACAGTCATGGAGTAATAAATGACCAGTTCTCTAGATAAAAGAATTCTCCTAAACATTACCTTCTTGTAAGAAAGAGGGAAAATAAAATTGACTTAAAGAGTTCTACACCAGAGTAATAGAGACCATTTTTCATTATATAGACAGGTATTTCCTTAGAATACATAGTTAATATTCCATAAACCACCATGGTAAAGGTAACTTAAAATATTGCCTGAAATAAATTCTATGAAGGATTAAGTCCACAAAATCATAGAAATAGTCTGTAGATACAATCTAGTCTCCACAAGTCATCAAAAGCACTATGAATCCCAGCTATGGGTAGCTATCATTTTAAAACATACTCACAGACCTTTTTTGGTTGCCTATTATAAGGCCTTGAATCTTCAAGGTCAAGTCTGTCTTCTATATGACTTAAACTCTTTTTCTATACCCTTCTTGCCCATTTCTTCTTATTTAATCCCTGGCAGACTCGAAGAAATAGTCAACTCAAGGCAGCAAGTAATATATATATGAGCATTTCTAGTCAATGTAATTTCAGTGACTGCTATTTCTCCTTGGTCTTCAAGCCCTTCATGGTGTCCAAATTCTAGCTAAAATGTGAGGCTGGAAGGCCCAGGAGGCTTAAGGGACAGAGCCTGGCTTTAACCTGGTTTGAAGTGAGACTTAAACCTCATGTGATTATTGAGCAAATTAAATGAGAACCTAGGTAAAGCACCCAATATGATGTCTTAAACACTGTAGACTCTTAATAAATAGAGCCTATTTTGCTGTTAACTGAGTGTGCTTTCCAGTATGCTTCAATACAAATCTTGTATTTTACTTAAACTACTACTTAGTAAATCATGGGATCATCTCATCTATTTTTAAAAATTAATAAAGCATATAGTTGAGAAGTTAATTAAACACACAGCTGAAAAATTCAAACACTATAATAATGCGGTGTCTCCAATCCCCAAACTCCCTCCCCAGAAGCAACCTTGTATACAAGGTTCTTATACAAGAACCTTGTATAACGAGGTTCTCATTCCATGGAAATAGTCTATATATAAGGCACTCACTTTTAAAAAGAACAACAGAAATTAAGGCAAACCAATATACCAGGGAAAATAACATGAATATATTAAAAACAAGAAAGGAGAGATGCTAAACAAGGAATACAATATGGCTGTTAGAGGGGAACTTCCATTCACTCCTTGAATAAATATTTACCAAGCACTGAGCATGTAGATGTCTGACACACTGCTGGGTGGCCTGGACAGAGCAGCAAACAAGGTAAACCCTGTACCTTTTCTCAAACAGCTTATACAAATTTCCACTCCATGCAAAAATTTCTAAAAAGCCCTGATATGACTATCATGCCTTTGTTTGGCTCTTGGTATGGTGGGAAAGCTTGTTCTCTGCCAAACAGTTCTAATTATTAGAGCCCTTCCAAAAAGAGAGCTGATTCATCACCACCCTAGAACAATTCTAGGCAGTGAGAACAATAAATTTGAATTGCTCTTTTACACACATTAACTTATTTACACTTCATAACCTCCATATAGAGTGATCTTACTCTGTTTTATATGGCTGAGGAAATTGAGGCTCAGAGGTTAAGTGCTTCCACTGAAGTCATACCCCAATATCAGAATTAGGGCTTGAATCCTAGTTCTCAACAGCAGGGCTGCAGAAAAGCTACTTAGGGAGTCACACAGAAACAGTCAACTCTTCCAGATAATACTTTTTCAAAGATCTGAAGGTGGCTTTTAATATTCCCTATCAGTGAGTCTTTGCTTCTTCAGGATAAATAATGATCACCAAATTCATTCAACCCAGCCGACCTGCCTTCATTTAACCATGCTTCATTTGCTAGTGTCCCTTTTACAGATGGACTCCAGAAATTAAAAACAATTACAGCCACAGGTTAACCAATGAAGGCTATGATAACACTATTAGTGCATGTGTACTGCTGCGATAATGGGTTATTAGTTTTCTTTCAAGAAATTAAATAATAACATTTATTGAGCACTCACTGTGTACCCGACACTATGCTAAGCCATTTATACACATCATTTCACTCAATCCTTCTAATAACTCTGTGAAGGAGACACCATCATTACCCCCATGTGATAGAACAAAAGAATGGGCTCAGAGGGTTTAAGTACCCTGAACCAAGGTTATATAGTCAATGAGCTGTAGAGGGAACATTCAAATTTGGGTCTATTAAATAACAGAATCCATTCTTCTAACTATCTCAATAATCATCACCCTGTGGGCATAACCCATTTCTCCATGTCATAAGACTTTGCCAAATGCCTTTCTAAGATCTATTCATATTAGACTAAAAAGCATCCCTACTGTACCTGGGAAGTCACCACAATTAAAAAAAGGCGGGGGTGTCATGAGTGAAGAGGAACTAGGGTAATCAAGTTCAAAAATGAGATCAAAAAAAAAAAAGAAGGTTAATGATCTTTTGCTTACATGTGGATAGCAAATGCCATAGACCAGCCTACCTCTGTACTCATTTTAAATAAATATATATCAGGAAAAAAAATCTCAAATGGGGTCAGCCTACTTTAAAATATAAATTTAATTAAACACCTTAACTAAATAGAAATTAAGTCCTCAAAAATATAAAAGTAAGTTTGAGGGGTGCCTGGGTGGCTCAGTCGTGAAGCATCCAACTCAGTTCAGCTCAGGTCTTGATCTCAGGATTTGAGTTCAAGCCTCCATCAGGCTCCACACTAGGTGTGGAGCCACTTTAAAAAAAAAAAGTATTAAAAAATAAGCTTGAGGAGATCTGATATGAAATTAGATTTTAAGATCTACGATGACAAGAATGATAATCTGTTATTTACCTCTCAAATGTTGGTCTAAAGTAATCTGTTCTGAGAAACATTTCTTTAAGGAAAGAGAGGCACAATCACAAAAACTGTATGTCACATTCCTGTCAGAGGATAATTCCTATGCTTGTTATTTTCAGAAAAATAAAATAAACTTGATTTGTAGTGAACATGGCATAACGTAAAACTTGTCAGGTCACTTTATTGTACACCTGAGACTAACATTGTGTCAACTAGACTCAAATAAAAATAAAGAAATTTGATTTCACAAAAACAATGGCAGATCAATCTGTTAAAACTGAAATCACTGACAGCTCCAGAAAATAAATTTATCATAATTTACCACAAACATTATAACCATCCTGATACTGTGTGCTTCCTTATATTTGTACCTACACATAATGCAAGTTCTTGAGATCTTAGAATTCTTTTTCTCATTACATATCTTACCACTTCTAAGATGTTTTATTTTCATAACTCTGACTTAAATCATTAGTGATTCCCCATATTGTTTCTCTTGCCTTCTTTAAAAAACCTGTATCTTCTTTAACAAAGAAATAATGATCCATAAACAGTTAAATCTACTAGAAATGGCTCATAGAACTCTGTTGGGGAAAGTAAACTACTTTGGTAATGGGAATTATCCCCCACTAATATTTGTTTCTGGATGACACTTATAATGAAGTGCAAAGTAAGAAATAAAGAACTATTAATATTCAATGAGTAACTAACTGGTTCTGTAACACTATGGCACTATTTATAAAACGGGAGGTACCAATCAATCACATCCCACATATAGGTACACAGTCTCAGCACCCAAAGCGAACTAAACCACATGCAAAACCCAAACCCTGAAGTCACCTTAGACCCCTCCTCCCTCCTAGCAACTTCCTGATCTAACAACTCACCAGTTCTATCAATTCAGCCCACTCAAGTCAACTATTCTCTCCTTGCCTCCCTTTCCACAGCCTCCTTAATTTCAATCCTTATTATTTCTTCCTCAAATTACTGATTTGTTTCCTTAGTGATTTCCTTTTTCATCCTTTTTTCCCTCCAATGCTTCTTCCATGCTGTTACCAATGCCCAAGAACAAATCTGAGGCTACTCTCTTATTTGTCAAAAACCTACAAAAACGACTTCTGGCCAAAACTGCATAACAGGGACCAAATTTACTCTCCTGCTTGAAACAAAAATATTCAAACTGAAAATAAATAAATAACGGTTTGCAAGACACTAGACGTCATGCAAGAAGAGGAACTAGAGTGATAGGAAACATGAGGTGAAACCTGTGACTGTCCCCCTCTTACTGTCTCGAGGGTGTTTGCAGGCTGCAGGGCACACAATACCAATCAAAATCTCACCTGACTTTTTTTTTTTTTGTAGAATTGACACAGATTCTAAAATTCATACGGAAAATGCAAAGGACTTAGAATAGGCAAAACAACCTTGAAAATGACCAAGTTGGAGGCCCAACACTACTCAGTTTCAAGAGTTACCATAAAGCTTCAGTAATCCAAATAGGGTGGTGTTGGGGTACAGACAAACAGATCAAAAGACCAAAACAGAGTCCAGAAATACAAATAGATGTATACAGACAACTGATTTGACAAAGGAGCTAAGGCAATTCAGTGAAGAAAGAATAGTCTTTTCAACAAGTTGCTGGTACAATTGGCTATCATAAGCAGAACAAAATAGAACACCTTTGATCCATATCTTGAGCCAAACACAAACATTTAGTCAAAATGGGTCACAAATCTAAATGTAACACCTAAAACTATAAAACTTCAGGGGAAAAATTATGTAGAAAACCTTTGAGATCTTGGGTTAAGAAAAGAGTTCTTAAATACAGCACTAAAAGCACAAGCCAATAAATTGATAAATTGGATATCAACAAAATTTAAAACTTCTGTTCCTCCAAATCTGTTAAGAGCACAGAGTGGGAGAAAATACTCACAAATCCCAAATCTCACAAAAAACTGTATTCAGAATATATACATATATGTATTCTCAAAATCCAATAATCATAAAATCATAAAATGCTGTAACAAGTGGGAACAAGATTTGAATAATACTTCACCAAAGAGGTAAATGCCAAATAAGCTGACAAAAAGGTATTTAACATTACTGATCAGTAGGGAAATGCAAATTAAAACACCATATAATACCACTGCGTACTTATTAAAGACGACTGCCATATCAAGTGATGAGGATGTGGAGGGGGCTACCCTAACGTATTCCAGATGCAGATTCCTAATTTCCAGACAACTATTACTACCAAAAAAAGCACATTCTACCACATAGTATATAGGCCACGTTTAATATAATTTCATCTTATCATAATGACTCAGAAGGGACTTCAAATATCATAAAGTCTCTCAGTGTCATCATGGTTTTATTGTTACTATAAAGTATGAAAACATGAGTCAACAGAAATTTTTTATGTAGCAGATATCAAAGAAACCAGTTCTTAGTCTATAATTACCTCACAAAATTATGATTGCTTTTTATTATAATTTGTTTTCTCCAATCCAGTAGTTCTCAAAGTGTGGTCACCAGACCAGGTACATTAGCACCACCTGGGAACTTGCTAGAAATGCAAGCTCTCAGGCCCTCCACCAAACAATGGGATCCGAAACTCTGGGGTGGTTAACAGCAATCTGTATCTTAACAAGTCCTCTAAGTGATTCTGAAGCATGGTAAAATTGGAGATCCACTATTTTAATGTATGTTTTAAAGTTTAAATCATAGATTGCCTTTTCTCTGAGATTCTTTCTGAATCCACAGTATTTTAAGACCAAGAGGAACCGTTTACTTCACATCCACATTTTCAAGGAATCTAGAACTCAACCAGCTGTTTTCCTATTTTTATACTCTTGAATTATTTTAGGCCTTTTAAAAAGCTAGAAAACCAAAACTAAATCTAAGATCCCATAAATAATGCATTCTACAAAAGCCTTTGTTTTAAAACAAACTTTTCCACTTAAATATCCTAAGTCATTTACTCACATCTATTTTTGCAACTGCACCCAACATTCCTTCCAAATTTACCAGAATAGATTTGCTTCTAATTTCAGCTACAAATTGTCATCCTCCAGTGAATATCTGTACAACTTTTAATTAGGTTCATCGAAATGGAATGGATTTTTAAAATCACTCCAGTTATAAATTTTAATTGTTTCATAAAGAGACCTAAGATAGAAGCAGAATGAAAGCGGAAATGGTTTGGACCAAATCAGGACATCTGGGGCTGACGATATTGCTCAGAGATTTAGAGTTTTCTGGGGCTCAGTTCCCTTATTTGTAGGAGGGAGCTGGAGTAGATGACCTGAATAGGCCATTTCAAGTTTAAAGGTCTATAAATCTGTGCTCTTAGGGATCCCTGGGTGGCTCAGCAGTTGAGCATCTGCCTTCAGCCCAGGACGTGATCCTGGAGTCCTGGGATCGAGCCCCACATCAAGCTCCCTGCATGGAGCCTGCTTCTCCCTCTGCCTATGTCTCTGCCTCTCTCTCTCTGGCTCTCATGAATAAATAAATAAAAATTTTTTTTAAAAATCTGTGCTCTTACCCTTATGCTCTAGGGTACTGTAGTTTTTCATTAATGTGACATAGGCAAACCTTCTTTAAATGTTGTACTTGTTTTAAATCATTTAAAATTGTCTTAAGAAACATGCCTCTCTGTAGGACTCAAGAACATCATCACTATACTATTACTACTCCTTAGAGAGCTGACTACAGTAAAATATGAACACACACAAACTTTAAGTTGTGAAAGCACTGCAAAGTTAGTGTGATTTCAAGTCTCTTATCCCTAAGATTGGTTTATTTATCTGAGACTATGGGGATACACAGTATGAACCCCCAACGGCAAAGATTTCACAATGTCATAAATAACATGGACTTTGGAGGCAGAATGCCTGGCTTTGAATCCTGCACCTACCATTGAAGAACCTTTGTGATCTTGGGCGAGTTATCTAAACTTTCTCAATTTTACTTTTTTTTTACATCAATCTTTTGTTAAGAGAAAATGATAATAGTATCTCTTTCACACAAATTAATTGAGCTAATCGACAAAGAGCACTTAGCACAGAATACACACTCAGTAGGCATTAGGATTTTTATTAGTATTACTTGCTAAGTCAGCCCTCTAATCAGAAGTTATCAGAACAAAAGTGCAATTCAATTTAATAAATACACAAGGATCCACCTGGTTGGTGCAAGTCATCTCACCATTCATTATAGAGGCAAGGGTTCTCGGACTTCTGAATGTACCAAGAACTGCTTAGGAGATTTGTTTAAAATGCTGATTCTTGGGCTCTGCTTCCAGAAGCTCCAAGTCTGCAATTTTTAAATAAACCTCCCAGATGTTTCTAAGGCAGGTTGTTGAGGGAGGGCTGCAGTTTAAGAAACATTTCTGCAGGAGTTTCAAAGAGAAGGAATCTCTTCCTTCAAGTTCCTACAATCTCTAAGCATTTTTTTCCATTTCAGAACTCACTGTGGCTACCTATTGCACCTATAAGATCTACTACTCCTCTAAACCCCAACAAACCCATGACTAATGAAAGTTCCTGATACAAGGGCTATTCTTGACCTTTAAAAACAGAAGATTCATGAACCCTGATTGCTGAGCTATAAACCTGATCATGGCTTCATTCATAGTCCTGGTCTCAGCACAGTGTTACACTTCCAACACTGCCACCAGCAGACATCACAGCCTATTCTCATTATAGGGCACATTTTCAAAGAGAGATTACACAGTGTCAAAACCCATACAGGGGCACCTGGGTGGCTCAGTTGGTTAAGCATCTGCCTTTGGCTTAGGTAACGATCTCAGGGTCCCAGGATTGAGCCCTGCATTGCATCGGGCTCCCTGCTCAGCAGGGAGTCTGCTTCTCCCTCTCCCTCTGACCCTCCCTACTATTTGTGCTCTCATTCACACATTCTCTCTCTAAATCAATAAAGTCTGAAAAAAAACATGTAAATTTAACTCGCAAAAATTTTAATGTATATAAAGCAGTAAGAACAAAGCAACAATCAGGGATCAGGGATGGAGGACAGAATGCAGACTATAACAAAGAAATATAGCCTTATTACAAATGTTTGAGTTGACCTCATTGCAGAGAGAGGGGGAACAGACCTAAGTAATCTTAAACAATGTTTTGAGTGAAAACTGTAAGACTAAAGGCTAAAGACCTGTACCTAGGCACTGCATACTAGCTGATGAAGCTTTTTGTCATGCGGGTACACGTTAATAATTCTGAAACTGTCTTATATGTAACTGGCGTCCAAAGAGTAAGTGAATGGATTGGTGGACAGTGCAAGGTCTCTATTAATATGGATGCATAAGACAGAAACTTGAATAACATCACTGATTTCTTCCTTTCTCTCAATTTTCATACTCAATAAATCATCAAGCTGCATTAATTATTTCTCTATTGTCTCTTAAGAATCTATTTCTTGAGGTGCCTGGGTGGCTCAGTCAGTTAAGCATTTGATTCTTGATTTCAGCTTAGGTCATGATCTCAGAGTCCTGAGATCAAGTCCCTGTTGAGCTCTGTACTTAGCACTGAGTCTGCTTGAGATTCTCTCTCTTCCTCTCCCTCTGTACCTTCCTCCTACTTGCATGTGTACACATGCACTAACACACTCTCTCTGATAATAAAATCTTAAAAAAAAAAAAAAAAGTCTACTACTAATCACCCAGTTCACCTTCCTAGTCCAAGCCCAAGTCACTATTATCTAATGCCAGAGGATGGAGTGCAACGGCCTCCCAATTGGGTGGCCTACTTCCACACTTGTTCCTATGAAGCCATTCTCCATATTATATCCACAGAATTAATGCAAAATATAAATGATCTTATTCCTATTTTTAAAACTTTTTAATAGCTTCTTACTGCCCTAAAGTCCAAATTCATTAATTTGACTTATGAGAGCTCACCCCATTCTGATACTTTCTTAATTCTCTCCAGGCTCTGTTCAGTACCCAGTGGCCATGTCTATTTTAGTCACGGCTGTATTTCCAATAACAAGTTCAGGTGGTATTAATTCTTTGATCCCTATGTGAATGCTACTTCCTCCGTGAGAGATAGACTCTATTTTCTTTATCCATGATAAAGAATAGCCCTGTGATGGATTTAAAAAACTGAACACTGGAAGTGATCTTCTGGGAACTTGAGAGCCCAGGTTTTAACAGATCTGGCAGCTTCCGCTTCCTTCCTTTTAAAACAGCTACTATGCTGGGAGAAACCCAAACCACATGGAGAGACTTCTCAGGCTCTGATCGACAACTCCAGTTGAGTATCCAGTCAATAGTCAGCACCAATTGCCAACGATGTAAGTGAGCTACCCTGCAAGTTTCAACCCAGGCAATACCTCTAAATAAGTGGCCACCATCTTAACTATATGACTTGGGAATGGAAGAGCCTCTCAGCCCAGTTCAGTCAACCCACTGAGAATCATGGAACCTTAAAAAAAAAGTTTGTGGCTTTCAAACACATTAAGTGTTAGGTTAAGACAGTCTGTTTCACAGCAATATGAGCACATGTCATTATGGGTTGAAATCTCATTCCTGGTACCAATTTCATCTATTGGTACTTAACAAATTACCCCAATAAGCTCCATATCTTGATGTGAGGAACACCATGCAAATACTGTGATGGGAGGACTTACAAGGTGGCATCACTGGAGAACAGTTACTACTGCACATGAGAAATATGCAATACCTGTAATGCACACCCATCCTATATTTTAAACTTCATTTTTCTTTTTCAAATCTAGATTTAAAATGTGTTCTTGATGAAAAAAAGAAGTCACCTGTTAAACTCTAAAAGATGGTATCAAATTTTAGCAAATATATCTCCTCAAGGTTCTTTTGAGAAATCTATTCCCAAGGACACAACTAGGATCAACCAAAACCATTAAATAAATACAGAACAAAAGTAGGTTAAAATCTCTGTTCACATAGCAGTCACTTGGTCTCCTTGTGTTGTAACTATATTAAAATGTGAGGGGCAGATTATGTAAAGAATTATGCTCATATTCTGACAGGTTTCCCCACTGATAATATGGCCAAGAGTGGTAAGGATGAGAAGCAAAATCAATATTCTTGGAGTGAATATGCAAATATTTGTTAAACATCTGAGTGAAAAGTAAATTACTGGAACATATGATTAGTTAACCAAAAACTAAAGGAGGAAAAGGAAAGAAACTACTGCATAGTTGAGCATTTGAGATACCTCTTAGACCCTGCATGGTCATGTCTCATATGATTTGGGTCCAAGAGGTTTCTAGGTATTACAAGGATGTGATGTGTGAAGCCAGCAGGGTTTCTTATAGGAACAACTATTTGTTTTCTGCTTCGCAATTATTAAGTATCTAAACACAGGTGCACAGTGTACTCCAGAAATTATAAAATTTAAAACAAGTTGCAGATAACAACACTACCAATTTCATTATTATTAAGTTCCGGTCAAGATCCAGACACTCTCATAAGCTTATCAGCATTGAGAGAACAAAGAAAAGGCAGATACAGGGTAATTCTTTCAAATTTGAGAAATTCCAGAACTACCAAGAAACTCTGGAAGACTCTATTTCAAGAGAATAGAGAACACTGACAAAAACTGCATCTTCTATGTAACACATTACATAATCTCTCTTTGTTAACTAGTTAAAATGTCTATTTTAGACTGCCCCATAGGAACTCTGATCCTTTTCGCTTGAAATTAAATCCTATACTAATTTTCTAAAACTAGAACTTATTTCTGCTTCTTAAACCTATCAGAAATGTCATTTTCCTATTAGGGAGGTAATGCCCACCCTTCCCTACACACACACACACACACACACACACAGCACTCACTCCACACACTGTCAGTGCCATTCCCCATCCTAACCTTGAGGCATACACTTTAAGGTGGTTTTCCACTAATTCTCTTTATTACCAAAGCAAGAGTTTACAGGCTGACCAGCCAAGGTAAACAAAGCACATAAAGTGTTTCAAAATAGGAACAACCACGAAAAGAAGACACTGTCCATATTTTACATGCAGTGAAAAGGAAACTGAAGATCTAAAGTAATTGGTTCAAACCAACACAGCTAGTAGAAAGCAGAACTTGCATTTTTAACTCATGGCTATCTGTACGATTCTAATTTTGTATAGTACTAAATCTACACCAAGAGCTCTTAAGGATCTGTCTCTCACCTGCAAGAGGCCCAATTATTAACAAAAGCAAAATAACTGAGCAATAAAATGTGACTACTATGTGCTAAGTAAGCATAGCGGAGAGCGTTTTATATGTATTAACTCTTATGTCAACCTTAAATAAGGTGAAAGTGAGAAACACGTGTATGCAGGCACATAGTTAAATATTCATCAGATACCAGTTGCTATTTTACAATACTATCCCCGTTTTACAAGTGAAGAAACCAAAACTTACTTAAAGTCACAAGGCTAATAACTGCCAGAGCTGGGTTTGAACCCAGGTTACTTGATTCCAGAACTGGTTCTTTTTTTTTTTAAATTTTTATTTATTTATGATAGTCACAGAGAGAGAAAGAGAGGCAGAGACACAGGCAGAGGGAGAAGCAGGCTCCATGCACCAGGAGCCCGATGTGGGATTCGATCCCGGGTCTCCAGGATCATGCCCTGAGCCAAAGGCAGGCGCCAAACCGCTGCGCCACCCAGGGATCCCCCAGAACTGGTTCTTAAAGTCCTAAGTTACTCTGGCTGGCCAACCAAAGCACTGTGCTGCCCTAATTTGGCCCAAAAAGGGAAAGAAGAAGGGAACCCAGCAGCAACCACAGCTTTGCTACATTGAGAGATGTACTACACAGTGCTGGACTAAGTGCTGAGCCATAAGTGGTGCTGAAAATACTAGAAAGGCCCAAATCAAAGCTGATCTTCCACCTAAAGCCCTGGCAGCTCCCTGAATCTGTCAGGTGTTGGGAATCAACTCTTTAGGGGTCTCATCACATCTGTGTGTCTTGCAAGCAGAGACACTAACTCCCCTTTTGTTCTAGACTATCTTTTCAAGATATCTGTATCATGCACAAAGCTTTAGAAGACTGAGTCAGTGTATTCCTCCAGAGCAGAGGGATGTGTATTAAAGATAATGTCTTCCTCTAGGGCCAAAAGTTGGGGATGTTTATTGCCCATTATAAAAATCTGGGTTCCTGGAGCTCAAGGGTCCTCAGTCATGACACAGACTACAGGATCACCCTGGACCCTTCCATATCAACCCTGTAAGGACTTGGGAGTTAGCAAGGCAAACCTATGGAAACACAATATTTCCACCACTTGATGTGTACCAACAAGTAAGAAAGACCTTTGTCTATGATCTGGGAGTCTCCTGTCTTCTGCCAGCATCCATGAAACTGTGGTAGACTATCTTGTTAGCTTGAAAGGGAGGTAAAACCTCAGAGGCTTTACAGATCTTCACACCATGCTCTTCACACCTCTTCTCATGTTTGCTTCCCTCAGAAATACCCTCTCCCACTCCACAGGAAATACTTACTCATCTTTTTGTCAACATCTCCTGTATGAAATTTCTCCTAAAAGTCCTCAGCTAGTATGGACTATTACCTCCATGGTGCCCTCACCCCATTGTTTCCTGAAACAGGTTTCTTTCACAGCACCTTTAAAACTTTATTTCACTTGCTTATTTCTGTGCTGTGCCAGTTAATCAATTTATTGCCTTTCAGGTCAAAATTCATTTTTTGATACATACTCTGTGATAATGGATGAAATTGCTTTAAGCATTTCTTCTTACAGTCAGCATAATGTTAAGCTTTCCCCATAGAGGGTGCTAGATGGAAACTGCAGGAGGAAGAGCTTTCTCTGGCAAATGCTATGCTTGATGAAAAGACAGGATGCTTTTGCCCTAAGATCAGGAACAAGATAAAGATGTCCGTTCTTGTCACTTCTACTTAACATCATACTGCAGGTTCTAGCCAGGGTAATTATGCAAGAAAAATAAACAAAAGGCAAATAGATTGGAAAGAAAGAAATAAACCTATGTCTACCCACAGATGGCATGATCTTGTATATAGGAAATCCTAAGAAATCTACTAAAGAAATTTTAAGCATTATTAAGAGAGTTCAGCAAGGTTGGAAGATGCAAGATCAACAGATAAAAATCAAGTGTATTTAATTGCAATAAACAATCTAAAAAAACTAAGAAAACAATTATTTATAATAGCATCAAAAAACCGAAATGTTTTGAAATTAATAAAGAAGTATAAAATTAATACTCTGAAAACACTGTTTTGATCAGATCTTGAAAGAAATTCAAGATCTAAATAAATGTTAAAAAATTTCTATGGTCATGGATCAAAAGATCTGTTAATATCGTTAAGATAGTAACACTCTCTAAATTAATCTATAATTCATGCAACCCTATGAGAATCCCAGCTGGCTTCTTTGTAGAAACTGTCATGCTGATCTTAAAATTCACACAGAATTACAAGAGATCCCAAATACCCAAAACAATCTTTAAAAAGAAGAACAAAATTTGAGGACTACACTTTCTAATTTCAAAACTAACTCCAAAGCAAGAAAACAGGGTGGTACTGGCATAAAGCTAGGTAGATAGAATTTCATCAATGGAACAGAACTGAGAACCCAAAATAAACTGTGTCTATGGTCTACTGATTTGCCAGCCAGTACCAAGATCATTGGGTAAAAGATCAAAGTATCAAGATCTCTGGGGAAAGAATGGTGCTGGGACAACTGGATAGCCATATGCAAAAGAATGAAACTGGACCCTTAATTCAAACTACAGATTAACTCAGAATGGATCCAAATGTGACAGCTAACTTATAAAATTCTTAGAAAAGAAAATAGGGATAAATTTGCATGACCTTTGATTCAGAAATGGGTCCTTAGGTTTGACACCAAAAGCACAAGCAACAGAAGAAAAAGTAGACAATTGGGACTTCATAAAAATTAAAAACATCTATGCTTCAAAGAACACTACCAAGAAAATAAAAAGATGACCCAAATAATGAAGAAAAAATTTGCAAATCATGTTTTTGATAATGAATTTGTATCTAGAACATATTAAGAACACTTATAACTCAAAAATATAAACAGAAATAACTCAATTTGAAAATGGGCCCTGAAAAAAAAAAAAAAGGTGGGCACTGAATCTGAATAGACATTTCTCCAAAGAAACATACAAGTGGCCAGTAAGTTCAAAAGATGCTTCACATCATTAGTCACCAGGGAAATGCAAATCAAACCCACAATGAGATACCAACTTATAGACAAATCTTTGCAGGATTTCTTAACAATATCCAGATAATTATTAATAATAATCATCCAATGTTCATCAGTGGATGAATGCAAAAAGGGATGAAGTATTGATACATACTAGAACATGGATGAACCTTGAAAACATCATGTTAAGTGATGGAAGCCAATCCCTAAGGCCATGTAATATATGATTACATTTACTTTAAGTATCCAGAATAGGCAGGTCTGAGGAAGAAAGATTAGTGGCTTTTTAGGGCTGAGGAGAATGGGGAGACAGAGATAGGTGACAGTAAAAGGTACTAGAGTTCCTTTTTTAGAGTTGATGAAAATGTTCTAAAATTAAAGTATCTGTGAATATATTAAAAACCACTAAGTTACACACTTTAAATGCTTGAACTATGTTGTACCTGAATTGTATCTCAATAAAGCTGTTATTTTTAAAAAGTCACCAAACAAAAGGACAAAAAAGCTAATGGAGATCAGAGGGGTGATTAACTAGGAAGGATGAAAAAGAAAACTAAGCTAGAATGAGTAAAATTCCATTAAGGTGAATTTAAGGTGATAAACCCTAAGTTACTGAAATAAATTTCACTACAGTTTAACTGTATCTTATAATGAGGGATTCTTTATTTATGGCACCAAACCTAATAACTATAGATATAAAGGCAATTAGGACTGGCTGAGGACATGAGGGCATACACAAGAATGACAGTGTGTATGTGTGTGTGTGCAGGCGAACGCACACATAACAGAAGCTGTCTTGGATTTGAGTACCATCTAGCCAAACTAAACTTTGTGACTTCAGGCACATCTCTTAACCCGCCCTGAGCTTCAGCTCTCTCATCTGTCACATGTTGACTTCATTTTCATGGGATTACTAAGAAAGAAAATATCTGTAACAAGATCTAGAAATCTGTTGAGGGGTATCTTCCTATCTTTGTATTTCTAGCATAGTGTTTGTCAGATAACAGGTACTTAGTAAATATCTATGGAACTTTAAAACAAAACAAATGGCCCTTGGAAAGGAGAAAATTAAAATATAATTAAGTACATGCACTTTGATATGGACATACAAGATTTGAAAACCTTTACAAGTAGATTTTTCACATGATATATATGTATATATACAGGATATACATGTATATATACATACACATATATATAGTACCTTGATATTGAAGCTATCAAGGCTCACATTATGCTTTTATGTGAAATTAGAAATTACTTCCTACCAGTGATTTAATGAATTAGCCAAGAAAAAAAAAAAAAGTTACTTGCAAGAACATTTCTGCTGTTTTCTCCACAATCCCTTTTCAGGTCTCACTTCTTCGTTTTGATTGTGTAAAAAAAAAAAAAAAAAAAAATTAAGATTTATTTATTTATTCATAATAGAGAGAGAGAGAGAGGCAGAGACACAGGCAGAGGGAGAAACAGCCTCCATGCCAGGAGCCCGACTCGGGACTCGATCCCGGGACTCCAGGACCACACCCTGGGCCACAGGGTGCCAAACCGCCGAGCTACCCAGGGATCCCCTGATTGTGTAAAATTTAACTCATTTTTCACCTCATATATATGAAAAGAGACTATCACAAATTGACTGTTGTCTAGACCAGGGGTCAGTCAGTAAAGTATAGCCTGCTACTGGTCAACATCTGTTCATTTATTATTGTTTATGGCAGAACTGGGTAGCTGCAACACAGACAGAAAGCCATAACTTGATTAGGAAACAGGATGTTCTTAACTGACTTTTTCAAATTCCCATATCTAGTGGTAGGAGTATAGACTTTATAAATAATTAAATGCAAAGAAGAGCTCTATTGTTTTGATGGATGAATGCTTGGCCAACACAGAGAAACCAAAGAGATCAGTTTGGCCTGGGTAGGAGAATATCTGCAGAAAAATGAGAATACTTAAGCTTGCCCTTGAAAGACGAATAGATGCCCTCTAAGCAGTCAACAGGGAGAGGAAGTCATGTGAACACAAGGAGGCTTGGCTAGCAAGGAGGCTTGACAGAGCATACTCGTGGAACTAAATCCAGTCAGTCTCTGGCACAGACCGAATACGAAGAGGGGTGTAGCCAGTGACATCATGAACATTCTTGTAAACTATGCTCTATGGTTTAAAATGGGCATAGAAATTAATAGCTACTATTTGCAGAGAGTAAATGCCAGATGGTTTGGTCATGGCTCGAGACATGATCAAACAAGGATGATCTAGAGACAATCCATTGTCATCAAGATTTATAAATACAGTCCTAGGAAAAACTTTTTTTAGTAAGCTCAGTAAGAGAACCTTGTAAGTCAATAATGAGAATTAGCACAGAATGGACTCTCCAAATTGTTTTAATGAAAACTCTCATCTTCAGGTACAATGGTGACACAGCCCAGTAAAATAGGGGCTGTCTCTACAACGAGCACAGGCATCTGCAATACTTGAGTAGATAAGAGGACTTATCTCAAAGCTTCCTGCAATTGTGAAGGGGTAAGTCACATAGGAATGGATTGAGGGCAGCTGGGGTGGCTCAGTGGTTTAGCGCCACCTTCGGGCGTGATCCTGGACACCCGGGATCAAGTCCCACATCGGGCTCCCTGCATGGAGCTTGCTTCTCCCTCTGCCTGTGTCTCTGCCTACGTCTCTGCCTCTCTCCCTCTCTCATGAATAAATAATAAAATCTTTAAAAGAAAAAAAAGCAACAACGGATTGAGAATATGAAAGAAATAATTAAAATGTGTTATTCCCAATCTGAAATAGGTTGTTGTGATAAATTAACCCTTTCAGAGAACGGTACATAGTCCTTGGTCAACCTCAAGGCTCAGTGTACACATATGTTAAACAGTCATGAATTATGTTACCTACCTACCCTATAGCATTGTTGTAAAGATTAGATGAATGAACACCCATAAGGCATGTAGAACACAGCTGGTCCACAAAAAGCACTGTGTCCACTATTATTAAGTTGCCTAATAAGTACAGTCTACGAAAGACATATGCCTACTGGATATAAAATCAGACTGCTAGGTCATAATGTAAAAAGTCATGACTGGGACAGATACGCTCATAATCTCATTGCGAACAAATCATTTACTACTATGAAGCTCTCCTTATCCTTACATGTATTTGTCTTATCTGCTAATTCAATTATTAGCTTCTTAAGGGCATGAGCCAATAAATAATTGGTGATTGATCAACATAAAGTGCTAACAATTAAGCTAAAAAAAGTGAAAACCAACCAAACTCAAATAACTGTTTTGAATCAGCATTGTACAGGAGAGGGAGAAAAATCACTTCGCCTGAGCACTGCCCCAAGAAAAGGAAACCTAAATCTTTGTCTTAAAGTAAAAGCCACCACTGCTGCCACCACCAGTTTAAAGACAGTAACTCTAGATTTTACAAATATTTTCTCTCCACCTCCTCTATCTACTGACTACTGCCTATAACTTCTCACTGGGTATAACTTTTCCAACTAACATTTGTTTCTCTTTACTTTTCAGCTACCTTCTTCTGGATCTGACACTTCAAGAGCAGTAATAAATACAAAACCAAAGGGGTTGATAAAAGATGCCTCCCAGGTCCTTTTTCAATAAACTTCAGAAATATAATGAAACAGTGACGGAATCATTCTTAATCAACATTATTATGGCAAATGGTGCCATAGAATGAAGGGAAAGGGCAGTCAAGTCAATGAAGCTCCCTCTCAATGTCAGTCTAGACGTAATTCTACAAGGTCTTCAAAGAAATTCTTGCAAGGAACTTGGTCAATACCAAGCAAAAAGTAGGTGTGGAGTCCCGGGATCGAGTCCCACATAGGGCTCCCTGCATGGAGCCTGCCTCTCCCTCTTCGGCCTGTGTCACTGCCTTTCTCTCTCTCTGTGTCTTTTGTGAATAAATAAATAAAATCTTAAAAAAAAAAAAAAAAAAGCAGGCGTGGGTGGAGCTAGCCCAGTGCTTTAGTACTTCTCCAAACTTGAGTTTTTAACTCCCATCTCCTAAGAGAACTAAGAGAAAGCCTGTCTCTGGAAGCAGCACCCAGGGACAAGCAAATTAGCATTTCCAAGGTCAATTGCTGACAGGCCTAATTGTTTACAGCAACTAAAGGATTCTGGCTGCTGCAGTTAAGAGGCTTGACCTTTCTGGCTTGCCCAATACCATAAGAAACTAATTTACCACATTAGCTACAAAATATCAAAGTACTGTAGGAATGGAGTCAAATCAGCATATGACATTTCAAACAGCATCAAATATTAATAGGCTCTCCAGAAGTAAGCAATTTTAAGCTGGTTAAACAATCTGGGGAAGAACTTAAAATACCAATCATACCAGTGGTAGAGGAGCGACAAGCAGGCACACACAAAATCAGTAAATGGTATTACCTCGTTTTACCAACTGGTTTGATTTGAATAGTTCCCAAAACTACTAAAAAGCTGCAAAACTAGTTGATGTAACTACCCTTACAGATTCTTGCTCTCCTCCGATACCTGCTGCTGCCTATTACAGCAGCCATCTGCCACATGTGGCTATGAAACACGGCTGGTTGCCAGAATGAGATGAACTGAAGGATTCTGAACTTGTGTACAAAAATAAAAATGTAAAAACGAACTCAATTTTTATACTGATTACATGTTGAAATAATATTTTAGACATACAGAATTAAATAAAATATTACTAACAGTAAATTCTATCTTTTATAATGAGGATAATAGAAAAATTTAAATTTCACATGCGATTCACATTGTATTTTTATGGGACAGTGTGGCAAACTTCACATTTATGTAAAATACAAATATATAACTTTAGCTGTAAAGTACAGAGAGGAGATATAGGTCTGAATGATAAATAATCCTCTCTAAAATAATCAAATTGATTTCAACTGTTAATAACCAACCTAATAAAAGCTCCTTTCTGCTTGCTACCGACAAAAGTTTATTTTCTAAAAAGGAAACTGATGTTTTAAAAATCGATCCTAAAATCTGCTGTACTTTTGCCTTGAGTTGTCATCTCTGTCTAATATTAAACTAGCCTTAATTCTTTCCAATGATCAAAGATACATCATAAAATGCTAGTCTAATTTTTAATTCTGATCAAGTGATTCCAACTCAGTTTTCTTCTGTATTAGTCATTTTCATACACTGGTCACTAAAACCTAACTCATCTTTGCTCGAGATTAAAAAAAAAACAAAAATGATAATCAACAGAAAGATTATTCTCAAGAGTCTAGAAGTCAGTATTCAGATACTATATTGTTTAAAAACTAAAATATGACTCATTTACTATTTCAGAAAGTGACATCCCATTGTGAATAGGAGAGCTTAGCAAACAAGAGAGCAGAGCAAGCAATCATTTCCAACACATTCCATCATGTGGAGAAACCATGCCAACTTTCAGGTTGTTACAGTCAATGGAGTAAAGAAAATCTGGAGGTGTTGGGATGGTTGGAAATTTATGGGGTGAGAACGCAGGGCCACAAGAGGTAAGGCAAGGCAAACAATTGCCCAAAGTTTCCTCTCCTCAGCTCTTAAAAAGGAAACCTCTCAACTTTCTGCCTGAGGAAGCCGATAGGAAAGAAAAGCACATTTCCTACCTTTTAACCCCCTATAACTGTCCCAAACACAATTAGCTCTCTAGTAGGACAAACTGACCTATTTATGTGAAGAAAATGTGTAAACCTTCTTAGAGTGGTTTTCAAATGTAATCAACAACAAAATCAAGATCCACTATCTTAGAATAATAAATAATAAAGCTGCAGTATATATTTCTATCTTGTGACAGGATCAACATCTACCACTAGTAAATGAAAATGAGTAACCTGACACCTGGGTGGCTCAGTGGTTAAGCGTCTGCCTTTGGCTCAGGCCCCGATCCTGGGGTCCTGGGATGGAGCCCCACAACAGGCTCCCTGCAGAGCCTGCCTCTCCCTCTGCCTCCGTCTCTCTGTCTCTCATGAATAAATAAGTAAAATCTTAAAAAAAGAAAGAAAGAAAGAAAGAAAGAAAGAAAGAAAGAAAGAAAGAAGGAAGGAAGGAAGGAAGGAAGGAAGGAAGGAAGGAAGGAAGGAAGGAAGGAAATGAGTAACTCACATGATTGAAAACGAAGGTAATGGAAACACGCGGTTGATTATTTCTCATTACCGGAAGAGTTCACCTTAAAATGTAACCTTAATAGTCCTATAGTTTCTCTGTCCTGATACAGTCAACATATGTTTGTTTTTTTAGATATACAGAATAACTCGGGCTCTAGGCTACAAAATTCCAACAATTTAGTGATTGTTCCTTTTGCACAATTCTGAACTCTGCATTCAACAGAGAGGGCTAAGGTTGATGGTTGCCTCATAAGGAGTATTCTGGTGCCACCTAGCGGTGTATGTTTCCTGCTGAATAGGAAAATGAGGATTAGACCAAGGTTCTCAAAGTCTGGTTCTAGTGGACCTGCAGCAACATCAGCATCACCTGGTAACTTGTTAGAAATGCAAATTCTTGGGCTCAACAGACCAACTGAAACTCTGGTGGTGGGGGGGAGGGGGTCCCACAATCTTGTTTCAACAAGACCTCCAAGTGGTTCCGATGCACTCTCAGGTTTGAGAACCATTGGATTAATTAGCTCTTACACAGAAATTAAATGCAAAGTCCTAAAAAAAAATTAGGCCTACAAATTAACAGAAGTGATCAATTTCGAATTTTGGAAAACAATTTAATTTTCTACAGAGTGGATCCAAATATCTGTATTGGAGAAGAGTCTTCAAAGACACTTATTAACTAATTTATATACATTCAACACCTGACAAGACATCAAACCTCTGAAAACGTCAGATGAGCATCCTGAAGTCTCTGTCCCTAGGAGACCAGGTTCAAAGGGAAGATCAGACATATTAACAAAGCAAAATATGATATAAATGCAAAAAACACCCCACAAAACGAAGAAAAGACACCAACTGTTTCAGGACATCAGGATATGGCATGTTACTATATCTTAAGTGGGGGTAGGGTTCATCTGGGAACACATGAAAAGCCAAGGAGGTAAAATATTGGTGATTTTTAAAGATATGGCTTTTTTAAAAAAATTATTTATTTGATAGAAAAGGAGTGTGCAAGTGTGTGCATGAGCTGGGGCAGGGGCAGAGGGAGACAGAGAGATAATCCTCAAGCAGACTTCCCACTCAGCACAGAGCTGACATGGGACTCTATCCCAGGACCCCAAAGATCATGACCTGAGATGAGATCAAGAGTCAGACACTTAACTGACTGAGTCACTGAATATTGGTGATTTTGTAAGTTAGGAGTCGTCTACCCTAATGATGAAAGACGCCACAGAAAAGTCCACTGTATATATGTGCCTTGTGCACTTATAATCAGGAGAAAAGCAGATCTGATGAGGCCTTGCTAAATTGTTTATTTTCTATTTAGGTCTTAGAGGAGAACTTGTTTATCTAATAGCAACTTAAAACTCCTAGGGTTCAGTAAGAGCAGCCCCATAATTTATCTACAAGTCTGCATTTCTTTAAATTCAGTCTTATAGTATGCCCTTCTTTGAAAAAAAAAAAAAAAGACCTCTGAATTTTAGTAGGTATCTATTTACTCAAAATTAAAGGGTTACATATTTGAAGTTAAAACAAAAACTGGATCAAAAGACTAGTAGGGCCACTGGTCCACACCATCACAATTAAGTGTCATCCCTTACTCTGTGGCTCAAACTGTAAACCTATCGTGTAGGAAGGAGAAAATCAACTCTGAAAAGCTAGCCTTGCAAACCCAAGCCTCTACTACGATAAGTAACATTACAGGCATGAATGCAGGTGGCCTAAATATATAAAGGAAGTTCAAACACTAGCTCTATTGATTAGTTTTGATTTTGTACTTTTAAAATATTACTTTAATATACAGAGACCAACTATTTAATTTTAACATTTTAAGAACAACTGCCCTTAATAGGATGAGTTTCTAACAAAACTCTTATTTTCAAACCTTTCCTTTACTGGCACAGAGGCATAAGGAGAGGCCACAACCTGAGGTTCATTAATGTTTTAGAACAGGGCCATTCCTCAATTTTATTTAAACTTAAAGGGCTTATGAAAATTTAATTGCCTAAAGATGATAATCACAACAACAGTTATGGTAAAATAAGTCAGTACTTCCACCTCAGAAAGCACAAAAGTATATAATAAATTTAAAAATCTGAAAAATGGGACGCATGGGTGGCTCAGTGGTTGAGTATCTGCCTTTGGTTCAGGTTATGGTCCCGGGATCGAGTCCCACATCAGGCTCCCCACAGGGAGCCTGTTTCTCCCTCTGCCTATGTCTCTGCCTCAGTCTCTCTGTATCTCTCATGAATAAATAAAATCTTTAAAAAAATTTTTTTAAATAAAAATCTGAAAAATAAGCCCCTGAAAAATCTAAGGTAATAAATTTCATTCTCCAATTAGGTAAACAAGAAAGTATTCCCAGAATACCAACACATTTAGAGAAAAAAAAATAGACATGGTAGCAGTAAAAGTCTAATTGCCTAGACACTACATACCGTAACATAACTCAGTAAGAGCAGCCCCAGGGAAAGCAGGGAAAGGTGATCACTTCAAATGAGCTGGAAGTTGAATAGAGACAGCAACCTGGTACAGGAATATGCAACCACCAGTAAACAAAACAATGCACATCCTTCCAAGTTCTAGGGAACAAGCATCCCCTTTACCACCAATTTAATAATGTAGCAACAAGAGAAATGCAGTACAAAGTGAGAAAGTAATACCTAAGTGATCACTACCATCTCTTTTAAATAAAGCTCATTTTAATTTGTGATGAAACTGGATAACCCAAAAGGTAAACAGAAAGGGTGGTAATCCTATAAGGCCAAAAGGAAAAGGGAATATTTCTGCTATGAAGATGATTCAGGCCTTTCCCACGTGCTCTTCGGCACTTTAATTTCTCCCAATCCATTCACTGCTGTCCAACAACATAATCAACTAGTTTATGTTCCAGCTCTTCTCTCTTATGGCTTAAGATCCTATTATGATTTTTCTCCAGGTCACCTACCAAAGCCAAAGATAAAAAAAATAGACTGCAGATCAGGCCAGGAAGGGTTAAGACCTTGAGAGGTGACCCACTAAAAATTATGGGTGACTTCTGCTGTTGGCCATGAATGAACAACTGGTATGGAACTGGCCCTCCTGCAGTGACGACTAGAAAGCCAGACAAAATAAATGAGACAGCTGCTTTCAGACAGTGAGACAATAGGCAAGAGCAGAACCATGAGTCCTGCAGAAAGGGAAAAACAAGTTAGGTAAGTCCTGCAATTGCCTGCCTCTGTGCACAATGGAGGAGGAATCCAAGCAGAGAATGAAAGTCTTGAAGGACCCACGAGGCAGAGACTGGAGTTCAGGGAAGCTAAGATTACAGGAGTTTTTAAGACAGAGCACCAGGAAGGAGATATGCAGAGAGTCCTCTAAAAATCTGCAGAGCTCCCCCAAGTCCTAAACTGCTGAGGAACAACTGGTGGAAGCTGTAAAGTGATCATTCCCAGAATTCACACAGCACTGGAAGACCTTCCGATTCCATCCAGCAGAGTGGAGCTATCTCAGCAAACTCTCTGGGCAATCAACAGAGATGCAGAAAGGCCAAACTTTGTAAAAAGGCTAAATTGGCCCTAAAATAAATCGATACTGAACTTGACCCTCACTAACACAGTTTAACAGCAAGCCTGGAAAGGATTAGCCTAATCCACAAATTATTTTGATGCCTGCCAAAACAAATGCCATAATTCCTTATTGGAAGACACCAAATCTAAACACTCAGGGCACCTGGGTGGCTCAGTGGTTGAGCGTCTGCCTTCAGCGCAGGTTGTGATCGCAGGGTCCGGGGATCAAGTCCCGCATCAGACTCCCCAAAAGAAGCCTGCTTCTCCCTCTGCCTATGTCTCCGTCTCTCTCATGAATAAATTAAAAAAAAAAAAAAAAGGCACTCAACAACATAATACACACAATGTCCACGTGAAGAAGCAGCAACAGACAGAAATGACAGAATTAGCAGATCAGGATGTTAAAACAGCTATTATGAATACGCTCCATATACTCAAGAATATAGAGAAAAACATGAACATAATGGAGAGAAATAGAAGATTCCATTTAAACTTTTTATGTCTAGAGCTGAAAAATCTAGTATCTGAATTTAAAATTCATTTCACAGAATTAACAAGACAAGATCAATGAACCTGAAGACACGGCAACAAACAGTATTAAAATTGAAGCCAGGCAGAAAATAAGACATGAAAAAAAATCAACCAAGCCTCAGTGATTTACGAGACATGATCAAGCTGTCCAATATACATATAATTGGAGTCCCAGAAGAAGAGAGGAGGGGAGGGACTTAAAAACTATCTGAAGAAATAGTGGCAGGGGCGCCTGCGTGGCTCAGTCAGTTGAGGATCCAACTCTCAATTTCAGCTCAAGTCATGACCTTAGGGTTGTGGGATCAAGCCCCAAATTAGGCTCCACACTCAGTGTGGAGTCTGCTTGAGATTGCCTCGCCCTCTGTCCCTTCCCCGCTTGCATGCGTTTTCTCAAAATAAATTACAAAAAAAGAAAAAAAAGAAAAAGTGGCAGAAATTTTTCTAAATTTGATCAAACCTGTAAGCCCACAAATTCATAAAGCTTAAAGAACACTGGGTGGCATAGACAAAATCGCACAAAGGCACATCACAATCAAATCACTGAAAACCAGTGATATTAAAAACAACACAAAAATACTGTTGCTCCCCTGCCTCCATACACATATAAAATAAAAACAACCCCAATCCAAAGAAAGCAAATTAGCATCTTTCTAAATCTTCTGATTGAAAAATGTTAATAGTTCATCAAAATGGAATTTTTCTATTTTGGTAGAAGCCTTCCTTTGCTGGCACCCCTAGCATAAGCTAGTCTGTCTGTTTACTGGGCAATCAAGCATGAACAGAGTTAAACTACTGCAAAACAACTTTATTGTAACTCTGTTATTAATGCATTTGCATACCTTATTGCATACCTTCACTAATGTCACACACTTTGGACTGCACACTCTCCTTCACATCAGGAACCTTCATGTTTTAGCCTGTACGCTTCTAGTGCCGTTTCTACTGATACATAACTATTTGAAGACACATGAATGAGTCAATCTCATTTCATCCTCAGTACATCGTTATACAGTATATAGAACAAGATGAGAAAACAGATGCCCAGAGGGATTAAATGACTGTCCCAAGAACATTTGAAAGGTGAGCATTATCTCACATCCCTAGAATAATGCCTCTGCACAGGGTTATCCGAAAAGCAGACACAAAAGAAGTAAATTTTGTTACTTACTCTGAGTTTCCACAAGATCCAAGGCAACACTAGAAGCTGTGTCCATTCCAGAGCTGATACAGGATTGGAAGTTTTTCAAAGAGGAGAGAGCAGATTCTATACCACTGAAGGATATAAAACCAGTTGAACCTGAACTTGAACTGGAACGTCCGGGCATCTTGAAATTATTACCTAAGTTTTCAAACACAGTGAAATAAGATTTAGGAGTCAGGATTAGTACTGCATAGGAAAATAACACTACTATAAACATCCATATGAAAGTATCTAATGGCCCACAAGTGCTACACTATTATATACATTCCATACTCCTGGAGAGGCCACCAAAGCACTGTGCTGTCATCTGTGCACAGATGCACTTAGTACATGGGGAAGCTAAGTGTTTTCATTTTTCAAAGGGGAGAGAATACCCTCCCTTGGGTAAAATATTCCTCGGTTCCCTAAAGAATTCAACAACAGCACAGTTCTTAAAAAGCTAAAACATAAAGGAGTTAGAAAAAGCAGACTACTCATATGATGCCTTTTCCCAAAAACTGGAAATAGTAGTAATAAAACAGTTTAACAGGGAGAACTTCGAAACTTGTAATTTTTAACTTATCTAACATAGGCATACTGAATTCTGAAAACTGTATATATACAAATATAAATTTAAAAATCTATATTATATATATATATTACACATATTCCTGACAGTCCTCTGGGTTCTAACAGATTTATAGACTTGGTTAGATTTTATATTCTGTGTCAATAAGCAGAATTTCTCTACATTATAGTGTAAAATAGAGGGGCAATATGGAGTAGAGGTCATGTATGCAGCTTCTAGAACCAGACTGAGTTCAAAACCTAATTTTGCCACTTAGGTAACTGAATGACTTGAGGCAAATTATTTAACCTCTTGGTGTTTCATTTTTCCCTTCCTAAAACAGGAATCATCCAGTGCCTACCCCAAGGATTACTGTGAGAACTGAATGAAATAAGGTGTATAATGAAACACGCAGGATAATGTCCAACATATAAATCTTTAAAAGTGGAAGCAAATATTAACATCAACTTCATCATTTTAACACTGTACACAATACGGAGTGGCGCTTAAGAGATTGGACACAGGACAGAGATGCCTGGAAATTCTGTTCCATGCACGCCACTTAGAACTGCACAATATAGGTCAAGTTGCTTACTTTCTCTAGCTTCAATTTGTTCTTGTATAAAATGGAAATAATCGTATCTATCTCACAGCATTATTGTATAAATTAAGTTTCATAATTTTCTATAACTTGCCTGATCTTAGGAGTCAGTTGAAATGCTTATTGAAAATATAGATGTATATGTAAGTGATATCTCAGACCTACTAACCCGAGTCCCTAGTGGACACTCCGGGGAAACCTGTATTTTTATGAATCGCTGCAGAGGATTCTCAGAATCAAACAAGTATGGAGAACACTGAGATAACTGCATCTCCTCCCAAAATCATTGTTGAGAGCCTAACCCCCATTGTGTGGTACTTGGACCCGAGATCTTTGGGAGATAATTAGGTTTAGATGTCCTGAAGGTAGAGCCTAATTTCAGGAAGGAATTAATGTCCTTATTAGAAGAGGAAGAGACACCTGAGCTCGCTCTCTCCACCCAATAAGGACATAGTAAGAAGGGGGCTGATGAGAGCGAAAAAGAGGCCTCTTACCAGTACCCAGCCATGCCGGCACCCTAATCTCTTGACTTCTGGTCTCCAAAACTGAAAATAAATTTCTGTTCTTTAAGCCACCCGTCTATGCTATTTTTTAATAGCACCTGGAATGGACAAAACACACAACATATATAAGGAATAATACAATACAGGATGAGTGATGAGTGTCTCCCACATAGTAGCTATCCTTATTATGTGCATGCAAAATTCACATTACTCTAATGAAACTCTACGCTTGCAGAGAGCCGAGGGAAACTTCCTTCTGTAATTCTGGAGTATTTTCAGGAAAAAGATTTGGATTGAGAAGCAAAGAGAATGGATGGAGTAGACACACTCTTCTCTCTCTCTCTCCCGCTAAGAACAGCTAAGTACATAATTCACAGGACAACCCCACCCCCCTAAAGAATCATCTGGCCCAAAATGTCCATCACGAAACCTTGGTTTAAATCAACCTCCTCTTGAAGCCTTCCCTAGTAACAATAATCTCTTTGTTCCCTGTACCTACAGTTTCCAAGAAAGATTAAAGCAAGGTTTCCGGGCAACCCAGGTGGCCCAGCGGTTTAGCACCTGCCTTCAGCCCAGGGCACGATCCTAGAGACCCGGGATCGAGTCTCACATCAGGCTCCTTGCATGGAGCCTGCTTCTCCCCCTGCCTATGTCTCTGCCTCTCTCTGTGTCTCTCATAACTAAATAAAAATCATATATATATATATATATATATATATATATATTTCCTGAGTTTTTCCCACGCATGTTATTTTCCCTTCCCATACCGAGCCTTGTCTTAGGCCATTCAGGCTGCTGCAACAAAATACCAGATTGGGTAGCTTACAAACAACAGAAATTGATGCCTGGAGTTCTGGAGGCTGGGAAGTCCAAGGTCAAGGTGCCAGCAGGGTCCCATTCCGGTGAAGGCCCTCTACCTCGTTCAGAGCCCCCAAGCCCTCTCACCCTTTGTCATCACAAGGTAGAAGGTGCAAGGGAGGGAGCTCTCAGGAGCCTTTTACAAAGGCACTAATTCCATTCATGAGGGCTCCACCCTCATCACCTAAGCACCTCTCAAAGGCCCCACTTCCTAATACTATTATCACAAGGGCATTAGGATTTCAACATATGAAGGGGCGGGGGCGGGGGGGGGGCGCAGAAAAACATAAATATTCAGACCACAGCAAGTCTGATTCACTTCAGGCAGGGTCACTTATCAGCTGACTTGAAAATATTGTTTCCCCCGTCTCCTCTCTCCTTACAGCAGGGTGGTAGACCCAGAGCTAACAATTTATAGACACTCTGCCAAACGTCCTTCAAACCACGGGGCCTATGCAAGTCCAGCCAGAGCTACAGCTCCTTTTTCAAGATGCAAGGGTACGTCTTTCCTTATGAAACCGTCTCTTACCTATACGAGCAATTGCTCGTTCCCTCCCTCATGCTACTACTATGCCCCCTCTCCCTCACACACACGCACACACACTTCTTCGTAAAACTCATCACAGCTATTTGTTCACCCGGCTGCCACTCCTTCACCCCGGGAGCAGCTTAAACCACAACCCTGACACGTTCTGCTAGCACATAAGACAGCTCCTCGTACGAAAGAGGCGATCAAAGAACGGAGGAGAGTGACGACAGGAACAGCAACCACCCTTTCTTGTTTTTCTTTCTTTTTTTTTTTTTTTTAAGATTCTACTTATTTATTCATGAGAGACACAGCGAGAGAGGCAGAGACCCAGGCAGAGGGAGAAGCAGGTCCCACGCAGGGGGCCCGACCTGGGACTCGACCCCGGGTCTCCAGGATCACACCCTGGGCTGCAGGCGGCGCTAAACCGCTGGGCCCCCCGGGGATCCCCAGCAACCACCCTTTCGAGGCCCCCCACAGTGCGCCACAAACTGATGCCTTGGCGCTACTTTCTCAGGACCGCTGATGCTCACAACCAATTATAGAAAAGGAAACTGAGGCCCAGGGAGCTCATTTAGACCTCCCGTCCGAGGCCCTGCTTTTAAAGACAGCTCGAAGCACACGAATCTGCAGCAGGAACCGTGAACTTTTCCCCCACTCGGGTGGGAGGATGGAGAGACGGCGCCTCGGGGAGGGGGCAGCCTGCCCAAGCCTCCGTGCTCGGCGTGCAGAGCCAGGACCACAGCCCGGGCGGACAGACCCCAGCTCAGGGCACCCGCGGGGCGCCCCACGGGGAGGCGACACCTGTCGCCACCCTCGCCCTCGCCACCCCCCGCTTCCGCCTTACCTGGAGGCGCGCCCCGGCTCGGTCTGGCAGCACCCGGACCGCCCACGCCCGGACCCCAACTCCTTCCTCAACTCCCTTCCCCAGTCGCTGAAACCGCGAGCGCGGGCTCGAGCGTCATCAGCCGTCGCCGGCCAGCGGTCACATGACGCCCCGCCCTGCTCCCGCCCCCTCTGGTCATGTGACTGCCACGGGCGCCACAGGCGGAAGCCGGGGTCCCGCCGGCTGGCGATCGGGGGCTGCGGCCGGAGGGGTCGTCGTGCGGGGAGGGAAGGCCGGGCACCCGCGTGCCGACCCCGCCCGCGCTCGCCGGCCCCGCACGTGCGCCCTGGCGCGGCCGGGATGACAGGTGAGTGAGGGCGGGATGCGCTCTCCGGGGCCCCGGCCCCGCGCAGGGCCGCGCGGGCGGAAGGTGCGGCGTGGACGGGGAGTCGGGCTTGGAGGGCTGAGGGCCTGCCTGGGGCGGCGCTGCGGCCGCAGCTCTCCCACCTCCTCTCGGGGCAGTGGTTCTCCCCGCCGCGGACACTCAGCTGTTGGCCCGCCTCTGACCCTCCAAGTTTCCAGGAGCCGCGCCGGGCGGGCGGCGTTAATCCTCCCCCTGCTCTCGAGAACACGGGGTGCTCGGCGAGGGCTTTGAGAGTCTGCTAGACCCGGGTTTGAATTCTAGCTCCGCCGTGGGTTCCGAACTTGAGCCAGTCATTGCTCCTCTCTGCACCCAAGTTCCCTCACCTGCGGCACGCCGGTGCCGAAGTTCTTTGCGTTTTGGAAAATAGTTCCGAGGGTCCCGACAGGTTTGTGGCGCACGGTTGAAAACATAAATCAAGTCACGGTGCCGGTAATGGAGCCGGATTCCAAGTGCACGGAGTTTCCTCCAACAGAGATACTTGGGGTCGTGACAAGGGAGGGAGAGGTCTTCCTGCTTCTGCGCATAACCAGGAACGCCTCCCGTTTTTCGTTCTCCCGTCTTCCAGGATTTATGAATGGGGCTAGAGAGATCAGGCCCATTTCCGAACTTGCCTGGAAGAGATTTGTCACTTTTATTTTGATCAACAACCATTCTATTTTGTTCCCGGTCATGGATAGGTGGAGCCCAGTGCTTCCTTCTTTATGGAACCGAGGTTTTATGAAAGGATAAAAAAAAAAAAAAAAAAAAAAAAGACTTCTTTTGTCCTCTGAGTAGGGCACACAGGTTTGTGTGGTTTGTCCCAGGACAATTTAATTTCCTTCAGAATTCAGTTCTGTACCTGTTGGGTAATTGGTATGATGGTGATGCCATGCTGCGTTCTTGAAACACGTTGTTGTCTTTTGTCTGGGGCTACCTTCCAAACTGAAAACCACAGTTCCATGCCAAAATTCTTAAAAATAAGTTAACAGCTGCTTTTTGGGGTGCCTTGTAAAGGAAGAGTAGGAAATCGAGTGGGATCTCTGGTTTCATTTCATGCCAGATAGTAATACAGCCTATATTGAGAAAACTGGTCTTTATGAGTTTCCTTCGTCTCTAGCACCAAGAGAACCACTAAATGGAAGATTTGATATAGGTTCATCTACAGTGTCTATCTGGGTCTCATTCGTTTTAAATCTCAACTAAGTATTAGCACCTTATGAAACCACCTAATTCTGAGAGCGCTGCAACATGATTAGGCATCTTTAATGTTGGTTTTAGATTCTGTTCTTTAGGGCAAGTTTCTCAACCAACAATGGGTTATCTACCAAATACTCTAACCAAATAATATTTTAAATGTTGCCTACAACGTAAGGATTTAAGGATTAAAATAAGGGGTAAACACACAAAAGTCTTCACTTATGTCATTATTCCAAGCCTAAGCTAACTTGACTCTCTGCATGCCGGAGCTGAGTGTATCTCTTTTTTGTTTTTTTTTTTTTGTTTTGTTTTTTGGGGGGGGGCGGGTTTTGGTGGGTGAGGTAAGGAGAAGAAGGCAGGTAATGTTTTGCTTAAGATACTTTCTCCATGGTCCCATTGTCAATCCTATATTGGCATCCAAAATCTGGGAGCAGTTACACCAGTTAAACGTAGCTTGCTCACCTTGCAATTGTGTCTTGAGTTTCATCCTACTTAGACCTGGGTCTTCAGAGGAATTCAGTGACTTGTTGTTGTTGTTTTGCCCATTTGCCATTATTTTCCTCCTCTCCTTGTCTCATTTTCCCAACTAGACCATTTCAGTGCAAAAAAAAAAAAATGGAATAAAATTGGGGTGCCTGGCTGGCTCAGACAGTAGAGCATGTGGCTGATAATCTCAGGGTGAGTTTGAGCCCCACACTGGGGGTAGAGTTTCCTTAAAAAAAAAAAAAAATGGAATGAGATGATCTGAAATTCAGCCTATTAGAGATCAATGTGGCTTAATGAGTAAACATTATGAGAAAACGAAAGGACTTGTTAATAATTTAATCCTTAAAGATCTTCTCATAAAACAAAGTTCTAAACAACTGTAGTGGTTTCTCAGCAATCCCTGCTCTTGGACCAACCCCATCTACTTCCTCTGATCTGTGCTTCTCTCACTTGCTCACTCTGTTCCAGCCACATCAGCCACTTGGCTATTCCTTCACATCTAGCACATTGCTGCTGCCCTGTGGCCTTTGCATTTAATTTAAACACTTCCTGGAATGCCCTCCTCCCAGATCATTACTGATTGTAAAATAACAAACTGCCCCAAAACCTAGTAATTTAAGACAAAAAAAAATTTTTTTGGCTAATAGTTTCTGTGGTCAGGAACCTATGATGTAGCTTAGCTAGGTGCCTTTGGCTCAGGGGCTCTTAGGAGGTTGCAGCCTGGCTGTGAATAGAAGTTGTCTTATCTGAAGGCTCAACTGGGGTTGTGTGTAGTTCTATTTTCAAGCTCATTCAAGTGGTTGTTGGCAAGCCTCTCACTCCCTCATCACAGGGTACACTCACAACATGACAGCTTGCTTCCCCCAGAACAAACTAGCTAGGAAGGGTGCCCCAGCCAGAAGTCACCATTTTTTGTGATCCAACCTCAGAAGTAATATCTTTTACATCTGCCTTATTGTGTTCTTTAGGAGTCAGTAAGTCACCCTCAAGGAAAGGGTTCATACACAGGACATGAACAAGGAGATGGAGGTCACTGGGAGCTGTCCTAGGGGCTGCTGACCACACTCAAATACCCTTACTGCTTGCTTCCTTACTTCCTTCTGGTCCCTGCTCAAGCATCTTATCACAGAGGCTGTAAAACAACACACACTCCATCTCTTTATCATGCTTTTTCTTCACAGCAATGATCACAGCCTGATACATAATGCATTTATTTATTATCTCTTCCCCACTCCTAGTAGTATGCAGGCTTTATGAGAGCCAGAACTTAGTTTTGTTTGCTGCAATATCCTCAGGTCCTAAAACAGTGCTTGACGCATAATAGGCACTGGGTACATATTTGTTGAATTAATGAATCTATACCAGTAGGATTCTGTAAAGAATCCAAAAGCCAACTAGCAGTAAATAAATCATAAAAATAGCTCATTTTACAAGGATTACAGAGGCAGGAAGTGCCACAGTTGAATCAATGAGTCAATAACATCAACAAGAATTTAGATTCTTGGGACGCCTGGGTGGCTCAGCAATTAAGCGTCTGCCTTCGGCCCAGCGCATGATCCTGGATTCCCGGGATGGAGTCCCACATTGGGCTCCCTGCATGGAGCCTGTTCTCTCTCTGCCTGTGTCTTTGCCTCTCTCTGTGTGTCTCTCATGAATAAACAAAATCTTTTTAAAAAAAGAATTTAGATTTTTTCTAAATTCCTTCCAAACCACAATCTGCAGGTTTTTGGCTTTTTTTCTTTTAGCTTGTCATCTTGTATTTCAGGCAAGATATGTTCATGGGACCACATTCAAAGGCAAGAAGGAGAGGGATAGCCAGAGGAAAGATAGAGAAATTTCTCTTCATATGCTTCTCTCCTTATAGCAAGAGGAAAAACAATATATTTCCTGTGAGGTCTACCATAGACTTCCTCTTTATATCTGATTGGTTGACACTGAGTCACATGTCTAACCTCACTTCAGGAGCCATGGAAAAATAAGGATCCACTTGTTTCCACCTCTATAGGAAGAAAGGAAGAGGAAGGAGGAAATTCTTGCTGAGGAGTCGACAGCATGCCAGTAAATTAATACGTTTCTAAGTATTTAATCAATTCTAAGAGACGTACAGAAGGAAAAAAGAAAACCTTGAAGGGCTATACAAAGTTTCCAGGTATTAGATAGCTACACTAGGTAGCTTGACATGAGCAAACTCTGAATATATGTGGCAAGGATTGGGGAATGTTTTGTTAGGGCTACAAAGGAAGCCTTCTGTCAAAAGTCTTCCCACATTCTGTTTTTGTGTGCAGCGACATCCTCATTTGTTTCATCGTTCACTATCTGAGTCCCTACAGCTAGATTACATATTTACGAAAAAGTTGGCATTGACGTAAAAATTTTAATGAGCTGACCGCTTATACGATTAGTTCTTCTCATTCAGATATTTGTGTCCTAAAGGGTCTAGTGGGTTGAATTCTTATTTTTGTTGTTCAGTCTTCTTAATGTCATGTTGATAGAACACAGTGCCAGTGCGAAATGCAAATGTTGGGAGGTATACAGGCCTTCATGACGCTGAAAAATAATCCAGGCTTCCATGAAGTTGACCACGATGACCTAGCTAAATGAACAATTAGAGGAGAGAAATATAAGAAAGATGATGAGAAAATTAACACTTCCGAAGATAACGATTTGAAAAAGAGTTGGAAGAAGCTTTTGGGAAAATAAATGCTGCTGTGAACGTTTTTTGCAAAAATTACCTTTTTCTAATATCATGCTATAAAAGTCAGCTATGAAGTACAAGATACTGTATTATCAAACTCACAATTCGGTGAAATCCATGTTTGACTCATTCTTGGTTTGTCCTTTGAATGAGGACATAGTTATTGCACTTTTACACTAGATGTTGTTAGGTATGAAACTTACTTTCATAAATTTTAATGATACCATTTCAAGATACCTTTCTAATCAAAACTTTTCCATGGCTTAGCATAAAATACTTGTCCTTACTTTAGAGTCTCCCAGTAGGATTTCTCAGGCATGTATTAGCCCTGATAACAAGGGCCTCCTATACTTGACATGAGAAACACTTTTTTTTTGTTAAGTTTATTTATTAGAGAGAGAGTACAGAGCGAGAGAGGAAGCACAGGTGGAGGGTGAGGGGTAGAAGCAGAGGGACAAGCATATTCCCTGCTGAGTGGGGGGAACCCAATGTGGGGCTCAATCCCAGACCCCTGGGCTCATGACCAGAGCCAAAGGCAGACACTTAAATAACTAAGCCAGCCAGGCGCCCCTCATTGTTTGTTTTTATTTTTTTAAAAAGTGAGTTTGGGAGAAAAATATGTACTGTTACATGTGCTCCCTTTAAGAATGGAGATTTTTATACTTTTCTTTTGGGATACAGGTTCTTTCATGGAGCAGCCAATCTGTCAGCAGACCTGGTTTCATCTAATGATTTACAGACCCCAGCTTTGAAGCCAGTGAAACATTCCTACTGGCACTGAGAGTAGTACATCATCCTCACCATGTTGGACTTTCTAGCTGAGAATAACCTCTGTGGCCAAGCAATCCTAAGGATTGTTTCCTGTGGCAATGCCATCATTGCTGAACTTTTGAGGCTTTCTGAGTTTATTCCTGCTGTGTTCAGGTTAAAAGACCGAGCCGATCAACAGAAATATGGAGATATCATATTTGATTTCAGCTATTTTAAGGTAATCTTCCTCTATAGCACTTTTACCACTGTCTTGTCTACAAAAGCATGCTTTCTCTAGAAACCATGAGACGCTGCAAGGTGAAGTAATCGTGGAGAAAGAGTTAAAGAGGAAACCAAATTTAATACCTGCTAACTAACTTGAAAATAATATAAAGGTATTGTGTGGAAGCCCTAATGTAATATAATCAAACTTTAAAAAGATGACTTTGGAATAATGTATTTCATAACAAAGTACCCCACACTTAAAAGCATGTTAATTGTGGTTACAGTTCAAGTTCATTTCTTTCAAAAGGATTTTACATCTAGGCTTTTCTTATCTTCATTACTTTCTATTGCTCTGCTCTCAATTTTTGATATCCTCTGAAGGCATAAGAGCAAATTTTTAAAAGACTATTTAGAAATTGTTGCCCACAAGTAGGCTTTTATTGACAGTTCATATAAATGTGTTTTTCTTCTCAGGGTCCAGAATTATGGGAAAGCAAGCTGGAAGCTAAGCCGGAGCTACAGGATTTAGATGAAGAATTTCGTGAAAACAACATAGAAATTGTGACCAGATTTTATTTAGCATTTCAAAGTGTGCATAAATATATTGTAGACTTAAACAGGTATTGATTAACTCAGCAATAGCTTACTCTGATAGTAAATAATGGAAAAGACACATGCTAGAACATGTGCATCTTTCTGAGTTACTGCATAATCTATCCACTTCTACCCCGCAGAATTGTCTTTTCCTTCCCATGGCACTAGTCATCCTAAGTATTTTAGAGTTTTATTATGCTTTCCTGCTCTTGTGAAGTAGTATAATCTTGGTTTGTACGAAGTCACATGGCTTGCTTTCTTCTTTGTTTTCACCTTCATATAATTGATACACAATGTTTCATTATTTTCAGGTATATAACATAGTGATTTGATGACTCTGTATGCTGTGCTCACCACAAGTGTAGCTACCATCTGCCCCATGCCGCGCTATCACGCTATCACTGCTAAATTCCCTGTGCTGTACCTTTCACTCTCAGGACTTACTCATCCCATAACTGGAAGCCTGTACCTCCCACTCCCCTTCACTCACTTGGCCATCCCCCCATCCTTCTACCTTCTGGCAGCCATCAAATTGTTTTACATATTAAGCCATATAGCTTCCAATCCTGTAAGCTTATCATATTTTAGTATCTTATATATGAGAAGTGGAGAGAAAGCAGCTTATTTTTATAGCATTGGTACCGTAGCCTTCCTTCTTATCCCTAACTACCCAGTATTCTCTTCCTTTCAGCCCTTAAGAATTCACTACTTAACGGCTTTTTAAACTAACTGTTCCATGTTTTTATAGCCTATATACTCCTAAGTTATTTGTAATTCATAGATCAAGAGTAGGGACTATTCCTTTTACTTGGAGTAGCCAGTATTTGGCTACTGTGTTCCTAATCGCTATGAGTTCCAGCTCACAAGCCCATTTTTAAGAGCACAAAGGGCCACAAATGATTTGAAGGCCAGAATGCCTGGTATCTTGCCTTATCTTTTAAAAATCTTTACATTCCTTCTTCAAAGGTGTTCAGGTTTTCATTAGAATGAATAACTTGCTCTGGGGTTTCATTTCTAGATATCTAGATGATCTCAATGAAGGTGTTTATATTCAGCAAACTTTAGAAACTGTGCTTCTCAATGAAGATGGAAAACAACTTCTAGTAAGTAATAGTAACTATTTAAAATAGAAAGTCAAGAATGTCAAGCTCAGCATCACTTGTTTTCTTGTAAGTCCCAAAGACATGCAAAGTACCCTACTTTAAAGAGAAGCAAAATAAACTGACAGTTATCTTCTTCCAATGGACAGTATCTGAATTTAGAACGTGGTAGACTTTGAACAGAATTACAAGTAGAGATCATGTGGAGGTTATGTGCTTCCTCAGTATAACAGTCCTATCTTCTTTATCTTTTGCATCCCAGATAATGTAGCCTTAGAAACTAGTATATAATAATCGCCCAAGAAATATTTTTAAATAAGTAAAAGATTTAGAGGGACTCCATTTGGGGTCCCAAGCCAAACGTCAGAAATAGACCAACTAAAAGGTAATCACTGCAAATTAAAATTTATTTCACATATACTTTTCAAAGCCCATTCTGTACAGAAGGTGAGAACCCTTTGGGGAAACCTGCATTCTCCTTATAATATAAAGCTTTTAGGAGGAAGGGGAACAAAGTGACTCTTTTTAACCCTCATCAACTTTATTCCATAAGAACGTATACTCCTGTGAGTTTGGCCACCTTCTTCCTCTCTTCATAGTGTGAAGCGCTGTACTTATATGGAGTTATGCTGCTGGTTATCGACCAAAAGATTGAAGGAGAAGTCAGAGAAAGAATGCTGGTCTCTTACTATCGATACAGGTATCCCGGGGCTATGACTGCACCCTCCAAAAACACTGCTATTGGTAAAATGCAGTGTAGGTTTCCATACTACTTGTACTGTGAATAGCAGCAATATGATCTAGAATGAATAGTATGTGATTCTTATCTCTTCTGAACATAGTGTAGAAATGTAGTGATTACCCTATATTATATATCATCACCGTAATTCATTGTGTCATATACTCTATATGTTATATGTAAAGGAGCCTCTAATAATCATAGATTATTAGAGATATACAGATTATCATGTCCACAATGGTACCTCATTTTTCTAAAAAAAGGAATCTGAATTTCCTTTACCTTAAAGATAAATTTGGGAATTTTGGAAGTCTAAGGAACGTTGTTCTTTTTCTAAGTTTTTAAATATTACTGCATGGCAGATGTAGGGAAATGAATACATTTTCAGTTGTCATTTTTAGGTTGATGACTTTGAAAAGGTATCACTCTGGGTTAGATTGGAAGTGAATTCTCACCCATATATATGTGGAAACAAAAACAAGACAACAGTGCGTATCACAATTGTGTTCTAAATGTCTGCACAGAGCTGTGACTTCAAGAAGTAGAGTCTTTAAATCAGAAGCCACCTTAAAGCTCTGTAATTCCAGTATCTACCACACAAGTTTCAGTTTGTTGAATTAATGAGTCAAAAATCTGGATACAAGATCAATGTTAGAAATAGTCCAGGTTCAGGGAAGAAACAGTTGATAAGCAGGAATCAGTTAGGAACGTGAGCTAAAGATGCACAGACCAGAATTAACATTCTTAAACTTACAAAGTAGGATAAAATAAATAAGGCAAAGGAGCAGATCTCAACAGAGAGGGATTGTTGGAGACATCATGTTTTCAGGAACAGCTGGTACTGCTGCCTCCTCAGCAGTAAATTTCATCTCAGGCTACTCAACTAGCCTGTTTCCTTAATTATGTGAGGAGAGTGTTCACCAGCACATGTAACTCATTCACATCGGTTTGACCATGAGCTGTTTGAACATCCATGTTTTTAAAAATGAACTTTAAATTTGGCCTTATCCGTATTTCCAAAAGTACCTGAAAAAACAAAAACAGTAAAGAAGGAGAGAAAAAAAGTTTGTTTATCAAGCCCAGCTTTGACAATCCGGCTTTGTTCTGCTGGGTACAACAGCTAATTCATTAGAATGTGAGCATCCATTACTAAAGTGACACTGAACAATGGCAAGACAGAGTTGTAGGAAAGAAGATTCTTACATCAAATAGAAGGTCATCCTCAAGTCTAGCTTCTTTGAGTCTCTCTGAGGGATTACTTCTCCACACCACCCCAAAAACCGCATATTTTTTTATTAAATCTCTGTAGAACCAGTTATTACATATCCCACTTGAAGTTGATGTCATCTTTTAAAATTATTTTTTAACTCCTGAAATGTTGGTGCTGGTTCATATTTTTTTATCTGCAACTCTGAAATCCAAAGAGCTCTAAAAAAAAAAAAAAATACATGCATAAGTACTCACACGTACATCCACATAGTAATTCCCTGGGCAGCAAAGCCTGATCTAATCTGAAATCATCTGGAGTCAAAACCTAATTAGAGCAGATGCAAGGCTCTAGATGGTCCTTATTTATCTCACTTGCCTGATCATCATAAGTTTCACTGCAGAAATGTTAATGTGTATTGATCATGCAATGCAATGCCAAATGAGACCCTACCAGAGGGTTATATTGTACATACCCTAATAATTTACTATATCTGAAGAATGCTGTAATCTGAAACAAATCTAGCCCTAGGGAGTTTAGAAAAGGGATTCTGGACTTTAAGATAGAACTAACTAACTAACTATATATATATATATGAACACATCTTATAAGTTTGCTATGACAGGCTTTTGAAAATGTAATTGTGAATCTTAGGGATATAAATTGACCAAAAGTCTTATCTGAAACTACATCAAGTCAAGTTATAATGAAATTCTTTTTTTTTATTATTTTTTTTATTTTTGAGTTTCTAACGTGCAGTTTGTCTGGCCCTTTATTTCCCATTCTGAACATGGCTCAGTGCCGCTCGATCTTCTGCTGATTCAAATATGGATGATATTTGTAAGCTGCTCCGAAGTACAGGTTATTCTAGCCAACCAGGAGCCAAAAGACCACCCAACTACCCTGAGAGTTATTTCCAGAGAGTGCCCATCAACGAAGCCTTCATCAGTATGGTCATTGGTCGACTGAGATCCGATGATATTTACAACCAGGTGGGGGTTAAATCTATCAAGATCTTTAGTAGTTTCAAAGATTGATTTTACCCCCCTCCTCAATTACTCCTTCCATTCTCTCTTCCTCAAAAGAATAAAAGCAACTAAAAATTTTCAAATTTTGGGGGGCTGTACTATTCAATAGTAGAGGAAAGAGTCAATAATTTGGACAGAAATAGAGATTTCAGGGAGAAGATGGTATTTGATCTATATTTGGAAAAAAGATCCATTCTGTTAGTCATTCACTCAAGGAAGAGTTACTGAGTGTGTGTTAGAAACCTGTCCACGAGCTGGGTGCTGGGGTCCGTTGCTGATGAAGGCAGGCTGTGGCCCCTGCCAGTGATGAGCTTGTAGCTGAAGAAAGGAGACATAACTAAAGTAAAGCAAGGTGACTTAGCTTAGGGGAAACAGAGGGTGCCATAGAGCATCCAACAGGCAGCAAGATTGCTGTGGTGGTGAAGGGGGTGTGAAGGCAGTGTAGGCAAAAAGACAGCCTACATAGAGCTCTGAGGTCCCTGTAACTTCCAGATGCATCACTTTTCTCTCCAGTATGTATATCATTCACTGACTTAAGACAATAAAAAAGGAAATTATCATTTAACTCATTTTCCTGAAGAAAGCATAATTTTAGGGGCACCTTACAGGCTCAGAGCATATGACTCTTGACCTTAGGGTTGTGAGTTCAAGCTTCATGTTGGTATAGAGATTACTTAAAAATAAATATCTTAAGGAAACAAACATAATTTTGTGTACTATATATTTTTCTTACTAGAATAAGGAACTGGACCTGTAATAACCAGGTATCATTTAATCACAGAGCACAGCTGCTCTGTACAGTTCTTTAGATAGCCTGTTAGTTTTCTTTATTAATACATTAAGTATAAATAAAAGATGTTTTTGTGTTTTTTTTTTAAAACAGCTCAAAATCAGAAACTACCTGCAGATACTGGGTCTTCATAATATTTGTTACCATTTATTGAGAATTCAGTATCTACCAGAATCATAGTAGGTTTTTCCATAAACCATTTTCTCTTTCCTCAGAACAGTCCTACAAAGTAGGCAACATTATCCTCATGGCTGTTGAGAAAAATAAGGCTTAGGGAGTTTATTTTTACAAGGCCACGTAACTAGGTAACAGAACCATAATTTGAACTTAGGTCTGTATGACTTCAAAGGTCATGCTATTTCCTCACTGCCTCTGTTTGCCCCTTCTGCTTCCTATGTGGTCTATTTTGTCTGTGTCTTAAGGCAAGGTGTTTTCGTTTTCTCCTTGCCCCCTGACCTTTATTAACACTGGGCTTAAGCCATGGTTGTGCTGTGTGTCCACCCCACTCTATGATATACCTCCCCCATCCCTGATCATGGCTGCTTGGACATCTTGACCCAAGATGGATCAGATTCCCTCTCACCCGATAATTTGAAATTGGGCCCAAGAAACAATATCTGGACGTGGCTTTACTCACAACATGCAAAATTTGGAGTCTGGGGCAGCTTCATTCTGTCCAGTGTAAGGAGAACAGTCTGGGGAGAGAGGGCAGGGGCACATCAGCAGGAGGAAATGATGAAGGCTCTCTGGTTCGCAGATGCACACCCTTCCTGTGGCCTGGCCACATTCCTGCCTGCAGATTCCCTGCCACATCACTTGTCTGTTCTCGTAGCAATGTCTTCCCTTTCTGTTTGTGGTCCTCGAGGTGATACGCACTATGTGCAGCCAGGTTCCTAACCCATGAAGCAGTGGAGCCGTGGGACATACCAGCACCTAAAGACAGGAGAGAGTGGAGTCTGGGAAACTAAAGGAGAGGGAAACAAAAGGAGGGTGTGAAAAAGAGGCTACTGAATGGTGTGACTGTGAGGTGATGAGAGACTTGAGACTCCAGGTGATGGGGCAGGCTAAGTTTCAGTAAGTTGTAGAATAAACGGGAAGTGAGAAAATGGCAGTTGGGTGTGGGGTCCATCAGCTCTGAGAGGTCGTCTGTGATAGAAAGACACAGAGGTAGACAACTAGCAGGACACATGGGGTTAAAGCAGTTTATTTATTTATTTATTTTTTTTAGGAAAAGACTTCATATTTCAGCAGAGTCAAGGGCAGGAAGGAAGAGAATACTGTGTGGTTAGCAGTAGGCTGGCAGGCCCTTGATAGTTGTATTCCTTGCGATGTGGCCTTCTGAGAATTGCTCCCAGTGTCCAGGACCCCCAGTTGGGAGACCGATATGTCCTAGAACTAGATCAGTTTACCGGCACATGTGAAAATTCACGTGTCACCAACAGCTGCCTCTTTGAGGTGTTGTATGTACTTTGCAGGTTTCTGCATATCCTTTGCCAGAACACCGCAGCACAGCCCTGGCGACTCAAGCTGCCATGTTGTACGTGATCCTCTACTTCGAGCCTTCCATTCTTCATACCCACCAAGCAAAAATGAGAGAGATTGTGGATAAGTACTTTCCAGATAATTGGGCAAGTATTACTATTAGTCTTTTTTTCCTCTGTAATAACCTTATTAGGGAACCAGTTTTTCTGTTCTTTTGGCCTTTAGCCTAGGGGTCTTAATATTGTAAATAATGAGATGTAAAGTCACTTCAGTAAAGCTGCTATAAGTATGTTGAGAATCTTATAAATCATAACATGAAGGAATAAGTCAGTAAAACTTCCTGAAGAACCCATAGTTTATTTTTCCAAAATGAGTACTGTCAAGGGAAAGCTGTGTTTTAATGTATCTTGTTTTAGTTGCTGAGATTGTACCTGTTTCATAAGTATTTATTCATTCCTCTTTCATGACTCTAAGCTTGCAGAATTAATCTTTATTTTAGTAACAGGAATTTTACTTCGATAGAGTTTCATCTACCTGTATGCTAATATTGATGGAGCTATGAAGGTTTATATTACTGCAGGGATATGCTTGTGCCTTTTTAAACATTGTTCACCCAAAAATATCGATTCTTAAAAAGAATAAAGCTGACTTAACATACTCAATGTAGATGAGATGTTCTCTTTGTACACAGGTTTTAATAAAGTACAATGAATTGGATCCTATTCTCAGGTAGTAGATTCTGTTTCACTTCTTACTGGCCCTTGAATCACAGACTGTGATCAGGGAGCTGTAGGAAGAACAACCCACAGTGAGGAGATGATGCTTCCTATCCACGAACACATCATGCTTATGAGCTAGGACCTGAGCAACCAGGAGGAAAACTCTGACAGTCTGGGTTTCATTTGCCTAAGCTTAATAAAGAGTTTTGACCATAGTGCTTATTAGGTGCTATGGTAAGGAAGAGAAACACTTTCAGTGTTCAGGAAAGTCACAATCCAGTTATATGCTACAGGATACACTCCTAAAAACCACCCCTGGCACACTAAAAATAAAAGAATTAGGGGCGTCTGGGTGGCTCAGTTGTTTAGGTATCTGACCTTTGGTTTCAGCTCAGGTCTGATCTCAGGGTCATGAGATCTGGCCCTGTGTGGGGCTCCATGCTCAACACAGAGTCCTCTGTCTCCCTCCTCCTTTACCCTTCCCTCTGCTTGTGCAGGCTTGCTCTCTCTCTCAAATAAATAAATAAATAAATAAATAAATAAATAAATAAGTAAGTAAGTAAGTAAGTAAGTATCTTTTTATTAAAAAGAGAGACAGATTTCCAGGCAGATGCCAGCCAATGAAAAGCTAGTAAGGGGATCTCTGGGTGGCGCAGCGGTTTGGCGCCTGCCTTTGGCCCGGGGCACAATCCTGGAAACCCGGGATTGAATCCCGCGTCGGGCTCCCTGCATGGAGCCTGCTTCTCCCTCTGCCTGTGTCTCTGCCTCTCTGTCTCTCTCTGTGTGACTATCATGAATGAATAAATAAAATCTTAAAAAAAAAAAGCCAGTAAGAAAATATTAATATCACACCACAGAGAATTTTAAAGAAAAACACTAATAGGGATAAAGAGGGATCATATATATTTTAAACAGAATCATCCAAGGTTAATTCATAAATTAAAACTCAGTGAAATACTCAAAATATATAAAGCAAAAACAAAATAACATGTAAAAATTGATGAAACCGTAACCATGATGGGAAATTTTAATATACCTTTTTCTATGGGTAGCCCTGCTCTTTCAGAAATCCATAATAGATGTTCCATGTGTATTTGAAAGGATATATATGAAACTCGGTTAACATCAGATCATAAAGTCAGTAAAGTTTATAAAGAAAACAATGTTAGTCTATAGACTATATTCTCTTAGTGTAGCATGATTAAATTAGAAGCCAACACTTAAAAGATATTTTTAAATGTTTGGTAAAAAACATATACTCCCCAATAACTTTTGTGTTCAAGAGGAAATCACAAAGTAAATGAAGAAATACATAGAATCACACAACATTGAAATACTACAAAGCTCGTGGGAATGACTAAAACTGTTCTTCCAGGTAAAGGTACAATCTTAAAGTTGTTTATTTAAAAAACAAGAATAATTCAAAATAAATGAGTTAGAGGGTGCCTGGTTGATTTAGTCAGTGGAGTGTGCGACTCTTGATCTTCCGGTTGTGGGTTGAAGCCCCACGTTGGGTGTAGAGATGACTTAAAATCTTAAAGAAGGGGGCACCTGGGTGGCTCAGTTGGTGAAGCATCTGCCTTCGGCTTCGGTCATGATCCCAGGGTCCTGGGATCGAGTCCTGTGAGCCCTACATTGGGCTCCCTGCTTGTGTTCACTCTCTGTGTTAAATAAATAAAATCTTTAAAAGAAACAAAAAATCTTAAAAAAAAAAAAAAGTTAAATATTGAACTTAAGAAGCTAGGAAAGCAAGTGAAAGGAAGTCAATAACTATAGGAGCAGTAATGTACTGAACCGGACAAAAAGGGAATGAGCAAGAAGATCAATACAACAAAGGCTGGTTTTTTGAAGAGTAAAAAAATAGATAATTTAGCAAGACCCACCAGAGAGAGAGAGAGAGAGAGAGAGAGAGACTGAAGGCAAGTTTAAATATATTAAGATTGAAAAAGCAGATGTAAGATACAACAAAGAACTTTTAAAGTTGTAAGAAAACTTCTAAACAACTTTGTGCCAATATCTGCCAAAACTCTGAAGAACTGGAGATTTTTCTCAAAAATATAAATACCAAATTTGATTCAAGAAGAAAAAGGAAGCATGACGAGCCCAGTGACTGTTACAGAAATGGAGCTGGGGATCCAACCTTCCTGCTTACCCTCTCCTACCAAGAAGGGAGAGGATCCCCAGGACCGCAGGATCTCTCGGGCAACTTGTAGCAAAATTTCAAGGGACAGATAATCCCAATTTTCTACAGACTGAAGCAGGTGGGTGAAGAACCACCAAAAAATGCTTTGTTTGTGTTAGTTGGTGGATTCTCATGTGAACTGGGGAACCCTAAGAGTCCCCAAGGCTCGTGCCCAGGGTCAGTGAAATAAAATTGGATTTTTAGTAACACCAGGGTGCTCTGTGCCTTCTCCTCTCATCCTTTCCCAAGTTTGCATTTCCAGGGGCCCCGAGACAAACAGTACTGGAGCAAACCGACTGCAGACATGAGTAGAAGTCCATCACAGGGACTCAAAGAAACAGAAAAGAGATGCCACTCTTCTCAGAAAACTTTTTGGGAAGCCTCTAGTCTGATCTCTTTTGTGAAAAATGTTTTCTGTAGGCGCGTAGTGGGTTTATTATTGTCATTTGAAGTGAATTAAATAGTTTTTGAAATGTCTCAGTTGTAGTGTGTAATATGATCAATGTCAACAGGCATAACCCCATTAGGGGAAAAAAAAAGTCCTTTGGGGTTTTCAGTAACTTTTAGTTGCAGAAAGCCTGAGTTCATGAAAACACTTGAGAAAACCACTGCTCTAGTCTGCTTTTCTGTCAACCTTGCCTGAGCCCCTAAGAAAGAATGCTTACATCTCTGGCCAATCCAGGTTTTTCATTACAATGGAGTTTGAACTGGAAGGAGTGGGCAGTGTCTTCTGTAAGTTTGTGTCCAAGTGAGTAGGTATTTAACATACCGGATGAATGTGTCCTCTTTCAGGTAATTAGTATTTACATGGGGATCACGGTTAATCTAGCAGATGCTTGGGAACCATATAAAGCTGCAAAAACTGCTTTAAACAATACCCTGGACCTTTCAAACGTCAGAGAACAGGTAGGTGCTGGCCAATGCAGAAGGATTCTCTAACAGCTGCAAGCCTGTTTTATAGGGTAGGAAATGAGAGTCCCCAAGGCATTTGGAAACTGTCCACACTGACATTTTAAGTATGGTGATTCACGAAAGGCAAATTTTGTGTATCCTAATAAGATAGGTAATTATAAATTTGTAACTTAAATGGTATATATAAGTGGGAGACTTGGGTCCTAAGATTCAACATCCTAAGACAAATCAGTATGTCACATGACCCCAATTGACTTCATTTATTCTTGCTAAGGACCATGTCCTTGTGGACAGAATGGCTTCCACCAGTAGCTGGAATATTAATGTTTTCATTAGTAGAATGAATATTGAGGATGGTAACTGAATGTACACAGTATGTCCTGTCATTGTAATTTAAATTTGTCATCTCTGATGTGTGAAAGAAGCAACAAGACTGGGGACATTCATCTCCTTAAAGTTTAAATGACTATATTCTGTCTCTTGGGTAAGAACACAAGGCAGAAGGAAATTCCTAAGTAAATAGAGCAATTAAAAAAAAAAATCTCTTTTTTGGGCAGTATCCTTGACATTTCTAAACAGTTATCTTCCTCAGCCTGGCTGACTGAGTTTCTGAGGTTCCAATCCAGATACAACAATATTGACTCAAAGAACTTCAGCATGTTTTATTCAAGTAAATTGAATTCCATAAATAATGCACAAAATAATTTCAACTTTGGCATGGCTCCTAGAAATATATTAGAGAAAGCGGTGCTTCCAATACTTCCTGGCATCAGAGCATTAATTTTTCATTACTAAAATTACTTTCCAAATTTGCGTCTTCTCCTTGGCCATTTTAAGAAGGTCTTCAGGGTCCTCTGATGAAGCAAAGCACCTGTGATAGTTTTAAATTAACCTGACTAGGCTAATGATGTTTAACATTTAATTCTTGCTTCAGGGAAAGCAGAATGACCAAATTCCCAAAAGACTGATTTGAAAATTCACTTTTGATCTACTGAGGCATATTTTTGTTGTGCTTTCATCTGCCTATAGAAGTCTCTTCTGGGTATTTCTGCTGTGCCTCCTTTGTCAAAATTATGGGAAGAATAGGCAGTTGAGCTTTTGTCTTTATCTTTCTTTTCCATCCAAGTTAAGAATAGAAGGGGCCCCAAGAACCACTTGATCCAATTCTCCAGTTGACATTTGAAGGAAGCAGTAGGGATAGATTAAGTGCAAATTCACATCAGTATCCAAACATAGCTAGAGAGAGGTAGGACTTAGGATTCTTTTGGTTCTAAGTCCAATGTTCTTTTCAAAAATGTCCAATAAACCACTTGTCTTTGAGCCTTACCAACTATGTTCCATACGTTATTCGTATCTTATGGAAATATTATTTGTCAAGGGGTTCATCTGTATGTGATTTGTTTTCAAAGAATATCATTTTTTCTTTTGGAAAATGTGGATCAAGTTCTGTTTTTTCAATTTTAAAAGTCAAGCAGATATGCTACTGTCAGTGAAAGAGTACACGCTCAAGTACAACAATTTCTGAAAGAAGGTTATTTAAGGGAGGAGATGGTTCTGGACAATATCCCAAGGCTTCTGAACTGCCTGAGAGACTGCAACGTTGCTATCCGATGGCTGATGCTTCACACAGCAGACTCAGGTAATGTGCAGAAGGTGTGCCCATCTGCATGGCTCCATATAAACACTTTCAGAATTAAGATATGCTCCATGATGCAAAAATGGTTTAGGCTTTGAAAGAAAATCAAGTTGCTATTTTTTTTTTTTAAGATTTATTTATTTATTTGAGAGAGAGAGGAGGAGAAGGATGGGGAAAGGAAGAAGAGGGAGAAAATCTACAGCTGACTCCTCGCTGAGCTCAGAGCCTGACATGGATCTCACGACCATGAGATCATGACCTGAGCCAAAATCAAGAGTCGGACACCCAACCAACTGAGCCACCCAGGCACCCTGAGAATCAAGTTGCTTTTTAAGTTGGCCATTTTTGTGTCCATTTGGACAAGTCAACAGCCCACCTGAATAACCGCTTTGTCAGATTAGATTGCCTGGGATTAACCTAATGGGTCGAGCATAATTACAAGGGTCCTTAAATCAGGAAGAGGGAAGCAAAAGAGTCAGAACTAGAGAGGTAGCACCATGAAAAAGGCTCAGCAGGCCATTGTTGGCTTTAAAGATGGAATGGGGCCACAAGCCAAGGAATACAAATGCTGGAAAAGTTAAGAAAACAGGATTTCCTCCAGAGCCTCCAGAAGGAGCACATGTCGCTGACTCCTTGATTTTAGCCTAGTGTGACCCACTTCAGATTTCTCATCTCTGGGACTATAAGATAATACATTTGTGTCTTTTTAAGCCATTAAATTTGTGGTGATTGGTTACACCAAGAAACAAATATGAGAGCCAATCCAGGAAATAAGAGCCAGATGTACCAAACAGACACTTGGTGGGATTTGAGTCCAGAGCAGGAGAGAAATGTTGCTTGGGGTAGAGATGTGAAGGTGGTTGGAAAAAGCTCCACACAGGATGCAGGGGTGAACTGGCCCCAGATTTTGAAGTAAAAAATTCTAGACTGGGGAAGTGATAGAGAAGAAAGTATAAATTTGGAAGTACATAAAAGAGTTGATGAACAGGCTAAACCAGAGTGCCTAATAAAGGTAGATTGGGTCTAACCTCTTGTGGCCCGCAGTCCTCTTGGAGATGCTATGGGCCAGCAAGTTCAGTTGTTTCCTACAACACAAGTTGTAGGAAATGCCTCCACAGGGTCCTAAAAACCCCTGGTTTGGGGCACCTGGGTGGCTCAGTGGTTGAGCATCTGCCTTTGGCTCAGGTCATGATCCCAGGGTTCTGGGATCAAGTCCTATGTCAGGCTCCCCACAGGGCCACAGAGGGCCTGTTTCTTCCTCTGCCTATGTCTCTTCTGTGTCCCTCATGAATAAATAAAATAAATAAATAATAATAAAATAAATAAATAATTTAATAATAAAATAAATATAATAAATAAATAAATAAAATCTTTTTTAAAATAAAATAAAAACTCCTGGTTTAATAGAAATAACTATGTTGGATGAACCTCAGCTTGCTCAGAGCTGACATAATTCCTTGTACTTATAAAGGGCAAATCAATGTTGATTCACTAATGATGTCACTTATCCAGAGCACATGCACTTCCCGCTAAGGGGTGTGTCATTAGCAGCCCCGTTGCTTTTTGTTTTTTGTCAGCAAACTTTGCTTGAGAGCGACCCTGAGACAGGTACTGCTTTTAACACTCGTGCTTTCGGATAAGGCTTTGTCTCTAAAAACAACTGCCCACTCCAGATTATTCGGCAGTCTTCCATGGTAACACAGTAGCCCATATCCCACCTCTTCCAGAGAAGATGTTCTTCCCTCTAGCTTCCATCTGGTTCCATGTCCTGGGAGTCAGTAGTGAAGACAGCAGGTGGACTTCTTCATTCTCTGTATCTTTGAAAATACATGGACTTTCTTCTCAGCCTTCTCTCTTCATACTAGAAATCTCCAGCTACTAAATCTTTCTCAAAAATACTGCTTTCTAGTTTGTTTGTTTTTTTCATTCTGCTTTTTTGCCTGCGTCCCTCTCCAACTTAGGATTTACAGCACAAATACCATGCCTGCCATTGGATTATCTAACAGATCTGGTTTTAGTTAGCCACATTTTTTTTTGCATAAACTCCACTTCTAATTTGAGGATTTTGCTGCACTGACTCAGTGCTTAATCTTTTCACTGAAGTCTTACATTCTCAAGCATGTAAACAACTCAGGCCCTCACTTTATCCTGTCATAAAACCGACTGCCGGTCCCTAGTGACTCAACCTCATCATCATCTTCCCTGTGACCGCGCCTGACCTCTACGCCTGCGTTCTGGAAGGCAGGAGTCTCCCGGATCTGCACCCTTGCGGGGACAACCGACTGTGTTCTGTGCATTTCTCGTCAGCCACATCTGTTTTCCATTTTTGTGCCTGGCAATTGTCTGACGTGATTACACAAGGTCATAATTTACCAGAAACAAATGATTTACCTATCTGATTATGAGTCCCCTGTGGGAAAAGTAACTGCTTATTTTAGCTCTTACGGTTTTTCAGTCATGATGTGCAGGAAGGAATCCCTGTTCTTTCTATCCCCTCCTATAGATCTGCTGGAGGCATTTCGCCCAGGCTTTGGATGCTTCCACAGTGTCTTGCAGCTTCTGCAGAAACACGCTCATAGCCAGCATTCCCTGGGCATTCAGGCCTGCCTGGGTCCTGAAGTTTGACCCTGAGGCTACCAGGTTTTTAAGATCTGTCCCCTTAGTTCTCTGAGTCTGCATTCTCCCAGGTCAGATGTTGGAGACGGACTCAGGCCCTGAGAGCGCTGGAACCACAGCTGGTTTATCCCAAGGAATTAATTATTAATGCACGGTGCTATTCCCTATCCAAAAATGAAAGCACGGGGGATCCCTGGGTGGCTCAGCAGTTTAGCTCCTGCCTTTGGCCCAGGACATGATTCTGGAGTCCCGGGATTGAGTCCCACATCGGGCTCCCGGTGCATGGAGCCTGCTTCTCCCTCTGCCTATGTCTCTGCCTCTCGCTCTCTCTGTGTCTCTCATGAATAAATAAATAAAATCTTAAAAAAAAAAAAGAAAGCACATTAAATTGGAAGGTTTTTTGTTAAATCAGAATGAATACAAAACAAGTGGAACTCTTCGGCCTGTTTGAGTTTTTTTGTTTGATAGGCAGATACGAAGCTGAAAAAACTGTCACTGGGTCAAGGTCACCAGTTCATAGATCTCTTCCTGGATAGTTGTAAAGAATGTGTAATAAATCCGCCCTGAAGTTTCCCATGAAAACTGAGCCCTTCTCCAGGATGTCATGAGTCTCCTCATGATGGAATTTCTTAGAAATCAATATAGAAAATGGCCATCTGCAAGCTTCACTAGAACTGAAATACCAAAAAGCAGGGTACTCAGGACATTAGATGTTTTGCCCCTAGGTCCATTCCTGCCTAATTTTATCACCTTGGCCTGGTTGCCAGAATTTCTCTGGGCCTTGGTAGTAGTAAATAATTGAGGAAGCTCTGAGTGTCTGCCATGCCCTCAGGCCTTTACAAGGAACAGAATGCTCCCAGGTCTGGTTCTTCCTGCTTGGAGGTGCCGTGTCCGTGTGTGGGTAATACTGTCACCCTGTTGTGTCAAGGGCCCCCAAGACCACCGTAGTTATGACTGCTTCCTAGGAAGACACAGCATGTACTAGTACTTGAGGCTGTGATTTATTACAGCCAAAGGATAGGGAGCAAAATCAGCAAAGGGAAAAGTCACATGGGATGAAGTCTGGAGGAAACCAGGCACAAACTTCCAGGGGTCCTCTCCTGATGAGTCCCACTGGATGTTTAATTCTCCCAGCAGTGAATTGCAACAGCATGTGTGAAGTGTTGCCAATCAGGAAGCTCCTTAGAAACTCCACGTCCAGGGTTTTTATTGCGGGCTGATCATAAGCAGCCTCTGCCTGGCATGTACCAGAATTCCAGCCTCCTGGAAGGAAAGCAGGTGTTCGTCATAAACCATGTTGTGCATACAGTTAAGGCAGAGTGGCCCATTCTTACTAGTTTTTGAAATGATAGCAGCTCCCAAAATGCAAGTTCCCAGATGTGCCAGCTTGCAAACAGGCCTTTCTGAGAGCAGTCTCGAAAGCTGAGAATGGCCCGCCCTGAATGGCAGAGAACAATGCCTAAACCAATAGCAACTCCAGACAGGAGCTAAGGAGGCTGCCCATTGATGGAATGGTGTCAGAAGGCTCTGACCATCCATATTGCACAGTTGAGAATTAACAACCCCGGAATGCCTACAAAATTGGAACGTTCTGCAGCTTCCTATTTTTCCTTCAATAGTATGTCATGAATCACATTCTGTGTCAGATCCAATTGTCATACTTAAAAGTTCAATGTACTTATTTCATGACATAGATATAATTTTATCATATTGATATATATTTTTGCTTATTTGTGAATGCTTAAGATGAAGGAAAGTTTTTCAGAATTCATCTTATATTTCATGTTTTCTACACATTTAATAAGCTGGGATCTCTTTTCTTTTCTTCCCCTTCTAGCCTGTGACCCAAACAACAAACGCCTTCGTCAAATCAAGGACCAGATTCTAACAGACTCTAGGTACAATCCCAAGATCCTCTTTCAGTTGCTGTTGGATACTGCACAATTTGAGTTTATACTCAAAGAGGTAAAACTCTTGAAGAAATAATCACCAATATCTTAAGTGTTTTTATGCTGGAAAATTTTTTTAAAGGATTAGGATTCAGTAACTGTGTCACTGATTCAGGCTATAGATTCTCGCTGAAATAGTTCTTACACAAAAAGGACAGGATTTAACATTTAACAGGCATTTAGTGTCAGACTGCCAGTGGGGATACAGTGCTGAGGAAAGTGGCTGTGGAGGTGGCGATCTAGTGAGGAATGTGAGCATGAATCAGAGAATTGCACTAAGGAAAATGTAAATATGAACTGCAGTACATGCTCTAACGGAAGGAACACAGTTCTCTGAGTACCTAAAATCAAAGATGCTGTCCCTGACTTCCCTGAGAAGAGACACAAGAGCTTCTGAAGGGATCTGAAGAAGGGGCCTGTCAGAGTTAGCTAAGGCAAAGGTCAAGAGCGTTATGGAGACATGCCAGAGAGGGCAGATCATGCCCAGGTCCTCTTGTGGAGAGAACAGCAAGGACCAGAAGGACCAGTTGGTTAGAGAGGAGAGAACGAGATAAAGTGGTATGAAATGAAGTCAAAAGGTAGGCAGGAACTAGGGCAGGCCTGGCCTTTAGGATTTCAGTCTTCTCATCTGAAAAGCCATGATACCTGTTTGAAAGGGCTTTTAAGTAGGGTGGAGGATTTGCAGTTACATAAGGTAGACTTAAGGATTTTAAGGATTTCAGATTCCCTCAAGAAATTCTGAGGTTGGCTAGTCTTAGGGCTAAAAAAAAAAAGGGGGGGGGGGTGCCCTATGGCCATAAGAAAAATGGTAGATACCCAGGAATGCCTGAGTTCTGTAACCAGTATCTTTGGAGGTTTGGATGAGGTAGGCCCAGGAACTGGCTGTTTATATAGAGTGGCCCATTCCAAACTGATCTTCGCCTCACCTCAGTCTGGTCAGTGTGGTATGCTAGATGTTTCTTTATCTTCTAGGTATGCGAGGACACTGTGTTCCCCCACTAAGTAGCTCAGGAAAAGTACATGCTGATTATCAACGTCATGCTAATGCATGTGCCGAGTGTTCTCAGTGACTTGTGTGGGTATCATTTTCTAAGATCAGAGAGACACTACCCCTTTTTGATCTCTCTAATACTGTTAGTGTTTTCCCTCTGAATAGCAAATCATTATTGAATACCTGCTCTGTTCCCAGCTTAGGTGCTAGGAATTCAAAAATGAACAAGGCATGTCCCTTCCCTACCACCAAGGAGCTCTCAGTACAGTGAGGAAGAGAGACAGATTAAGCCAAGGTGAGAAATGAAGAAAGATCCGAGAGCAGGAACCAGGCATCTTATTTATTGGTCAAAGCAAACTTCAGAGGCAAGTGAGAGTCGCCCCCGAGGAATCAATGCACTCAGTCCAGTGAGGATCGTGGACCAGAGCACCAGTTATCCAAGAGTTTTGTAGCTCAGTGTTGCTGCATGGAAAGCAGGACAGGCGTGGGTCATATGCCTGACCACACCGGCATCTCTAATCATTAATCTTTGGGGATCTGTTGGAATAGAACAGGCAGCTTCCTTCTGTCTGTCCCAAGAGAGGGAAAAGAAGATCAACTTGTTAAAGATCTTCAAAAGATGAAGATCCAGTAGAAAGAAAAAAATCAGCTACCCAATACATTGAGCAGAACAAAGATGAAAATTAATGTCTTACACTTCAGCTCAGCTTGTTAACCTACCCCCCACCCCAGTCAGAAGGTGATTCTAAAAAAATCAGAATCAGATTTTCTAGAATCACCTTCTGATTCTGCTCTAAACACACTAATTGGACCCATATTGCTTCTAATCTTTATATAAAGGTGCATCTCCTTTAAGGACCATCCTCTATTGCAAATTCTGTCTTACAAGGTTAAGAAGCCTGTGAGTTCAACCTGGGAATGAGTGTTTCAAGGGCTTCAAGCCTTTTGGTCTTGATGAAGGCCTCACAGGGTTATTTTTGTCACTGCTGCTTTGTCACATGGCATTGATTGATCCCAGGCATTCAAAAAGATAGGACAGACTCTATAAATAATTCTGACTATTCCTCATCCTGTTACTCTTCATTGCTTAATCATCCCTGCTTGATCACTAAGATTCCATTTCTTCTGGCCCCACAGAATTCCACCAGTCTTGATCCTTTCATCTGCAATGAAGTCTTCATCTTTTAAAATTCATTTTAATGCTGAGGAATGAAGAATTTCTTAAAAGAAAAATCAGTATACTCTCCTATTTGCCTCTTAAGAGAGCCCGATGAAATAAAGTCCGTACTTTTGTGACATACCTTAAGTATGTTTCTAAATTTTGTTTCGAGGGAAAGCAAAACAAAACCTTGAGATACACATTTCCTCCTCTGCCCAACCCTTTGTAGGGTTTTAATTTTATGAAGAAGTGCATTAATAAACAGATCAACTGTGTGATCAAAAAGAAAGAACTCTGTAATTTAGTTCATTCTTCACTCATCAGACAGGATAATGCTCAACCTTCTCTGACCTTAAAATAGATACAACTCCAGAAATTGGTACTTAGAAAAGGACCTTAGAGTGGTGGCCGCCAAATTTCATGTCACATTAAAAATGCTGATTCCTGGGTCTACGCAAGACCTGAACCAGAATCTTCGAGGGTGGGCCTTGGGAATCTGAGAAGTTTAAAGCCATCCAGGTGATGCTTATGTGCATTTGGTTTGAGAACCACTGTCTTAGCAATGGTCTAGCTTTGCCCCCCAGTTTGTACAAAGTAGTATGGCTCAAGAGATGACATCAGGGTCCTATTGCTTTTAGGCATGTATTTTTATAATAAATTGGGTTTCACTCAGGCTTTCTTGGTAAACTGCCTGATCTGAAATTCCTCTTAAGTAAGTAAATCTCTTCTGTCTCTTTCAACAGATGTTCAAGCAAATGCTTTCAGAAAAGCAAGCCAAATGGGAGCATTACAAGAAGGAGAGTTCAGAGCGGATGACGGAGCTTGCTGATGTCTTTTCGGGAGTGAAACCCCTCACTCGGGTGGAAAAAAATGGTAATTGCCGAAGACGAAATATTGGTGTATTGGAAATGTACACACAAATTACTGGGAAGCAGCAGAGTAAAAAGCCCTTACGTTGTCATCATTAGACACTGGGAGGTTGCTGATGAAAATCTGAAGCTTAGTTCTAGCTGCCTGTAGCTATGCTCCCTTGGGCAATCTTCATAGCCTCTCTGGACTTTCGAAGTATGAGATTAGGCTACAGGGGTTGTTATACTCTGGTTCACAGTCCATAGGGTCATAATTCATCCTCTACCCTTACCAGAGTATCACTATGGTGCCTGTGATGGGAGGGTGCACCACTGGTGTGTTAGCTTGTGTGCATTTAAAGGTAGGGAGAAAAGGACCTAGCTGTCCTGATCTTCTGAGGATACTTCATTCAAGAACATTACTATTATTAACAGAAAGGATCTGCAAGATTCTGATCTTCGAATTGTGTGCTGCTTTTTCCCTGGTGCGCCTGCCATCTAGTGGCAGAAGAGGGGACCTGCATATTTTTTGAAACAACATTGCTCAAGTCTTTAATATTAATTCTGTTTTTTTAGCATTTAACCAGATTTTGTGTAATGCACAGTTTTTACACATTTTGGTAAATAGTTAACACAAAAGCATAATTATCATTAAGAGACATTCTGTTAATAATTATGTAATAATATAATTACCAGGAAAAAATAGTAAACACACTTATGATGAAATGTTACTGTGAAATGTTATATAGGGATTCTGTCTTTTCTTTTCATAATTATAATATAAATTAGCAAGTATTTTTTTAATTTAAATTCAATTACCATATATGTATTGGTTTCAGAGGTGGAGGTCAGTGATTCATCAATCCTCATTGCATCATGTATACCCTCCTTCATGCCCATCACCCAGTTACCCCATCTCCCCACCCCGCCTTCCCATGACTCTCAGTTTGTTTCCTATGATTAAGAGTCTCTCAGAGTTTGTCTCCCTCTCTGATTTTGTCTTGTTTTATTTTTCTCCTCTTCCCCATGCTCTCCTGTTTTGTTTCTTAAATTCCACATATGAGTGAGATCATATGATAATTGTCTTTCTCTAATGGACTTATTTTGCTTAGCATAATATCCTGTAGTTCCATCCACATCGTTGCAAATGGGAAGATTTCATTTTTTGATGGCTGAGTAGTATTCTACCGTATATATACTGTATCTTCTTTATTCATTCATATGTTCATGGACATCTGGGCTCTTTCCCTAATTTGGCTATTGTGGGCATTGCAGCTATAAACATTGGGATGCATGTGCCCTTTCAGATCACTACATTTGTATCTTTGGGGTAAATACATAGTAGTATAATTGCTAGGTCATAGGGTAGCTCTATTTTCAACTTTTTTGAGGAACCTCCATACTGTTTTCCAGAGTGGCCTCACCAGCTTACAGTCCCACCAAGAGTGTACGAGAATTCCTTTTTCTCTGCATTCTCCCAACAACTGTTCCTAACTTATTAATTTTAGTCATTCTGACTGGTGTGAGGTGGTAATCTCATTATAGTTTTGGTTTGTATTTCCCTGATGCTAAGCAATGTTGAGCATTTTTGCTTCTTTGAGGATATTTTATCTGTAGGAAAATTATGGTGTCACTTAAAATTTAAATAGCAAGAAACCTTTCAAAATGTCCCTGAATGATCATTCTGAATTTTAAGATCACAAGTTATCTTTTTATTTTTTATTTTTATTTTTTTAAGATTTTATTTATTTATTCATGAGAGACAGAGAGAAAGAGAGAGGCAGAGACACAGGTAGAGGGAGAAGCAGGCTCCATGCAGGGAACCTGATGTGGGACTCGATCCTGGGTCTCCAGGATTACACCTTGGGCTGAAAGTGGCGCTAAACCCTGAGCCACCCGCGCTGCCTACAGGTTATCTTTTTAATGCCTGATGTTTAACTGCGAAATTCATTTCTGGAAAGGCTAATTATACAGTAGAATAGTACAGCTTTTTGTTTATAAAAAGGTTAATAGTATAGTTTTTTGTTTTAAAAAACTAGTATTTTTAATCAATATGATATTGTGATTACTATATTTGGCTTTTCTTAGTTGGTCCGAGGGTTGTGGGTTATCGTTAAGCTATATTTGGCTTTTCTTGACTTATTTGATGCTGAATGGTTGGCCTAAAATATATTTCCAGATTACTTTATATTCCTAGTGGGAAAACTTGTGTTTTTAGTCATGTGATAAAAATTGGCAACATGTTTTGCAGTTCACTACATTATGTCTAGAAAACAAGGAACCACCTATAACAATGCAGCCAGATTAGTTTTTGAGAATCAGGCACATTCATCTTTGTGCTAATCACTTTTAGGTTCTTATAAATCCCTGCATCCTTTCCAAGGTCATTCAAAACAGTATTTTATACTTTATCTGGCTCTATAGCATATTTCAGCTTAGGATATACTTCCACAAATATTTCTCGTTTGAGCCTTACAATGCTGTGAGATAAAGATCTGTATTCTTATTTTACATATAAAGAACTCGAAGCTGTAAAAGGGAGTCACTTGATGAAGGTAACAAAGGTTCAGAGCCTAGATCAAACTTGGCACCTCAGACTCTGAACCCTGTGTACTTTCGCTACTCCATAGCTGTCACTCTACAGAAACAAAATCGAAAACAAAAACAACAACTTTAAAATTACTACTAATGTTCCTCATCCCAGTTCTTGAAATAACTTCGATTATAAGCCCTGAAGTACTTATAAAGTGAAATCATCCCACGGATGGATCAAACAAACAAAAAACAAACTTTAAGGAATCCATTTGGTGAAGTAAAAGAGCAAAGCCTCTGAACCTGGCCAGACAGTTGAGAAAAGCCTGGCTCTGCCATTTAACTGTGTGACCCTGCCTGGATCCTTCCCCGCTCTGGGCATCAGCTGATCTGAGAAACGCCTTCTCATTCCTGCCTCCATAAATTGTTGTGAAGATTCAGTGAGACGAGCTAAGAGCTTTGCCTGCCCCAGTGAGGGGGCCTCAAGGCATGTTGGTGCTTTTTCTCCAGTGGTTTGTGAATGCAAACACACACCCTCAGCTGTTCAAACCCCTACTTCACACTTGTGCTGCCCCTCATTGCCCTCCGAGATATGCCATTGTAATTTTTTCCTGAAGCTTCCGCCCATGTCCCTAGGGACAAGCTATCCCTGTGCCTCTCTCTGCCTATGCAGACCTTGACCCATCCTCATTTCTCCAGAAAACCCTTTCCAGTCACTCTGTGTCCCATCTGTGTCCTCACGGCCCCCATGCCCACCATTGCACACTTGCATTCACAGCCATGTACTTGGGCCCTTAGGCTTTTCCTGCCAGGTATTAGACTTAGCCACTGACTAGAAAGTTCCATCTCTTCTATCAGGTCACATGCCCAAAGCATTTTGGTGGTTATCTTGTGGAGAATCCCCGAGGGCGATGTCAGGGACACAGAGAGAGCTCTGTGAATAAGACCTAGATTTGTAAAGGGTTACTGAATAAATCCAAAGCCACGGCTATGGGAATTCTGGGATCTCAGCAGTCTCTCCTTGTTTCTGTGTTCATAGAAAACCTACAAGCTTGGTTCAGAGAGATCTCAAAACAAATCCTGTCTTTAAATCACGATGATTCAACTGCTGCTGGCAGGAAAACAGTACAGCTCATACAAGCTTTGGAGGAGGTAAGAAAACCCTTTGTAAACGCCAATGCTTGGATCATGAATCAGACTTTCCGACCCACCGAGCAATCTGGTCCTGGAAATATATCTGAAAGAATATTTCATCAGAAGCAACAAAAAGCAAACTCTGATCACTGTAATCTTATATCCAGTATCCCTAAAATTGGGCAAATAATGAAGTGATCAGCATGAAGAGAATGCCAACAAAAACGATGACATTTCCACTTACAGAAACATGTAGTCTTAGAAAAATAATTATGAAGACAATATAGAAACATCGGGGAAATTGTGATAAGGCAGCAAAAGCTAAAACAGCACTGCATTGTAGGCACCTATTCTAGATCGGGGAGGAGTTTCGGGGTTAAAACTATAACGGAATACACAGCAATAACCATGTTGTATAATGATCAAATGCTTGTAAGTGGGGTTTTCTTTTCCACCAAAAACGTTTGTTTTTTATCTACTCAAATATTATCTACTCAGATTCAAAGAAGACTTAGTATATTTTCCCACTCTTGAAATTTTAATTGTATGCTTAACTAGGTTTAAAATGAAAAATAAAAGCATGATAAAAAAAAAAGCAATAGCCATCAACTATTTAAAAGATCATCCATACTTACTTGGAACTGTCTAACTGGTATAATATATGTCTTTAAAGATATAAATAATACATTTTTGGCATACTTTCTTATAGGCTTTTTTTTTTTTTCTGAAAGGTTTTATGGTCACTATTAGTGACAACACAAAACAGTACTCCATTGTTGGTGTGTCAGTTTTCCCGGACAACAATCCGACTTATACTATTCCTATTGTGCTCATAAACAACTTTGTAAATGTCAGGTGCTTGTTATCATTTGTGATATTTATTTTGACAATGGCCCAGGCACCTTGAATTAGATACATTAAAACTTCAGGACACTGGAGAACCATTATTTTGTTTTAAGGAATCCAACAAAAGAACTGAATAATGTACAAATGCCAACACCCTGGTTGTGATATGACTTACTCTGTTTTTTTAGCAAACCTACAAATCTTCAGAATTGAGGATTTTCTAATACGTGTTTATTGACGCTAAAATGGAAGATGGAAGTATGCACTCATTCTGTCATATATGTACACAGTAAAAAGAGTAGAACATTTTCTAATCCTAGAAACCTGTGCATTACATTATGACTTGGCTCATACGTTTCTAAAATTATCATTTGAAATAGCAATTTTGCCAAGAAATTCTTAGCAAGTGCTGTGCCTTTTTTGAAGTGTTTTCAGGGAAAAGGAACACCATACAAGCCATTCAGAAGTTTTTAATTAAATGTATTTATGTGACATAGGTTCAGGAATTTCACCAGTTGGAGTCAAATCTGCAAGTATGTCAGTTTCTTGCTGATACTCGCAAGTTTCTTCATCAAATGATCCGAACTATTAACATTAAAGAGGAGGTCCTGATCACTATGCAGATCGTTGGGGACCTTTCTTTTGCTTGGCAATTAATTGACAGGTAAGATGGCCAGCCTAACATTTCGCCTCGATGAAGGCCACTGGATGGATGTTTCCTTAGCATTGATCTCTCTTTACAGTTTCACAGATATCATGCAAGAGAGCATAAGGGTAAACCCATCCATGGTCACTAAACTCAGAGCTACATTCCTGAAGGTAAGCAAAGAACAGATCACATTCTCAGGCTCTAGGGAAGAATTGGTCTTCATTATTCCCTCATGCATTAATTCAGCCCACAATTTCATTCTTTGAGAAAGGTCATTTTTATAGACTGAAAATTGTTAGGAGTTTTTCCATGAGAGCACAGTTTCAAAAGATGCCATGCATATTTGAAGTTTCAATTAATGTAAGTTGGATGTCTTCCAGAAAATAGTTTTAATTTTTAAAATAAGTTTTTATAGTTTTACAAATATATGAAATATATGGGTCCTTTTTTCTCTAGATGTGAATTAAGTCCTTTTACTTTCTCATTGAAAAAATTCTTGTTGAGCCTCTGCTGTAAACTAGGATTTCCTCTAAAGATTAGGGAATAGTGGTGAACAACACAAGTATGGCCCTTGCTCTCAAGGTAATTTCAGATCGAGATAAATGAGCAAATAATTGACTCAGTGTCTAAAGACAGAGTTACCTTATATATCAGTTCTTAGGTGCACTTTCTTTCCTATTTAAAAATCTCTGTAATTGGGGATGGATTTTATAATTGACAGCGTATCAAAGCTCAGTCATCAGCATTTTTTTCTCTCTTTTTTTTTTTTCTGAGTCGTACATAAAATATTGGCTCTTTGTACATGCCAGGACGTCTTAGATTGGAGTCAGTACAGTAATCCATCCATCCTAGTGTCTGACACCCATAAAGAGTAGCTGTCTTCCATAGCATAGTGGCTCTCAAACTTGAAGGGCACCAGAATCACCTGGGAGGCCTATTACAACACAGATTGCTGGGCGTCAGCCCCCAGAGTTTCTGATTAAGGACCTTTCCCGTGGGGCTCAAGAACTGGCATCTGTAACAAGTTCCCAGGTGATGCTGATGCTGCTGGTCCGAGGACCACAGTTTGAGAACCACTGCTATATCTGATGACTGTTATTTTTTAAAACTGTATCGTTGTCAGAAACTGTCAATGACTTTGATGAAGTTCAGTGGTTGCTGTTTTCTCTTGGTTAGAACCCAGGAGCTCTGTTACATGTTACTCTTTTGGGGAAGTGAGATTTGTAGGACTTTTTGAAATGGAGAAACAAACATAGCTACTCTTCTTTCAGCTTGCCTCTGCCCTAGATCTTCCCCTTCTTCGAATTAATCAAGCAAATAGTCCTGATCTTCTCAGTGTGTCTCAATATTACTCTGGTGAACTGGTGTCCTATGTGAGAAAGGTAAGAAATGCATCAAGGTGATACTGATTTTGTTGGCAGACTAACTGCTCTTCAAAGACCAAAAAGGTGCTTGGGACCCTATAAAAAGTATACACATGTTCCCTTCCCTCATCCTTTTTTTTTTTTTTAAAGGTTTTATTTATTAATTCATGAGAGACAGAGAGAGGCAAAAACATAGGCAGAGGGCAAAGCCAGCTCCCTGTGGGGAGCCAGATATGGGACTTGATCCCAGGATCCCGAGATCACGCCCTGAGCTGAAGGCAGATGCTCAACACTGAGCCACCCAGGTGTCCCTCCCTTCCTTTCTTCTTAACTTGATTCCAGAAATTTGCAGTAACTGAACCTAAACTTACTCTTACTGGTCCTGTGGATATGCAGGTGTTTTCACTCCCAAGGAACTTTTACACTGTTTTTTTCCTAAATATTGGTGGTATTAACCCCCCTATACTTATACTTCATATAAGTATAGAAACAAAACGAGAGATATTGGCTTCTACAAAGTCACAGAGCTAGTTGGTAAAAGAGCTATATCTAGATCCAGCATCTCCTCGTTAGAACTTAAAATTTTTAGAGGAATTTTGGTCCTGTTTCAAGAACATATGGTACAGCGTGGAGCCAAACAGACCAGTGTTCACAATTTACTTGTGTCACACACTAATTGAGTGCTCTACAGCCATGTTACTTAACACCTCTGATCCTCGATCTTTTAAAAGTTTGTAATGTAGGAAAGATACACCTTTTTGCTACCTCTCTGTGTGACGATTATTAACCTTCTATCCTGTGAGCAGTTAATGCTTAATAAATAACTTAGGAACTTAGCCGTGTGCCTGAGAGCAGATTACTAAAAGAGCTCTCGTGAAATCCCTTATTGTCTCTTCCTGTAGACAAATGGCTGCTTGCACACTCTGGGGGCTGTCTTACTGCCATCTGAGCATTTATCTGCTAAGAAAAATAAAAAGAGATATTCAACTGTTTTTCCTCTTTTCTCTTTTACTGAAGGTTTTGCAGATCATTCCAGAAAGCATGTTTACTTCTCTTCTCAAGATCATAAAGCTTCAAACCCATGATATCATTGAGGTACCGACCCGCCTGGACAAAGACAAGCTAAGGGACTACGCTCAGCTTGGCCCACGATACGAGGTGGCGTATCCTTTTGACTTCTGCCTTTTGATATTTAACACCCAACCCATGACGCGCCACAAGTCTGCGTTGCCGGCTGTATCCCTAGGACCAGCAGACCAATTCTGATTTGTTTCTTCCTACTCTCAGGGATAACTGCTTGTGCCATGTTAGCGTAGCCATGCCTTTATTCATTACCTTGTCCCGGTGTTATTCCAGGCCTCACCAAGTGTTCTCAGAGGAAGTGGAACTCACCTGGTCACTTTTCTCCCGAACAGTCCTGGAGAATCAGCCTATCTTCTTTTTGGGCTAAAGATTGCCCAGACTTTTCTCATTCAGGTTCCTGGTTTGTACATCAAATCAGTGGCTCAAAGTAATCTGGGTTCCATTAACCTAACCATTTCCTCCAGCCAGACTTTTAAGCCCACTCAATAGTTAAGCAGCCTTGGGGGTGGTTCTTCCCAAATACCTCTGCTTTTCTTTCCCCTTGAACTTAAAAGATGTGAAGAAGTGAAATCAAGTGGAAATTGACAATATGAACTCCACTGTCTTCACATCATGCCAGTGTCAATTTTACATCCTCTGACACAACTCTAGAAATGACATCAGGAATTTTGACATTCAGCTTCAAATTTATGTATTTATTCTCACTCAAAAATATAGCATTGGTCTACCTTATCAGTGTCTCCTTATGTTGCTGGGGAAAAAGAAGTAGAAGGCAGTAAAGGGGAGATTACTCTGTTAGAGTCTTGATGAGCCTTTTCTACGGGGAAAGGACCATCGATCTCATGGAACCCTGCTTTTTATGCATGAGAAACTGAGGCCTGAAGAGGGGGAAATGATTGGTCAGCATCTAAAGAACAATTTAATGTCTGCTGACCCCGTTCCCAGTGTGTCGAACCGTGGTCTCTCGGTTCCATCACAGTGCCTCATTTCTGACCAGGACACATCACTCGTGCTGTCCTGGTTCATTCCAGGACTATCAGCCAATTTTCACTTTCTGTGGAAACGATGGATCTTTTATCTGAAGTACTTCATTAACTTCTTTCTCTTTGTTAAAGGTTGCCAAGCTTACTCATGCTATTTCCATTTTTACTGAAGGCATCTTAATGATGAAGACAACTTTGGTCGGCATCATCAAGGTATGGCTTTTGTCCTGGTCCACCTGATTAGACTGCTAGTTTGGATTACTGTGGTGGTTCTCCCATAGGGAACAGGGAATGACATTGTCATCTTGTGTCCCTTGCTGTTTCACAATTAGCTCTTGGTCTTCACTTTACTCACTTCTTGATGGAGGAAGAGAGAGAGAGCATTATAATCCTGATCTTTCACCCATATCCAAGAGTTACTTAAATCTAAGAAAAATCTGTATTATTGAATTTTTTGTAATAACAAAACAAAATGATTCAACTCCTTTGGCCAAACAGCTGGCTCAGTCTCTCCCACCTTCTTTCCTTCTAGTATTTTTATATTACATCTCAGGTGCAGAGAGCCGAGATAATCCTATGGCATTACTATTGTCTAGCCATTGTCATCAAGGATGCATGCTTTTCTTTCTCCTCTGGATGCCCACAGCCATTCCCATCCCCAGTGGCACCTGCTCTCTATGTTCAATTTCTGTCCCCAAAGAGGTATCTGTATTTTAAGCATGAGGTGTTACTTGATGTGTGCATGTTTGATTTCTCTGCATCCTATTGTGCTCTAAAGCCCATTCTTTTTCCAATCCTTCTCACTAGTTATCACTTTGAGAATTTATTTATGTCTCTGAGTTGGGTAATTGGTTACTTCTTACTACTGCATAGAATTTTACATTTTACTTAACCATTCACCAAGGCACAAACACCCATATTGTCTGTTTTCATCCTAACATTCCCCATTATCATAAGCATCTCTGAATATGTCCCTACTGTACACTTGTGCAAGAATTTCTCTGAAATCTGCCTCCCCAGGAGTGGATCACTGGGTCTTAAGGTGTGCCTATTCTTAATTTCTCTCAATGCCACCAGATTGCCTTCTGAAATAAGTGTTTCACAAAATGTCTTACCCACATTTTTACCAATACTTGTTATTATCCACATTCCAATTTTTGCTCTCCCAAAGAGTAGAAAGTGTTATTTCAATGTTGTTTTAATTTGTAATCCTATGGTGACTAGTGATGTGCCCATTCACAAGGTTCCTGGTGCTTTTATTTTTCATTTATCTGACATCAGCAGATACTACGTATTTCTTATTTAAAAAAAATGCTTATCTATTGAATTGCCAGATTAACATTTGTGTTAATAAAATCCAAGAAAATATAGGAAATGAACCTAAATAGGAATGGAAATTTAGTGTGTTTTTTCTGTGAGTATGCTGAAATACCATTGTGCCCCTAGAATACTAATAAAATCTATGCAGTATGCTTTAGGCCTGATGCCAGTTTAATTCAGTTGATATGCAGAGAGTACACATGCAGGTTATCATTTCTTACTAATCTATAAAGTGGCGATAAATCCTAGGACCAGATTAAGCATCTTACATGCAAAATGACCAGTACAAGAAGGATGTAGTAAAACCTAATAATTAACAATAATTATCAAAGGAAAGCCTGCTTAAGAAAAATGCAGATTTAGGGCACCTGGGTGGCTCAGTGGTTGAACATCTGCCTCTGGGTCAGGTCATGATCCCAGGGTCCTGGGATCGAGTGCCACATTGGGCTCCCTGCAGGGAGTCTGCCTCTCCCTCTGCCTATGTCTCTGCCTTGCTTTGTGTGTCTCTCATAAGTAATAAATAAAATCTTTAAAAAAAAATAGAAAAAAAATGCAAATCTTTTGCCATAGCCTTTCAGATGAGAGCAGAGGAAATACCACCTTGACCACACTCAACCCAGTAGACTATCTCTGCTAGTCTAACCACTCATAGCTTTCTGTAAGGGATCCTGTGGCCCTCACTAGTCTTTAACCCTCAAATGTTAAGCATCTGTTTCAGACACTTATAAAAAGTATAAGTTGAGGCCCTTGGGTGTGGAGCCTACTTAAAAAGAAAGTATAAGTTGACTTTAATCCATATGACTGAAAACAAATAAGATTTACACAGACATGTATGTGTAAATGTTCATTGTTAGAGGTAGCCAAAAAAAATATTTTAAAAATAATAGAGGGGTGCCTGGGCTCAGTCCATTAAGCATCCAACTCTTAATGTCAGCCTAAGTCTTGATCTCAGGGTGGTAAGTTCAAGCTCAGCATGGAGCCTACTTAAGATAGAATAATAAGGAAATAAAATAATAGATAAAAAATTTAAAAGAATAAAATAATCCAAACATTTATCACTAAGAGAATGTTTAAACATATCATGGTGCGTTCCTACTGTAGATTCCTCTGCTGCCATTTAGAAAGCATTTGCCACTGAAAGATTTTTTTTTTTATGATTTTATTTATTTATTTGACAGAGAGAGCACAAACAGGGGGAGTGGTAGGCAGAGAGAGAGGGAGAAGCAGACTCACCACAGAGCAGGGAGCCCAATATAGGACTTGATCCTAATACTCTGGGATCATGACCTGAGTTGAAGGCAGACACTTAACCAACTGAGCCACCCATGCAGCCACCACTGGAAGATTTCTAAAACCTTAAAACTTTGTTAAATTACAAAACAATGTGTGTGTGTTTGTGTGTATGTACATATTATAGTCCTATTTAGATTCTTTAAATTAGATATGTATTAAGGATAATATTTATGTATACAAATTCATGGGGAAAGGTCTGGAGGATCCATATGAAAACTGTTAACTGTTAACTTCAGAAGAGGACAGAAGTGTGAGGGAAGAGGCTGTGGGAAGGAGGCTTTCTCTAAGATGTTCTTGGAAGCTTCATGTTACTTTTTGATTTTTTCCCCCTCATCGATTATTCATCTAGTTATAATTTGTTATTGTAAAAAAGGGCACAGATACTGAGAGCTGTAGAAACACTTGTGCAGTTTAATGGGTTATTACAACCACCATCCAAGTCAAGAAATACAGTTTCCCAGGTCCTACCCCAGGACCCTCCTCCTGTGCCCTGACCTAATCTCAGTTTCCCTGTGTAGAGTTTTATTATCCAAAAGTAAATCTCTGGACACTACATTAAAAAAAAAATATGTTAGGTGCTCATTCAGTTAAGCATCCAACTCTTGGTTTTAGCTCAGGTCATGATCTCCTGGGTGGTGGAATTGAGCCCGTTTCAGGCTCCATGCTCAGTGGGGAGTCTGCTTGAGGACTCTTCCCTCTGCTCCTACTCCCTACTCGTACTCTAAAATAAATAAATAGATCTTTAAAAAGAAAGAAATGTTTAAAATAAATCTTTTAAGCCTTTTTTTTACATTTTTATTTATTTATGATAGTCACACAGAGAGAGAGAGGCAGAGACACAGGCAGAGGGAGAAGCAGGCTCCATGCATCAGGAGCCCGACGTGGGATTCGATCCCAGGTCTCCAGGATCGCGCCCTGGGCCAAAGGCAGGCGCTAAACCACTGCGCCACCCAGGAATCCCTTTTAAGTCTTTTTTTAAGAAGATTTTATTTATTTATTCATGAAAGACACAGAAAGAGAGGCAGATATAGGCAGAGGGAGAGGCAGTCTCCCCATGGGGATCCCCATGCGGGACTCAATCCCAGGACCCCAGGATCACAACCTGAGCCAAAGGCAGATGCTCAACCACTGAGCCACCCAGGCGCCCCTAGCCTTTTTTATTCTTCAGGTTTCTCTCCTTACAGTTTATCTGGTGAGGAACCCACAGCTGTTGACCTGTTGTTTTTCCAGTCTGGATTTTGCTGATGGCACAATCATGATGTAGCTCGACACGTTTCTCTAGCTTTTGTATTTCATGCAACTTTCATTGCAGTTGTCATTCTTGAAGTTTAGATGTAATCAAACCTAGGTGGACCCCATCCATTTGTCTTTATGACTTTTCAAAATAATGGTTTGTTGCACATATTAAAAGTACAAGAGACAAGTCTCAGGGCATTCAAAGGATTATGTCAAACTATCTGATGTTTTATGGATTTGGTAGGAGATTGACTTTTAGAATAACAAGTGCTTTCTCATTACAGAAAAAAAGAACCAGCCAAATAAGCTTACAGCGTCAGATAGCAGATTTGCTTTCCCATTTTATCTCCCTAATTACAAGCAGCATTCCAAGAATGCTGAAAGAAAAGAGAATTGTTAAATCTGTCCGACCACAAGCTTGAGTTTGCTCATGGGGGTGTAGATGCCCTGAGATAACATTGGGAAGAAAGGTGTGCGCTCAATTCAAGGGCAGGCCCATCATTCCAACCCTCCTCTTGATGCGGAGAAAAGGCACTTTTTACTTTTAATGAAATGATTAAAAATAAGCAGCAATTTAAAACTTTTCATACCCACAGTCTTTGGAATGTCATGTAAAATTAGCATGAATTTTACTGAGGTCAACCAAGTCCTAAAGAGTTACAGGTTTAATCATTCTTTCCAGGCTGCACATGATCAAAGGGACAGGAAAGGAGAAAGTCTCAGTTATTGAGAAATGGGGTAGGAAAGGGGTCCACCATCTGGAAACCAACTTTTCCTTTGGATTTCTTCATGCCTCCGCTTTTCCTCATTGTCATTTATTGCTTTTTGATTTGCACTCAGGTGGATCCCAAACAGTTACTGGAAGATGGAATAAGGAAGGAGCTAGTTAAACGTGTTGCTTTCGCTCTTCATAGGGGATTGATCTTCAACCCCCGAGCCAAGGTATCAGATGACCGAAGGGGTCTGTCCTGTCTCTCTGTCCAGCTTGCATAATGGACAAGCACACTATTTTTAACTATCATGAGCAAGACCTTTCCTCCTAACAGATATCTAATGCATGATGTTCAGTACAATTGACCAATGTGTTCTTTGATCCAATATTGTAATCTGTTTGTATGATCAGAAAATCCTTTCCAGAACCCATCCTTTCCTTTACCTGTTGATCCCCAAGTTTAAGAACTGAACTGATGACTGTGATCCAGAGTTACTTCTTCTTCTTAAAGTTAGAATTCGTAAACCCCAAGGCACATAGGAACTATAAAGCCTGTCATTTCTTATTTTCCTTGATCTGTTAGAGAATATGTTCATTTTTCTCAGGAGGAAAAAAAAATGGGCCTAAAATTTATATCTAGGGTACTTTGACCCCAGTAAATTCAATTTAAAATATTTTAAGTATTTTCAGGTTAGATATATTCATCAAATGACGTGAGAGAAATCTTCAACTTTCATTTTTTTATAGTCTTTCATATGAGACTTCCTTCCCAAATGAATTAAACCTCTTCTTTGCTGAATGTCTGACAAAAGTTGCCAGTCATACTCGTTGAGGTAGAAATGAGCATTTCCAAAGCTGTCTTCAGCTATCACTGTGGTCTCACACACAGTATGGGTCTCATTTAAAGTCTAGCAGAGAGTGAAATAAGTCAATCAGAGAAGGACAAACATTATATGGTTTCATTCATTTGGGGAATGTAAAAAATAGTGAAAGGGAATAAAGGGGAAAGGAGAAAAAATGAGTGGGAAATATCAGAAAGGGAGACAGAACACGAGAGACTCCTAACTCTGGGAAATGAACTAGGGGTGGTGGAAGGGGAGGTGGGCGGGGGGTGGGGGTGACTGGGTGATGGGCACTGAGGGGGGCACTTGATGGAATGAGCACTGTGTGTTATTCTATATATTGGCAAATTGAACACCAATAAAAAATAAATTTATAAAAAAATAAAGTCTAACAGAGATATTGGAGTTGACCACCTACTCCAATGTAATAGATTTGTATTTCTCCTTTTGCACAGCCAAGTGAATTGATGCCCAAGCTGAAAGAGTTGGGGGCCACCATGGATGGATTCCATCGCTCTTTTGAGTACATACAGGACTATGTCAACATTTATGGTCTGAAGATTTGGCAGGAAGAAGTTTCTCGTATTATAAATTATAACGTGGAACAAGAGTGTAATAACTTCTTAAGAACAAAGGTATCTAATTAAATCTTTAAAATTCTTGACTACATTTATTGTTCTGACATTTAAAATACATGCCCCAAGGGGGACCTGGGTGGCACAGTTAAACATCCAAACTCTTGATTTTGGCTCAGGTTGTGATCTCAGGGTGGTAAGATCAAGCCCTGCATCAGGCTCCATGTTCAGTGTGGATTCTGCTTCAGATTCTCTCTCCCTCTCCCTCTGTCCCTACGATCTTTCTCACTCACTCTCTCTATAAAATAAATAAATAAATCTTTAAAAATAAAATACATGCTCTGAACCTCAGAAATGCCAACAGGAAAGTTTCTTTAAATAGTAAAAGTCAGTATGCATTAGATAGACAGGAATACCTTCAGAGTACCCTCAGGAGCCATGAGGGTTGCAGAAAAATGTGTATGACACCTGACCTCTGGGAGTTTACCATCCTAAGGGAGAGGGAGAAATAACTGAATGACTAGAGAAAGAAGCTGCTTGTTGTAAATGGTATAACTCAAGTGATCTGGAGTTCAGAAGGCTTGAGAGTTCGTTTGGCCTGACTGGAGTATGTGCTAAAGGGCGGAATTGCTGGATCATGTGGTATTTCTAGGTTTCAATTACAGATGAACCACCAGACTCTTTGCCATAGTGCCTGCACCATTTTTCATTTCCTCCAGTAATGTCTGAGGGTTCTAATTTCTTCATGTCCTTGCCACCACTTATTATTTTGCTTTTCAAAAACCAGTTATAACCATCCTAGTAGATTGAAGTGGTATCTCATTATGGGCTTGTTTTTTTTGTTTTTGTTTTTGTTTTTAGATTTTATTTATTCATGAGAGAGACAGAGGCAGAGGCAGAGGGAGAAGCAGGCTCCATGCAGGGAGCCTGATATGGGACTCAATCCCAGGACTCCAGGATCACGCCCTGGGCAGAAGACAGGCACTAAACCATTGAGCTACCCAGGGATCCCCTCATTGTGGTTTTGATTTGCAGTTCCCTAATGACTAATCATGTTGAGCATCTTTTCACGTGCTCATTACCATTTGGATGTCTTTGGAGAAAGGTCTACTCAAGTCCTTTGTCCTGTTGTTAATGGGGTTGTTTGAACACCAGATTCTTAAGTGCCATGACTGACAAGCTTGATTTTAGTCAATACTTAACAAGGAGTAAGTTTTTAATTAGGGAACTCACAAGGTTCAGGTGGCATTCTTTTTTTTTTTTTTCTTTTAAAGATTCTATCTATTTATTCATGAGAGAGACAGAGAGACAGAGAAGCAGAGACACAGGCAGAGGGAGAAACAGGCTCCATGCAGGGAGCCTGATGTGGGACTCAATCCTGGGACTCCAGGATCACACCCTGGACCGAAGGCAGTTGCTAAACTGCTGAGCCACCCAGGCATTCCTCAGGTGGCATTCTTAATAGAATAAGTATCCTCCAGCCTTATATATTTTGGAATTTTATCATTACATTGATACATGTGAACTTGGAAGACAAAAAAAGCCAGAAAATCCCTGTGTCTCTTCTCATTTCTCAGTCACTTCACTCATCACAAATATATCTTTTTTTTATAAATGTTACATGTGGCATTTCTGGGAGTTATTAATGCACTTTTAAGTGTTTCCTCTTCAAACCCAAGGATCCTTTATTGTCACTGTTCATGCAGCATTATATTTATAAAACTACATGGAAAAAGATTAACTATGTTATCTTATCAAAAATGTACAGTGGACCCTTGAACAGCAACAGGTTTGAACTCACGGGTCCATTTATACATTTCTTTCCAGTAGACAAAGTGTGATACTGTAAAATATATTTTCTCTTCCGTATGATTTTCTTAACATTTTTCTGTAGCTTATGGTATTGTACAAATCAGTATATACTACATATACAGGGCACCCAGGTGGCTCAGTTGGTTAAGCAGCTGCTGTTGATGCAGGCCATGATCCCAGGATCCTGAGATCGAGTCCCGCATCGGGCTCCCTGCCAGATGGGCAGCCCGCTTCTCCCTCTGCAATGCTTGTGCTCTCCTGCTCTCTCCTGCCCCCCCTCCTCAAATAAGTAAATAAAATTTTAAAAAATATATACAAAATATGTGCTAATTGATTGTTATTGTTAAGGCTGTTCTAGTAAACAACAAGCTACTAATTAGTAAAGTTTTAAGGAAGTCAAAAGTTATATGTGGATTTTTAACTGTGTGGGGGTCAGTGCCCTGGCCCCCATGTTGTTCAAGGGCTAACTGTACTAAATACTTCTGGTTTGGTTTTGTTTCGTTTCTAGATTCAGGATTGGCAGAGTATGTACCAGTCTACCCATATTCCAATACCAAAGTTTCCTCCTGTGGATGAGTCTGTAACATTTATTGGTCGACTCTGCAGAGAAATCTTGAGGATCACAGATCCAAAGTAGGTGTATCTGAATTCCATTGGGCCTTGACCAACTGTGGTCAATAGGAGTCTCTGAACATTTTCCTTAGATCACACCCTTGTTCCTACCACACTTGGATCCACTCTAATGGGTTTCTTAGAGTCACTTTTTTTGAGACTGGGTATTTTCCCCAGTGTGACTGAGAGGACCTCAGTCCAAGAAAATAGAGATTAAAATAAATCTAAGGTCTGTTCAGCCACCTTTTAGTTTTATGCTCCTCTTGCTTCCTAGCTAATGTTCTATTTACTTGGGCCTGTGGACTCCTTGGTATATTAAAACTTTTTTTTATTATAAATTGCTCATCTTTACCTGTATAACTGTGGCACACTGCCCCATTGCAGGCACCAAACCTTCCACTTGTCAGATCCTGACCTTTGAAGATTATCTCCACACCCATCTGCTTTTCTAGCACTTCTCTTGCACACGACTTCTCAGTCGCTTGTCCAAGCTCTGGGTCTTAATGGTAGCTCCACGACAGGCACCAGCCCTCTGACCCCAGAGCCGGACTCTTAAACACTGAGCCATTCAAGGGCAGGCTGTGTAGCTTTGCACACAGTGGATTACAGTTCCTATCTGGTCAGATGGTTGAAAATCTCATATAATGAAAACCACCCTTAGGAATATTTTACATGAGCCCCATGGGAGAGACTTGCATGCTGCTTCTCTCATTGTGTCTGGTTTTCTTCCTTTTTCTGACTTGAGCTTCTGATGAGGCAACTAAGGTTAGGGGTACTAAGTCCAACTGAGGGAAGAGCCGACTCATATTTATACCCATGCACGTGCTCACTGAGGGGAATGGCTGGTGAGGTTTCCCAGGAAAAGATTCCTTTTCTTCTTTCTCTGTCCAGCAGTGTGTGCATGGTTGAATTTATGTAAGTTGAATGTCCTTATAACACAGCTCTTCTGTACTGCCTTCAGATTCTAGCTTATTTGGTCTCAGAAATTACACAACTTGACACACTATATATGAACGTCTTCCAAAAATTCAAGCACAAATGAGTTCTATCTATGACTCACGGACCAAAAAGAGTAAATGATCCAAAATTTTTTATAACTCCTGCTTTCTTGGTACCCATGGGTGGGTCACTGAAGCCCTTCTAGAAGACTCTCCACCTAGTGCCACATTAAGACTTGCAGAAAGGATTAAGCATTGGGTTTGGGATCTCCACGTCATAATAATGATTTATTCATCTACATTGGGAGACACTGGCGACACATTCAGAGTGCCAGCACTGGGTGATAGGGGCAGGACACTTTGAAGCTTAAAAGTAGAATGCACTTTCTGGAAATCTTGGTCTTTCCAAATGTAAGCCTTTCCTCCCAAGCTTTGTTTCAGTAAAAAGATGTCCTAGTTCCTAGAATTGGGGGCCTATTCATCTGTGGAGTGTACTGGAATTTCAGAGCCTGGGTTTCCACCCTATACCTGCCCAGTCAAACCCCAGGAATGGGCCCTGGGCATATATTTTTAACACACTTTACCAGTGATTTAAGGACCCTCTGCCAGCATTTGAAAACCAGTAAAATGGTGGTTAAGGATATGGTGTTAGAATCAGGCCTCACTAAGTTATTTCATCTGTAAAATGAGGGTCACACAGCTTGGATATTAAGCCATGATGAGGATGAAAAGAAAAAGTTCTTAGCATAGGACCTGACACCTAAGAGGTGCTCAGTAAATGTTGTGGTTATCATTGCTGTCAGCACACTTTTGAGTCTGAAAATCATTAATTGGTGACCAGACCCAGGAGGAAAGAGGAAATGGCTTTGTTGTCATAGTCACAAATTTCACTAGGTCAGCAGAACTCTAAGTTCCTTTCTTATCAAAATGGAAGTGAAGGGCAGCCTGGGTGGCTCAGCGGTTTAGCACCACCTTCAGCCCAGGGCCTGATCCTGGATTCCCGGGATCAAGTCCCACGTCAGGCTCCCTGCATGGAGCCTGCTTCGCCCTCTGCCTGTGTCTCTGCCTCTCTCTCTCTCTCTCTCTCTCTCTCTCTCTCTCTGTCTCTCATGATTAAATAAATAAAATTTTTAAAAAAGAAAAACAAAATGGAAATGAAACAAGACTCTTACTGCCTGGTCTCTGGGAATCTAAAGACCCTGTGGAGAGAAAACTCAGCTCTGTCTCCTCTCTGCTCGACTCCAAAGAACAGCCCGACCCAGTGGAAATGAATTAGTCAAACTGGTCACCTGGCATAGGGCAGGAAAAAGTGATTGCACTGAATTTGGCCCTCCTGGCCCTTTGGGCATTCACTGTGAGATATACTAGGTGCCTAGATGCAGAGGTTATTAAACAGATCGTGTAGCCATTGTTCCTCATGTCTGATGCCCAAATCCTGTTGCGTCCCACGTCTCCTCAGGATGAATTAATTCTGACCTGCTTTTGACTTTCGAGTTTTTGTTTTTCTTTTAGAATGACCTGTCACATTGACCAGCTGAACACTTGGTACGATATGAAAACTCACCAAGAAGTGACAAGCAGCCGCCTCTTCTCAGAAATCCAAACCACCTTGGGGACTTTTGGTCTGAATGGGTTAGACAGGCTTCTGTGCTTTATGATCGTCAAAGAGCTACAGGTGAGCATTTGGGTTTTGATGTGTGGTTCCTGCTTCCCTGGGAGAAATGAGAGGAGATCAGTTAGCTTTCCATTCATGCTTTCCTATGCCTACACCAGCCATACATATATGCTTCTTTTTAGGTAGATGAGAACTGAGGATAAACTAGAATTTCTTTGGCTAGCATAGTATTTTTTTGTGTAGACTGGTCTGGGGAGTTTCATATGAGGAAGTTGAGACTCTCTCCAAGCGGGAGGATGTTTCTAACAGGAACCAGAAGTTACTGCCTCACTGTCATCCTTGATAGCGTTTTATGACTTAAGCTGTGTTCTATATAGCACTTCAGTTAACTGGAGCATTATTCATTTTATTCACTATGTTTGGTTCCTTGATTGTGTCTTCTTGTTTTAGAATTTCCTCAGTATGTTTCAGAAAATTATCCTGAGAGACAGAACTGTACAGGATACTTTGAAAACCCTCATGAATGCTGTCAGCCCCCTAAAAAGCATAGTAGGTAAGTGTTCTGAAAGCACCCTGAGATGAAGGTAACACTAGCTTTTCCATTTTTACTAAACAGAAAATTATATTTTACCCTTTCAGCAAACTCGAATAAAATTTATTTTTCCGCCATTGCCAAAACACAGAAGATTTGGACAGCTTATCTCGAGGCTATCATGAAGGTATGTTGTGGGAGAGAGGATGATAATCAATACAATGTTTTTTAAATTATTATTTTCTTACAACCTTGCTATCCAAGGAAAGCCACACTTCTTTCCTTTGTCATCAGAGCAAAAATACAGCACTTCAGTTTATTGTTATTTCTAAATTCACTTGTCCTTTATTGTCCTTTCTGGAGCTCTTCTTGTCTGGTTTTCATTGATTGGCCTCCTGTCACCAAAGAGAAGGTTTCTTTTTTTTTTTTTTTCTTTCTTTTTTTTTTGAGAACATTTCTTTTTAAACTGACTTCGGGCAAGAAGTGCTTTCACACAAAGAAATGGAAATCTTCCTCCCTCAGTGGTCTCCATCTTGACATAAGTTCATTTAATGAACTGCTCTATCAGTGTACAACTCTGAACTGGTGCAAGTAGGTGTTAGAACAGGACATTTGTCTCTGTCTCGCCTTGGGTCTGCACAGATTTTAGAAAGCCAAGTTCTCTGGGACGTAAGTTATCCTTACACCATGGATAGAACACTGTCGTCTTTAGAAATAAGTAAGAAGGGGGATCCCTGGGTGGTGCAGCGGTTTAGCGCCTGCCTTTGGCCCAGGGCGCGATCCTGGAGACCTGGGATCGAATCCCACATCGGGCTCCCGGTGCATGGAGCCTGCTTCTCCCTCTGCCTGTTTCTCTGCCCCTCTCTCTCTCTCTCTCTGTGACTATCATAAATAAATACAAAAAAAATTTAAAAAAAAAAAAAAGAAATAAGTAAGAAGGGATCCCTGGGTGGCTCAGCAGTTTAGTGCCTGCCTTTGGCCCGGGGCGTGATCCTGGAGTCCTGGGATTGAGTCTCGCATCAGGCTCCCTGCATGGAGCCTGCTTCTCCCTCTGCCTGTGTCTCTGCCTGCCTTTCTCTCTCTCTCTCTCTCTCTCTCTCTCTCTCTCTCATGAATAAATAAATAAATAATTATTTAAAAAAAAAAGAAATGAGTAAGAAAGTACAATGAGACGATTTAACTTGTTGGATGGAAATCTCAGTGACTTTAGAATTCACTTGTCTGCTTTCCTGCCTTCACATTGTGGAGTCACTTCCAGGGACCCTCTGTGTCTTCTGTGTGTCTTTCTCTCATCATGTGATGATCCAAGACAACAATGCTTTGTTGAATGCTCATTCTGTGCAAAGCATCGTCACTTACTGTGAGACACAGGGACAAAGGGAGCTCTAGCTGCTTCCTCAGAAAGCCCACTTACAGTCTAGTAGGAAAGAGTAGGTTTCCTGGCAGAAATTCAGTTCACACTTAAAAATATCACCTAGGGCAGCCCCGGTGGCACAGCGGTTTAGCGCCGCCTGCAGCCTGGGGTGTGATCCCAGAGACCCGGGATCAACCATGGAGCCTGGTTCTCTTTCTGTGTCTCTGCCTCTCCCTCTCTCTCTCTGTGTCTCTATGAATGAATAAACAAAATCTTTAAAATAAATAAATAAATAAAAATAAAAATATCACCTACCACAGGAAAAGCCTAAGCAGCTGTGGGAATATGGGGACATTCCATTCTCTTGTTTCCAATTATATTGTTCATTGAGAGAGTACTAATGGTGCCCCTGCCAGATTCACAATATATTTCCCATAATTGTAGTGATTTTTTTAGTTAACTTAGACTAGGTAACACAGACCTTTTGACTCGGCTGGATGTCCTCTTGTTAGATATGTCTGACAGTCCCTTAGCCACATGATTTCCAAATATTGAGAGCTTCTCAGACTAAGTTTCCAAGTGTTGGAAAACCCTTTAGGAGGAGTAGAGGATTACCTGAGGTTGGACAGACCTGAGCCTCAGCTCTGTGGGAACTTATAGGGAGGCTTCGAAGGGGTTCCCCAGGGACTATGACAGACCTCTGTGAGTTGTAATTGCTGGTAATTCAGTAATAACCAAGTATTTGTCTAAGTCGGTGATCTCTACATGAAGCCTCAAGGACATATTTGTCCTTTTGTCTTTTGCTAATCTGGACCAGTGATTTCTGTTATTCTGTGCTATTTGATGGTAGCCACTAGCCACATGTAGTTCCTGAGCATTTAGGATGTGGCCTGTGGGAATGAGAAACCGAATTTTAAATTTTATTCATTTTAATCAGTTTAAATGTAAAGAGCCACCTGCGGCTGTGGCTGGTGTACTGGTCAGTGCAACTCAACAGAAATGGAGAAAGACAATCCAGAGGTCACTCTAGACAGGAAAATAGTAGAATGAGTGCACCACCTCCCAGGCTGGTCAGCCTCCAGAATCTTATTAATGGCTCGTAGGAAATGAGAACCAAAGAGAAAACGTTGGTCACTGAGATTGAATATGTTCTAAAGAACAGCAGGTTAGGTTAAACCGCCTATATCTCTGCTTCTACTCCTAGACTGGTATTTCGAGGGAATCCTGGACATAGAGTATCTAGAATTAAACAAGGAGTACATGGGCCAGATAAAAGGTTGGAAGCACATTATTGAGTTGTCTTAGGGAACCCACTATTTTCTGGCCTTGCCCTGGTTTCATTTTTATTTTTTTTTATTTTTTTTTTCATTTTTAAATAATAATATTTTTGTACTAATGAAAAGTTTCTTATGAGAACATTTTTTTGGATTTTATTTTTTTCACATAAATGGAATAACACATAAATGGAATAAAACCTAGTAAGAATAGTGATCAGAAGTAACATATTTGAGGTTAAGACTTTTAACTGTTACAAGCTCTTTTTATCTAAATAAGATTTTTTTTCTTTCTCTCTTAGAAAAGGCCTCTCTTTTCTTCTAACTTTGTAAAATATCAGACTTTGGGGATATTTGAGGTTGGCATACTGGACCTAATCCAGACGTTCCTTACGGGGTCCCTTGTGCTCCATCAGGGATGACGCTGGTCTTAGCCATGGAACTAGTCCAGGAAATCCCTAAAATGTTGTGACCCTTCCAGTAAAACACTGTCATCTTTGTATCTGCCTCCTCACCATCACTTGGAAGCGCTGTATGTTCGAGCTGGTCTTCCTCTTGCTTGTTCACAGGTCGGACAGATGCAGATTCTGAGACAACAGATTGCCAATGAACTCAATTATTCATGTCGGTTTGACTCCAAACATCTGGCAGCCGCTCTGGAGAATCTCAATAAGTGAGTGCCAGCATCTGAAATACCACCCAGGGGCCTGGATTGTTCCTTATCGATCAGAACCCTAATTTCTTCAGTATTTAGTCTTTTATGTTCTTTTTGGGTAAGGAGACTCTCTGAATTGATAGCTGCCTTCCCAGGGATAATCAAGTCTGTCTTTATAAGCCTCTTTCTTCAGCCTTGTCCCTTGGTCTTTGTCTGTCTGTCTCTCTCTCACTCACTCATTATTGATGGATTCATTTATTCAGTCAACATATATTGGTCACTTAGTACACATCAGACATTATGTTAAGTCCTTGTACAGATTGAGAAAGCATTTATTACCAAAATCCATGCCTGAATTTCTGCAGGACTGAGTCACTGATCATCCAGAGGGCAGTTCGAACTGTACTAATTACCAGGAGTGAATGTGGGCACACATCCTGGAGCAAAGTCACATCCTCCATCTCACCAGCAACCTGCTCTCATTCCCAGCCTCTGCTTCCACATAAATAATCTTGTTCTTGCTGGTCAGTAAGTCCACGCTATTGACAGAGCAGTTATTGAATATGGTTCAGTCAATTCATAAAAATTGGAATGATGCAAGCATTTGATTTGGGTGAACTCCAAAAGATAAAATAATTCTAGGTCAGTTTTTCCACTTTTAAATAGCCAATCACAGGCACGGAAATGGAGAGTTCGAAGGATCAAGCTCTCATTTTACAGATGAAACCGAGGCCCAGAAGGATCATATCGTAGCCTGTGTTAACTGTTGTATGAATTGCGTTCATCCCTGACGGTGATCCCTGTTCTGTGGTGTCTTGTCTTTCTTCACTTAGGGCTCTCCTGGCAGATATTGAAGCCCACTATCAGGACCCTTCGCTTCCTTACCCCAAAGAAGACAACACGCTCTTGTATGAAATCACAGCCTATCTGGAGGCGGCTGGCATCCACAACCCACTGAACAAGGTCAGCGACCAAACTATGGAGCAGGGTGGTGGGAGGGGTGGGGCCACGGGGTGGGAGGGGAGGGGCCACGGGGTGGAGGGCGGAGCTATGTGGTGGAGGGGGTCACATGGTGGGAGGGGAGGGGCCATGTGGTGGAAGGGGCGGGGCGGGGGAGGGGAGGGGCCACGGGGTGCGGGGCGGAGCCACGAGGTGGGAGGGGCGAGGTTGTGGGACAGGCCGAGTGATGGGAGATGATGAGTGGTACCCGTGGAGATTTGGTGCAGGTGGCAGATCACTTGCTAAAACATTGGGAGAGCCTGGGTTCTAACCCTAGAACCTGCATTCCCCCCACCTGCGTTCTAGCTTCCCGCAAGTAATGGGATGATCACCCCTCCCCTGCCTGATTCGGGCCGGGGCAGTCGGGTGATTCAGTGTTTGCCACAGCTCCTTAGGAAGTGAGAAGTACTCTCATCTGTAGGAGATCGGTTTTAGGTTTGTCTGGGGTTTCGTATTTGAACTGCTGCTAAGTTATGGCATTGATCCTTGGTGCCCAAAGATGCTTCCCTCTTGGCTGACGGTAATCACACCCATCATCTGGGGCCGCAGACTCTCTTCTGCGATTCCCCCCACCAGAAACCTCTGAGAGCTGAAAGTATTTTCACAAGCGGATGCCGGGTCTCATTTGGTGGCAGGCCTCGTCCCGCACTGACATAAGGCTGGCTGTACTTCTGTGAATATTCAGGTTTTGATGCAGAAATACCGAGAACTTTGATGATAGGCTGTTACCCTGGACCCTCATTACCTTTCTAAAATCTGTAAAATAAAATAAAAACAAAAAAATAATAATAATAAATAAAAATTAAAAAAATAAAAATAAATAAAATTTGTAAAATAGGAAATCGGTATGATCTCCTGGGTTTGGGACAAAGGATGATGAAGCTGAATAGCAGCGAACATTTTGAGTGCCCACCCCAGGCCAAGCACAGTTACCAGGACTATGGGTGAGGTCATCTGGTCTCCGCCTCCCCATGAAACGTGCCATTGTGTCACGTTTGTCCCGGGATGAACATTTTATGAGTGAGGCTCAGAGCTGATGACTTCCCCAGGGCTCCAGGCTAGAAGTGCCGGAGCCAGGCAGTCTGAGCAGAGCTGGGGCTCCCAGCCAGAGTGCTGCCCTGCCTCCCAGAAACTGAGGGAGGGAAGCAGGGAGGGCAGGACGTGGCCAGGTATGTCCTGACCATACTGTCTGCACTGGAGCTAGTGAGTCACTAGCCCGCTCCTTGACATTGCACAAGAGGAGGCAGATGACAAACGAGACACACAGCTGCTTGCTTGCTACCTGGGCAATCCCACTCACTGCTGTGTGGATCTTTCCTTCTTTGGTCCTGCCCTGCTCTCTTTCCCTCCACCCCCACCGCCCAAGCCTCTCCCTGCAGCTCTTGCTGGAAGTGACTGCATCTTGCTTTCCGTCCCATTCTTGCTCATCACCAGTTTCCCTCTCCCTTTGTGGACCACATCAAGAAGATTCCAGAGGACAGTAACTGCTAATGTCTAAGCAAAATTGCTCCCTTCCCAGAAGGGCTCATTTTTTATATAGGTACCTAGGATTGCAGGAGGCAGTGGTGTTAAATCCAACTCTGCAGGGGGCAAATTAATGGAACCATCCTTGTTTTCGGTAGTCCGAAGAGCACATTGAAATAAAAATGGAAGCTTCCATTTGAACGTGCATTTCTGAGGTATTGGGCATTGGGAAGAAACTATCAATTTTTCTTTCCTTTCTCTTTGCAGATATACATAACAACAAAGCGCTTACCCTACTTTCCTGTTGTCAACTTCCTATTTTTGATCGCGCAGCTGCCAAAACTTCAGTACAACAAAAACCTAGGTACCGTGTGACATTCCTTGCAATAAGTCACAGTAACACAGGGACGGATTAACAGCCAATCAAACAGCTCTTTGTTTGAAGAATGCTGTGTCACCTGTGAGGTCTCTCCTTAGTCAAATTCATGTCAATAAAAGGCACTTGTTTGGCCCTGTGAAGTACAGCATCCCTTCATGCAGTGTAGACAGTGCATTCATTTACCATTAGCCAAGGCTACGCCACCCTTAAGTTCCAAAGATTAACCAACTTGTAAAATGTGCAGGGTCATTGTTTCTCTTGGTTCTTTAATGTCCAAGTAGCTGATTGTGGTGTGAGAGAAACTTCTTGTGGTTACCATCCCATTCTCACAAGTGGTGTGTGGTATGAAAAGTAATAAGAGGGGCACCTGGGTGGTTGAGTCGGTTAAGTGTCTGCTTTTGGCTCAGGTCATGATCCCAGGGTCCCAGAATCGAGCCCCACGGTTAAGCTCCCTGCTCAGCACATGGTGATTATAAAAATCAATCACCATTTTATTAATGTTGCATCAGACCACTGGAAGCCTCCACCCGTCCTGGGCCTGATTCACACTGTAGTCCAGAGTTGTTATTCCCTCCTAGATAGTCGTCTGCCAGGGATGGTCCGGTCCCCAAACATTGTGACAGTCACAAACATTGCCAAAGGCCAGCGCTTCACTTGGTGGCCTGGTTCCTAATTTGTCGCTCCCCACAGGAATGGTCTGCCGGAAACCTGCTGACCCTGTGGACTGGCCGCCGCTCGTCCTGGGGTTGCTCACCCTGCTGAAGCAGTTCCATTCCCGGTACACAGAGCAGTTCCTGGCGCTCATTGGCCAGTTCATCCGCTCCACAGTGGAGCAGTGTACAAGGTACCGAAGGCCAGCCCAGAATAAAAGGAATTAGTTAAATGTTATAGGGTGGGCTGTGCACCTTGCATCCCAAAGTCCTCTTATCATCTCCCTACTAGAGACGGAACCTGGCTGCTTCCCCTGCTGTGTGAAGCAATTCAGGGCCCACCTTGATTGCAGCAACTAAAGGTACCCTTACCCTCACTTAGCTCCCCTGCTGGGGGAGCCCCCTCAATGCACTCCACAGTGATTTGGCAAGAATGAGGAAGTCGTGACCAGGGTTAGCTGCCCCCGCGGAGAAGAGAGTGCAGGCCTGTTCCTCTGCTGTCCTGGGTGCTGTGCTCAGAGCTCAGGGAGCCCGAGCCCTCCGGGGGGCCACTGGCGTGGGCTGGCCCCATACCCGTCAGCTAGAGTCAGGGGGCACGCCCGTGTCAGAGCCCGGGCAAGGCCTGAGGTCGCGGCCTATGAGGAAACAGAAATCACACAGAAGTTCCTACTAGATACAAATGCTCATAAACTGTTTTTTCTGCCCTGCCCCCAAAGTGTGGCTTTTCTAGGATAGAAAAAGAAGTTATGTGCATGAGGTGCTGAGTCCTGAGCCTCCTTCTCTGTCACCCTAAAGGATCAGGCCCCTAAATAAATTCCTCTGGCATGTTGCACATCCAAAGTCTGGAAGATTACCACTTGGTCACTTTTGTCACCATAACTTAAAGACTAATGAGAATGACCTTCCAGGGCCTCACAAAGCAGCTCTCCCCAGATGGGATTTCAGGGACCCCCGGCAGGAGTCCTTCAGCCTCTGCAGGGATCCACCCACCCATGAGGCACCGTCACCTCTCCAGACAGCACCGAATGCTGCTGGAAGCATGCTCGTCACGGGAGGGTTGCTGATTGTGACAAACAGAGAATCTCTTCCCGTCTCTGAGATGTCACTCATGTGCCTTCCTCGGTGCCCTGCAATTAGAATAAATGCAGCCTCCTTCCTTTGCTTCACCCCACATTGTGAACGTCAGGTTGTTGCCTTAGGGCTTCTTTCTCTTTAGATGGGCTGCGTCCACGTGCTCCTGGTCACTCTGCTGTGGCTGCTCACCATGTCTGTGACTTCTCCCTGGGGCTCCAGTTTGCCATTGACCATCTTAATATTTCCCAAGCTTGTACTGAGACTCTAAAAGCAGCTGACCCCTGGAGCGGACCGCTGGGTCCTGGGTGGAGAGCCATGCAGCTGAAATCGCAGGACTAGGTTCCTAACCTCTGGCGTACACACGTGGCTCCTAGGGATCTCAAATTCTTAAATCCTCGCATCTTTTTCCCGAGAGCCTCAGTCAGGCTCATTCTTCCCCATCTTAGTTAATGGACCGAACAACAGACACTGGATGTTTTCTAGAACATGTGGTGAGGCTTGGTTCAAACAGCAGACTTTTTTAACACTTGAAAAATAGAAGGTAGCTCAGAAGGATAGGGAAGTCTCTGAAGCAAAATCACAGCAATTACAAAATGAGATCGGTTGCAGAGAAAGGCAGCAGGCACCTAAAAACCTAGTGCCTCTGGCTCTGGACCACGAAGAGGCAGCCATGGGCTGCAGTTCGGGGGAGTACAGCATGACTGGGAAGAAACCTCCACTCATGGCCCCCCCAGCCGTAGCTCCCCATCCTTCAAGAGTTGGCAAGTCCTCTTCCTGGCTCTTCTTCACTACTGGCTACGAAGTGTGGCTCTCGAGCCGCATGCTTCTGGGGACCCTGACAGAGGTCATCAGGAGACAGGTGCCAGGCTGCAGCTCCGTGTTCCTGATTCGGCCAAGGGAAGTGACCTAAGGAATCATTAGGGAAATAGATCAGTAATCCAGTTCCATGAAATCCTTTGTTAATCAGAAAATGCCAATCTTTACCTAAATTGGAAATAGTTGTGTTAAAAACTCCTTCCGGTGTGCAGTAGGAATGTGCGCTCCGTAAGAAGACTGTTGTGTACTTTGCTGCGTTCCCAGCTCTAGGTCAGTGCGTGGTAACACAGCTGTGTGAATGGACAAGTGAGTAGGATCCCATATGGAAAGTCACTAGATGCTGTATTTATTCGACCTTCAAATATATAGTAATGTGCAGGTGCAATCACATGCTGCAAACAGAAAATAAAGACATGACTCAGGCTTTCAAGGAAACCAGCATATGGACAACTGAAAATTTGAGAGCCTAGGGGGAAGATCCTAAGTATAGTAATAACACAGGAAAAGGCCACCTGCCCAGAGGAGTCAGGGAGAACTTCCAAGGGAGGCAGAACCTGGAACTGGAAAGATGCCTAGAAGTTTACTTTCAACCGCACAGGCAGAGCAAGATGTAGCTGCAGAGACCAGTGGCATGGGGAGGTGTGGCCTCTTTGGGGACCTGTGAGCTATTGAGTCATGAAGTGCCGAGGGGGTGAGAGACAGGAGGCTGGACACCCGGTGGGTGCTACGTCGTGGAGGCCCATGCAAATCATTCGGCGCAGGCTTTATCTTCTAGATCATGTTCTAAAGACCTGCCGGCAGGATGATGATAGGAATCAAGAGGATGTTCTAGAGATTTGTTTCTCCCTTGACTTCACTTAGTAATCTGTCATTTACTTAGTCTTTCAGTATTTTGACTGAGGTCTAGCATGTGCAAAGCCGTTAACTGATCCAGATTGTTCTCCGTTCCAGCCAGAAGATACCTGAAATGCCTGCAGATGTTGTGGGCGCCCTTCTGTTTCTGGAGGATTATGTTCGGTACACAAAGCTACCTAGGAGGGTAAGCGATAAAGAACATTACTAAAGCCCTTGTTGTAAAAAGATGGCATTATGCGTGGCCCTGGCCTCATTAGGAGTGGAGTCGCTAGCTAGTCCCAGTGGATGCTCCCAGCCCCAAGCCCCTGCTCCGCCCCACGGCGAGGGCGCCTCCCTTCACCCTGTGCTTCACAAGCCCAACTCACACCATTTCCCCACTCTTCTCAGTCTACCACGGCCTCCTCCTGTGAGCCACTCACCCAGTCCTGGTCCTGGTCCTGGTTCCAGAGCAGTTCAGATGGGCAGTCCAGGACAGAAGTGGCCAGGGCAGGGAAATAATTTTGTGTTTGGTTTTTTTCCTGTCCACAAAAACCTGGTTCCCACAGCAAGTTTGATTGTGTTCACACCACACCTAAAATTATATTTGACCAGGGTTTCCGATAATGGCTTTGTTTTACCTTCTAAGGTATTCTTTCCTTTTCCTGTTTCACTAGTAATTCCACTTTGGTAAGTTTTTAGCTCAAAGTACAGAGCTTGATACTAAAATATAAAAGAGTTTTGATAGCTTCTGAAAAGCCATTCTGATTTTTTTTAATTAGTATGTTAGGGATCAAAGATACTTTTTTATAATGAAAGCCGATGTATTAAAAATTAACTAGCAGCATTCCCATTAAAATCAGCACTATTACAGTAACACGGCCATACTGACTGTCACTGCTAGTTTTGTCGTACAGGTTCAAGGCAATAAAACAAGAAGTGACCATTTAAAAATGCATAAAGAAAGGAAGACAAATTTGTATTATTTATTGAGGATGTAATTGTCTTCCTTGAAGTTCCACTAGAATCATGTGGAAAACTATTAAAATAATAAGCATATAGAAAAGCAGATTAGACAATGTACAAGGTAAACAACACTAATAACCATTCAAAAATATGTGAAAAATATCCCATTCACAGAATTAACATATAAATAATATAGCCAGGAATAATAATCTCTATAAGAAACACAGTTTAGAAAAAATAATTTAGGAAAAACTATAAAAATTCGAAGTCCATCTCTCTGAATGCGGAAACTCAAATAGTACCTCAAATAGGAGTTCTTATTATTTCAAGAATTATTACAGCTGTGATCAAAATCCTAGATAATTTTTTTTTAATTTTTATTTATTTATGATAGTCACAGAGAGAGAAAGAGAGGCAGAGACACAGGCAGAGAGAAGCAGGCTCCATGCACCAGGAGCCCGACGTGGGAATCGATCCTAGGTCTCCAGGATCGCGCCCTAGGCCAAAGGCAGGCGCCAAACCGCTGCGCCACCCAGGGATCCCCTAGATAATTTTTTTACCTTGAGGGACGAGAAAATTTTTGAAAATTTTAAAGAACTCAGGCCAAATGTAGGATTTTTTTTAAAAGAAGATATTAGGGACACCTGGGTAGCTCAGTGGTTAAGCATCTGCCTTTGGCTCAGGTTGTGATCCCCGGGTCCCGGGATCGAGCCCCACATCAGACTCCCTGCATGGAGCCTGCTTCTCCCTCTGCCTCTGCCTCTGCCTCTCTGTCTCTCTCATGAATAAATAAATCTTTAAGAAATAAAAATAAGATATTAAAAACATATCAAATATTTTAAAATATTGTAAAACTACAAAAATGAAAATAGTGTAATACTAGTATGAAACCCAACGGATGGATCAGTAGACCAGAATATGTAGTCTAAGAACAAATCCTGGCACATACAGTTGCATATGAGGAAAAGTAGCCTATCAAATGAGGGAAGAAAGGAAATATTTTAGTCAGTAGTGCTGGCATAGTTAGTTCACTATGTGGTTAAAAATCAGCCAGCTAGTCTCTTCACATCTTCCATGTATCAAAATAAATTACAGATCATATGGAAAATGGAACCAATAAATTCAGAAATTTTACACAAATATGTTTCAGCTCTCAGAAATTTCTATGTAAACATCCAAAGGAGGAAATCATAAAGAAAATTTAGAGGTTTGATCTCTTAAGAATGCTGAATGTAACTAAACAGTTCTGTCAAATGTCTCTTAATTTAAAAACAAAATTGGGGAAACTATTAACAAAGGACTGGTTTTCTTGATTTATAGCATGTTCTTTTAGATCAGTAAGAAAAAGAACCAACCCAATAGAAAAAACAAAACTGGGCAAGGGATAGTAACAGGTAGCTTTCAGGAAAAGAAATACAAATAGCAAATAAACATTTGTAAAAATATTCAGCCTTAAGTGTCAAGCCTCAAGTGTCACAAATCAAAATAACAGAAAAATTCCTGTTTCCACTAATCCAGTTTTTCATTCCAGTTGGTAAAAAAGTTAAATGTTGAGTTCGCACTGCCTGGAAGGGTTTGGAGAAACAGGACTTCTGAGTACTGTCAATGGTAGTGTGGATTGTTTATCCTATGGGAGGGCAATTTGGCTTTATTTAAAAAAAAAAAAAAAAAAAAAAAAAAAAGGCAGCCCGGTTGCTCAGGAGTTTAGTGCCACTTTCGGCCCAGGGCATGATCCTGGAGTCCTGGGGTTGAGTCCCACAACGGGCTCCTGCATGGAGCCTGCTTCTCCCTCTGCCTGTGTCTCTGCCTCTCTCTCTGTGTGTCTCTCAGGAATAAATAAATAAAATCTTTAAAAAACAACAACAAAAACCTTCGGATAAACTCACCTGTTCCCAGCAGTTCAACCGCCTAGAATATCTGCTGGATATATGAGCGCAAGGTCACAAGATATATGTGCAAGGATGTTTGTAAGACTTAGCAGAGGTAAAGGATACAAGGTTATGTGATCCTAGTTTGTTTTTTTTAATGTGATCCTGATTTTGAGTGTGCGCACATGTGCAAACTAGAGGGACTCATTATAAAGTAATTTCATTTATTCAAGTATCAGTTTGTTTTCTATAAGGGATTGAGAGATTATTTCTTTTTTTACATTCCTCTGCATTTGCTAAATTTCCTCTAAATAGCAGGTGCTATTTCATAATCGGAAAAAAAAATTAAACGTCGCTTTGAAAAACTGCCCATTTCTAGCAGTTGGAGGTGCCGTGGCCCTGCATTCTCCCATTCGCCCTCCTCCACACCCCCTCAGGGCTTCCCCAAGAGCAGGCAAGGAGGGTGGCATGCTTTGGAGGCCCACCCTCCTCTTTGCTCTCTAGCCTGTCATTTGCTGTTCTTTGGTCATCACACTTCACAACTGTGAAGTGAGCTGAGCTGATCTGTTGGCACTTCCCAGGGGCACACACGTTCCCCGCAGACCCAAGTGCCTGTGAGCCCCGGGCGTTCGGCAGGTGTGGAGGTGGAGAGCGCTGCATCGCAGCCCCTGCAGCCCCTCTGCTCAGCAGTGCCAGGAAATCTGAGCCCGGGGTGAGGAACAGCAGAAATACAGACCAGCAGTTCATGGAGTGGCCCACTCACCTCTGCATCCAGCCCTTGCCTGTCACTCGCCTTGCTCCAAAGGATATTTTCATTTAACTTTCGTTTGTAGAATTCTGAATTCGTTCCGAATTCTCCTGCTAGCAATCACTTAACGCTCCTGTTTCATTTCTTTAGGTTGCCGAAGCACATGTGCCTAATTTCATTTTTGATGAATTCAGAACAGTCCTGTAATTTTTTTTTTTTTGACATCTGCTCCTTCGGTCAAAGGATGGCCCTTAAATCTTCCCATTACTAAAATGAATTTAGAAGCGAAGAGACTCAGCTGCTCACAGAACTGCATTGTTCCCCCCTCAATGGTGAGAAACATGGGATATTCTCAGTAAGATGCATCTCACGGCCCTAGTTAATGTAATGGTTTCAATCATGGTATTATATGCGATTTGTATCATGTAGAAGCAGAACACACTTTTGTACTGCCTCTTATAAATGCTGAATGTAATTGTTACGTATAAATCATTTAGTTTTGTGTTCTAAAGAACTATTTGTGCGACTCTGGATTTTCAGTAAAATAGTACTGCCAGTACCCAAAGTTGTCCTTCTGCGTTTGATTACAAAGTTGTATATTCATCCGTATATTCATCCTGTAAAAAAGAAAAGTTCTCTGGAAGGTAAGAGGTGAATCGGAAAGGTCCCGTGGGTGCACCCCCCAGAGGCTGGCAGGCACGTGGCAATAGCTGGACCAGTAGCAAACAGAGACCACGCAGTCCATGGACCACGCGTGGAAGTTTCTTGGTGACTGAGGCTCACTGTGCTCGTCCGGTCACAGAGACCCCGGGGCATTCCCAGCATCCTTCTTCATTCCGACTTCAGCTGCTCCTTCCATCCTTTCCTCCCTCCCTCAGCAACCTGAGCCCCACCCCAGCAGCCTGGCCTAGTCAAGGCCGAGCACAGAATTTTAAAAGCGAATCGCTGCCCAACACGAGTTCAGAAGCATTGCCCACGAGAAGGCCAGCATGGCATGAAAACTTAGCCAGTCGGTCCCTGGCTATCCTCCAGCCACATCTCAAAATGATCTTGCTATTCTCCACTTGTAATCAGTAACTGCATGAAGTGAGATCTTTGGCTGTGGAAGTGGCCCCCAAAGAAAGCCAGCTGCTAAAAAGGCCAAATCTAAGAAAGTGAGATTTTAACCAGAAAAGTGTGGGATACCCTAGAGGGGACTTTCACAGAACCAAACAAATGCGTCTACCATGTGCTGCTAAAAGGAGGCAAATGATGTAGGTGACTGATGCCACGAGTGATTTGGCCACTGACCAGTCGTCAATGGAGAGACCTTACAAGGTGATAAAGAGAAATTTTTGAGTCCTTTGGCCCTTATCATTATAACCTGAAGAAGTTACTTAACATTCCAGGGTATGTTTTATTGCTCTTTCAGGGGGAGCACCTTTAGTGGTACCTGGGGATTTACTGAAATTCCTTGATACCTTTCTGATGTCCATAATCTCTTCAAATGTACTAAAACCCAGTGAATTCTGATTTCTAAGCATTAGGCCAGATATTACGAGTGCAAATTTGTTCATACACTGTTTCTTGAAGTAAGCCTAGCCTGGCTAATTCATATTCTAGAGTAGAACTTACAAAGCCCTGATTGCGTTCCTGTAGGAAAGGGGTATATTCAAAGAACCCAGAAGAGAATTTTATCAAGTTGCCTCGGTGGATACATGAGGAAAATAAAGTCCAGAGATTTTTAAGGGAACTTCCCCAACACATTATTTCACAGAACAGGCTTCCCTCCGCATTTTCCACCCTCTGCTTTGGTTTTCCTTCCCAGGATCATGAAACTTTCATCAAGTCCGCGAAAGACAAAAAGACATGAGAGTTCATTCTTCACTTTATTTGTAAGTCCCACAATGACTCCTCCCAGCTACTAAATTCAAAAGAAAAACTGCAATTCCTCAGTGTTAGCACTAATCTAGGATAACAATCATTTAAGTGTCTATTTTACCCTTCATTTTAAATTGCAAAGTATGTATTTACATGTTTATATACAAAAAACTTCAAAAACAAATTAACCCCAATCTTGGTCCGAGAGTTTCCACTTTAGAAGTGGGATAGTTCTATGCTATGTACATCCTCTTCCAAAAGTCTCTTAGGACTTGGCGAGTTCCAAATATTCATTTGCAAATGGTTCCCCTGTAAGCTTAATTGACCAGGTACTTAATTTCCGAGTAAATCAGAGGAAAGATTACAGAACATGCTTTGTACAATACAGCACCACTACTGAAAATGGCTCGGGGTTTTGTAATCCAAGGTTCCGATTTAAAGCAGAAATACGTGGCATAGAGGGCCACAGCAAAGAAGTGTCCGATTAAAATGAGAGGGTTAGGAGACAGGCTGTAATAGAAAAAAAAAAAAAAACATGTATTAGTAAGACCCAGCAATTAAAATGTACTTATAGAAAAAAAAAATAAAAATAAAAATAAAATGTACTCATAGAAAGGTTCTAATTATGTCCCATCTATAAAGCTAAACACATATTCTACATTCTAGAGGAAAGGACTCTGGAAGCTTGTGTTACCTGCGCTCTGATTCTGATAGCAGGGACAAGTAAATGTTCTTAGACAACAAAAAGCCCTTAGAACTCTTCTTAGCCTGGTCGACATAAACTGCACGTATGGAGCTGTATTCTTTCACTAATCTTGACATCTTGGTCAGAAGGACCTGGATGGCCTAATCTGTGGGAGTATTAGGTTTTTCAAAATGTAACAGAATTGACATTCAGATTATAGGTAATTATGAACAGACCTGACTTAGAGAAATTTACTGCGCAGACTTTTCAAGAATAATTCTACAAATGTCTGCACTGTCAAAACCACGAGTGAGTTTCACAAGTCCCTGCACCCTAATTGAAGTACATTTTAAATACAAATTCCTTGACAATTCATGGCCCCCACGGATCAGATCATGTGGTTAAACCCACCAGCAAAAAACCAGCTCCTATTTTAATCAGGACTGTTCTCCCAGAAGTAAAACACAGGGCTAAATGTTGCGCTTTTCATTTCTCTGAGCTACCTTCTGATTGGGAGTCTAATGGATAGAAAAGTGACAAAATGTAGAAGGGAGGAAAGACTTGCAGTAAATTATAAACAGAGCGTTCCAAAGAAAATCAGATCTGGTTCCTCTGTGTCATTAAAGCAACTTACACAGAAAGCAGCCCAACAGGACCAGCAACACATTCGCCACCAAGTTTGAAATAAAGAAAACAGGCTTTTCTTAGTTGATGTAGGGAATCTAAAATAAAATTTGGAAGAAAGTTGTTTAAAAAGTTGTTTAAAAGTTATTTCCTTGACTGTTGTAAATTCATTAAGTGATGCAAATATTTTGTGAATTCTTTTTGTCATAAGAACACAATTCTAGAAACCAAATTCCCAGTCTCTAAGATATTCAACCTACATCTCTGAGCAGTAAATTATCAAGTAAAAAGAAGAGCTGTCAACATTAACAATGCCTTAGATCTGTATGGGTTTTCAGAGTGACTCATTAAACCCTCACAACATAGTATTATCACCTAACAATTTTTTTAGTTGGAATAAATGTTCTTTTCAGGTATACCTAGATTTTTCTTTAGAACAGATTTTTAAAAGGATGTAATAGGTAAACTTACTCCAATAAACTTCCTCTAGTCTTTCATAACATTCTTGTACGTTGTACAAGTTGTACGCTGGCAGATTGAAATTTGAAACGTAAGAAAATCAAGAGTTTAAGAAAAGCTTAAAAAGAAAGACTTAGAAAAACTCAAAACTTGGTTCTTGTCTTTTTATTTACCCATCCACCCATGGCAATTAGCAAGAGAGGTTTGACTGGCAAATCACAATGAGTTGGGTTTTTTTTTTCTTTTAGCAAGAATAATGCATACAGAAGGTATTTGTACTATATTATCTTTTGTACTGAAGCCACCAAAGCATAGACCACTAGGACCCTGGCCAGTTCACAGAAGTAGCTTTGTTATAAATATCTGAAATAACAGGACTGGAGTTACATTTATTCCCGAAAACCTAAACGTCCAGTCTCATTAACTAATCTCTACATTGCTGGGGTTGGGAGGTGGCACGATCGCCTCTTCCTTCATTTCTAATACTGCTTTTGCTAAGTCATATTTTCCTTAATATACAGACTGACCATCATCACTTTACAATATGGAAACAAAAACAAAAGCATGGGAACATTTCAGGTGAGTAAAAGGTAGATGCATTCTGCTACTTGTGTATTTTAATAGGAGATAAAATCTAAACCTGTTCTGCAGCTTATACTCATTTTATAAAATACTACTTTGAACAGAAATTGAAACTAGTGTTCAGGAAGAGAAAGATTAACAACTATATTACATTTTAATTCATGGCCAGAAAGATCCTCCATCACAACTTTGTGGATTTGTGGATATGCATGAGCTGATTTGCACCAGAGGAATTAATAAAGATACATCATTGAAGAAGTGCTAGGAAGGTTTTCTAATGCTTCCGCACAAAGTGGTGAATATATGATGATTAGAGGCTGAAAGTCTTGCTCAAGGAGGGAGTTACAAAGGGCCACCACTTGGGAGTTAGCAGACTCGAGAAACATTTCTATTTCTGGCCTAATCACTAACTTGTTTATAATTAAGTTCCCTTCCTGGGCTTAAAATCTGCAGTTTGGTAGTTTTCATTAAAAAATATCTATACTTACCATCCTTGGCAGAAAATAATTCATAAAGAGCCTGAGCAAGGATATTCACAACAAAGGAATGAGATGTTTTTCTCTCCCAATAGAATGATTTTTTGGCCTAAAAAGGAATAAGATCACTTATTACATGGTTGGGGGGAAAGCATAAATTAATGTTTATAATCCCCTCAAACTGATGTTTATCCTGAGCACCATCTATAAACAATTATGCCTTATGTTTATCATTCACATATACACACAAAAGATCTCCAGAGGAATGAGTTCCATGACTCTGAAGCTAAATATACTATCATTATAAGCAAAGCAGTCCATGCAACCCAACGTTACATGATATTCAAACAGAAATTTAGAAATGCTGTAAGATTCATGGGTTGCACAGGTCCACAGGTTCTTTACACCTGAACAAGACTGCCTAAGAACCAGGTTCCTAAGTACAGATCTCCCCCCAGAAGTCCCCATTCCTCTTAGATTCAGAAAGAGATCCACTGAGACATTTTTGACAAAGAATAATTTATTATCTTACCTGGAAAACAGCTGCATCGTCATAAAGGTCAGGGATACTCTTTAGCAATTTTCTCCATAGTTTTAGATCTTTAAAAACAACAGTCATTCCTCCTCCGGTAAGAGGATGCCTCATATTATAAGCATCTCCCAAAAGAAGAACACCTGTAATGAAAGAGAGAATTTAGATTATGACATCATCTTGGATGCATCGCTTAAGACAAAAAAATTCTGTAAATTTATACACATTATGAATGTGAACTAGAAAATAACGTGAAAATACAAGGGAGCAAATCATGACGACAATCTGTTGAGACAAAAATTCAATTAATATTTATTAATGACTATGTCCCAGATACTGGGGATCGGTAAGAACAAGAACAGGGTCCCTGCCCTCATGAAAGTCACATGTGAATCTAAGTTTAAATCAAACAATGCCAAAATATTTATAAGGCCTCTTTCACGAAAAAAAAAAAATTGGGGGCATAAAAAGCAAGTCTCCCACAAGAGAAAAAATGAAGAGGTCAGCAATATTTGCTTCCTAAGATTCCCAGGCCACTGTCAGCGTGGTTAATGACCCAACACTTACAGGGACATTTCAGCAAAGCATTTATTTAATTTAATCGGAAAGGGAAATAGAGAACCATAATAATAACGTCAAGGTGGCAAAATTATGGATAATTTTCTGCAATGTCCCAATATACTATATTTGTAACTAATTATACAATACATATAATAAATATTGTAAAAAGGAAGCTTCTAAATATTAATTCAAATTTTTTATGTATTACTCTAATATTTTCATTTAAAAAACACAAACTACAAATAGCTTTTTTTCCTCCTTCTCCACAGAACATTTCTAATCCCACCAATTATTGTTGGCATGTTGTTTATATCAATTTGGCATTGGCTTCTTTATTCTGCTCTGTGTTCATTTATTTATATGATTAGTAGTTTATTACACATGTTTTTCCATAGCAAATTCAATCTGCTTATGTGCAGGAACAACAGTATACCGACAGCTCCCATTCAGACCTCTCTTTGGAGTTCCACACCCACATTTCCGGTGGTATTTATACATATCTACGCAATGCCTTACCGGCACTTCATACCCAGCATGTCCAAAAGTGAACTCCTCACCTCTTCCTACACACCTCCCTAAACTTACATTCCTTTTCCTATATTTCCAATATTAGCAAATAGCTGGCAAAATTACCTAACCCTGAAACCTGAAACCCATCAAGAGAACTCACTCTCCCTTACTACAATAGCCAATGAGTTACCAAGTTGCATGCATCCCACATCCTATAGAGCACACGATTCCATTCCTTCCATTTCCATTGCCACAACCTGAGTTTGAACCTTATATCACCATTTCATGGAACAATTCATAGCCTTAATATAAGCTTTAGCCTGACCCGTCCTCCAAACCATCTTCTACAACATATCAGAATAAGATCTCTAAAATAAAAATCTAGTCATGCCACTACCTTATTTAAAACTTTTCAATGAACTATTATAAACTAATAAATGAGGTCAGCAAGGTTTCACGATACAAGATAAATATACAAAAATCAACTGTACTTCTATAATTAGCAATAAAGATTCTTACAATGAAATTAAGAAAAGTCTATTTACAATAGCATGAAAAGGAATAAGATACTTGGAAGTAAGTTTAACAAAGGGATGTAAAATACTCTGAAACTACAAAATATTGTTGAAAAAAATACATTTTCTTACTACATTTACAGTAAAATTAATTTGACAAGAATTCCAATACACTTAAATGGGGAAAGAACTGTCATTTCAACAAATGGTACTGGGACAACTGGATATCCATATACAAATGAAGTTGAACCCCTTCTTCACATCATACACAAAATATGACTCAAAATGGATCAAATACCTTAATGCAATGGCTAAAACTATAAAGCTCTTAGAAGGAAATACAGGAGTAAATTTTTGTGACATTGGATTGGGCAAAGACTTTTGACCTCAAAAGCAGAACTGACCAAAAAAACCCAAACAGATAAACTGGACTTCATGAAAATTAAAAACTTCAGTGGACATCTTCAAGGAAGTGAAAAGACAATCCCATGGAATGAGAGAAGTTTTTGCAGATCATTTATCTGATAAGGGGTTTATGTCTAGAATATATAAAGAACTCTTAGAACTCAACAATAAAAGTTTTTTTTTAATTTGACCAATTAAAAAATGTACAATCTGAATGGACATTTCTCCAAAGAAGAAATACAAATGTCCAATATGCACATGAATAGATTTTCAGCATTATTATCCATCAGAGAAATACAAATCAAAATCACAATGAAATGTCACTTTACACCTGCTAGAATGGGTATGGGCAAAAAGACACATAATAACAAATGTTGGTATAAATAAATAAATAAATAAAGTTGGTGAGGATGTGGAGAAATTGGAACCCTCATACATTGTTAATGAGAAGGTAAAATGGGGCAGCCCCTTTGGAAATTGGTTTGACAGTTCTTCAAAGAGTTAAACAGTTAAACCCAAAAAAAAGTGAGTATTAAGTCCACACAAAAACTCATACACAGATGTTCACAGCAGCATTGTTCATAATAACAAAAAGTGGAAACAAACCAAATATCTATTAATTGATGAATTAGGATAGTTAAAATGTAGTATTTCCACACATGGAATACTACTTGGTCACAAAAACAAATGAAGGACATTCTACAACATGGATGAACCTCAAAGAAGCCAATTACAAAGGATCCCCTGATTGCATTCATAGGAAATGTCCAGGATAGGCAAATCTATACATACAAAAAGCAAATTAGTGGATGCCTGGGGCTAGGAGTTGGGAGAAAATGAGCGGTGATTGCTGACGGGTACAGGGTTTCTTTTTGGGGTGATATAAAGGTTCTAAAATTGACTGTGGTGATGGTTGCATGTATCTATGAATATACTAAAAACTATGGGATCCCTGGGTGGCACAGAGGTTGAGCCATCTGCCTTCAGCTCAGGGTGTGATCTTGGAGACCCGGGATCAAGTCCCACATCGGGCTCCCCGCATGGAGCCTGCTTCTCCCTCTCCCTCTGCCTCTCTTTCTGTGTCTCTCATGAATAAATAAATAAAATCTTTTAATAAATAAATAAATAAAAATAAAAACTAATGACCTGTAAACTTTAATGGGTGAGCTATATGATTTGTGAATTACATCTCAATAAAGCCATCATATTAAAAAAAAAAAAAACTTTTCAATGACTTTCCACTGCTTACAAGATTAAAACTAAGCTTTAAATAAATACGTTACCTTTCTACTACCCCTCTGACACCTATCCTGTGCTCCAGCCTTAGGAAACTACTGGACTTCTCTGAAAACGCCACCATCTCTCAGCCATCCTGGCCTTTGCAGATATTATTCTTTCTACCTAGAAGTCCCTCATTTCACTCCACCTAATGAACTCCCACTAATCCCTCATGTCCCAACTCCAGTTTTATTTCCTGAGACATGTCTTCCCCAGTCACCCCACAGTTCACAAGCTCCCCTCCCTGCCGTGTATACTGTCCTTCACAGTGAATCTCGTGGTACCATGAGTGGGCTTTTACTACAGCATTTATCAACACTGTTCTGAAATTACCAGTTTATACCCCTCAACTAGAAAATTGCCTTCTCTAGGGGCACCTGGGTGGCTCAGCCACTTAAGCATCTGTCTTTTGCTCAGGTCATGATCTCGGGGTCCTGGGATACAGCCCAGTATCGGGCTCCCTGCTCAGCGGGGAGTCTACTTCTCCCTCTCTCTTTGCCCCTCCTCTCCGCTTGTGTTCTCTCTCAAATAAATAAAATCTTTTGAAAAAAAAAAAAAGGAAAATTGCCTTCCATATATTTAGGACTACACTTAACTGTTATAGCCCCAATAACAAGTCTAATGACATACACAGTCAATATTAAATAACAAAGACATCATAAAACTAATTTTGGTGTTAGTAATGTGTTCATACACAGTAACCAATTCTCTGTCCCACATATGATTCCCAGTAGCATACATTCTATCACGTTACATTTGGAATATTAAAGTTGAATACGTAGGACACCCTTTACAAAATCACCCCAATAAAATAATACCTCGTTTGTTCACTGGTGAAGAAGGAAGAAAGCTTGCTGGCATAGATCTCAAACGAGAATTCTGAATGGCTTCCAGGAACGGTTCTTTGAGGTGATCTGCAATAAATCCCACCCCACCAAATAAATGGTTTATAAACTTTCAATTTCTAATTGTCATATGTTCTTATCAAGTATAAAATACCTTCTATTATATGTTACATATAATAATATATGTCCTATACATATTACATATGCCTTGTGATAAATCAAGAACTAATTATTTTATTACTACAATTGTTCATTAAGAACCTAGTTATTCATGCTAAGGAATCTGAGAAAAATTTAATGTAAATAGATACACAGACAGCTGGATGAACAAAAAAGCTAAGAAGAGTGAAGCAAATCCAGAGGAGATGAGATCATATTTAACACTTAATTTACCTTCACCACCATATTCTGGGAATAATAGATATACTAGCAGTCCACAAACAGCAGGTGGATACGTATGGCAGAAAAAATGTAAGTTGTAGAGAGCTCTACCTTTCTGAGATTCAGTTTCTTCATCTATAATATGAAATGCTGGGAAGAGTTCATCTCTGAGATACTCCCTAGTTTTAAAGTTCTTTGCTTCTAAGTCATATAGAAAACAAAATATGGGACCCCTGGGTGGTTAAGCGGTTGAGTGTCTGCCTTTGGCTCAGGGCCTGATCCCGGGATCTGGGATCGAGTCCCATATTGGGCTCCCTGTGAGGAGCCTCCTTCTCTGCCTCTATCTCTGTGTCTCTCATGAATAAATAAATCTTAAAAAAAAAAGAAAAAGAAAGAAAGAAAGAAAAAGAAATGTCTTTTTATACAGTTCCCAATGTAATCTGGGAATACAGGAACAGAATGCCTAAGCTGAAATTATTCCATTCCTACAAGGAGAATTTCAATAACCTAAAAAGATTAATATAAACCTATAAATGGTTTCCCACCATGATCTCAGAGCAGTCTGTTCTAAACCTCTAGATTAGGAAAAGCAATCTACAACAAAAGAAAAAAACGCTAAAAATATATTATTTTTCTTAAATGTGAATAAGTCATTTTTCCTCTGAAAGCGTCAAAAATGGCTGAAGTGCAAAAGATTTGAAATGTTGAAAATGTCATTATTAAAAATCTAAGTTTGGGGCATCTGGGTGGCTCAGTCAGTTAAGCATCCAACTCTTGGTTTTGGCTCAGGTTGTGATTTCAGGGTCATGAGATGGAGCCCCACATTAGGCTCTTCGCTCAGCACAGTCTGCTTAAGACTCCTTCTCCCTTTGCCCCTCCCCACCTTGCTCGCACATTCTCTCTCAATCTCTAAATAAATATATAAAATCTTTAAAAAAAAGAAATCTAAGTTTGTCCATGTATACCTTCATACTTCTTAATATTCTGTTATTAAACAGAGTATGTTCACTTAGATTAAAAAAAACTTCTTGAAAAAGAAACAATTTTTAAACAAAATATACTCCTACCAAAGACAGTTTCCTATTACTACAATCACATCATAACTGGCAAGCAGGGTTCCCCCTCAATTTTATCAATATGCTTAATATTTTAATTAATATCTTAAATTTTTACTTTAACTTACATCTTCCCGTTCTCAAAAAAGAAAATGCCAGAAAGTAATTTTTAGGAGTGTTTTTACAAATATGTCTGAAATCTCACGAAGACTTTCTGTATTCAATTCCAAACTAAAACTGATCTTGAAGATCGCTCACGGTGCCCGACATGCCTGGCCTCGACCTTGACTCCACCACTGGCTAAGAGTTTATCCTTAGAGGGTCTTCCTGACTCCTAGTTTGCTCATCAATAAAACTGGGATAATGATAAACCCTACCTCAGAGGGTGACTGTGTAGATAAATGAAATTATGTTTGGAAGGTTCCTTACAGTAGATATTCAATCAATGGTAGCTACAGTTTCTCCAAAAAGCAAGCGCAAAAGTAATGAAGTAGGAGAGACAGTTCAAGGATTCAGAGACCTTCCACTATCCAGACTACCTTTAAAAAGTGCCATCTTTCCCAACACTAATAATTATTCTGAAAACAATGATTTAAATTAATATATAAAATTCTATTGAAACTATTTTCTTAACAAAACAAAACTCTTTACTTTGCTTCATTTTGCATCATTTCTATTGGTATGCCTTTAAACCCATGGATCTCTTCTTATTCAATGTCTAATCTGTCATTGATCCCACTGGTACATTTCTCAACTTAAGCACTGTGATTTTCATTTCGAAAAGCTCAATTTGAATCTTTTTAAAAAAGTGGTGTGATACGGTATTTTTAATATCTTCTCCGTCCCTAACTTTTAAGAAATATGGAATACAATTACAATATCTGTTTTAATGTCCTTCTCTACTAATTCTGGCATCAATGCCATTCCAGATTGGTTTTAATAGATTAATTGATTTTTCTCCTCATCAAAAATAGTGTTTGTCTAGTAACTTTTTTAGATTCATTGCAAAACATTGTGAATTCTACCTTGTTGAGTGCCGAATATTTCCATATTCCTGTAAATATAATTGAGTTTTGTTCTGAGTCACAATTTAAAAACTAAAAAAAGAAAGAAACTATTTTCTTTTAATTTGGAGATTTCTGTATGTGGTAGTTAAACAGCTCAGCTCCAGAACACCTGACCGATGGGGTGCACTTTTTACCTGCCTTTCTTCTCTCTGACCTAGTTTAGACCCAGCTTTTGTGAGAACTGGAGATGGACAGCCTTTTGTGATGTTTGCTTTCAGACTGCAGATTACAGTGTGCATGAAATCCTATTTCTTACCAGGTAATTGTGGGTAAATTTTTTCAGCCATGTATTCTCTTAAGTTCCTGGGCATTTCTCCTCGGATGTCAACAAGTACTCGAGTTTCATTAGATGAAATCTGATAGATGAGAACTGGACTCGGATTAGTCAAAATAAGTTCAGCATGATTTGCCTTAAACTGTGGTGCATTCTAGAAGAAAACGAAATAAAACAAAATATTTTAATAATTTTCAAATTTCAAGTTGCTGTCATTTTTCTACCATTACATTTCTCTAGTACCTTCATGAGAAAGCCAACAAAATGAGACGAAACCGAAACTTTATTGGAGATCAGGTTTTTCCTGAACTTGGAAAAAAGTCCATCTGCAACAACAGTCAATGGAGCATGGAGTTCCTACAACAAAGATAAACAACACTCAGCTAAACAGCCAGAAATAAACAGTAAAAGGACCATTCTTTTAAAATGTGCATTCTTGGGGATCCCTGGGTGGCTCAGTGGTTTAGCGCCTGCCTTTGGCCCAGGGCGTGATCCTGGAGTCCTGGGATCGAGTCTCGCATCAGGCTTCCTGCATGGAGCCTGCTTCTCCCTCTGCCTGTGTGTGTGTATGTCTGTCTCTCTCTCTCTCTCTCTCTCATGAATAAATAAATAAAATCTTTAAAAATAAAATAAATAAATAAATAAATAAATAAATAAATAAATAGTGCGTTCTTGGAAAATATTTACGTATTTTATTGGACATTACAGAAGATAACACTAAAGAAGAAGCTGCTACTGGCCTCAGGTTAATGAATGACCACTCTCTAGAGATGGACTGTCTGCTTTGGAAGCACTATCATCCAAACCATCTGGGATTAATGATGAACAACTACAAAGCAAGTGTGGACCACAGAACACTGAATCTCATCACAAAGTCCAAGGACGACTCCACTGTTTATCCTAGAATCTTCTAACTTTACATGGTGTTTTCACTCAGTGGCTAGGGTTTAAAAGAAATTTTGTATGAATGGATATACGCGTCCATATTACCCTGCAGTCACCCCCATCAGAGTTTCTAGGTGGTGACCCTAGGGATCAGCCCAGGAGAACCAACAGATTAGCCTTTCACTTTCTCTACTCTTACTAAACCAACGTGAGCATGTACTAGCAACTATTTTACTCTATTTCTGCGGGGATTCTTACTTCCTCCTTTCAGATTAAAACAATTATTTATTTTATCCTAATCATTTCATTCATGTTGAACCCTTCCTTTTTTCACCTTCCAGGTCCCCTCTGCTTCTCTGCAAGTGTATATTTCTCCTTTCAATCTTTAACACTGCTGATCTAGGGGCACCTTGGTGGCTCAGTGGTTGAGCATCTGCCTTTGGCTCAGGTCATGATCCCAGAGTCCTGGGATCGAGTTCAGCATCAGGCTCCCCATATGGAGCCTGCTTCTCCCTCTGCCTATATCTCTGCCTCCCTCTCTGTGTGTCTCTCATGAATAAATAAGTAAAATATTTTTAAAAAATACTACTGATCTAGTGGTGCATGTCTGCAACGTGTTGCCATCTGAAATCTACTCTGCTGCAGATGGCTCACTTAGAACTCAGGCTATCAGATGAATAAATTGGTGGGCCTATTTTTCAAAGGAGGAGAAAAAGAAGGAAAAACGTCTCTTAGGAAGAGCTAACATTTGCTATCTCTCACCTTGACGTCCCCGGTTTCTTTATCCCTGTATTGAACTCCCATCACAGCATCATCTTCTTCCAATAATTGTAGCACGATGCCTTCAATGAACTTTGTACTAAAAGATAAACAGAAATATAGCATGCAGTAGCACACTTGAACAATTTAAAAAGGGAATAATAAATTCCTTATTCCTTATCTCCAGTTTACCCATGTAAACCACACACACGTGTACAGACATGTACATATAGAAGGTCTGGAATGAAGTACGTGTGGTTTTCATTTCCTAACTTCTTGAAATTGAATACATATATATACTAACGTAATGATTTTTTTAAAGTAACATGAGATTTTTACCTCAATTAATTAAAAAAATACATGCAGAAAAACTTTAGGCACCACACAAATGTATACACAAATGGGAAAATACTGATTTTGGGAGTTTATCCACCAAATTATTCAGAGTACTGAATAATTACTTCTAGTCAGAAGAATCATGGGTAATTTTTACAATCTTCTATTTTTGTGTATTTTCCCATGTTTCTACCATGAACGTAGAAAGCTCAGTCCCAAGGTAAGTCCACTTACTTCTTCACTTGCTTTCTCAACACTTAAGCCTTTGTCAAAGACATGAGGGTTCTCATGTGTTAAACTTCCTCAATTATAGTGCCTAAAGACTAGGGGCAAATAGAAGTTAATAATTAAGAGAAAAGAAATCCTCTGTTCTTTTAACAGGAAATACCATAAGCACAAATCCCAACTCCCAAAACAGGCAAAGGACTTAGACTTCAGTTATAACTGCATCCTCCAAAGTCCCACAACATAAAAACAAAACTGCACAATGCATTTAGCCAAAGGAAAAAATCTCAATAGTTCTGTGTCCTTCAAACAGAAATCCTCTATATGATATTCTTGACAAAGGCACTGAAGATCTAACGTTCTTCTACCTTACTGTTTAGTACACCTACGTTCCAGCCCATACCCAAATATCAATGACAATTGACAAGACCGTATTTGTGCAAGGGCCATGTTTAAATGCGTCTTTCTAACATTATATATCCAAGTAGTCTTACTTGGGCTCTGCCATAGCTGCTTTCCGGAGACCCATGATGAATCTTCCATGATGGAAAGCTCTTCCACTCCGCACCTGACTGTTTTCCGACACAGGGTAAGGAATCTGAACCTCTGATTTGCTATCCTGATCATGGATTATGTAGCCATCTACCACCTGGGCATCAATATCTTCCACTGCATCTGCAAAACAGTTCAGTTCAAAAAAGTCAATTTTGTTGACATGCCCAGGGTTGTATGAGGCACCAGAGGACAAGCAGCCATCAAAAATGAGTCTCTGTCTTCACAATGCGATGAAACCATTTCGACAACTGGACATTAATAAAGCTATTTCAGAAATCTTTTTTTTTTTTTTTAGATTTTATTTATTCATGAGAGACAGAAAGAGAGAGAGAGGCAGAGACACAGGAAGAGGGAGAAGCAGGCTCCATGCAGGGACCCCAATTCGGGAATCGATCCCAGGACTCTGAGACCACGCTCTGGGCTGAAGGCAGCGCTAAACCGCTGAGCCACCCAGGTGCCCCTATTTCAGAATTCTTAATGTGTCTAGAAGACACCTTCTTAGCAAATCTGTAATACTCCAAAAAGGTTAATATTTATATATAAAATGTATTCATTAAATTCCATAGGAAAAGTATTAAGACCCTAGTAATAACAAGTGAAAAGCTTATGGGTGATTCATATAAAGCAACACGGAAATATTGAACATAGCAGGAAAAATGTTCAAAACCTAATTTAAAAATATCAATGAAATAAATTAAAATAGTAAGATACTGAATCTATCAAAATTGCCAGTGATATTATAATAAAACTGATAAATGCAGATTTTACTGGTCATACTATAAACTAAAAACATTTTAAGAAAGTAACTGTAGCAATAATTATCAAAAACCAAGAAGTTCCCATCCTTTGATGTAATAATCTTAGTCTTGTAAATTCATCTACTGCTCATCCTAAAGATCTAACTTATAATTTTTAATAATTTTTAAAGTTATATGAAAGAGTATGTTCAGTATAGTGTTATCTCTAATTAAGAATAACTGAAAAGAGCAGCCCAGGTGGCTCAGCAGTTTGGCGCTACCCAGGATCCTGGAGACCTGGGATTGAGTCCCACGTCGGGCTCCCTGCTTCTCCCTCTGCCTATGTCTCTGCCTCTCTCTCTCTCTATCTGTGTGTCTCTCATGAATAAATGAATAGAATCTTAAAAAAAAAAAAAACTGAAAACAACTTAAATATTAATCTAAGTTAGAAAGAGTACATTATGAAGTATCAACTGAGAAGATACTATACATAGGCCTAAAATCATAGTGGTTAATATATTAAGATGAAGTACATTAGAAGAATGAAAGAAATAGATGAAAGAAAATCTTCATAAACAGTTCTGTCACACATCTAGGCTAAGATCAAAATAAATTAGTTTTCTGATATGTTTTTTAATTGCACTTAAAATCCAGGCAGGGACAACCTGGATGAATACTGTCATACATCTGACCCAGAAACAAAACTAGTTTTTTATTATGGTTCTTAAATTATTACAGTTAAAATTCAGTCGGGGAAAAGTACACAGATATCCTAAAAGCTGCCAATTGGCAGTAATATTTAATTTGGATCTCAGGAAATTGCCAATCTTTTCCAACCTAGATATTTGAAGCCCATCTGGTATTTCTATAATTCTTTGTTCAGCTGCTGAGTTTTTCTTAACCCATAACTATAATACAGAAGTACTTGAAATGTTTAAACTGGCCAATTTTAGAACACATCAGAAAATATAAAACATATAGTAGTGGCACAGCAAAATTTTCCCTTGGGTTAATTAACTATCTTAAGATAAGTATATAAAGAAGGTCTACGGGCAGCCTGGGTGGCTCAGTGGTTTAGTACCACCTTCAGCCCAGGGCGTGATCCTGGAGACCCTGGATCGAGTTCCACATCAGTTTCCCTGGATGGAGCCTGCTTCTCCCTCTGCCTGTGTCTCTGCATCTCTCTCTCTCTCTCTCTCTCTCTGTGCATGTGTGTGTATTCTCATGAATAAATAAAATCTTTTTTTTTTTAAAAAAAAGGTCTAATTTAAGATTTCTTTACATCTCTTCCTATCTCAACCTCATTGATAAAATCAAATACGGCAGACTTAGAATACTTTTACTTTCTTAAGCAGACAAGAAGACAGTATCCTACATTTCAATGAAATTCATGCTTCATGAATACTAGATGTTAATAACTTTGAAGCCAGTGACATAACTTACAGCTTTCACTATCTATTAATCATAAAGCTCCACACTTATGACATCAGACTACTGGTCAATATATCAGATAAAATGACATGGAAAGGGGATCCCTGGGTGGCTCAGTGGTTTAGCACCTGCCTTTGGCCCAGGGCCTGATCCTGGATTCCCGGGATCAAGTCCCATGTCAGGCTCCCTGCATAGAGCCTGCTTCTCCCTCTGCCTGTGTCTTTGCCTCTCTCCCTCTCTCTCTGTCTCTCATGAATAAATAAAATCTTAAAAAAAAAAAAAAGACATGGAAAACACTTCCTACATTTAAAAAAAATGCAGCATTAGTCGCTATAAGGAGGCAAGTTAAAGAAAAAACAAAACTAACAACAAAAAAAAAAACCTAAAAAACTGCCTCTGCTAAGGATGGAAAGCAACTTTAAAGTCAAACTACTAGATATTATGACTCATTCTAAAATATAGCATTTAAATTATAATGTGTTAATTTTAAGAATTCTAGATATTAAGCTTAAGCCATAGGGCAATCAATTATTAAAAACTTATATTCAGGGGGCACCTGGGTAGCCCAGTCAGTTAAGCACCCAACTCTTGATTTCAGCTCAAGTATGATCTCAGGGCCCTGAGATCAAGCCCCGCATCAGGTTTCACGCTTAGCGTGGTCTACTTGGGATTCTCTCTCTCCCTTCCCCCCTGCTCCTATACTCCCTAAATAAATAAAATATTTTTAAAAATTTAAAAATAAAAACTCATACTCAGGAAGGAGCAGTATATATTATATTAAAAATCCAGGGATCCCTGGGTGGCACAGCGGTTTGGCGCCTGCCTTTGGCCCAGAGCGCGATCCTGGAGACCCGGGATCGAATCCCACGTCGGGCTCCCGGTGCATGGAGCCTGCTTCTCCCTCTGCCTGTGTCTCTGCCTCTCTCTCTCTCTCTGTGTGTGTGACTATCATAAATAAAAAAAAAAAAAAAAAAAAATCCATACTCCAAAAAGTAACTATTCCAAGTGTTTCTATTATCCACATCTCATCATACTTCAGGGGAAATTAATAGTAAAAATGAATGCTAATAAGGACTCTTATTTTTGCTATTAAGGGTATTCATGGTATGTGGACTGGCTAAAATACTTTAGAGGCTCTCCTTACTCTTGCATAAACTACATATAAAAATCTACTAAGGCTTATTACCACAACCTTGGTGATGTCCCTTGAAATCAGATCTCTAAATGATTCTATGTATGGTCATTAGTTGGAGAGCATTTCCGGTTGCCTGATGTTCAACTCTAAGAGTAACAAAATCTTGTCTCAGGGTATTGCCCCATCTGTCTCAAGTGAACCTCTCATGTAAGGTGGTGGTTAAGAAACCTAAAAAGACGGAGATGGAACTTCCTTTCTTCATAAAATACTCTCTCCACTTCGGTCCTCAGCCCTGTGTGCTTTTGCTTTTCCTCCTCACTGACTGCTCTTCCTCGGTCCCAGCTTTCTGACTCCCACTCACCACACTCATCTCTACACATCTGAGTACCACAGGGATCAGGTCTGGACGTGGCCTGGTAATGTCTAGTCTTGTGTAAATACCATGACTCCTCTTTCTCTCATACCTAACACCTGATTCATCAGCAAGTCCAAATGACTCTTCCTTTGGAAGGTGTTTCCAGAACATAACCGCTTCCCACCTCTCTACTGCTATGATCCTGTTCTAAGCCATCAACTCTGATTCTGCAATAGCCTCTTGACATGCCCCCCTGCTTGTCTTTGCCACTTTATGATCTACTCTTTTTTCTACAGAGTAACATAATTATTTCTAAATAATATTTTTAATCACACTTCTAAAATGTGAGATGGAATAACTCCTCTTCTTAATATTCTCCAATGGCTTCCCTTTGAACATAAGCCAAAACCATATATCAGGGTATAAAATCCCATGGATTCAGCACCCCTGTGATCTAACCATTCTTTACCTATTCTCCCCTTCACTCATACTACAGTCAACACTATCCTCCTCCCCACTCCTCAAAGAATTTGTGTCTGCACAACCCTGAGATCATGACCTGAGCCGAAATAAAGAGTCACACCAATCAATTAACCAACTGAGCCACCCAGGCGCTCCCAAAATACACCTTCTTTATCCTCACACCTACGTCTCATTATTGCCCTATTTCCTAAACACTCAAGAGTGTTTTTCTGATCTCAAATGTTTTTAACCCCAGTCATTTCCCTCTGGGTTTTATCCCCATAACTCTGCTAAAACATCTTGTCACTGTCACAAGCAACCTCCAAATTGCCAAATCATTCTTCTATGTTCATCTAACCTGAGCTTCATTAGCAAACCACAGCATAGCTGTCCTTCCCTTTCTTGACATATACTCATTCCCTCCTACTAGAAACATTCTCTCTTGGATTAAATGGCACCTGCTTGATCTTTAAATATCAGTTTCCCAGGACTTGGTTTACTCTGTCTTCTCTTTTCTCCCTATGTGTTCTCTCCATCATTGTTGTGGCTTTTAACTTCAACAAATATGCTGACACCTCTGAAATGTCTAATTCCAGCCAGTCCAAACCACTCCTCTGCAATCAAGATTCATATATGCAACTTAACTTCTCCACTTGGATATCTCAACATGTCCCACAAACTATCCACAATGCCCATTCCTCTCTGGATCTTCTTATCACCAAATGATACCACCATCTACCAGCTGTTCAAACAAAACCTCAGAATGATTTTTAATACTGCCTTCTCCCATCCCGAAAAAGAAAAAAAAAAAAAATACTGCCTTCCTCCCTCGTTATCTCACACCAATCCCTTAGTAAGTCACGCCATTTCTGTCTCTTAATTTGAACATCAATCTGTCCACTTCTCTTTATATCCTCTGCCACCACACCAGCCCAAACCACCATCATCTATCACTTGGACTTAGCAATGAGTTCGTAATGGACTCTGCATTGATTCCTGCTACCCCACTGCCACAATCTCAGAGTCTATCCACCACCCTAGGTCCACATGACTTTTAAAACTACAGGGTGTGAGTCAATGGTAAATCATGAAATGAATTCCAACTTGTGAATCATGTACTTGGGTGACAAGTATTTAAAAAGTAAAATGAAATGAATTTCCGTCAAATTTATATATGTCTGTGTGTGCTGGGTCAGGATGTAAAATGTGTCTGTTATTTTGAGTAGATGTCAAAGGTCTGAAGCCATTTTATACAGGCATAAGCCAGGTCATGTCACACTCCTGCTCCACTGACTGCAAAGCCCTCCATGATGTGCTACCGCCTATCTCTCCAACTTTAACCTCAAGCCATTCTCCTTTCCTCATCACCTAACACTTCCTAGCTAGACTGCTCACCTTTTCAGCTCCTTGTATAAAACAGCAGACATTTACATAGTGCCCACTATATACCAGATGCTGTTCTGAATGCTTTCTGTATATGAATTTGTTTCATCCTCATAATAATCTATGAGGCCAGGACTCACATGAAATGCCCATTTTACAGATGAAGAAACTGGTAGACAGTAGGATGAATAACCTAGCCAAGGCTATACAGCTTTTTTAGTGCCTGGGTGGGTATTCAAACCCAGGTAATCTAGTTCCAGAATCAAGGCTCATACTTCCTATATTACCTTCCCTACCACATGAGCCAAGCAAGCTCCTTAAGAGCGACCAATGAATCAGTCTTGTTCACCAGTATATCCTCGGTACCAAGTCCAGCACCTCACACAAAGTAGACAGTGAGTAAGTATTCCCTAAATGAATAGTCAGTGCTTAAAAAACATTGGTTTAACAGATGATGCTTAAATAAAAGATTCTATACAAGGGACATAATATGTACTTCACCAATAATATGTACTTCACCTTTCTTTTTTTTTTTTTTTGTACTTCACCTTTCACTAAATTTCATGACCTCATTCTGGTTTTCCAATCTTAATTTTGACCATTTCTATTTTGTAGCCACTTCATTGTATCTCCTCATACACTAAATGCTTATTTTCTCCTTTGCTCTCATTTCCATGCAGATTTGTTGGTAAACAGTAACTTTTAGAAATGTAAATAAATTGGAATTCTCTTTTTACCAGTTATAGGATAGTCTAAAGTGAAAAGTGCTTGCTTATACTACATAACTCCTCCAAAATTAGTATGAACCTACCTTTAAGACCCAGGTCTTCAAGGACACGGTAACCACCTGGCTGCAGAAATTCTCCAACTATCCGGTCGGGCTCCTTTAAATCTCTCTCAATCACTGTCACTTTTCTTCCATCTCTGGAAAGCACGGCTGCCAAAGCAGAGCCAAGTACACCAGATCCCACAATGATAACTTCTGGGTCATTTTGAGAAGGTATTGAAGAGGCAGCTGCTCCTATTAAGGTTGTTTCTGAAATACTGGTTCCTTTTTTGTGCTATTTAAAAAAAAATGTTAATTATATATCCACATTTGCTATCCTTAAATCATGGTACTACTATATAGACACTCTGGACTTACCCATCTTAGGCAAAAGCTACATCCCAAACACTATCAAACCAAATGCACTGCTGTTTTTAAATCCAGATCATATATAAAACCAGGCATATCAAAATATTCAGTTAAATAACATTTAAAATGTATAATTAAAAATACATTTACAATGTATAATATCCCAATAAAATTAAATATATTTTCCACATATATTTAGAAAATGCAGTTAGACAGACCATACCAAGCTAAATATAAATAATGTTTACAAGGTGCTCCAAAGACTTATTATAGGGAAAATTCTATCATTAATTACTCAAGTCTTCAAATACATACCAGACACCTACCAGATGCAGATCACACACAGCTTCTATTTCAACTTCATGTTGCAAACTATTCAGCGCTTTTTACATGTTTCCATATTTATTTTTATTTTCTCCTTCTGGATTTTCATCTGAAAAACCTATCTTACCCTAAAATCACTTTTATGTAACAAAAAGACTGTCAAATACTGGCTATTAATCTATTAATTGAGAATTATTTAACTCAAGAAAATTCTGAAAGGACAAAATAACTCATTCTGTCCCTTAGGATTGGACCTGTTCACATTTAAGTCTTTAACATATAAGAACATGGGCAGCCCGGGTGGCTCAGCGCTTTAGCGCTGCCTTCAGCCCAGGGCGCGATCCTGGAGTCCCACGTCGGGCTCCCTGCATAGAGCCTGCTTCTTTCTCTGCCTGTGTCTCTGCCTCTCTCTCTCTCTCTCTCTCTCTCTCTCTGTCTCCTCTCTGTGTATTCTAATGAATAAATAAAATCTTTAAAAAAAAAAAAAACCCATATGAGAACATATTTAATTTGCGCCATTTTGACACTCTAAGAAAGCCTACTCAGACAGTTGGTTCATTTAGGAATAAACATCTAACCTATTACGAGTTGGGCTGACAATGAAAACTTTATTCATAAGAAGATGAAAAAGTCCTGTTTTGAGAGATCTATGTCCACTGAGAATAACACTGCTTGTTGGGTTTTTTAACATGAGTAATTCAGGTTTGAAATAAGTATTTGTTCTTGGTATGTGGATTGACAAATATAAAGACATTTCAGATACAGAATTTCAAGGAACAATCTTCCTTGGGGTCTCCCCACACACACACACCGCTATAATGATTAAGATAGGCCCAAATGCCATGTTGAAGGGACTTTAATAAAAGACCTCAGACAAAAAGGAAGGAAATAAAACCTAAAATCTTTTAGAACTTTGATTCTCTGTGATTTTACTCTTTCTTTAACTCTATAGGGACTTTGGTCTTCCTTTACTCTACGAGGACTGGGGGCTTGTCCATTCCATTTTTTATAATTTCTCTTAGAGAAATGATCTTTTTGTCCTTTACCAAGAGAAGACTTCCCGTAAGTATTTCTTGATGGCCAGAATAACTGACTATACTTAAAATACTGTTCTGGGAGCAAGATAAGCCCTTTTTGTCATCTTAGCCACTTATTATTAGTTCTTCTTCCTAAGTTTTCCCTGTTACACACACACAATCCTGAAAGGGGCACCTGAGTTAGTTCAGTCATCCAGAGAATGGTCAGGAGAGGCACTAATAGGAACTCAGTGCTCAATGCAGTCTATCACCTCCCTGGTATTTAGGAGTAAGCAGAAAGCCTGAGGCATTTACAAAATGGAACCAACCATTGATTGCTGGCAATCGAATTTTCCCTTCCCAAAAATGTCTCAACATCACATGATGTAATCACATTCCAGCCACCTATACTAGTGTTTGGTGTCCTAGGTACTTGAGACAACACTAAAGATTCCAAACTGAGATTAAAGATTCCCTCTCCCTACTTTGCCACTGCTCCAAGCCATACTCACCATTATTGCTGCTCAAAGCACTAGTCAAAAGATTGCTTTAAAGGTCTACATTACCTTTAGACAAATAATAGCTACTTTTTATCTGTCAGTTACAGACCACATTAAATTAATTCCTCAACTAACAGCAAGACTGGTGCCATCCTCATCTAATAGAAGAGGTAACTGATTCTTATAGAAACAAAGGTCTTGCCAAAGGTCTTACAGCCAGAAGTTGGTGGAGCAAAACTTATCAATCAAGTCCTCCCTTCTATAGGCCTTACTAATCTGTACTGTGGATACAGTAAAATAATGCAGGTCTAGAACCTTCCAGGAGTAAACTACTTTCTTAGGCCACTCACCCAAACTCCAAATCACTACCACCCCTCACTTGGCCTCCTATTGTAGTCTCTCACCTGAGAGCCCTGCTCCCATTCTCGTGGCCCTGCAATCCACTCTCCACATACCAACTGGAAATGCTCTTTTTAAAAAGTTAAAATCAGGGGAGACTGGGTGGCTCAACAGTTGAGCGCCTGCCTTTGGCTCAGGTCATGATCCTGGGGTCTTGGGACAGAGTTCTGATCATGCTCCCTGTGGGAAGCCAGCCGCTCCTTCTGCCTATGTCTCTACCTCTCTCTCTTGGTCTCTCATAAATTAATTAATTAATTAATTAATTCTTTAAAAAATAATATAAAATAGTTAAAATCAGGGGGCCTGGGTTGATTAAACGTCTGCCTTCAGTTCAGGTCATGATCCCAGGGTCCTGGGATCAAGCCCCACATCAGGCTTCCTGCTCAAGGGGGCAGGGGCCTGCTTCTCCCTCTCCCTTTGCCTCTACCCCTCCCCCCGCTTGTGTTTTCTCTCTCTCTCTCTCTCTCTCTCTCTCTCAAATAAATAAATTATTTAAAAAAGTAAAAATTAGGGCAGCCCCAGTGGCGCAGCGGTTTAGCACCACCTTCAGCCCGGGGTGTGATCCTGGAGACCCAGGATCCAGTCCCACGTCGGGCTCCCTGTGTGTAGCCTGCTTCTCCCTCTGCCTGTATCTCTGCTTCTCTCTCTATGAATAAAATAAATAAAAATAAAAATCTTAAAAAGTAAAAATTAAAATTAAGTAAATAAATAAATAAAAAGTTAAAATCAGGTATTGTTACTCCCCTGCTTAAAATCTTCTGGTGCTCTTGGGAAAAGCGAACAGGCCCTAAATATTCTGGCTTTGAAGCCAGACCTCTTCTCCCTCTCACCTACTATTGTCCTCCTCTGCTGTCTTTGCAGGAGGCATAATTTCACATGTGATTAAAGATTAGCCTCAGAATTAGGAACATGACCAAACTGTGGACCTTACTCAATTATCGACACGATTCAGGGCATTGCTACATAGATTTCCTCAATGCCCCACAGGCATCGGGAGAGGAGGGGATTTTTGCCCACGACTTTAATAAAATGAACTGCTTTTTACTCCACTAGCCTTTCGAATTGCTCCGTTACTCGCCATAGCTAGCTGTCATCTATAAGCAGTGGGCTTAACGTGCAGCCGCTTGCTTTCTCCCCAGGTACACATAAGATCCTTACCCAAGGATTTAAGTAAAACATTTTTTTCCCCAATGGCAGAAAGTGATTCCGTCTGCCTTCAAAATGAAATTCTAACATTTCCCCTTTCATAACCAAATCTATATTCATAACCAAATCAATTCCACTTAGCACTGGCTCAACCAACACTAACTGAAATGAAGCTTCTCCTTCACTCCTACCGGTGGCAAGGACGAAGCCCAGAAGAGTCAAGAGCTTGCAAAAACAGAAACAAACAAAAAAAAAAAAAAAAAAAAACATGACAATTAAATGGGGATTCCTAGCAGAGTATCTAAATTGTCGCCTATTGGCCTGGAGAGAAGAGGAAAATTCACATCTGAGCGATCGATCCCCAATCCTAATTTTAAAAGAACACGCTCTGCTCGTTTGCCCACTTAAAATTCCACCTACCCTCCTAGACGCAGGCTGCTCTTTATCCTCTGATCCCGGGGGTGACTTGGCCCAGAAGAAGCCAATGAAAGGCAAGGCCGACAGAATATCTGAGAAGAGCGCGAACTGGGAGCCGCTCCGCTGGCGCCCCAGGAGGGCCCCGCTCCGGTAGCGGCAGCGGTAGGAGAGCACCAGGCCCAGGGACAGGAACACCAGCACGCACAGCAGCAGCTCCTTGTTGGCGAAAGACACGAAGTCTCCGCATTTCTTGTAAAAGTACGTGAAAGTGGCAATGCCCAAGAAGGTCCACATGGCTCGGAGCCTCCGCCGGTGCCCCGGGGTCAAAGCGGAGATCCTCCTTTTTCTTTGTAGGGTTCTGGCGATCCGAGGTGCTCCCCAGAACGTGCCACCAAAAGCAGGAGGAGGAAGCGGCCGGGGTCCAGCAAGCACCGTCGCAGGGTAACAACCCAAATCCGCGGAATCTACGAAATCGCAGCGGGCTGGTGTAAGAGCATGTCAAGGGGCAGAGTCGTCCGGACTTACCAGGCAGTGCTGAAAAACCGCCTGCTCCCGCAGCCCCCGACCAGACCCCCGTCCTGCCGCCAATCCATGGGTCTCCTCCTGGCGGACGGGCGTCCCCGGGTCACCTACCGCCGGCGTCTCCGCGGGCGACGTGCGCTCGCCGGGCCGGAGACTGTCCTCGCTCACCTGCAGCAGGTGCCCCTCGGCAGGCGGACGCGGAGGGGAGACGTCTGGGCGCGGCCTGGCCGGGGGGGAGCGCGGAGAGACACCGCCCCGCGCCGAGGCTGGGAGCGCCCGCGCCCGCGCCCGCCCCGCAGACGCCCCGGGTCACGGCCCCCGCGCCTCCCGCTCCGCGCCTCAGTCTCCCCGCGGGGCAACGGCGGCGTCCAGGGAGCTGGCTCAGCGGGCGGCGGCGGCGGCGGCGGCGGCTCCGGACGGCCTCCTCGCCAGCATCCCGCGCGGCGCTTGGGCGGTAACCAGAGTAACCGCCGCCCACCCTCCGCCCGCCGCGCCACGGGACGGCCGCGGGGCTCCGCCCAGGCGAGGACCAGGGGGCGGGGCGCCGGCCACCCGCCCCGCCCACCGCCGCCGCCGACCAATCCGGGCGCGCGCCGCGCGGTAGGCCGAGATGGCGCTATGTCGCGTTTGGCCAATGGCGGGCGGCGCGGCCCGCGCGGCGTCGCCGGGTGAGGCGCTAGGGCGATGTTGCGTGGTGTGGGGTGGGGGCGTGGGGCGTGGGGCGCGGGGCGCGGGGGGCGGTGGCGCCCTGCCCTGGGCCCGTCGGTGGGTTGCCCCGGCCCCGGCCCCGGCCCCGGCCGCCTCGCCCCCCGGAGCCGCCGCCTGAGCGGAGGCGGTGCCGTGCGTCCCGCGGGCGTTGGCGGAGCGGGGTCCGGGAGCGGGACCGCACAGGGCAGCGGGACGTGACGCGTCGGGCCGGACGTGGGCAAGAACGAGTCGGGCAGACGCGTGTGGGGAGGAAGGCGGGGAGGAGAGGGCGGGCGGGTCCCCCGCGCCCCACGACGCGCATCGCGCCGCGGCCCCTGGCCCCCTCGGCCGGAGTCAGCGGTGCTCTGTGCTGCGCCCGGAGCCGCGGCTCGGATCGGAGGCGCCGCGGGCAGCGCTTCCCTCCCCGGACCGTGTCCAGGACGCGCGTTCGAGGGGAACGAAAACGGGAGGACGAGAGGCGGCCCTGGCTAGGAAACCGGGGGCCCCTCGGATTCGCAGGGCTGCGCCGAGCACAGGCTGGTTCGGATCCGGCCCGGGGCCCGGCGCCTCTCCCGCCAGGGCCGCGGCTGGGCTCCGGCGCGCGCAGCACCCGGCACGCTCCCCGCACACCTGCGTCCGGGACCCGGGACGGGCCGGAGGATGAAGGGTGATGGTGGTGGCTAGTGGGAGGGAAGGCCAAGGGACGAGAAACTGGAAACCTGCCGGCTCTGGCGGCCACTCACCTGCTTTGTGACCTCGGACGAGACAAAGGCCAGTCAGCCTTTAGGGGGAGCGGGCAACCGCTTCCTGAGGTCGAATCCTTACATCCTCTAACACCTCACTGCGTTTAAGAAAGTGGGGTGTCGGGGATCCCTGCGTGCGCAGCGGCGGAGCGCCGCCTGCAGCCCGGGGCCTGGCCCGGGAGACCCGGGATCGAGCCCCACGTCGGGCCCCCTGCGTGGAGCCTGCTTCTCCCTCTGCCTGGGCCTCTGCCTCTCTCTCACTCTGTGTGTGTGTGTGTCTCTCATGAATAAATAAATAAATCTTTAAAAAAAAAAGTGTGGTATCGGCGGTGCACCCGGGTGCTTAGTGGGTTAAGGGTCTGTCTCGGGCTCAGGTCATGATGTCAGGACTCTGGGGTCCAGCCTCAGGGGGGGGCTCCTCTGCCCCTCCCCCGGCCCCTGCTCGCTCTCAAAAAACTAAAACCTTGGGAAAAAAGGAGTATGGCATCTGTCCTCATTTTTCACCCCAAGTAAATGTCTTACTTGCTGATAAAAATAATTGTGTCTAAATACTTTCACAGGCATCATCTAACCCCCAAATAACAAAAATGAAACAGGTGAAGTGGCTTGGCCAGATCACAGCTGATACCTGATGAAATCAAGTTAAGCTCCTCGTCTCCAAATCTTGTGTTCCTGAATATTCTTTGTTAAAATGATCACTGCTTTAACATTCCTCCATTATAAAATCAAGACTTTAATTCTTTCCCTGACAACAATCCTCACTGGAATCCACAAATTTGCCTGTTTGAAATATACATCAAATTTAAAATTTACATCAAATTTTCCCACACAATTTGACGTGTGGGAAATAGTTTTCTTAAAGCTAAATTATCCAATAAACTGCTTGTTGGTTCCTATATTGCTAATGGAAGGCTTGAGCAGCTGACTCTTAACAGATGAGAATACAGTATCACCAGGATGTTACTGGACTACCCCGTACTTGGAATTAGCATAGGAGGATTTTTCTTTTCTTATTAAGTAGGTAACGATCACAAGGATGTTTAAATCTTGGCATGGCTCCACTCATTCAAAAACAAATATCTGGGCAGCGCCGGTGGTGCACCGGTTTAGTGCTGCCTGCAGCCTGGGGTGTGATCCTGAAGACCCGGGATCGAGTCCCACGTCAGGCTTCCTGTATGGATCCTGCTTCTCCCTCTGCCTGTGTCTCCGCCCCTCTCTCTCTGTCTCTATGAATAAATAAAATCTTAAAAAACAAAACAAATATCTGCCACTCAGTCCTGAAGCAAATGCAATGAAATATGACACAAATCAGCCACTAACTGGCAGAAAGTAATAAACTATAGAGAAAGTCCATGAAAAATACTTTGTAATTGGGAAGAAGCAGTGTAAGGAGACTTTGGAGACCAGGTGACTCCAAAGAAACCGGAAGCCTGGTGGACCTGTCTGGTGGGAGTAGGAGTCATGCTGGAGACAGCTGCAGCCATGAAGCTGTAGGAGGCCAAGAGGAAGTAGGAGAAATATCGAGTCTTCTCTTCCCCCCAGGGCCCAACCTCCCACTAGGGGCTTCTCACTTATTGGCTAGACACCATTTGAAAAGCAAGTTTGAGAAACACAGCCTGCAGGGATCAGGCCACCTGTGAATCAGAGCATAGCATGAGCTATTTTAGGAGATTTGAGTACAGGTAGACCTAGAATTGGCTTACTTTCTAATATTTATGCCTCTTGATTATTTTTCTCATATTGTTATACTGATGAGGATCTGAAGCACAATACTGAAGAGTGCTGGGGATATCAGGTTTTCCGTTATGATTCTTGATTTTAGTAGGATTATTTCTAATGTTTCAATCTTAAAGAGGATGGTTATAATTTCTCCATTTTAAAAAATCAAATCTTTTTAAGCATATACTGATATATATGTATATTTTTTCTGTTCGTGTAGTGAATTTAGTGTAGTGAATTCTTACACTAACAGATTTGATAAAGGTTAATCAGCCTACTATCATTTGGAAAAACTTTATCAGGATGTATAATTTTTAATAAAGCACCATGTTAGATTTTTTTTTAAAGATGATTTATTTGAGAGAGAGAAAGAGCAGAGCTAGCAAGAGAAAACACACGTGGGCAGTGGGGGAGAGGGATAGAGAGAGAGGGAGAAGCAAGCTGAGCTCAAAGTGGGGCTCCAATCCCAGGACCCTGGGATCATGACCTGAGCCGAAGGCAGATGCTTAACCAACTGAGCCTTTAGATTTGTTTTGAAAAAATACTTTGTAATCATGACAAGAGTTAAGAGTATAGTCAGCATTCTCAATGCCTTTTTTCATAGATTAGCTCTTTTTGTCCTCACAATCACACTATGAGGAAGGTACTGTTTTTAACCCCATTCTACAGATAAGGAAACTGATACACAGAAAAGTGGTCACACAGCTAGTAAGCAGCAGAGCTGGAATCCAAGCTCAGAGAATCTGGGTCAGAGGCACTTGGGTGGTGCTGCCTTAAAGCCTCTTGGTGTCAGCTCAGGTCATGATCCCATGGTTGTGAGACAGAGGCCTATGTTGGGCTCTGTGCTCAATGTGGAGTTGGCTAAGGATTCTCTCTCCTTCTGCCCCTCCTGCTGGTGTGCTCTCTCTCTGAAAGAAAGAGAGAAGAGAAGAGAAGAGAAGAGAAGAGAAGAGAAGAGAAGAGAAGAGAAGAGAAGAAGAAAGAAAGAAAATCTGGTTCAGGAATCTGGGATTGTCTGGCTAGAATGCATTTTTTTCACCCCATACAAAGATCTAGTTACCTTAAAACAAAGAACGTATCTGATCTTGCACTGATGCCTCTGCTCTCCCTATTACCCTAATTTGGCACGTCAGGACTGGACTTAGGCCTTTTCAAGTGCCATTCTCAATTCAAGGAAAAGCCTTGGCCTCCCTTCTTCAATTATCCATTGTTAAAGACCCAGACCAGGGATCCCTGGGTGGCTCAGTGGTTTAGCCCCTGATCCTGGGGACCCGGGATTGAGTCCCACATCAGGGTCCCTGCATGGGGCCTGCTTCTCCCTCTGCCTGTGTCTCTCTTTCATAAATAAATAAAATCTTAATAAAAAAAAAAAGACCCAGACCAATCATCTCTCTTTGTAACTCCACCTCTGTGCCATAGCAGTCACCGATTTAAAATTGTCAATTTTCTTCATTTTATATTTTTTTTGGTACAAACTGAGCAATTCCTTTTCCATTAATGTTTTTGTCACATATTATATCAAAATGTTCAAGAGTTACTTGCTCACCGTTCACCCAGTCCATAAAGATTTTTAATGCCAGTCATTTAATTGTTCTGCATCCCCTTGGTGCTTAATCTTTTGTAAATTCTAGTTGGAATTTGAACCTTTGTTGTCATTTTCTTTTTCTTCTTGAATACTGCTCATAAAGCCACAGTATATACATCAAGGTAGTTCAATGGAATAAACACATATCAAGTGTCTACTTTGTGTCAGGCACTGTGCTTGGTGTTAGGAGTAGAGCACTGCACCAAGAAGACACAGTACCTGTCATTTGGGGGTTCAGAGTTTAATGGAGAAGACAGTAGCATACAAGTAATTAAGGATGTGCTATGCATCCAAAAAAAAAAAAAAAAGAGCAAGTAAATGTATCGGAGGGTAAGAAGATATAAAGTAACCTGGAGGTCAAGGAAGGCCTACCAGAAGTTATGCTTAAGCTGAGGTTTGAAGAATTAGTAGGAGTGACCAGGTGTAGCCTCTGGTGATGGTAATGACCACACCTTACATTTCTCCACTACCCCACCCCCCAACAGTGTGGCAGTAAAACATCGATCCCTGCAGCTGACAATACAAGTTTTTCACTGAATTGTGGCTGGCAGTAGGATGGGCAGGATGAGGATTCTAGTCTTCTGAGTGGTGTCACCTGGTATTTTTGTAAGCTTCCAGTGTGCTTTTTTTACGACATCAATTTTACAAACAAAAAGGTATTCAACCACTTGCCAAACCTGAATTTACCTTCATCTCCTAGATTTGGGGTGCATTCTCTGAATCAGGTGACGGGAGGTACTGCACTAAGTAGCCAGCCCTTTTCCCAACCATTTTTCCTCCTAGTACTTCACAATTTTGGGCATCATTATCACTACCCTAGATCTTAGAGCAGCTTCTAGCGCCATCTACTGTAATTGTGCCTGCGACCCAGGAGGAAAAGTCCAAGTAGTTCTTTTTTAAAAAAAAAATTTTATTTAAATTCAATTAGCCAACATATAGTACATCATTAGTTTCAGATGTAGTGTTCTCTACACTCAAGGAACTGACAGTCTAATGGGAAGGCATATGCTGGAAGAGCATACTCTTGGGCATTAGCTTAAAACATGTGAGCATTGGACATCCACTCCGTAACTACTGAGAACCACTATGTGCAAAGCACTGTGTCTAACTTCACTAAGCTTGTGTTTTCACAGAGCAAACCTAACCCATTTTAATATACTGTGATTTCTAGCTTCCTGGATTATCAAATTATTAGATTTGAAGACAGAGGGTTCAGCATAAATTATAGTTCAGAAGTTGGCAAGATGTCAGTCATCTGAAAAGCTGCACAATTTTCCTGTCTTTACTTACATTTGTCCCTCCCAAGGTCATTTGAACTTCTGCTAAACACATATTAGGCATCGGGTAAATTTTTTTGAATGAATGACCGACTATACTGCTTGAAAGGAATTATATAAACTCAAATACAGAATCAAGAAACAATAACAGTTTTGTCACTACCATGATTTCAGAAAGTGAGACTGTCAAAGATGAACATGCTGGACTAATGTATGAGGGGCAATAGTCACAAACCATATTCCACTACCTCTCACCATCAATGAGGAAATTCATACAGCACTAAGGAAAAGACGCATTTGGTAGATCTAACTTGGATGACTTGGAATGATGGGAGCAAATCTTCACCTCAGGTACTAGGATAAGAAACTCACTGTTTGCATGCCTTCTGGTAGACTCTACAGCAGGTAGGGAGTGAATTTACCACTACGTTTGTGAGTATATGCATTGACATGGATTTCCTCATTCTACTGAAGGGAAAAAAATATAAGCCTCTTCTCTGAGTAGGAAAAAAAGATATGAGTCTTCCCTTTAGTTAAAAAGAAACTATGAAACAAATCACTTAAATAAGAATGCTTTACTGGGGGCCTGGGTGGCTCAGTGGGTTAAGCATTCGCCTACAGCTTAGGTCATGATCCCAGGGGCTTGGGATTGAGCCCCACATCAGGCTCCCTGTTCGTGGGGAGTCTGCTTCTCCCTCTGCCCCTCCCCCTGCTCGTGCTCCCTCTCTCTCTCTCAAATAAATAAACAAAATCTTTTTTTAAAAAAGAATGCTTTATTCTTTGTGCTGGCAAGAAAAATAAAGAATACAGAATATTTACTTCTTGGGGAGCTAAATAAAATCTACCTGCTGATCAATGAAATTGAGGCAAAAGCATCAAATATTATTAACTATTATGTTCTCCTCATAAGTGAAAAATCTCTCTTCTGTTTTCTTAGTTTTCAATCTAAAGAGACAATAATGCTTACTAAATCATTTTACTCATGGAGCCTACCTTAACCCATCTAAAATGTGAACATATATGATTCTATAGACATAGATGTTTATAGACATTGAGGTTTGTGAAACAGGTTTTTTGTAATCATGGCCAATTATAATACATAGAGTAGGTGATGCTGATAGGATATAAATTATACCTGTTGTTAGTCTCTTCAGACAGGAATTAACTTAAGTTGAATTTGCTATTTTGTTCTTTCCTGACTTAAACTGAATCCTTTAAGAATGACAAAAAATCCAATTAGCCAAATAAAATAAATGGGTTTTCAAAAGCCTGCAAACTTGAAACCCTATATAGTTATGTGATTTTTGAGCCTTATTCTGCAGAGTTCCTGAAGTTGGTCATAAAGAATTCACAAGTAGGACTAAGTTGGGGTAGTACTGCTACTTCTGCAAATATGGGGAGGACATTTTTCAACTTATTTCAATCAATAAAAACCAATTACCGTGTATTTAGACATAAGTACTGTGCTAGCTGCTTTGCAAACATTTATTTAATCTTTACAGAACCCCATGAGACAGCCATTATCCCTGCTTTACAGATGAAGAAGCAGGTAGAGTGGCCACTTGCCACACATACTGTGGTTGATGATGGTACACCACCCCAATAGCTCCTGCCTTGCCACTGAATTTTGGCCTCAATAGCAAATGCCCAAATTTAATTATCAAACAGTAATCAGACTCTTAGTTGTCTGTGGTAAAAAGTTACTGAAAACAATTGTCCTCAGATAGTACAATTGAAGATAATTTGGACAATCCTTCCTAACATACAAAGGTAAAAAGCAGCCTAGGTGAGGGTCACATAAAAGCCAATGCCACCCAATTATGTTTTCCTTCTTTTCAAAAGCAGAAAATCACCCCAAATGCTTCTTAAGTCTTTTGTTAACTTTTGCTTTACTTTTCAATCCTGTAACAATACAAAATGACGTAACTGCCTCACCAGTATCAGGCATACTACGATCATGAAAAAAGAAATATTCCCCATGCAATTCAGTTATCTGCCAGCTACAGCCCTTTGCAGCAACTCTAATGAACCCTTTCTGGCTCTACATTCCTAATCTGTATTTCCACATAGTCTTCATAAAATATAGTTTGAATTCAAAAATGAGACTAGAAATCCTGAGCAATTCAGGAGTCTCAACCTCGCTACACATCTACTCCTTGCACTGGCAGGAAAAAATAGGGGCTAAGAGCATAGGAAATAACTTAATGCTTGACAAATCCTCATTCCCACTGGACAAACAGGGAAGATCCACACACCCGGTAAGTCAGGAGGCAAAAGAAAACCATCAAGACTGGAACTAAGGAATCTCAATAGCAAACTGTCCCTGCACATGGCTCAGATGCAGAGGGTTAATTATTAGAAAAAGAACCCAGGATCTGATCTAACCAAGAATTATGTAATGAGAAAACTAAGGGGAAAAGACTATTGGTCAAAAATTCTTAAAACAGAATTCAAGAATTCTACCTCTTAATCTGGTTTTGGCCAAGACCATGGGATCATATCACTAGATTACCAAGACAGCTGAACATAAGACATACAAGCATTAGGATGGGCCAATCTCTTGACCAAGTACCTCTATCCCATTTCCACTCTACGTTGCAATTCCTCTTGGAGAGCAGAAACCTCATAGCACATTTCCTACAGTCTTATAAGAAATCTTTATGAGTATGCCAAGAATAATCATCTTGAGGAATGCCTGGGTGGCTTGGTGGTTGAAAACTGCCTTCGGCTCAGAGTGTGATAACCCTGGGATCAGATCCCACATCGGGCTCCCTGCAGGGAGCCTGCTTCTACCTCTGCCTATATCTCTGCCTCTCTCTCTGCGTCTCATTAATAAATAAACAAAATCTTTTTAAAAAGAGTAATAATCTTAAAAGAAGGAACTTTATATGCTATCCCATACAGCAGCAGCCACCAGGTATGTGTGGCTCTTGAGTGCTTGAGTGGTTAGGGCAACTAAGGAACCAGATTTTAAATTTCATATGATCTTCATATAAATTTACTTAAATATCCACATGTGGCTAGTGACTATTGTATTAGACAATACAGTTCTAAATCCAATGGTTTATTTTCAGCAAATAAAAATGCATTTAAAAACTGAGTCTTGGGCAGCCCGGGTGGCCCAGCAGTTTAGCACCGTCTTCAGCCCAGGGCATGATCCTGGAGACCCGGAATCGAGTCCCATGTCAGGCTCCCTCCATGAAGCCTGCTTCTCCCTCTGCCTCTCTGTGTCTCATGAATAAATAAACAAAATCTTAAAAAAAAAAAAAAAGACTGAGTCTTGGGCAGCCTGGATGGCTCAGCAGTTTAGCGCCACCTTCAGCCCAGGGCGTGATCCTGGACACCCGGATCGAGCCCCACGTAGGCTCCCTGCATGAAGCCTGCTTCTCCCTCTGCCTGTGTCTCTGCCTTTCTGTGTCTCTCAAGAATAAATAAAATCTTTTAAAAAATAAAAAACTGAGTCTTTTCTTAAGAGCTACCAAAACAGCCAAGAACTCACATTAATTGTTCAAAAAGAATCTTTCTCTGGATAAATCCCTGAGGCCAGTAACAAATTATTGCCACCCAATCAGGCAAGAGGAAATAGGGAAATTCAACGACTAGCTCAGGTTCAAGCTCTCAGATGTCCTTATTTCCAGGAATTCTCTTTATATTTTCCTTTCAAACTATTCCAATTTTACCTTAATCAAAAAACATTTCTTCTCATTCATTGGCAGCATCTCTCACTGGGCAGATGTAATGAACAGGGGACCAGGGCCTTCACATTCTCTAACCTGGGAGGTTAACTTTTTTCAGACATTATGGCAAACACACCAAAGAAACTTCGCAGCAACACCTTAATTGTAATGGTCCACTAAGAAAAGGAAAAAATAAATAAATAAACAGGCTTTGGGACTCAAGAGGAAGATGGGTTTGGGACCGAAAAAGAGATGAGGGCTATTTCCGCTGGACAGTTTTTCCAAGTCCACCCATGAGGAAAAGCTTCAACTTCAGGAGACTCGAAAGACTTTTCTATGTGAGTTTTCCTATGCTGATTGAGATAGGCACTTCTGCTGAAGCATTTATCACAGTCACTGCATTTGTAAGGTTTTTCTCCCATGTGAGTTCTCCGGTGCCTGATAAGATTAAAGCTCTGACTGAAGCACTCACCACACTCAGGACACTTGTAAGGTCTCTCTCCTGTGTGTGTCCTTTGGTGAATCACCAGGGTGGAGCTCTGACTAAAAGTCTTCCAACACTCTGAACACCTGTAAGGTTTTTCTCCCGTGTGTGTTCTCTGATGTCTAATAAGATGGGAGCTGAGGCCAAAACGCTTTCCACATTCGCAACATTTGTATGGCTTCTCCCCAGGCTGGATTCTGCAGTCTTCTATCACACTACAGTTCTGACTCAAACTTTCTTCGTATTCAGAACTTTCATAGGGCTTTCCTCCTGCATGGGTTTTCCGGTGTGTGATTAGGTTGGAACTTCGACTGAAACTCTTCCCGCATTCTGTACACTGATATGGTTTTTCTCCAGTATGAATTCGCTGATGCTTTATGAGAGTCGAATTACAACCAAAGCTTTTTCCACACTCAAAACACTTGTAGGGTTTCTCGCCTGTGTGTGTCCGCTGGTGGCGAATCAGGCTAGAACTCTGACTAAAACTCTTTCCACAGTCAGGGCACTTATAAGGTTTTTCTCCAGTGTGAATCCTCTGATGTTCTATCAGGACATAACTGTGGCTGAAGCATTTCCCACAAACAGGACATTCATATGGTTTTTCACCAGTATGTGATCTGTGGTGCTGAATAAGGTGGGAGCTGCTACTAAAGCTCTTTCCACACTCAGGACATTTATAGGGTTTCTCTCCCGTGTGAGTCCTCTCATGGATAATTAGATGGGAGGTATTGCTGAAGCTTTTCCCACATTCAGCACACTGGTAGGGCTTCTCTCCTGTGTGTGTTCGCAGATGTTGAATCAGGTGAGAGCTGTTACTGAAGCATTTCCCACACTCAGAGCATTTATAAGGTTTTTCTCCTGAGTGGGTCCTCTGGTGAATACGCAAATGGGAACTGTTGTTGAAGCTTTTCCAACATTCAGAACATTTATAGGGTTTGTCTTTGAAGGTCGAATTCTGCTGGACAGAGGCACTGCAGTGTTCCCCTGGGTCCCATCCCCCGTGACTGGGTTTTTCTTCTTTTCCTTTAGAATTTCCCTGATTCTCTGACTTGCCATCATTCTCATAGGAATCATTACACCAGATCTCATTTCCTTGGGACCATGTCAATGGAATTTCTTTTGTATCCTCATGCTTACAATTTTGCAGACCATCTCCTTTAGACCATTTTGAGGCTTTCTCTTTCTCTGCCTTGGAGTTATGGTGTTGAACAGTTTCCAAATTATTCTTACTTTCACCTCCTGTAAGAATAAACAAATATTCTAAACATATTCCCTAGTCTCTACCAGGGAAAGAAATTCTGAATTGCAGTGGAAGGGAGGGAATAACAAAGTAAAAACGTAAAAATTCTTTTATATTAAAAAAAGTATTTAAAGCTAGTTTTACTTTTTCTACTGTTGATTAGAAGCAGGTGAATTTTTCTGTGCTTAATAACAGTAAGGAAGTATTTAAACAGCTGTCAGCAATTGCCAAAGGGGATTACTGATCTAAAAACATTAAGCTTTATTCTAGAAGACTTAAAAAAGGGGATCTGAGTAGGGGAGAAACTGAGTAAGACACATTCTAAAGTGAAAACTTGGCAATACTTTACTTAAAATCTGAGAAAATACGGAAATAACAATGATACCTACTATTTATTAAGAACAATAGCTTGGCATATAGTATCTCATTAATCCTAAAAAATATGAGATATTTATTTTTCTTAAAGATAAGAAAATTGAGGTTATAAAAGTTAACAAAGCTTGTAAGCAACAGAGCAGGAATCAAATTAGTTTGTCCCATTCAAATTTCCTGTTCTTTCTACACAACCTATAGCACTCCATGGTACATCTTACATTGAATTTCCAGTGGATTCAGATAATCTTCTTGATCCCTCACCTGTAAAAGGGCTTTTCAAACTCTCCCTCTCCTGGAAGCCACTAGAATCTGAGACCAACAGTTTTTGCTCTTGCTCCATCAGTGGTCACAGCCAAGGTGGGGATCAGAAACCCTGTGGAAGGAAACAGGTTATGCTTGGGACCTTGGCTAAAATGTATTCTTTCTCCTCCCCAACCATTGCAACCTAACAACCAGAGGCACAAAATGTTTTGTGCACCAGACTGAAAAAAAGAAACATGGTCTTTATAAGTCTTTTTGGAAAGAAATCTTATCTCAGATGCAAGTGTTCTGCATTAAGGGTTAACCCAATTTACTTCTTCTAAGGAAATAACAATAAAAAAATTAAATCTTAACATTCAAGTCTGAGGCACAAACTTCAAAAACAGAATAAACACTAATACTCATTGTTTACTTAGAAACACTTTTAATTGAAAACACCAAGGTTATTTTTTGGGAAAGGTAACAATAACACCATTAAAAAGAAAAAGAAAAAAAAAAAAAGAAAAAGAAAAGGGATATGAGAGTATAAGAAGAAGCTAAAGAGAAAGCACCCTGTTTAGAAAGAATAAACTGACCCTTGATAGAGGATGAAACATTTGAACTTCAATTTCAAAAGAAAGTTAGAATTTATATAACCAGTAAAAAAAAAAAGAAAAGAAAGGAAAAAGAAAAAGGATAGGATAAAGCAGAGCTAGAATGATTATAGCCGATAGCCGCTAAATGTAAAAGGGAAGCTAATGAAGGAGCTCTTCCTTGACTCTTTGTCTATTATAATCACAATACCCCTTTTAGGCTACACTTCATCGTCTGGAGCCAATTACAATTTTTGACCTACTATTAGGGGCTGATCTATCACTGGAAAGTAGGTATATGTGTAATTGCAATCCATTTCAGGATATAGAGAACAGCATTATTTGGGAAAAACAAGAGCCTCAAATAAGGATGTACACAGGCACACATGGAAAACAAACAAAAAAAATCTGGTTTTGGAAGAATATTTTAAAAGGTGTAACTTTCACTTTACCACTGCCTATTATGTGCCAGGAAGTGAGCTAAATACACATATTTCTCATTTGATTTTTACAATAGCCCTTGGAGGTCTATGACCAATTACCCGCACGTAGATGAAAAAAGACATTAAGAAACTTTCCCAACGTCACACAACCAGAAAGTAGCAGAGCCGACTTCAGTCCCAAGCCTGTTCGGATGCGGACTTTCACACTCTAATCCACTGCAGTAAACCAGAGCAGGAAGCGGAGCTGGACATAAGCCTAAATAAACCGCAAATAAATCTCAAAGAGGACCTTTATTTTGGAAAACATTAACTGGATTTAAAAAAAAAAAAAAAGATTTGCATCTATAGACGTGATACCAAACGGAACTGGCATTCCCTAAGCACCCGCAGCAACTACGGATGTTACAGGAAAAGATAGAACTAGTCTAAATTACAAACAGCCCTAGCGTTTGGGGAGGGGGGGCGCCCCACATACCTAAAAGGGGCAAAAAAAAAAAAAAAAAAGGAAAATTGTTCACAGGGAGCACTATGTTTTGCTGAGTTATCTAGCTCCAACCGAGTCTTTACAAACGAAGTACAAGTCAGAGTAACAGAGCCCCGTGCAGCAATTTTCCTGCTCAGAAAGGCTTAACTTTGGTAGTTGGCGGGGGGGGGGGCGGCTCAGGACCACTGGCTCTGCAAAACGGTAGCAAACTCAGGCCACAAATGGTATTGCAGGGCCGTCCCTGAGATGTCGCCCTGCAGAGAGGTGCTTAGGATAAGAAAGTCTTCCCGAGAAAATGCACGGCCTGAAGCTCAGCTTTAGGAACCGTGGGCAGGTGGCAGAGGCTGGGGCGCCCCGCGGGGGTGCAGGTCCAGGAGGCCAGATGCTCTTCAGCCGACAAGCTACTTTAAGGGTCGAGGGGGGGCGCGGGGGGGCGACGGGGGTGGGGGGAGGGGAGAGCCGCTGGCCCTCGGCCCCTCGCACCGCGCGACCCCTCTGCGGGCCGAAACGGCGGTCTGCGTGGTGCAGCGGCCACTCCTCCAGCCCGCAGCCCTTGGCTCCCTTCCCCCCGAGAAGGGACTCACTGTTCCGGGGGCCACACGAGGCGCCCAGCACCCCAGCAGGCCCAGCCGTCCCGGAGCAAGGAGCCCCCAGCTCCTTCTGACCCCACCAACCCGGGGTCCTAAACTCTCGGGCCCGGAAGACAGAAACCGGAAGCCCCTCTAGCCGCCCCCCGCAAGGCTCCGCCGGGGCCCCTCTAGGAAGCAGGGATGGCCAGGTCTCGTTGGCCTTAACTCTTCGGGTCCTGGACCAGAAGGAGCGGGCGGGTGGATGTCGTTCCCTCCGCTGTCTGACGTCTGTCCACTTGATTCTCACGCCTCACGCCTGTCAGGCGCCTTATACTAGGGCCCGATTGGAGCGAATACTTTCCCTTGCCATCAGGGCATCGTTCGCTTTAACGTCACCAGGACAAGAAAAATGAATTAAGCTCCTGTGGTTGTCACTGCCACCGCTGTGAACGGGAGTATGTATTTACTCTCTGTGCAACAGTTGGACAGCCAACGCATCCACCCACGCACAAAACGATTAGTTTACAAGGAGAAGGATTTAAACCTCTGGTCTTTCATTACAGAGAAAATGCAAGGCAATCCCTTCATCTCCCCCATATCGAGCCTACAAGTGTACTTAGGTCTGCGCCCCAGCCACTGTCCCCTCCTGTCACCACGGAGGGCTGGTCCACATTCAAAACGAGCCCTTTACTGGGACTCACTCTCCTTCCCAATTTCTTGGAATCCTTACACGGACAACTAACCTTTCAGTTCTACCATTTCCATCCCAAAATAGTTCTTGGGCTCCCCGCCCCCCCTCCCCCCACACACAATGTTTCCATTTCATGGCTTCCTACTGAAGTTTTAACTCATGTCTCCTGCACGAAAAGCAATAAATCACTAAGATCACCACTGACCTCTGTTGGTATTTTTCAGTTCCTAGATCCTCCTTCAGGAATGCTGAGGATTATTTTCTTCGGGAAACACTTTCATTTTAACAGAGTCTTGTTAATCTTTAGTGCTGAGGATTATTTTCTTCGGGAAACACTTTCATTTTAACAGAGTCTTGTTAATCTTTAGTTATCTTTTACCCTATATTATATTCTTACTGTTAAAATAAACGAAGACTTTTAGAAAACAACATGGATGTACAACATCAGTGTATCATTTTTTTAAGATTTGTTTTATTTATTTTAGAGAGAGAGGGGCAGAGGGAGAGGGAGACAAGCAGACTCCCCACGGTGCCTGGAGCCCACCTTGGGGTTCATTCTCAGGAGCCTGAGATCAGGACCTCAGCCAAAATCAAGAGTCAGATGCTCAACCTCTCAACCAACTGAACCACCCCAAGACATTGGTGTATCTTATATATGGTGATAATAGAGACACTATTTTGAAGTGACACTACATCATCCTTGTCCTCCAGCACTTTAGTAGTCCCAACAGTCACTTTTGCAAGCCCAGGCTTCTCAAAATGTTGATGTTCCTCAACGCCATCCCAGGACCTCTCTCTTAACCTGAAATATCCTCTGTCTGGGCAACCTTATTCACTTCTACATCTTAAAACACCACCTATTCAGACAACTCACAAAGTTGTATCTCCAGCCCAGGCTACATTTCTGAGCTCTTCACTCTTATCACCAATGCTCTACTTGACATCTTATCTTAGAGGTCTCAGTAACACGTCAAAATCAAAATGTCAAAAGTCAAGATCTTCTCTCTCACTTTCTTCTCCCATATATAGATACAAACACAAAATAAACCTGTTCCTCTTCCAATATTCTCTCCCAATCCTCTAACCAGTTGTACAGAAGACCAGAAGCCCATTTTGTCGCCTCCCTTTTCCTTGACCTCCCATATATAATCCATAAGCCTCAGGGCACCTGGGTGGCTCTTTGACTGAGTGTCTGCCTTTGGTTCAGGTCATAATCCCAGGGTTCTGAGATTGAGTCCCACATCAGGCACCCCACAAGGGAGCCGGCTTCTTCCTCTGCCTGTGTCTCTGCCTCTCTCTGTCTCTCATGAATAAATAAATATTGTTAAAAAATCCATAAGCCTCCTCTGTTATATACTTCACACAGAATTCTCAAATCCAGATACTTCTTCCAACCACTTGGGCCACCCTCAATTCAGACAACCATCACCCTCACCTGTAAGATTTCTGTAGCACACTAACAATCCTACAGATGGCCATCATTGCCCTTTCTCATCCAATCTCTCCAATGAGTTCAGAGTGATCTTTTGCAAAGATAGATTTGAATCTGTCACCTTTCTTCATCTAGTCAAAGCCTATCCATCCTTTAGACTTCAGCTCATATATCACTTCCTCACAAAGCTCTCCACGTCCTTCCTGACAGGGTCAAATCCCCTTTACATGCCCCTTTAGCACCGCATTTCTCTCCATTTTATCCCATCTATGACTGCAACTTTATATTTACTTGCATGATTGTTATTTTGTCAAGATCCATGAGGGCAGAGTTCATCGCTGTTTTTGCTCACCTTTCTATCTTAGATCCTAGCACAGTATCTGACTCTAACAAATATTTGTTGAGAGCCTACTATATGCCTATTACTGTATAGTCTTAGGCACTGAGGATTTAACAGTACACAAAATAGTGTGGGAGTGTCCATCAATAAGCAACACAACCATGTCTATTTATCTATATTTCTCCCCCCCCGCCATGCGGAGGAAGGTGTATTATTTAGGGTGGTCATGAATGTTCTCTCAGATAAGGAGATACTTCAGCAGAAATCTGAAGGAAGAGAAAGCAAACTCCATACCGTTATCTAAGGGAGGAGCAATTAAGACAGAGGAACAGGAAGGGAAAAGACCTTGAGATGGGAATGTGCCTGACATGCTCAAGAAACAGTAAGGAGCAAAACAGGTGAGATGAACAATGATAGGAAATAGGTCAGAGAAGCCAGACCCCTTGTTCATGACTGATGAACACAGAAATGCGTCACTCAGATTCCCTTTTAGGAAAAGACTTGTTAGGGCTCAGTCAGTGAAGTGTCCAACTCTTGATTTTGGCTCAGGTCATGATCTCAGGGTTGTGAGATTCACCCCTATGTCAGGCTCCGAGCTGGGCATGGAGCCTGCTGAAGATTCTCTCTCTCCATCTCCTTCTGCCCTTTCTCTTTCCTCCCCCTTAAGAAAAAATAAATAGAAAAGCCTTGTTGTCCAACTTCTGGGAGTGCTATGAGCAGAGAGCTCTCAGCTGTCAGCCCCCCTCAGGGATTGCCTCACTTGCAGAGAACAGCCTCTCCCAAAGTCACACTCTTCCAAGGCAGCCCACTACAATGACTGAGGCAGAAGTCTAAAATCCTGGACCTTTGCACCCAAAGCAGACAACTCTTATGAACAAGTCCTCAGTAGGGTGGATAGAAGAAGCTGTAGTCAGCCTCCAGCCACAAGCAAACCTCCCCTTGGGTTCTTGCCTTCCATTTCACATCTGAGACTGGATTTAAGAATGAATAAATGAGTGAATTTGCTCATCAGATGAGCAAAATGTATTGCTCAATTGTATTGCATCCTTATATTGTAGTAGGCTGTGTAGATATCTGACCCCCAGGGTAGCAGGTGAGCTGAGCACAGAATCCCATCTCATTCTGACTTTCCAAGCACATAGCACAGAGTAGGAGCCAATGGATATTGAATGCTTTAATAAACTCCTAGGATACAAGGTTTGGAAGGCAATTGGGGTATTTCCTATTGCAGAGCTGGGAAAAATTCATCAAGTCCTTTTATTTCTCCTTCCATTTCCCTTGGTTTTGTTGTTGTTGTTGTTGTTCTTTCATGCATTTATTCAACAAATGTTTCACTATTGACTTCCTGAGAGGGCCCTCATGAGCAGGGGTTGGGATAGTTTGCCCTCACCCCTGGCTGGCTAATACAGGGCACTAGCAGAGGGAGCCTCTGCCCTTCCCCACCACGGTTGTTTCCAGGCATCCATGTCACTCAGTTGCAACTGTCCCTACTTGGGTTCTCTGGGAGTGTTTTCAGCTTCACATTACAGACTACCTTACTTATAGTTGTTTAAACCATAAGGACTTTATTATTCACTTAAGAAATGTCTAAAGCAGGCGGTACTGGGATAGGTTAAGCAGCCCAAAAATTCTCCTGTGTCTAAGAAAGGGGCTTGGTACTTGCTGTAAATGGAGTTACATCCCCTCAAAATTCATATGTCGAAGCCCTAACCCTTAATGTATTGGTATTTGGCCATAGGGCCTTTGGGAGGCAATGACGTTTAGAGGTGGTCATGAGAGTGGGGTCCTTATAATGGGGTTATTAGTACCCTTGTAAGAGTAGAGCACAAAGATCTTATTCTCTCTCCCCACCATGTGAGGACACAGTTGGAAGGCAGCTGTCCCAACAAGCCAGGGAGAGAGCTCTCACCAGAAGCCCACCATGCTGGTGCCCTGATCTGACTTCCAGGCTCCAGAACTACGGGAAAATAAATGTCTGTTGTTTAATCCATCCCAGTCTGTGGCATTTTGTTATGGTGTTCTTCTATTTGAGCTGACCAGTATAGTACTGAGCTGATGATGTGATCGTAACAGCTTGCACGAAATTGTCAGTTGTCGGGTTTTATTCTTGCATTTTAAAAGGGAAGATGGTTAGAATGATGAAATCACTAATTGGCAGGTGCTGCAAGGCCAAGTTGTGAGGGGCAGTGTGATGTCCTAATCAGCAAATTATTTGCCTCACCTACAAGATCTATGACCCTTTACAAAGAAATTGGATTTCCCTAAGCCTCAGTAACTTGCCGAGGTGTGGGCGATACCCATCTTCCCCAGAGTTCTGAGAATTATTTTCATGACTTTCAGTGGTAGGCTTTCTGGTGCTTTCAGCAGATCTCTGGCTCCTTGTCTTCTCTTCATCATCTTCCTTTCCAATTCTCCCTCTATTACTTGGCCTGGGGGTGTATACAGAGAAATGTTACTGCAACAATCACAAATCCTCGGATCTTTGCACTAAGTGCCTCCAGGATGGAGTCAAACAGAGCAGAGACTTGGCTTAGAGAGAAAGTATGGACTGACACAGAGCACCAAAAGAATCAGAGGTCCAAGAGCCATCCATCCATGATGCATAGGTTTGCCTGTGTTGGAACTGATACCACGGAGAGTCTAACATCTTTTTCAAAGGTAGGTGGGAGACTGGGTGTAGAGGTTGGGAGGAGGAAGAAATGTCCAGGATGATTGGATTCTAGTCAAATCAAGGGGACCAACAGAGCAGAGCCTAGATTGTGCCTCTCTCCTAATAGCTCTGGATGGATCTTTCCTTAGTCATATTAAACGCTCAGGATTCTAAACTGTGTCAGCAGGTGGCCCTAGAGACAGCTGTTTGGAGAGTGTCGCAAAATATAAGTGACTGCAGTGACCAAATCCTGTGTAATCTCAGAGTCTTGATGCAAACATTAAGTGATATTGTACCAATTAGGTTTAACAAGAATAAAGCTGGATATAACAGAGGATTATGAGGATTATGGATTCTCTCTAATGTGAATCATTTGGAATTAATTACCAGAGGAAGAGAGACTATTGTCTCTTACTCCACAGAGGAAGAGAGACTAGGGGTCACTTCTCCTCCTTGGACACAGATTTTTCTCTAAGGTTAGTTGTCTTTAAATGTCCTCATCTTGGCACCCACCCTGCTGTAAACCTTCCTCCAGAAGACTAAAACACAAGACTGGGTAGACCTCATTCCTGGCTATAGAGAAGAATTCTAGTTCTTGGGGCCAGATCCAGTTCTCAGAATCACAGAGCCATCAAAACCTACAAAACTGGCCTCAAATTATACAGGAACCTGGATGAGAAAGACACCATTTGGAAATTTGAGGTTTGGTAGGGGTATTGAGGAAGAGTGAAGAGCTGAAGAAATATCTATCTGTTGTAATGCCCTTTCAACAATATTAAACCAAATGAGAGCATATATGGAAGGTTCATATGACTATGCTTGGCACTGTAATACTGAGTACGTGGGGCTTGTGTTAATATGGAAATCACATGCAAAAAGACTCCTGGTTAATGTAATAATAATTTAATATAATTTTATTTTATTTAAATTTAATAATGTAATAATTTAATATAATTGCAATTTGGCAGGGGGATCATGCTCTATTTTCTTCTTCTTTTCCTTTTAAAGATTTTATTTATTTTAGGGGTGGGAAAGGGCGGAAGGAAACAGAGAAAGAGAATCACAAGCAGACTCTGGACTGAGCATGAAGCCTGATGCAGGGCTAGATCTCACAACCCTGAGATCAAGACCTGAGCCGAAATCCAGAGTCAGACGCTTCACCGGCTGAGCCACTCAGGTGCCCCTCTATTTTCTTCTTTTATCTAGAACTCAGCTTTCAGTTCCCCTGAGACCCATCTCCCCTCTAAATTTCTCATTAAATCCTTTTCTCATTAGACCTCAGAACAGAATGTTACTGATTTTTATGATAGTCACTTGTGAACAATGGAGCCCATCTAGGCAGGCATTCTATAAATAAGAGCTCTGAGTGTATCTGCCCATCCCCGATAGCATAGTGCTTTGGGCTAGCTCTAAAAGAGACAGGATTATCATCCCTGATAAAACTAATGCATTGGATTTCCATTGGAGTCAGGGAAGAAAGCACTTCCCTCAGAGGACTGTCTTAGCTGCCAAAAAATGCTATCAAAAAAATGATAGCCCAAATTGACAGGCAAACAGGCCTTTGTAACTATTTAAGGTAAATGTGGAAATTCTCGATATTGTAGAACATTAGAACAGGAAGTCCTCTTTGAGTTGTAGGACACATTTGAGAATAAGCTGGACTTTTTGACTATCCTTGGTTCCTTTGGTTAATGTGACCAGAGGGTAATGGGCAAGTACTATGGATGGAACGTATCCCCCTAAATTTCCTGTATGAAGTCCTAACCCCACAATGTGACTGTATTTGGAAGCATGTTTCCTTTAAGGGACATTAAGGACCTTCCTTTAAAGAAGTAATTCAGGTTATGTGAGGTCATATGAATGGAAATCAAACCAACAGGCCTGATCTCCTTATAGGAAGAGGAAGAGATGCCAGGGATGCACAAGCACAGAGAAAAGGCATGTGATGACACAACAAAAAGAGAGCCATCTACAAGCCCAGGAGGGGGGCCTACAGGAGAAACCACACCTGTTGACACCTTGGTCTTGGACTTGCAGTCTCCAGACCTGTGAGAAACAAATTTGTGATGGTTAAGCCACGTCGTCTGTGGTATTTCATTACAGAAACCCCCGGCAAACTAGGGCAGCACAGAACAGGAATGCTGAGTGCCCTACAAAGTGTAGGATGGCAGATTCTGCACACTAAAAAAGTGTCCTGTCCTAAATGCACATAGCATCCTCTAGAGAAACACCAGTGTGGTCCCAACTCTTTATATTATAGATGACCCTATTAGATCTGTCTTTGAGAGAGGGCACCAGACCTTATTTACCCTTGTTCTGCAAGGGGCTAGCGTAGCGCCCGGCACTCAGTAGGAGCTTAGCAATTGTGAGGGTGTGACATCTTTTAAAATGTTCAGTTTACCTTTTGTCTCAGTTCGCCTGAGCCATGTATCTGCTTGGGGGAACATCATTTGTCACTGAGAGACTGCCAAGAGATAGACTAGGGTAATATTTAGCTGTTGACATTCAAAAATGAGATTTTGCTGCAAGACAATCTGGCGTTCTTTGCCAAGCTCTTGTCTTGAGAGAGGATTGTTGAAAGTCCTCTCACATCTGAAGGGTGTGCTTTGGGGCTCAAAGAGTTTTTCCTGTATGAAGGGGCTTCCTGAGAGCAGACAAAGCCCTTTGGCTGAAGCTGGAGTGCTTTAGATTGAGAAAAGTAGTGACTGGGATCAGGAAGCCAGTGCCCCTCCTCCCTTCCCTGGCCACCCTGCCTAGAAATTGTACCCTAGTCACTTATGATTGCCTGACATTCTGTTTTATAGTTGCTTGTTTCTTCATTTAGTGTCTTTCTCCCTGACTAGCCTGTCAACTCTATGAGGCAGTGCTCACTGCTCTCTTCCATGCATCTAAAACATTGAACCTGGCAGTTCAATAAATATTTGCTGAATGAATGAATGAGTTTTCTTTTTTCTTCATCTCCCTTCCACATCTAAAGAAGGAGAAGAAGAAGAAATAATTTAATTTGAGAGGATATCTTCAAAGCGTTTGAACTCATTCACTGGATTTCCTCTACTTGAAGAGGAAACCCTAAGAACAGACTTCATAAAATCATATCCTGGAAGATCTAAGGACAGGCACATTTCTGACTCATTGCTCATTGTTCTGCACTCCCGAGTTGCTTCCTTTGAAATCCTTCGCAGAGTTTAGGGTGTAACAAATGATATCTCTAATGGCATTGGGCCACTAATTGTTCAGGAAGTGCATAGAGAAAATAGAGCTGATGCCCTGGGTGCCTGCCCGTTTCTGGCAAGCAAACCTGGGAATGTGCTGCATGGATAGTGGTGACCCCTTCTCAGTCATGGGTTTAACAGGCACTAGGGCTCAGCTGAGCTGCCCAAGGAAGCATGCCATGTCACGGAAGGAAGTCATACTTCCTTGCCCATCATCTCTGTGGGAAGTGGATATGGGTGAAAAGGTGAAGACAGGATTCTGCATTAGAAAACAATTCTAGTGGGATACCCAATGCATTCAGTCACTGAGATTTAGCGATCAGCTCTGGGGCTTTTCTTAGCTACAAAAGAATAAATGTCCAAGGAAACGCCAAGCTGAGTGACCAAGAATGCGCATCTTCACAAAAGATTGGGACCATCAAGTTCTTTGTTTATCAGTGTCCAGAAAGATCAACCACATTCCTTCGGGATAAATTTCACAGTGATTCTTTATTAGGGTGGGAAAGGGAAGGAGGGAGAAAGAATCCACAAAGAACCTGGCACTTTACATTATGGCATCTGTATAGTGTCAAGTGCAAGTGCAGAACAAGTCATTTGTTACCTAGGACAGTCTCTTTTCTAAAGTGGAGTCTCATATAGCATTTTGCTGTTTCCTTATTATAGAATTAACAGAACTCTAGGGACGCCTGGGTGGCTCAGCGGTTGAGGGTCTGCCTTTGGCTCAGGGCGTGGTCCCGGGTTCGGATATCCAGTCCTCATCCAGCTCCCTGCAGAGTCTGCTTCTCCCTCTGCCTAGGTCTCTGTCTCTCTCTGCGTGTCTCTCATGAATAAATAAATACAATCTTTAAAAACAAAACAACAACAAAAAAAACAGAACTCTAAAGTCAGTTGGGAAATAGAGGTATCATCCAACCTTCTTTTGTGGATGAAAAACTGAGAAGCAGAAACATTAAGTAACTCAGACAAGGACAACTTGCAGCCCAAGTATGATCTATGTCTTTACTTCATTTTAGTAGAAAACAAATATGTATTTTATGAAAGAAAAATTTCATGGTCAGCTTTCAGGGGACTAATTAATGTAGTTAGATAATATTTCAGTTAAGGTGGAAAGATAATAAGGTCTCTGTAGAACCAATGTGACAGACCTTGTTCAACACTTATGTTACTGGCTTTAGATAGAAATTTAACCATCGTTGAAATTTCTTTGTTATGGGACCTCCTGGGTGGCTCAGTCAATTAAGTATCTGCCTTCAGCTCAAGTCATGATCCAGGGGTCCTGGGATTGAGCCCCACATTGTGTTCCCTGCTCAGTGGGGAGTCTACTCTCTCTCCCTCTGCTATTCCCCTTGCTTGTGCTCTCTGTCAAATAAAGTTAAAAAAAAATTCTTTGCTATGAAAGCATTTTGCTGATAAATACATGTAGTGGGTAAATCCAGAGACTAAAATTAAAGAATGCCTCTGTTCTCACTGTAAGCTGAGGAACCTAACAAATATATACCAGGGAGTATCTTCACTGTGCTGTCCACCTGCCATGAAATTTTCTAGAATATTTTTAGGTTTACGTGTTTTTATTCCTTTTCATGAATGCTATTTGTTAAACGTGTGACTACATGTAATTTAAATTTTATATTTAGTATGACTTTTCCATAAATAAATTTTAATATTGGAAAAAAAAGAATAAAATGGAGTCTCTTCATCTGCATAAAGGAAAACCCTCCTAGTAAGCTATGAAATAATGGGCTCCTAGTCTATTTTGTCATCATAGAAAGATCTTTCATCTGCTCTTGGTGCAAAGCTGACCAAGTACTTCCCTACCAATATCAGACTTATTCCTCACCACCTGTCTGTGAAAAGAACAAAGCAGGAACCATGCCTATTTTGCAGATAGGAAAACTGAGGATCTGAAAGGGAAGTGAGTTATCTAAGCCCATAGAGCCAGTGGTGGAGTCAGGTTTTTTATTTATTTTTTAAGATTTATTTATTTGAGAGAGAGAGAACAAGCAAGAGTGAGTGGAGGATGAGCAGAGGGAGAGAGAGACAAGCATACCACCTGCTGAGTACTAGATCCCAGGACCCCAAGACCATCACCTGAGCCCAAATCAAGAGTCAGATGCCCAACCAACTGAGCCATCCAGGTGCCTCTGGAGTCAGGGTTTTTAAAACTCTGGTCTTCCTGCCCCCACTTTCAATATGTCTTGCGCTACATTTGGATGCAGCACTCCCTGGTGGGTCACCAATAAAGTTACTGTGTGATTTATCACCCAAACCAGGACACTTTGGAGAGTGAAAGAGGCTCTATGAATAATTATTCTGAGACAATAACTGGAAACCAGGATGAACAGTCACCTTAATCATAGGGCAGAAGTAAAGATGACAGGCCCCCTTCCCTGTACATTGACCTGCGCTTCTTTGGCAGAAGACATCAATCTTTATCTTTTTTTGAAAGTGAGTGACTTCAGTCCTGAGCAACACCGTTCAGTAAACAGACCTGGTTGGGTCATGTAATGACCCAAGTTCTCTTTGTGTCACCGTGTTTGATTAGTTTGGACCGAAAAGCTCAGGAAATATGGCCAGTACTTGGAAGATGTAATCAAGAATAAAGGAAGGAGGGACGCCTAGCTGACTCGGTTGGAGAAGCATGTAACTCTTGATCTCGGGGTTGTGAGTTCGAACCCCACATTTGGTATAGATATTACTAAAAAAATAAAATATTTTAAAAAAGAAGAAAGAGAGGAAAGATGAAATGGTTTCTGTAGGACAGAGAGCAGGAGGCTGATGAGAATAGTCAGGAAGGACAACCCAAGCAATTCATGGTCTGACAGCTGAGCAGCAAGAAGCTTGGGTGTTATTATCAGTGTCCATGTGTTTCTGTTGGAAAGACAGACTCTTTCATGGGCATGAGGCCATGAGGCTTCCTAGAAGGGGAAATCTGCCCCATCTGGCTGGCTAGATTTTTTGTTTCCTGGTCCCCTTTAATATCTCAGTGGTCCCTGTGATATCTGTTATGGCAAGAGCTTGCTTCTGGGTAAGTGCAAGCTCATGCAAAAGTACATGACAACCATGAATAGGAATTATATTTCTAGTAATAGCACATTTCCTTTGCAGAATGCATTTATCATTTTTAATGTTTTTACCACTGTTGGCAGTTCACACATGGAAAGTTCTTAAATGAGTACCTGTCATGTAATAAATGCTATGTGTTTTCTATTATTATTTTTATTTCATTTGATTCTCACAAATACCCTACAAGCCACATTAAATGGGTATCACAGAAAACTGAGCACCTTTGGCTCAGTATATGTCCCTTTGTTAACCAGCCTGTCTATTTCAACAGCATGACTCTGGTCGGAATTCTTTGAGTTCTGCTAAGAACATCATCTCCAAACCTAGGATCTTAATTTCAGCCTGTAAGTCTAGACTCCCTCCTGGTCCATGCCACTTGGATATTTGGTAACACTCGGATATCTGGAACCTTGAAGCAAGTAGGCCTGTCCCCAAAAGCTCATCAGCATCCTAAGGCTGCAATGTGGCCAGGTGATTGGTTGTGTCAGTATGTGCTGTGTCCTGTCTCATTCATTCTCTGTCACCAGCACAGTAAAGCAATGTCCCATCACAGGAGCCACCCTTTCTGAGCCCACTCTATATAGCTGTGTTTGCAAAAACACCAAGGGAGCCAAAGGCATCTGTCAGAGTATATTTTTGCTGCATTTCCAAGAAACGTTGGATGAATGAGGAAAGAACTGGCCTCTTAAAGTCACATGGCAGGGCATTGTTGATTTCTATCAGCTTCCAGCAGCAAGAGTGGAGAAGTGAAATCAGTACAAAAGCAAATTGAAGTTGTTTGCAGGGTACATGTGGACAGTTTGCCAAAATCATGTCTTTAGAATAAAAGAAGAATCAAAGGGAGAGGTCACTGTGGGTTCGCCCATTAAGAAAGGTCAGATCTGAGTAGGGATAAGCAACATGGTGCCAAAACAAGGTCAAAGTCATTTGAGAATTAGATGTGGAAACCAGAATAGTGGGTCCTTGTATTTGATGCCGATGAACTTCCAAGCTTGGTGACAACCTGTCGTGGACTACTCTGGAAAGGCCCAGCCCTTGGGACTGGAGGTGAACCTTTGCTGGTGTAGTAGTCAGGGTTTTCCAGAGAAAAGAACCGATAGCAAGGGGAGGGGAGGGAGGTAAAGAGATTATTATAAGGAATTTGGTCATGCAATTATAAAGGCTGACAAGTCCCAAGGTCTACAGAGTGATGAGACAAGCTGGACACCCGGCAGAGACAATGCATACTTCTAGTCTTGAGTACAAAAACCTGAAACCTAAGAGCCAATGTTTCAGTTTGAGTGCCAGAAAGGGAAAACACCAGCATCCTAGTTCTAGTTTACCAGGCAGGAAAATTCCCTCTTAGGGGCGGGTCAGCTTTTTTGTTCCAGTCAGGCCTTCGACCGAGTAGATGAAGCTTCACCCCCATTAGAAGGCAATCTGCTTATTCAGTCTACTGATTTAAATGTTACTCTCATCCAGAAACATCTTCACAGAAACACTCAGAATAATGTTTGACCAAACACCTAGGCACCATGTGGCCCCACCACTGTGACCACAATATTAACCATCATGGCTGGCATCACAAGTGCACTAGAAATGACAGAGTCATCTGGGAACTGCTGTCAGCAGACGTCCATGGTCCTAGCACACATATAAGGAAACATTCAGCAAGCAGAGGCCTCTGGTGGAGTGCTGAAACTCAGGGGAAACATAAAGGAAATTAGGGCCACGCATCAGCGCACCAGGGGAATTGCCACAGCCAGAAAGTATTCCTGGTATTCTCATATTGAGAGCTCGTCCTACATCTGGCTGTTTGCAAGGCACATCTTAGACACTGGCTGTGTTTACTGTTCAAACATTTCGAAAGTTTAAGAAAAGAGATTACCCGAATTCCCTCAGTATTACAAGTGCTCCTTCATTGTTTCTCCCAATTTTTATTCATTTACGTATAGATTTTGTTGTTGTTTTTTCAATTTTTTTTAAAGATTTTATTTATTCATTCATGAGAGACACAAAGAAAGGCAGAGACACAAGCAGAGAATGAAGCAGGCTCCATGCAGGGACCCCGATGTGGGACTCAATCCCAGCCTCCAGGATCATGCCCTGAGCCAAAGGTTGGTGCTCAACAGCTAAGCCACCCAGGCATCGCTAGATACAGGTTCTTATAAAGTTGTCTTATATGTTGACTATGGGTTACACTTGACCAGAGGTAAATTTGTCCCCCAGGGGACACTTGGCAATGTGGGGAGACGCCTTTGTTTGTCAAAACTGAGCAGGAGGCGGTGTACTACTGGCCTGCTGGTGGAAGCCAGGGGGTGCTGCCAAGCATCGTGCTATGCACAGGGCAAACGCTGCCACCAACAGAGAATCACCTGATCCAAAGGGTAACACCAAGGTTGAGAAACCAACTGCTAATTGACAAGTTAGAGAACCCCACGGATGAGAGAGCAACAACTAATTTTACTTCATATATGGTGCTCAATATTATGACACATCTTTGAATTAATTTAGCCTATGTGTTAGGTTGTTGGCACGGAGCTGTAGCTACTGAATGAAACTTATGAATGAATGCATAATATTCCACTGAGTTAATATGAAGAAGTTTCCAAAACTATCCCCCTGTTGTTGATCATTAAGGGTGAGAGGCTTTGCTACTAAATATGGTACAGCAATGAACATTGTGAAAATATCTGGATTTGAAATATTTCCTTTGGATTAATTTCCACTTGTGAGATAGAAGGCCCACTGCAGAAAAGGAGACTCATAACGTTTCATGATTAATAGTACATGCTTTAGGTTCTCCAGAGCAGGGACTTGCCTCTTTTAATGATTTAATCCTTAAAACTTGATCCAGTGCCTTGCCTATGCTTATCTCAGTAAGTGTTCATTTAAGATGAATTTTTATTATGTTAAGGGAGTATTCCTCAAGATCCAGTTTACTAAGAATTTTTGTGAAAACTAGGATGATCGTATTTTTTTCTCCTTTGATCTGTGAAACATACTTTATTAAGATTAACAAATTTTCTTTTTAAAAAAAATGTTATTTATCCATTCCTGAGAGACAGAGAGAGGCAGAGACATAGGTAGAGGGAATAGCAGGCTCCCCGTGGAGAGCTGGATGGGGGACTCGAACCCAGGACCCCAGGATCACGACCCCGGCCAAAGGCAGACACCCAACCACTAAGCCACCCAGGTGCCCCAAGAGTAACAAATTCTCTAATGTTTTATTATCCTTGTATTCTTGGAATTAATCCTACTTGGTCATGAGTAATATTTTTAAATATTGATTAATTTGAGCTGTTAGTATTTGATTTAAGTTTTATCCCCCAACGAGATTTATAATGCTATTTTTCATGCCGCCTTTGCCTAGGCATGTTCTAAAGGACGATGATGGCAAAATGCCCACATAGAGAGTAGGGAAAGTCACAGAGGGAAGCAGAGGGAAACTCACATGAAAAGATAAATGTAGATAAAAAACCCCTAATAAATCATAGCTTCAACACGTGGCCTCCCTTTTTGGTATCTTTAAAGAGAGCACAGAACTATTTGGAAAATAATATGATGCCAGACTAACATAAATCTCTTCTAAGTAAATAAATGAATGCATAAATAAATAGCCTTCCATCCTTGGAGAATTTATTCAGTACTTTTACATACATCAATTATTCAATAAATATTTACTAAGCACCTACCACAGACAGCCATTGTGTTGGATGCTATAGACATCATGGTGAATAATTTATTCCATCTAGTGAAAACGGCCATATCTCAGAAGGGTACACTTTCGGCAAAGCTACTCTTAACTCAAGTGCTGCGGGGAAAGAAGTGATTTCTTTAATTATGAATTTGACATATGCTTAGTGTAAAACAAGGAGAAAACTACCAAGAAGTTTATACATATTCATAGTTCCATTACCATTCAAATATAGCTACTGTCTTGTTGTGTATAAATGGGTAACAAACAACCCCCAAACATCATGGTTCACGTAATTCATTCCTGTCTTTCAGGGTTCTAGGCCCTGATGCGTTCAGCAGGGCAATTTCCACTAGAAGTGCCTCAGATGATGACATTCAGAGAGTATCTTTCTACCCAACCTCCCCATACGCACCTACTTTGGGCTTCCTTGGGCACGGTGGTTTCTGGGCACTCAGACTTCTTAGGTAGTGGTTGGCTTCTCTCAGAGCAAGCGTTCTAAGAGACCCAGGCAGACGCAAAAAGACCTCCTAGGACTCAGCTTCAGAACCCATGTAGCATGACCTCAGTAGCATTCTGTTGCTCAAAGCAGTCATAAGCCACGTTCAAGGGAGCATAGGAACAGGATGCCCTCTGGCTGGTGTACATAGAGGAGAAGGAATTCATGGTAGTCAGCCATGTTGGAGACAAGCTACCACCATTGTTCGTCTCCATCAGTACAGCTTGTCAGTAATTCTACATAACCAAAATCTGAACATTAAAGTCAGGAAATTGACATTGATAGTTAAGACTATCCAGTCCTCAGAATTCACCCAAGTTTTGTAGGTGATCCTAATAGAAGATTCCAGTTCAGAATCATACACTGTATTGAGCTATCAAGCCTCTTCAGTCTCCTTTAGCTTGGGATAGTTCTTCCCTTGACTTTCATGACCTTGACACCCTTGAAGATTACAGGAAAGTTAGTATGTAGGATGTGCCTAAGCCTCTCCTATGAGTGGGGCTGGGTGGAAGCAGGCAGCCCCCCGGCCTCTGTTGTGCTCACTTGGAATTTAGCCTGTACAACAGGTCAAAATATGGGAGGGTCAAAATATGCTGGTAGCCTGATCCTTCAGAGAAAAATAGCAAAGTGCTTGACTAGGAGCATCATCACCAAGATCCTATTGACTCACCAGTGTCTCCTTCTTACCTCCATTCCGGTACTGACCCCACCTTCTGGGCACTTGGACTGGACACCCTGACCATAACAAGAGCCTCCTACCTTCGTTCCCGCTGATTTCTCAGCAACAATTCAGTTAATTCACTTCCTTAAAAACTCACTCAAGGGCAGCCCGGGTGGCTCAGTGGTTTAGTGCCACCTTCAGCCCAGGGTCTGATCCTGGAGACCTGGGATCGAGTCCCACATCAGGCTCCCTGCATGGAGCCTGCTTCTCCCTCTGCCTGTGTCTCTGCCTCTCTCTCTCTCCTGTGTATTCTCATGAATAAATAAATAAATCTATTAAAAAAAAAAAACTCACTCAAGGGTCTTCTAGAAGGTGTGCAGTCTCAGTCTTCGTTAATCATTCTTCAACCTTGTTCTTGATGCTTCACCTCTACTGTTACGCATTCCGATGTCCAGCAGCATGGAGGATGCAATTATTATTGAGGGCATGCCAGGTGTCAGGCCCTGTGCTATGTGCCTCCCATGTTCTAGCTCATTTACTCCTTGAAACAACCCTATACATTTGGTACTTCCCCCATTTTACAGATAATGAAATGGAAGCTTAGAAAAGTACAAGAAGTAGGCCACTGTTTTACAGCTAGAAAGTGGGAGACTGCATTAAATAGAATTAGAACACAGGGTCTCTGACCCTCATGGTGTTGGCATGTAAATGGGACAATGAGGCAGGTATGTGTGAAACAATTAGCAAAAGATGTGAGATGTGTTAAACTGTTTTGTTTTCCTAATTCTTTTTTTTGTTTGTTTGTTTGTTTGTGTGTGTGTGTTTGTTTGTTTTCCTAATTCTATTATGGCTTATTTCTTCGCCTCTCCAAATTACAACTGCATCCGGAGCAAAGACTGCATTTTCCATTAATTTTGTGTTTTAGAATACTTAATGCTCTGCTGGGCATAAATTGAGCCCCCAGTAAATTGGTGTTAGGGGGCAGTGAGCATAGAGACTGAATACTTATGGACTAAATAGAAGGTCTGAAATGTTAAGACAAGTTCAGGTTTCACTAAATGCCAGCCAGAGAGAGAATTCGAGACTCAGAGGGGAAGTAACCTATTCAAGATCCCACAGCTCATTAGAAGCAGAATAGGCAAGAACCAGTTCCCCAAACTCCCTGCCCAGCATACCCTCCCCGGACCCCACTGTCTGCTTAGGTCAACACAGCACACATCGTGTCCACACCAGAGTTTTCAGCCCATGGGACTCCTCACACCAAAATATACTGCTTTCTCTTTCTAGCTCTTAAACTTAGCTGAAGAGTCATTTCTTAGAAGCTTGACCAGAACCCTCTGGTCTGGTTGAGATACCCCTCTTGTCTATGTTTTTTCTTCTACCAGACCATCCTGCACGGATCACCCTCATTAACTTGCCTGTCTACCCAGTAGATTAGAGACTTTTAGAAGGCAGGTATCATGGCTCCTTTGACTTGGTGAGATTATTGTCTAACACAGCTTCTGGCACATGTCCTTCTAATGTGGATGCTTAGTAAATGAATGACTGCAGTCCAGGTAACCCAGTGTATGATATAAAGGTCAAGGTCAACAATGGCTTCTTGGAACAGGAGACAGTTGACATGAAGGGTGAGTCCAGTTAACCAGCTGGTGGCAGCAAAAATAACACAATACGTTCCTTTGTTTTACAAATATTTGAGGGCCTATACATGCACTGTTTCTGGGGGGACAACCGTGAGTGGTACTGACAGTCTTTGCCCTCATATGCAGCTTCTAGCTTAGTGGTAGAAGTAAACCATCAAGAGACAAACACATGAATTAAGCAAGACAGTGTCTGATAATATTTAAGTGCTTTGAAGAAAATAAAAAGAGGGAAATATGATACAGAATAGAATGGCTGGGATGAGGGAGTCCCCGTATTAGATAAAGTGATCCAGGAAGGCCTCTCTGAGGAGGTGACATTTCAGCTGAGACCCACAAGATGAGAAGGAGCTAGCTTTGTAGATGGGGATGTTCTAAGGAGAAAGACTAGCCAGGGCAAAGCTCCAAAAAGCACAGCAGGAGGACCAGAGTAAGCTGGAGCACAGGATGAATAGGAAAGCAGTAGAGGTGAGGCTGGAGGAGCAGAGGTCATGGGAGACTCGGAGGCCCAGAGAAAGAGCCTGGAGATACTCTAATCACAATGGGACAACAAGGGAGGGTTTTGCAGGGAGGTGGTGGTAGGAGGCAGGGGGAGGGGTGATATGTTCTGATTTGTATGTTGAAAAGATTGTCCAGGGTGGGTGTCAGGTCAGGAGAGTGAACAGTGGGTGAGCTGCCCCTTCAGGGTTGCATTTTATAGTGCCTGGTGGGACTTCCAGTCAACATTTGAGAAGGAGCCAGGAGCTAGAAACAAAGGGCCATGTCTATAGGACATTTGTTCACTGTTTATCTTCCCTATATTTGCTGTTTTTGTAACCCCATGTTCTGTAAAACTCTTAAGCCTCATGGATTTATTTCTGAAGAATGGGGCAATCAGGTGGAGATGATGATAAGGAACCTCAAGGAGTAGAGTAGGAGGACTGGCCAAGGGGAAGAAAAACCAGCCAAGTGCTCAAGGCCTGTTGCAAAAAAAAAAAAAAAAAAAGAGGGGAGGGGGTGGAGTGGGGAGGAAACACCAGAACCAGCAGGTTTGGGCTTGAGGAGCATAAAGGGAGAGAGAAAGAAAGCTTTAACATGTAATTATATCCACTTAGTCGCATAGGCAGCCCCTTTATCACAGCATTTTATGGCTCAGCCCTTTCAAAATCACTAAATTGCATTGCCTAAATAACGCTTCTACATCTCTTACCAACACTGAACTTGCTCTTTCCTTGATTTCAGCCCCTGGACCCTACAGGGACAGTGGATTTCATCGGCAACAGGGAACCAGCCTGAGCTACTTAAGATGTAATGCTAACAGCAAGATCAAGAAAAGACTTAATCCTGGGGATCCCTGGGTGGGGCAGGAGACCCGGGATCAAATCCCACGTCGGGCTCCCCGTGCACGGAGCCTGCTTCTCCCTCTCCCTTTGCCTCTCTCTCTCCCTCTCTCTCTCTATCATTAAAAAAAAAAAAAAAAAAAAAAAAGACTTAATCCTAACAGGTTGTAGAACTTTCTGTCTGCAGAGGGCCCAGTTGAAAAGCTGGTCCAGTGATCCAGGGCCCAATAATCTATGATTGAGGGCAGCTGTTGTAAAAAGGCAACCGACCTGAAGACAAGGGAAAGGGCAAGTTCAAGACTCCTTAATTTCCCTATTGGCCTTTCTACCAGGATAGCAAATATTGCTCCACACATCTGAAGGAACGTTTGGTTTTTTTCATCTCCAAGTTCACGGATGCTGTGCTCAGCATGTCATAGGTACTTGGCAAAAGTTATGAAATAATTCTTAGGAAAGAAGTAGGCCATAGAGAGACCTGGGTGAGCAAAACTAGGTCATGGCACGAAGATAGAAGTGCTGTTGGCCAAGGCTCTGGAGCCAGAAGGCAGTCTGCACCGACAGGTTCATTTCCACTTCCTGCCATGAGCCTGTACTAGGAATTGTACCGAAAGCAGCCACTGCCTCTCATCTCTCATCTCTTTCTATTGCTTAGCCACCTTACCAGGTGGAATTCCAGCTCAGAATTCCTGGCTTGCTAGCTCTGTGACATTGGTAAGTCACTTAGTTGTTTGTTTGGTGGTTTTGTTTTTTTGAGTCACAGTTTTGTCTGTAAAATGGAAGATGATGATACTTACCTAGAGTTTCTGAGAGTTCAATTAGAGACTTAAGAGATTGAGCACCCAGGTGCTCAAAGTTTCTTTCCATGTAGCAGAATGGTGGTATCATGTGAAAACCAGCTTTGCCACTTTGCAACCACCTGACAAACCTGATGCTTGGGCAAGCTATTTGACACCTGTGTGCTTCAGTTTCCTCATCAGCAATTGGGGACAATCATAATAGAGCCTACTTCATAGGGTTGTGAGGAGGATTAATATGTGGAAGGTGCTGAGAACAAGGTCTGGTCCACAGGAAATGTACCTAGTTTTCTTCTTCCGGTCCCCAGAGTGCCAGACACACAACATGCATGTTGGGACTTCTCCATGTTTCTCAGAATGAAATCTTTTTAAAAGGTCAATAGAATTCCCTTCCTAGCATTGCCCTTTGCATTTGTTTGTTTCCTCAGAAAAACACTGCCATGGATCAACATTTCCAATGAAGTCTCTGGAAATTTAAGTTGAACAAGCTTTATAAGAATAGACTTGTGGGGATCCCTGGGTGGCTCAGCGGTTTAGTACCTGCCTTCGGCCTAGGGCATGATCCTGGAGTCCATATCAGGCTCCCTGCATGGAGCCTGCTTCTCCCTCTGCCTGTGTCTGTCTGTCTGTCTCTCTCTCTCTCTGTGTCTCTCATGAATAAATAAAATCTTTTAAAAAATAGACTTGTATTAGGCCATTGGTCATACCCTTGATGTCCTCTCACATTTCATTGTCCCATGCCCCCTTGCCACTCCCCAACCTGTGGCACGACTCCTCACAGCTTCTGTGCAGAGGCAATGTTCACTAGCATGGCCTGAGCTCCTTACCCCATTGCCAGTCAGAGGAGAATATCCACAGTGGCTGCAGCCTGTGAAAGGGAGTCAGGACAGAACGAGGGAAGAGGCTGGTGCCAGGAGGGGGCATGGGAGGAAGGGGGCCCCCCTCTGAGGGCCCTTGCAGGAAGAGCTTCCTCATGCATGGGGAACTTGGTGGAACTGCCTTAGAAAAAAAGCACTGTCTGAGGACCTTAATACAAACTTTATTTTTTTTAAAGACCTTATTTATTTGTTCATGAGAGACACAGAAAGAGAGAGGCAGAGACACAGGCAGAGGGAAAAGCAGGCTCCATGCAGAGAGCCCAACGTGGGACTCCATCCCAGGTTTCCAGGATCATGCCCTGGGCTGAAGGTGGCGCCAAACCGCTGAGCCACCTGGGCTGCCCTAAATACAAACTTTAGATCACAGTGTCCAACCATTGAGAAGACGTGGCATTGTGCTGTTTGGGTACATTGTTTTGTATATAGTCTGTCAACAGCACTCCTCCGAGAAAGGGAATGGTTGAGTCTACAGATGACAGCTCCGACTTGGAACAGATCCAGAGGAGAAAGAGGTGCTGGCAATTGGTTATGAGCAGCAGGAAAGAGTGGGATATATGGCTACCTCTACTGCCCCTGGGAACAGCAGAATTGTTTGGGTTGTAGTTTAGAAAGCGGGTGCCAGGCATGAAAAGTTCCTAATACTGCAAGGACTTTATGATATAGCCAGGTGACAAGTGATCTGTCCTGAAAGCGTTGGGTCAGGTTTTTCATGGCAAATTATGGTGAAATGCATCAGTCTACTGTCAGAACTAGAGAAAGAGCAAGAAGACAAGTTTTAAAATTGGTCCTTCCCACTTGTATATTCCCGCTCCCAAACCATGGTCCAGCTGGTTTCCTGAGCTCAGAGTCACAGCAAACGAGCTGCTCTGCAGAAAGGCTGCAGATGTAACCAGAGGCTTGGAGGGGGAAAAAAGCAGGTCTAAGACATGGATCTCTCTGCTGTAGCCTGCATCCAATGACAGCTTGTTGTGGGAATATAAAGGCTAGTTTTTCTCCACTGAACTTGGGACTTTCCTGGAGGGCTATTCTAGCTCCAGAGTTTCACACAGCGTTAATGCCCTGCGGAAAGCGTAATCAAGATTTGATCAAGCGCTTTCTGATTCTGTAGAGACTGTACTCAAATCACTATGCTATTCTGCAGCCACAGAAACATGCAGAAAACAGCAGGGAATGAAAGAAAGCAGAAACATCACGGTGTCTTCTTAGTGAACGCTTCAGGCAATAACTGTTGCCTGAGATTGGTTTTCTCTAGAAGCACAGAGGGGCATGGCAGGTTAGAGGGGCAGCCATATTCAAGGGGTTGGAGACAAGGTAGACAGCTATGACATCCTGTTTCCTATTAGGTTTTACTGGTAAGTCAAGAGAAGTTGCTGATGCATGGAGACACAAATAGCAAGATCCAGAGACAATGTTTTAGGGAATGCAGAGTTGGATGACAGAAGGTGGAATACTAAGGTCTGAGGAATTAGCAACATCCTACGTGATTATTTGGAGAGCAGTGGGATTGATGAGATCAGAGCAAAGAGTGGTATTCACATGAGCTTTACTAGAGCAGGGGTTTTATGCTGAGGAATCTGTGCTCTATTTCGAGCTCTTAGCATCATTGTCCTATTTTCCCAGTCATCCATCCTTCCTTTAATCCAGCCAGTAAGTCATCAAAGACTCACTTTCAATCTCCTGTACGCTGGACCCTCTGCTAGGTTCTGGGATGGAAAGATACTTAAACAATAGTACCAGCTTGACGAGCTTCATGTCCCCTTGGAGTTGACAGATATTTCCTATGCAATGGCATCATTGCTGGAATCTGTCGGCTTAGGGGAAATCGTGCTGCAGTAACAAACGATCCCCCAAATTTCAGTGGCTTACAATAGTCAAAGTTTATTTCTCCCTCAAATTACCTAATCTTTATAGGTTGGCTGAAATTCTGTTCCCCGTCCTTTTTTTTCCCATCCTTTTCATTATGGGACCATGCTAGTGGGAACAGCCTCTATCTAGAATGTGCCAGTCTCATGACAGAAGGAAAAGAGAGAGAGCGGAAATGTACCAAAGCTTCTGCTGGTATGTGGCACATGTCATTTGTGCTCACATTTCATTGGCCAGGGTGGGTCACATGGCCAGGCGTGACATCAGCAAAGCAAACTTGGGCAGTTAACAGTTAGCAGTCGGCAGTTAACAGTTGGAAGGGAAAGAAAAATACACTCCTCCATAGCGTCCTCGCGGAGTTAGTCACCAGGCACTGACAGCAGGCAGAAGGGCACCAACATTTAGAAGCTCCTTTCTTAGTTCTCTTTATTGATTGATACACTTTGATTAGGCCCACAGTTTTGTTTTTCTTTTTCTGTTCAGCCTTTAGAAACAACCTTTGCCAGAGTTAACAGTGAAGAGAAGGCATTAGGATTAGTGTCACTGTTTCTATAAAACCAGAGACCTGCATAAAACATTCAAGCCCAGTGGAAATTCGCTTTCATGACAACCCTACATGATACAGAGATGTTCCTATAAACTGGGGGCATGTTTATGGAAAAGCCTTTGGGCTCTTACTAGCTGTGTGATTTTGGGGAGCCCAATTTGGGCTCTCGAGTTTGAGTTCATCTATAAAACAAGGGTAATTGTAAGAAAAGGACTGTAAACAGTGAAACACTATTCAAATATTCAGCCTTTGTAAAAATGTGATGGAAATGTCATAAGTGGGCAGTTCTGTTTTTTGTTTTCCTTTTTTTTTTTTCCATTGCTGTGGGAAGCTGGTGCGCAGAATCAAAGTTTACTACAGCAGCTGAGATGTGTGGAAGCTGGTAATTATCTGCAAGATGGGCTGAGTTTTTTATTGTAAGTGTGCCTGGCAAACCTATCAATGAGACATGTGCCTTGACAAAATGCTGACAGTCTATTTACACAGAGGCAGCTGTGATATTATAAAAGAAGGAAAGGCATGCTAGAGGTCTAAGTCATTATGAAGGATATGACTTCCATTTCTCTGTGCAGTTGATTGTTCCAGGATGATAAAAATATAGTATAAACATGAACAAAACAGTTCTTGAATTTCAATAAGAATCCAATATCCTCGGGATGAAAGCTTTAGCCATTATCAAACCCAACCCCCAGTCTATAGAGATGAGGAAACTGAGACCCACAGAAGTTAATTAGCTAGGCTTTATCACACCTGTTCTTGGCTAGGTACAACTCTAATATCAAAGTGGCTGTTAATATAGAGAAAAGAACTTACCTTTTATGTAATGAATGTGCTACCTCATTAATCTCTAAAACATTTCCTTTAATATTTAGCATTCCCATATCTAAATATTTATTCGCTATATACACATAATCAACTGAAGCATAAAAACTTAACATTAAATTTCCCTGGACATTTAAACATCGATTACAAATTTGTAATCAAGATCTAATGCAAACAAATAATTAAAACTATGAATCTAATAAACAAGATTCTCTTACATGCACTAAACACATTAAGAAGCAGACAACACATGCACAAAATGTCATGTTGATTACAGAGGTGATCACACTATGGGGAAATGGTCTTCTGAGACACTGAAAAGCCAGAGGGAAGACACTGTTTTCTTCTCTCGTGTAAGGCGTCTTACTCATGCTGTGTAGCTTGAATCTAGGAGGTGGTCTATGAGCATATTTTCAATTCTGCGCGTGTATGTTGGCATAAATTCTTCCTGGATGACAATACTTAATCCTATAGCAAAACACACACAGGGGCTGTGGTGGGCTGGAATGAGCTTGGGTCTGTCCATCCTCCACCCTAAAGATTACTTTCAAAAGGACTGTCTTCTATCAGGAGTTCTGGGGCCCACGGGCTGCACTACAGATGTGTTTAGCTACTCCTACCCATTACTAGCCCCAGACTCCTGGTGACATTCTGCATCCTTAGCTAATTCTGTTAGAAACTTTACAGAGAGAGGGAGAGCAAGAGTAAGAATGAGAAAGATCTCCCCCTACTAATGTGTAGCCCCATCTGAAAAGTTGCCTACAGTTGCGCTGCTAAAACTGGTATAAAACAAGCATTAATACTGTGAATTTCCATTTGTTTCTTTATTCTCTTTGTTCTAATCTTTAATCCCAATTTATAGTTTCCCAAGTATTACAATAATTTTTAGAGGATATGATTTCTAGACTTAGGCAGAGTCAATGAATTTATAAAAGCCTCAAGAGTTGAAAAGTTTGTAGGTTTGGGAGTTCTGGCACAGAATCAGCCATTCCTTGGAGTCCCCCTTGACTGCATAGTCCAAAAGGGTTTACCAGCATATCTGAATTCCAGCCACAGGGTGGGGAGAAGGGGAAGGAGAGAAGGGAGATTGATCCCTTCCTACTTTTAAGGGCTTGATCTATAGTCCTTTATATCACTCTGCTTATTTTCTTTCAGGCACTTGGCCACACTGGCAGCAAGGGAGGCTGGAAATAGCCTAGCCAGGTGCCCAGACAAACATCGAGTATCTTATTATTCTAAAAGAAGGGGAAAACTAGCACTTGGGTGATGCCCAACCATGTCTGACACTATCCATTCTTCCAGCCACCAAATGTTTATTGTGGGCCCTCATCTTCTCACATCTAGACACTTTTACCCCTTCTCCAAGGGAGATAAGCCACAAATCCCAAATGCTTTGATTAGCTCAAAACCAGGAACTCCTGAGTGCTAAGCCATTAGAGTCAGGTGTAGTTCCTGTTGGTAACCCAACTCAAAGAAACAGGGGATCTCCTGCAACTTTTCTACACCAATAGACGATGCTAGGTAGGAATAAGAAACCTGCAAAAATAAAAGAACCATTTGGAAGAGGAATACAAAGAAAAGACATGTGCGTTTCTGTGATCATAGCAATGGTCAAATCCCACCGAGTGGGAACAGAAAAGACTTTTCTTCTTTTGCCAATCAGTGAATCACTTGAGGAGTCACTCTGGCAATCCTGGTTCTGTCCCCCAGGGAAACCTCTCTTGGCTGACATTCTCTGTGGCTATTGACTTTCCCCTTGGGAGGATATATTTTGTCCACCTGAGATGGCATTCCAGGCTCACGCCCTTTGTGTGTGTGTGTGTTGGTGCAGGGGGTGCTACAGTACTGTCACAGTCACTTCCTGCAGGTGTCGGGGTGGAGCTGCCTCTGGGCCAAGGGCTTTTTGGCAAGTCAGCCTTGTAGTTTCCAGGGCAACACATTTCCCCAAGAAGCCCAAGTAGGCTGTAGGTCTATTTGTTCAAATAAGAACAGCCAAGATCCGATTTGGCCTAGGTTCATCTAAAAACTTTATTTCCTAACCTCCATGCTCTGCCCAGCTCCGATGTCTCAATCTACGTTGTCCCGAGTCTACCTGAACAAACAGGCTTGGGTAGGAAGGCAACATCCTTTGCTGCTGCCGTGTGGCAGGGAACTCTGGAGAGTGGTGCTTGAGAAAAGCTTGGGGACAAAGTCTTATTTTTTGCTAAAGCTCCTTAGACCGCTCACCCTACCCCGCAGGGGACTCCCGTGGCGTCATCAGATCTCTCTCCGTCTGTCCACTGTGTGGTGCTCTGGGTTTATTCCCACCCAGGCCAACTCCACCAGCATTCCTAAGCCTACAGAGTACCAATTTTAGAGGAGGAACACACACACGATTGCTTCCGGTGTCCATGCATAAAATCTTAGGGAGGTTGCTGATTGCCCCAATTTATGTCTCCTGCCTACCCTGGATCAGTCGCTAATGCCCAGGAGATGGAGGTCTTTGGTTAGCCTGAGTCATTTGGCACCATAGTGTGGGGCATCATGACTGGGGGACCTGGCTAGGACCACATAAAGGGCAGAACAGTAGGCTTCCCTGCCATGGCTTCCCTCCACCCAAAATGAGGGAGGTACTATTAGAAGAGGAAAGAAATTGTGTTTGGCAAGAAAAAAAATAACAGAGACCCAGCAGGGGTCTGGAAGGCTTAGCAAAGCTGGTAGAACTACCAAGTCACGCTTAACTTTTAGTTTCATTTCATGAGATTTGTTAAAAACCCAGGCCGTTATCTCTTGCACTGTCCCTTACCAGGAGCTCCTGTTGCTTTGGACAGGGTGGACCAGGATGGAAATCCCGTAGAGACAAGAAAGCGTTATTTCCTCTTCCACACGTTGGTGGTCCCCCTGGGTGTGGTGCTCCCCCCACGGCCCTGTCCCTGGTCCTGCCCGCAGCGGGAACAAAGTTCCTCTCGCCTCTCCTCCTCTTCTCTTTGCCTCCCTCTCCAAGACGGTGTCTCTCATCCTGGTGTCCTTGCACTGATGGGGCAGCTGAGAGCCTCTGGGTGTGGGGTTAGGCCTGCAGCTGGAGGAGAGGAACTGGGCTTGGCAGAAAGCAAGCAGGGTTACAATAAAATCATTTATCCCCAGAGGGAGGTGGGAGAGGGCGGAGGCCACCGTCTTCCGCACCAGCCCAGCTAGAGAGTGTTCTGGCCTGGACCCCACTTGCTGTCCACAGTCCCCACCCCACCCCCACTCTCCCACCTGATCCCACTCTCTCCCAACTGATTTTTCCCTTCACCCACCTGTTCATCCCTAGAGATTTCCAAGCACGAATGAGCACCATGCCCACAAAGCTGCCCAACTCCACATGTTGGAGAAGCCGTCATAATGATTTAGCCCTTGGACAATGTTTGTTGTTTTGAAATTGGGCCCCTCCATCCTCTCGTGCTTCCTGCGCCTATCTGCCCCGAGTGCCTGGCTCTAGCGTCCCTGTGCTTTGGCACATCTCCCACAGCCAGTAGGATGGTGAGAGGCAGATGTGGGCCAGAAGGTGCAGTGGAGCAGTGCAAGTGCTGAGAGGCTTGGAGAGATGTTTTTCCCGATTCTTGCCATGTCTTACTTCTCCCTCCAAAGCAGCCTCACCGTTAGGATCCAGATCATGAGAAGCAGGCAGTCCTCTGGAGTAGGGGTTCCTAAATCCAGGCCCCTTCAATGTTGAGGCAGCTGTGGGCTTCCTATCTTAAGTCCCCCAACCTGGGTTCAACCCACCACCCTCGGGGCAAATGCAGTTGTGTCTGGAAATCAGGAGTAACAGAGTTCTGAAAGACTCTCACTGTACCCTAAAGGGTTTTTAGCAAGCTAATATCAGGCGGAAAGTAGGTTGGGAATTTGCTATTCTTCAAGGTTCCTAAAGTTAGAAGGCCCATTTGTAGCCACTGGTGGGGAAGCTGGGTCCTGCTCCATCCTCTTCCACCGCCTTGCTGTGGCTGATTGCGCTTTGAGAAGTTGGCCATGCAATACCTCTCATCCTGAAAACTCTTCTGCTCTGTGACTTTGCCACTCCTCCAACAAGTGGTAGAGTTGTTTTGCCACCTCCCTGAAGCCAGGCAGGCCTAAGGATTGCTTTGGCTAAAGGGATTTAGTGCAAGGGATGCTGTGCTACCTCGGGCACAGCCCTTCACTGGCCTGGGTTTTGCTTTCTTGGAAGGGTTCTGGGTTCTTCCTCTTGGAAGGCAGCCAGCCACTCTGTAAGGAGATGGTCTATCCCTTGAGACCCCTATGCTGTGAGCAGCCCACGAAGCCCACCTGGAGAGGCCCTGACAGTGAAATGTCCCATGGGGCCCTGAGGCACTAGACATGGGAACATTTAAGTATGCAGAATTATAACTTAATTTCTATTATTTTATTCTTATATCTCTTTCTCCTATGCCCCCCAAAGCTTGAGTCCTAATGGCATTAACATAATCACTTATCCACTTTATCTTACAATATACCTATAAACACTTCAAATAGAGTGATCCCAATGTTGTTAGTAGAATATTTGAGATTGTGATCTTGAAAAGATAACTTTTCATTCTTTTTGCCTTTACAATATACTCATTTAGGGCAAGATTTTCCAACCCCATCACTACATTTGGGGCTGGATAAGTCTCTTTATGGGAACACACTGTGCATTATAGCCTCTACCCCCATTTAGAGGCCAGTAGCAACCCTCCAGTTGTGATGGCCAAAAATGTCCCCAGACATTGCCAAATGTTCATGGGGGAGGGGGGGTGGGAGCTGTCCCAGGTTAAAGACTCCTGCTCTAGGGATATATAGTCACAATATTGAGTTTACCATCTTTTGAAGTTATTTTTTTTTTGTATGACTATGCTGGCAACTTAACTATAGGTTTGTTTGTTTTCAGGTTTTAGAGAGAGCTCTTTACTTGTTTAATATTTATCAAATATTTATATTGTCCCAAAGTCAAATTTTATAGCCAGGTAGGTTTTTTTTCCCTAGTTTAATTTTTTTAAATCATGTAAAATGTAATATTTAATACCAATACTGTCACAGAAGTTTCAGTTGTGTCTCCAGCCTGTTCCTATCTTTTTTTTTTTTAAAGATTTTATTTATTAATGAGAGATATAGAGAAAGAGAGAGAAGGAGAGCAGCCAGAGACACAGGCAGAGGGAGGAGCAGGCTCCATGCAGGGAGCCCAATGTGGGACTCGATCCCAGGTCTCCAGGATCACGCCCTGGGCTGAAGGCGGCGCTAAACCACTGAGCCACCCGGGCTGCCCTCCTGTCTTTCTTTTACAACAACCATTCTCATTACGTTGGGGAAATATAAATAAGTATGGATTTATATGTGTTCATATGCATGTTGACTTATATTTATTACCCCCTTTCTTGTACAAAAGTTACCACACTGAGCACTGTTGTATATATCCACAAGCAAGTATTTCTATCCCTTTTGAGAATGTTGCGAGACTTGCCTGGGATGTGTTCATAAAGATGCCTCAGGAGAGGTTGACACAGTGTAGAAAGAGTGTAGGAGGGAGCTGGCCCAAACCTCCACCTTTCCACAGGTGCCAGCTACTGGATTCTGTTAGAGGAGGTTCATCAAGGGTGAAAGTTAGCCACCTCACCTCTGTTCCTTGTCAAAATAACCATGGGCGACAGTTTATATGGGTAAGTTTGTTACTTTTTATGATGAAAGCTTCCAAACAGGAACAAAACTAGAGAATACAGTAAACAATGTTCTCATCACCTGGTTTCACCACACCTGTTTTACCTAGCGCAACCTATTTTTGCTGAAGTTGTAACACAAACCCCACATAGTACGCCATTTCACTCTTACAGCCATCCTTTTAAAAGAGTCAAGGGAAAAAAATAAAAATAAAAGAGTCAAGGGCAAGGACCTGGGTAGAGCATTTTCTCACAGAATGACGTCACTCTCACACCTATCTATTCAAGATAACGTGAATTTGTTACTATCACGCACTATTGAGTCCAAATGTATAATTCCTTTGTCATCTAAAACAAAAACAAAACCCCAACAACTGTCTTTAACTGTAGTTCAAATCAGGGTCTAAACAAAGTTTGCTCGCTGGCTTTGGGGGAGCCCGCTCTGGGACATGCCCTGAGAGAACATGAGCCCAAAGCACACTGGGTGGCTGGAAACAAACCTTGAAGCCTCACAAGATACGGCTCCTGATGGGTTTGACCCCAGATCCTTGGGGTTTTTTAAAACACCCGTGTTCCCCCTCAGACCTCTCCAAGTTGAATATTGTCAGTTTCTTCCATCATTTCTTTCCTCCTTCCCTATCGTCTTCTGCCCACACTCTCCAGGTGATTAATGTCCTTAGCAGACCCACTACAAGGCGATGGTCTCCTCAAGCCATCAATCCTCCGAGCAGCACTGGTGTCCCTACCTTAGAGATAAGGAAAGCCAATAACTTCTTGGGTGGGTGTCTTGGGTCTTCAGCTCAACATTAGTTATAAATTCCAGAGCTAGGCCAACACAAAAAACTCACGGCTTTGGCTGATTCTTCTGTTTGGAGCATGAACAAGCCATTTTGGTTCTAACCTTTGTTTGGTTCCTACTAAAATCCCATTTCACTACTTGGTCACTAGTGAACATCTAGGTGCCCATCCAGCAGAGTATGGTTACGTGCTTGGGTCCTGGAGTCTCAGAAGCAAGGCTTAGTGGTTAGATGCAGAAACTCTGCAGCCAGGGTTTCCAAGTTTAAATTCCAAGCCTGCCAACTCTGAGCTGACTTGGACAATTTATTTAATCTTTTTCTCCATTTGTTTCTCTACAAATGAGCATGGTGACAAAACCAACCTCATTAGGCTGCTGTGAGGATTAAATCAATTCTTGTAAGGTTCAGGGTATGGCGCCTTACACTGCATTATACGTGTTTGCTACTATTCTTATTCTGCATCCACCACTTGGGTCCTGAGCGAGTCATCCAGCTGGAATATGTCTCTGATTCCTTATCTCTTGTTATAATGGGACCTACCAAGAGGAATATGAGGAAAGTCAGGAGACAATTCACAAGCTGAAAAAGAGTGTCTGGCACATAATAAGGACTCAATAAATATTAACTATGATTAATTTGGCGCTTTAGACTCACTGTGGTACAGATCCCAGGCCAGAAAGTCAGGAGTGCCAGAAATGACGGCATCTCTTTATTTTCAACAAATCAACTTGATTCTGTCTTTGACGTCATACTGCCTCAGTCCTTCTTGGTTTCTCATCCCCGAGTCCTCTAGAGTTTGTGCCAGGGATCCGGCATCTTACATGACATCCCAGTTTCTGGAGGGTCCTACTGGTCATCAGTCCCCCACCAAGATGTCTGTGGCCTCTGACCAGAAGGTCTCTGCCACTTCTGTGCCACACTTGGGACCCAAGGTCTTAGCCGAGCCTGTGGGCCCCTGCCCAGGGCCAAGGCTCCTGGTGCATTGTTTCCAGCCACAGGCTTGGCAGGCTACCGAGACTCGAGATCTCTCTTACCTCTTGCCGAAGTCTCTGGAAATCTCTTCTTAATCCATAGGAAAGTCTTTTGTACTCAAACCATGTTCACTTCAATGAGTCTTAGAAATAAAAATCTGGGTACAAATATCTCAGAAACACAAACGCAGGGCCTGCCACATGCCTGAGTGGGAGCAAGGAAGGGTGACAATGGGAGGAGGGCATCCTACATCACCATCTCACAGAGCCCTCTCCCCCACATCTGTCCACATGAGCCACTGCATGGAGAGGGGTTCCCCTCATAGGCACAGGGCACAGGTGAGGGCAAGTTCTGATCTACCTCTGAACGCTATGGAGGACTATTCCATAGTCCTATTGAACTATTCCTTTGGAGGACTTGTTCTCAAGCAGGGGTAATGTGGGCCCCCAGGGGACATTTGGCCATGTCTCGAGACATTTTCGGTTGTCACACTGAACGGGGTAGTGTCTCAGGCACCTAGTGGGTAGAGGCCGGAGGTGCTGCTAACACCCTACAATGGACAGGAGAGCAAAGATTGATGCGGCCCCAAATGTCAATAGTGACGAGGATGGGACAGGACAACTGTCTCACAAGGCAGAAGAAAACAAGACAATTGTCCCGGAGGCTCGTCCAACAGAGATCACTGAGGGGAACCTCTCTAATCAGAAGGAATATTCCTGGGAGGGTTTTTTTGTTTTTTTGTTTTTAATCACAGAGGAATGACCTGGGAATAAGAAGGAGCTGAAACTTTAGCTCATAGTCTTTTCCACACAACTTGAGACATTAGTAGTCTAGAAAAGATGTGGAGAGCTAACCCTAGCCAGCTCCCTCAGGCCTGGCAAACGGAGCTAGAGCAGGTTACTGGCATGAGGTCCGGGGTCAGAGAAGCGCCCTCATAGGGCCTTGGGGACAGCAGGGGTGCAGCTGGGGGCTGCCTTCTCCAACTCAGGTCTCTGACGCTGAGTGACCAGTGACCAGGCGGCTCAAATGAGGAAACTGTTCCTGAGGTTCTTGATCCTGGCCTCACGGCAAGTTTGCCCAGGGACTCTGAGAGCTGCAGAGAAGGGCCCAGGTGGGGCTTTTTTTTTTTTTTTTTAAACTCTGTTGGTAATTCTAATGTCAGGTAGATTAAGAGATTTGTTTTATTACAAAAAAATCATGTCTCCTTGCTTTTGCTGTGGAATATAATCCAGAACTATTTCCATGGTGGCTGTTTTGGGTGGAAAAGGAAGAGTGGGGGGGGGTGGAGAAGAAGAGTGGGGGGGAGAGGAAGAGTGGGTGGGAGAGGAAGAGTGGGTAGAGGTGGTAGCATTTGTGTCTGGTCTGGAAAGACCAGATGCTCTGGCTCAGCAGAGTGGGGAAGTGCTTCTCTGATGACCTTGACCGCAGAGGGCATGCGGTGAAAACCATGGGATGGGGAAGTGCCCTGTTTCAGATTTCAGACATTAAAGGGGTCCTGTTACCCAAGATGTGAAGATCTGTATTTAGAAAATAGACCAAGTCCAGGGCTTACTATTCACTTTTATTTTTAGCCTCTTCTAGGACATGGGGAATAAAATTTGATTTACAGAAAACCAGCATTCTTAATGGCAGACGAGCCAAGAACTTCAAGGGTCATCTCTTTATTTCCTGCTCTAGTTGGGAGTGAGGGGAGTCCTCAGCCCACCCCCTCGATATTCTGGCAGGGTTCTCTCGGAGGCTACAGCCAGCCCCTGAGCCACCTTGTCTCCTCTGATGGCTTCAGTGCCAGCTCTACACTGCTGACCCCCAGTTCCATTCCTCAGATGACCTTTCTCCAGCTGAGCTATCCTGCTTCCTCCTGGGTAGAGAACATTCTCAAACTCCACATGTCAACAACCACTGAATCATTCCCCTCTCTGGTCTCCCAAGCTGGATTTTCTATCCCAGTGACTAGCAGGCAAATCCACACTTCCTCCTTCTCCCTCACCACCCCCACTCGCCCAGAGCCACTCATTCCAGAAGGTTCTCTGTCCTCAACATCTCCTGCTTCAATCTTGTGCTGTCCTTCCCCCAGTGCCTCCATGCTAGCTCAGGACATGACCGTTTCACACCTAGACTGTGGCAAGAGTCTCCCATGTGGCCCTTTTGGTCCACGTCTGCTCCCTCTACCTTATTCTCTATCCTGAAACTAGAGTCATCTAAGATGTGCCATTGATGAGTTTATGACTTGTGGAATATTTACTGTATGTGAGTCACTGTGCTGAGCTCTTTACATGCATAATCTTTTTAAGAAACCTCCCTAAAAACTATGTGAAAAAGACCTTCATTATCCCCATTTCAGAGATATGGAAACTGGGACACAGAGAGGTTAAGTATCTTGTCTGGGGTCACACAGCCATTAAAAGGGAAAGTCTGCTCCAATGTTACTCTCTGGTTTAGAATCTTTCAGTGACTCCCCCCAAATACTGACCTTCTGGGCAAAATGCACACTTTCAGCTTGGTCACAGGGTTCTTTGTGACCTAGGCTCTGCCTCTCTGTCTGGATTTATCACTCACCACACTTCACCCTGACCTCTGGGGCTCCAGCTTTGAGGAGCTGCCTACAACTGCTCAGAGCACCCATGCCTACTGTTCTTGTCTTCGTTCAAGTTGTTTGTTCCTCCAAGATGCTTTCCCCATCCAGTCTGTGTGGCAGACACATCTCCCAAAGTTCAACTTAAAGGAGGTTCATGCCTCCCCCCATGGAACCTTTCCAGAGTGTGTTCGCACCCTGCCCCCAATCCCTTGGAGAACTGACCTCTTACTCCTTTGGGCTTGGCTGTAACCAGGCTACGCACTATGACTTCACCACCAGCGGGCAGGGCAGGGGCCGGGTCTCCATGCACTAGTGCTATATGGATATTTACCGTGGGTGCTGGTGGCCTCGTTAATTGAGGCTGCCTGGAGAGGGTGTTTCTCACTGTCTCAGTGGTGTGGGCAATACTGATTGGGTGTGAATGTCACCCACTTGCCTGATCTCCAGGAGACTGAACCGAGGTAGCTGGGGGATGGCCTTTGGAGCCTGGGGAATGGCTCCCCCGGGCCAACAGAAAGACCAAGAAAGGTGGGAAGAGCTGGCCAGTGTCCTTTGAGTTCTAAATTCCTCAAATTCCCCCAAGGGTCTTGTGAAGCTAGAGCGGCTCCACGATGCAGTGGAGAGAGCCAGGTGGGGACTCCTGGCCCAGGCTCTAGTGTCCCGTGGCTTTGGCCAGTCCCTTTCCTGTGGGGTGGGGGCCCTCCCAGGCTTCTCCCAGCCGGCCAGCTCCTGTGGGACTCTTCCCAGGCCACTTCCGAGGACCTTCCCCCGCCCCACGTTTGGTCCTCAGAAGCTGTGCCTCACTCCTGAACTCACTGCTTGGGCGAATCTGCTACTGTCCCTGGCTTTAAAGTCCTTCATTTTAGAAGGGAGCAATCGTCCTTGCTCCTCCATGCAGCACACTTAGCAGTGGGCACCAGGGGAGAACCTGGAAGAAGTGCTTTCATTTCCTCGGGACCGAGGATGTAGAGGAAACTCCACGGAGAACGAATATTGAGTCATAATTTAAGCCCAAGCTGTCGGGGGCTGGTCTGGGGACCGTGGCTGCATGCTGTCCCCGTTTTCCTTCTGCACTTGTCGGGCCTGAGGCCTGACACAGCTGAGGGAGCCCAGCAGGCGGGAGGGGTGTCCAGAACCCGCCGCCCACCTGGACTCCCCTTGCCACAACCCCCCACCCCCGGGCCATCTGTCCCCCAGCTGCAGCTGCAGGTGAGCAGGGCGGGACTGCGCCTCTTGTGGGTTCGTGGAGGCACGCAGAAGGGGTGTCTCAAAAGCCCTGGGCCAGTCTCTACAAGGAGCCCTATCTTTGTTGACAATGCATCTTGTTGGTCTCTTAGATAATCTCAGCCTTCCATTCTTCTTCCACAGGGCCACAACGGTGCCCTCCCTTGGCTCTCTGAGCCGTTGCAAACGTGCCTCAAGGAATTTGTATTACTCTGGTTCTTATCACCATAATTTGTGTATGTGCCTTGGCCCTGCACCCTCTAATCCTTAGCTGCCTGTGTTACTCACCTTCATATTCTCAGCATCTAGCATGGAGCCTGGCTCCGGTGGGGACTGCCTACATGTTGAATCGACATCGCTGGGAGATAATGGACCTCGGCCACACAACCTCCCAATGTGTTCTCGGTGCTTCCCTCATTACTTGTCACACCATTATTATTCTATTACTACTACTATATATTACTTACTCTCTGGAATAGTATCTATTATTACAATATATTGTTGTAATATATTACTAATATACTGTAACTCTGGGCAAAAGCATTAATAGGGTCATATGAAAAGGAGATCAACATGACTCTGATGACACATCTCTCTTTTTCACCCTCTTTGCTCCTTCTCCCTTGCTTTATTGGACCTTTGCACATGCTGTTCCCCCTTCCTTTCATTCTTCCTCCTCCAACTCACCCTTTAGAACCCAGCCCACATATCACCCACTCACCTGATCTCCGGGAGACTGAACACGTCTCCCTGGAGTTTTTAGACCATCTTCTGTTATGAGACACAGAATTATTACGTCTCTTTATGTGTCTGTCTCTTCCACTAGAATGCCAGCTCCTTGAAGGCAGAGCCTGAGTCCCTTTCTGTGCCTAGAACCAGGAACATGTGGAACACATGCATCCACTCACACATTCAACCAATGCTCTTTGAATGCCGACCATGTGCCAGGCACTGGTGTCACACCAACAAATAAACTATCCTTGTGGTAGCCAACCTCCAAGATGGCCCCCAACGATCCTCATCTCCAGTATTCATGCCCTTATATGGTTTCCTCTTACCTGAATGGAGATTGGACTATATGACTCACAGGATATGGCAGGAGTGAGGCTATGTGACTTTAAAGCTCTGTAGTAGAAGATTCAATCATGGGCAGCACTGATGGCCCAGAGGTTTAGTGCCACCTTTGACCCGGGGTGTGATCCTGGAGACCCAGGATAGAGTCCCACGTCAGGCTCCCTGCCTGGAGACTGCTTCTCCCTCTGCCTGTGTCTCTGCCTCTCTCTCTCTCTCTCTCTCAAAAATAAATAAAATCTTTAAAAAAAGATTTGATCATAAAAGTGTTTTCAGCTCCCTCCATGGTCCCTTGGATTGCCAGCTGCCATATCAGGAAGACAGTCAATGTAGCCCCAACCAATGTCCCAACCAAAAGAAGAACCAACTAGGCAGCAACTGTGAGCCATGTGAGTGAGCCACCTTGGAAATGGATTCCCCAGGCTCTCTCAAGCCTTCAGATAATGGCAGCCCCAATGGCATGTGGAAGGTCCTGAGCCACAGATACCAGGATTCTTGTTATTTTAAAGCACTAAGTTTGGAGATGATTTGTTATGCAGCGCTAGATAACTGATACACTCCCATTATAATGGAGCTTAAATTCTAGGGGAAGAATTAAAGGAATATGATCTATTCCTTCATTTATTCAGTATCACTAGATCCTGCCAGCTGTTGAGATTACAGTGGCAAGCAAGATGCTAGACAAAGTTCCTTGTGAGGTCTATGCTCTAGTGTGGGAGACAGAAAATAAACGAGTACATTTTATAAAAAATTCGGTCATAAGTGCTAAGAATAAAAGAACAGCAAGATGGATAAAAGGGAACTGCAATTTAGGTTGTCTATTTCGTACTAAGCATTTTTCATCTTTATGTTGTTTCATACCTCAAAAGACTTCAAAGTAGGTACTTTATCCCCATATTACAGATGAGAAAATTGAAGGCCAGAAAAGTGCAATGATACAGCCAGTGTCACACAGGTCTGGTCTTTGGCTCACCCAGAATGGAATCCGGGCTGTGTGGACTCCAAAGCCAGGGCTCTCTGGCTGACCATTCTGGATTTCCCTTTTAGTCCTCATGCTGGGGCTCTGCCTTCAGCACAACCAGGACTCAGCATTGACTTGGAACACATTGGTAGGAGGAGGGCTGGGAAATGATCTGTAGACAGGACTGCCACAGGTGATCAGGGGGCCTAGACTACCCCTTCCTCTAACTCCGGAAAATACCTCAGTGGCTGCAGATCCACCCACTGGCTGCAGAGATCCTCCCAATCCCCTAAACTTTAGCTGTTCTCGCCTATAAATGGTGATGTCCTCTCCCACAAAGTTCCTTCCTACCCATTTCCATTTCTGCTCTTGAAAGGCCACTTCATTTGCACTGAAGGAGCTGCGGTTCTTCCTGCCAACCTCATACCCCTCACATACCGTCTGCTCCTCCTCATCCATCGTAACTCCCCAGTGCCTCTTGCCCCTTGTCATTTTTTTTTCTTTCTGTTCTTGTGCCAAGACCACTAGATGGAGATATACTAAAACTTACTGGACCCTTAAGTGCTAAGCACTATTCTGTGGGCTCTTCCTGCAGGGTTTTTGTTGAATTCAGATGACAACCCTTTGTAGACATCCCATTATTTTCCTCATGGAGGTTAAGGTTCAAGGTCATTCAGCTACTAGGGTGGGATTCAAACCCACATCTCTTCGAATCCAGACTTCCTTGTTTAATCAAGATCACACTCAGAACTGGAAGAAATCTGAAGTGGGGGGATTTCAGAGGTCATCTTGTCCATTCCTTTGCCCCAGGAAGGGCCAAATCCAGATTATCTCCAGAAGGTTACAAATAACTATCTTAAATTAGTGCTAGAGGAAAAAAGAAAATCCTGAACAGCTCATTACAGCTTATACAAAGATTTGCACGTTTAACATTCTTATTAAGGTCTAACATAAGTCATTCATTTGCTAAACATTTATTAGGTGTCTCCTGTGTGTTAAGCTGGGTGCTGTGATGGGGTTAGGCATGTGTATGCATTATCATGGAAGTATGGGGCCGGGAAACTGAACAGATCGGCAGGTCAGGGATACCCCCAGGTGCTGCTAAGTGAACCATGACAATCTTGTAGGGGTCAGGCAGCACAGAAGGGCATCCAGACAGATGGAACAATGCATTAAAGTCAGGCAGAGGTGACTGAGAGAGACTTGCTTCTGCATTTGGCTAGAGTTTACAGGAAGTGCTGGGGAGGGATGAGCAATGGGATTAAGAGTTAAGCAGGGGCCAGATCAGTGCCAAGGTAAGGAATTTGCTCTTTATCTGGAAAGGACTGGGGAGTAATTTCAAGGGTTTTGAGTAAGGTACTGACATAATCAGATTTGCAGGGTAGAAAAATTAATCCATCAGTGGTATGGACGATGAAGGGGAAAGACCGATTAGGTAGGATGTTGTAATGGTTTGGCCAAGAGATGATGAGTAGCTAAGAGGGGGAAAGGTGGAAGAGACATGGGGGAGAGATTTATGAGTAGACAAGTTAAGACTTGGCAACTGCTGGTTTGTAGGGGGGGCAGGGAAGAAGGAAGGTACAGGAACTGATTCACTAGGCTTCCTGGCTCAGGCACATGGCTGGGTGGTGGTGCCACGTGCTGAGATGGTGATCAGGAGGAGGAACAGGTTTGGGGCAGTTTCCAAGATCTTACGCCTAGACCCCCTAAAGCAATCCTAATTTTAGATGAAGAAATTGAGACTCAAAAAGCTGATGTGATTTACTCAAATTTACCTAGCCAGAATGGTGTCAGAGGTGGGACTCAAATCTAGGTCTTTTTTTTTTTTTCTGGAATTACTGTCTAAGCAGATTTACTTTGCAAGAAATGTAAGGAGGCCTTAACACAGAGTAATTAATGTGTGGTGAGCAAACATTTGCATACGTCGACTTGCCATTTTTATATTCATTCATTCATTCATTCATTCATTCGACAAAACTTATTGAGCACCTACCATGTGCCATGTATGTGGGATGCAGTGCTGAATATGACAGGCAAGGACCCCACCTGCATTGGACCTCATTTCCCCTCTTCTAAGGAGCTAGACAATACACAAATCAGCAAATATTGACAAAATACACCATCAGAGTGCAGGGAAAGTGGCAGGAATGACAGTGGGGATCCAGAAAGGCCTAGGACCTGATATTTGATCAAGACCAAAGTGATGAGGGAAAGTCAAAGATCTAAGGAAAGGGGGGGTCGCGGTAGAGGGGACTTTCAATGCAAAGCCCTGAGGTAGGAACAAGCTTGAACTGAATATTCAAGGAATCACAAGGAAGCCAGTGTTCCAAGAAAAGAGTGAGTACGGATGAGAATCGTAGCAGATGGAATTGGAGGCAGGGGGCCAGAGCCTGTAGGATTGTGAGACATGATCAGTAGTTGAGATTTGTTGTAGGTGTGATAGGAAGGTTTGGAGCAGGGCTGTGACATCATCTATTTTTAAATTTTCCTTTTTCTTTCAAGGTACTTGTAGATTCACAGGCAGTTATAGGAAATAATACAGAGGAATCCTGCTTACCTTTGTCCCATTTCCCTCCGACTGCAGCGTTGTGCTAAACTAAGTGCACTATCACACCCATGAGTGCTCACTGTGGTTTTAATTTGCATTTTCCTAATGGTAAGGTTGCTGAACAGTTTTCATGTTCTTATTTACCATCCATATATCCTCTTCAGTGAAATTTTTGTCTTTTGCTCATTATTTTTTTGAAAAAATTTTTAATAGTTTGTTGTTCACTTTTGAGAGCTCTTTACATATTCTAGACAAAAGTCCTTTGTCAGATAAGTGACTTCAAATATTTTCTTCTGGTATGCAGAGCAAGAGTTTTTAATTTTGATGAGGTCCAATTCATTACTTTTTCCTTTTATGGACTGTGCTCTGGGTGTAAGCCTAAGAACCCCGTGCTTAGCCCTAGTACCCATAGTTTGTCTGCTTTGGTCATGTTGGGAAGTGGAAGCATAAACTGACTACAGAAATGTAGAGCAGAACTGATGGCCCACCTGAACTAGGAGTGGGTGGCAAAGGGATGGGTGAATGAAGAGGCTTCAAGGTACTTTCTACTTGCTGGAGGGGGCTCGACAGTACAAGCTCCTTCCCTTTCTAGCTCAGGTTACATGGACGCAGAAGACGGTTATCTTGGCATTATGACCACAGGCCTAACCTTCTCCCTTCCTCAAGAATACTCAAAGACGCTGAAAAAAGAAAAATAGTCTTTATTCCCCCAGTGCTTTATCCACAGCAATGTGCTCTTACGGCGTCATCGTGACTTCTCACAACAATTTGTAAGGAAGATATTATTATCCCCTTTTACAGAAGATACAATTGAGGCCCAGAGAAGGGCTGGGACTAAACATGAGTCTCTTGATTTCAAGAGTGACAATTATTCTTCTCTACCAGTGGACACTGAGTTTCCACCACTAATTGTTGCTTGAGGTCAATGGTCTGCAAAGGATGGCCTAAAAACCCCCTGAGGTGCCTCAGACCTTTTCAGAGGGTCTTCAAGGTCAAATAATACTAAGACCTTACTTGCCTTTTCACTGTGTTGACATTTTAACTAATGGTGGGAAAAACTGTCAATACCTTAGTGTGAATCAAGGCAGTGGCACCAACCTGTCCTGGTTGTCACTGTAGTCTTCATTCCCATCCACTCATGAGGGAAAATATAGCCAGTTTCACACCAAAATTGTGATTAAATGGGAACTATACAAAAAGCAATTCTGCTGTACACCAAAGCAAGAGGAATGGTGCTTCTACAGTGATTTGGGTTGCAAGCTGAACTATCCTCTTTTTTTTCCAACAGAATATAATCTGTACTTGATAGAAAGAATGAGTGACAAACTAGGTATTCAGCCTTGGACATAGGCTTCTTAACAAATGAGCAAAGTGAGGCTCTCACATAAAGGAAAGCAATCGATAGTATTTTCTGTTAATGATAAAATAGAGCTTTTGAATGAAAAAAAAAGGAAAAAAGCTAATTTACTCCTTTGAGCTTGACAGCTTTCCAATACCTATACTTTCCAATAATATCAGTGGTAATATTAATAAATGCGATTTATTGAAATTGCATAAAGAAATGTGCTTATACTTAGAGGAGCTGCATAACTCTAAACTCAAAGTATCCAACTGACCAGTACGTGGTGGTGGTGGTGCAAATCAGATTGGCACGGGTCAAAGATCCATTTGAAGTGTAAGATCCATCAGTGGGTTTTTATACAACAACGTATGAATGTTTCATTGATACAGTTTCAGATTCCACATTGCAACTAATCTTTGGGAAACTTCCACTTGTTGAGTTTTGTGGAGCATCAGGGAAGAATATCCACAACTATCTGAAGAGGTTATCAGAACACTCCTTGCTTTCCCCACTACCCAGCTGCAAGAGGCTGGACTTTCTACACATATTTCAACTGAAAAAAACGCATTGGAGGAGATGGGATGCAGAAGCCGAGTGGAGACTCCTGCTGTCTTCTATGAAGCCAGACAGCTTGATGCACAGCTGAGACCCAACCAGTCCCAGCCCCCTGTAACTTCTAGCTCTTCCCTGTAGAGTCAGAACATTTTGTCTACTGCTTAACTAACCACTGCCTCCTCAAACTATGGTCTCTGTCCTCCTGACCCTGGGAAGTTTCCGACACCTCCTAGGGGTGAAAATCAACTTCTCCTAATCTCCAGCTGTGCCCAGGGGACCAGGGGTGGTGTTTCCAAACTTCTAACCATCCCAGGACAGGGGTCCCAGTGCCCCCATGCTCTCCACTGCCCCTAGGAGCCTATGGCCAAGTAGACACTGTCTAACTCACCCTAGGTAGGGGTGTGGGCCCTCCAAATATAACTGATCCCCCCAGTGCAGGGGGTGGGGGTGTCTAAGCCCAAGATCTCCCAAGTCCCTGTCTCTAACTCCCAAAGAGGGTGCTGAGCCTCTTTAGTTTGGACCCACTTCCCAAACAGATAGGCAGATGATGTTGTTCATTGGAGACAAATTGGACAACCACCACCACCAAGCATCTTTCATGTTAAAGATCGAAAACTGTAAAATGATCTTTACCCTAAATCTTTATTTTTAAATTAATACATCTACATTTTTTAAAACCTTCAGTTTTAATTTCAGTTAATTGCAAATATCGCTAGGCACAACCCATATAAACAAAAGCTCTTTTAGGTCCTCAGTAATTTGTAGGAATATGTATATAGGGGGCCAAAAAGTTGAAGAACTGCTTTATGCTAAAATAGTGAAGGTTCTTATGGGTGGCTGTGAGCAAGTGATGCATTACCCGGGGGTCCCAGCTCCCCTGTGCTCTCCACTGTCCCCAGGAGCCTGTGGCCTAAGTAGACAAAATCTAACCTACCCTGGGTGTGGGTGGGGGCCCTCCATATACAACAGACATTGTCATCCTTTTCCAGATTATTCCCCAACTCCAGGCTTCAATATGACCCTAAAATAAGGCCCTTGACTTCAGGGGACAGATAAGCATGCTACAGGAGACCCATGGCTCTGATAAGAGTACACACCCTTTGTCCCTTTCCTGCTCTCCCTCTTGATGGAAAGAACATGGACCTTGAGTCAGGCTAACTTTGGTCTCAGTCTCAGCCCTGCTTTTAGCCCGCGAGGGGACCCTAGACAAGTCTCTCAATTCTCTGGTTTCCATAGAGCAATAACAATGCTTGTCTTTCCTTACTGAGACTGTTTTGAGGCATAAACAAAGGAATGGGGACAAATCTGTAGAGGCCTTACCAATGTGAGTGATGAACGTTGTCCAACAAAGAATTCCCATACACATCTATGACCATTCATTTCACAAATACTTACCCAAAATGTGGCCCAAGGCAGGCCTCGAATGCAAAAACAAGAACACACAGTTCCAGCCTCCAAGGAGCTCCTGGTTTAGCAGACAAGACAGTGTGATATGGTAAATTTGAATTCTCAACCAATTTCCCCCCCAAGCACCTGCTCCTGCTTCTCCACGCCTTATGACCCCTTCCTCCTGCAGACAACCAGATGGTGCTACATCTGTGCTTTGGCAAAGGGAAAGAATTCCAGAAAGAACTTTTGGCTGTTTGGTCAAAAGCCTGGCCTCGAGGAACCTCGAGGTTTAGAGATTACCAATGAGGAGGCAGCATAGAGCTTCCCCTTCCCTTCCATGACCAGAAACTGGCCTCTGTGGGCACCGTGGAGGGGAGATGTCAGTGGGGCCCCTGGGGCTCAGGATGAAAGGTCCCAGCCGAGGTGAACCAAGTGGAGCAGAATGGCGCAGCGCAGAGATCATTCCAACAAACACCATCCACCATCAGAACTGGGGAGCAAGGGTGGGGGGGTTCCTGGCAACCTATCAGCAACTCTAGCCTGTGCCCTTTGTATACCTCTGAGCAGCCCAGGTCACCAGTACCGGGGAGCCACGCTCTTCGTCGGGTGCTCTTTGCATCTGAACTTCTCTGCAACCAGCGTGTTGTCTGGTAACCAGTAAAAGAGGCGCCCAGGTGTGCACTCAAGACTTTGTTCAACTGCATTCCGACTACCCTCATAGAGATAAACCTTTCCTTTTTTGACGGCCTGAGGCTCTGAGTTGTTAAGGGGTAGAAGGGGAAACCTCAGAGGCTGGTGCTGGGGGTGATACCACAGGGAGCCAACCGGAGGGCCCCCCCCCTGCCCCCCGCCATTACCAGAGAGAGAAAAGCTTCAACAGAAATGGGCAGGGAGCAGCAAGAGTACAGAGGAAGTGACTCATTCTCCCAGGCTTTTCGGGGCAGGAAGCGGATGGGAGGAAAAAGGGTCAGGGAGGGCTTCACAGAGGAGGTGACATTTGAACTGGGTGTGGGTGTCTGGCCACCGGTCATCTCCCCAGAACTCAGCCTGCCCAGCTGAGGACAAAGAGTCCGGTTTCCTGGGAAAGAGGAACACACTGAGAAGCCCTCACTATGAGCCAGAAGTCAGGTAGAGATCTAGCAGGCACAGGCTCGTCTCTAGAAATTGTCGCATGGTTTTCTTCAGAGCACAGATATTATTACCTTATATTCGGTCCTATCCACTGACAAATAGTGATCGATACTCCCTGTGCTACCTTTAGGACGGGTAAGGGGCTACACCACAGTAGAAGAGCCACGGTTGACTTACTGAGTACTCAATGCACACCAGGCACAGTGCTTTGCATCTGCATTCATTATACCTTTCATCCCACAGGGGAGTGTTTTAATCCTGAATTTGTAGATAAGAAAATAGGCTAAAGTTCCAGCAGCTGGTTAAATGGCAGAAACAAGATTTAAACTTAAACGTGTACTCACTTTCTTTCTACCTGGACTCCAGCTTGGACAGCTTAGACTTTAGTTGGATAGCTAAGGAATAAGTGCTGAAAAGGGTAAATGATAACACAAGAGGTAAGCTCATGTTTGGGTCAAGTGCCCTTGCACAGAACCTTGTGCTTACCCCGCTCAGAAAGCCCTGCTGATGCTCCCTCTAACTTGTACCTGTCCGTGTCTCTAAATCTCCACTCTGCCCGGCTATTATTCCATCTCTCACCTGGACCAAGCTCTAGACTGGACACAGAGTAGAAGGTCTTGACAGAAACAAAGTCGGTCCCTGCTTTTGGGTTTCCCATAGTCAGAAAGAGTGGCAGGGAGAGTCTGCTAAGTGTCCCCCAACATCCACTTGTCCTTCTATTAAAGCAACAGAATCCCTTGGGTTTTTAGCTGGGGAAACAGATGCTCAGAACCAAGACTGGGGCTCCTTGCCCATTTTGTAGCTACATGTGGTCATGTGACCAAGCTCTGACCAATGTGATTTGACCAGATAACTTTTGGCTCCAGCCCTTAGAGGAAAAAGGTGTGACTCCCCTTCCCCTTCCATCCTTTCCCCTGGCAGGGATGAGGACATGGTGTTGAGCTCTTTTGGACTATGTAGGTGAGGTGACAGCAATGGCAAAACAAGTGGCTCTGTGAAGCAGAGCTGCCCTTCCAATTCCACGTTTTACATGAGAGAGAAATTAAACTTCTTTCAAGTCGTGTGGAGATCATATAAACACCCAGTAAATACAGGGGGAGAAAAGATCGAAAAAACCATCACTCAAGTATGTACTTTGTAGAAGTACAAATTATAATAAATGCAATGAAAACTACATAGCATTTTTCCTGAGAGACTAGAACTTGGGAGTCAGGGTAGGGGGCAGCTAGCTTATAATTGTCAGTTAAGGAAGGTTTCTGGCTTAGTTCGGGCTACTATAACGAATACCACGACCTGGGTGGTTTAAACAACAGGCATTTATTTCTCACAGTTCTGGAGGCTGGGACGTCCAAATGAAGGTGTTAGCAGATTCCATGTCTGGTGAGAGTCTTCTTCTGGCTTGTAGACGGCTGCCTTCTCGTTGCGTCTTTACACGGCCAAGGGAGAGAGAGTTCTGGTCTCCTCCTGTTTTTTTTTTTCCTCCTGTTTTTATAAGGGTGCTAATCCCATCCTGAGGGGCCCGCTCTCATGACCTCATCTAAACCGAATTACCTCCCCAAGGCCCCACCTGCAAAGAGCATCGCTTTAGGAGTTAGCACTTTAAGACATGAATTGGAAGGCTCACGAAACTTCATCGCGTATCAGCTGCTCTGAGAACCGGATGCTTATGCTGAGACCGACCCCATGGGTAGGATTTGGTCAGGGATTTAGAGGGACCAGGAAAGAGAATCTGTGAAGGCTCTGAGGCCAGAGACAATGTAGCCACTGCTGGGACCCCAAGAAGGGCCGTGGGAGCAGAGCCCCTCTGCCAAGTTCTTAGTTCTTGGGCTCGCTATCCTCCCCCTCCCAGGTGAAACAGCCTAGGCTCCTCAGCACCTAGACGTGGGGCTGCACAATGACTTTGGTCCAAATACCTCTTGAGGGGATGGCCTGGTGCCTCTAGAAAGAAAGATCTGGAGGACAGATGCAAACCTTCTCTCAGGAAAGAACTCCCAGAGTCAAGCCCAGAGAAGCTGAATCTGCAGTTGGGGCCCCAGAGGGGTGTGGGCCTGGGAGGAAGGGGAAGCCGAGGGTCAGAGAGGATCAAAAGGTGAGAAACCGGACAGGTGTGTAAGCTGAGGCTCCGAGGTGTTAGGCAGGACCTAGCCGCATGCCCAGAGCTGCTCCGTATTGAGGCCTTGATGTTGTGTGCGCATGTGTGGTTGTGGGTTCACTGCCACTTCTAAACTGTGCCACGCCCAGCGGCAAATGACTCTCAACACAGAATCTCTCTGCATCCTCACACGCTGACTTTATGAGGGAGGCATTATCTCCATTTTACAAATGAAGACGCTGAGGCTCAGAGAGGGGGAGGTCAGCCACCTGGTTCAAGGTCACCAAGTGGGTAGTGTTGACCTGGGGTGGGGGTAGAGCCAGGGCTTGTCTGACCTAGCACCGGAGTTCCCGTGGGGAAACACAACACATTCACCCTATCCAGGAGGTGACCTGACCACTTGGACAGGGTGTTGGAGACTCACCTGTCCAGGAGACCTTGGGCAGAGTATTGAAGACTCTTGGCCTGGGAACCAAAGATGGTCCACAGCTGTGTTCAGTTTGGCTGGTCCATGATTTAAACAAACAACTGAATGTGAATGCCTGTAGGCAGAGAAGGGACTCTGTAGATTATCATAATCTCCCCCACTTATTCTCACTTACTCCCTGCCTTGGCCCCAAAGACATCTCGGTGTTCGTGTAGCCTTCATTCTAGAAAAACCTTTCTTTAGCACCAGAAGCCAGTTGAGGAAGCTTTCCTGAGCCCCTCTTCCAGTCACTCTGGAAATACATTAGAGACTTGGAGCCTAAGTAGTTACCTAATACATTACATATCGAATATCTAATATCTACAACACAATGCTTTCTCCTATCAAGGAGGGTAACATGGGTAGGCAAGGATCTTGCTTTATGAACTAGCCATTATGTGCACGCTGCAAGCAAGTTAAGAAAAGACTGAACCGGCCGAGTCCTTGCCTGGAGTTCTTTAGGAGCAAGAGGCAGTTGTGTTCTCTAGAGCTGGAACGTGGCAGGTGGGCAGCTGGGACATACCGAGGTAGAAAGCTCGAGGGAGCACGGTGTCTGAGAATTTCTGTGTCCTTTTCCTGCATTTTGCCAAGCTTGCTAGCTCTCTGCAGCTGAGTCTTAAAAGACCCCCGGGTTTCCCACTGTATACCCTATCTGTCAGGTCTGGAGTTGAACCAGGACACCACCATCAGGCCCGGAGTTTTCTTTCCAAAGCACTAGTCCCTGACCCCCTGGAGTGTTTGAAATTTGCAGACCTCTTGCCATTTAGAGTAGCCAGAGTAGTTCAAGGGGTAGATAAAGGACTTTGAGTTCCTTTGGTTGCAAGTTGCCTTGGGCAAGGGAAGTTGTTTTCCTGCACTCAAAATAGCCATCTGTGTGTTAACTACTTTTTTTTTTTTTTAGATGAAAGCGACAACATTTTTTTTAAAAAACCAAGATAAATTGAAGCTGTCCATAGTATGTCTAGTGCAAAGCTATAATCGAGGGGTTTATGTTTCACGAATGCCCTGAAAATGAAAGTTTCACATAAAAGATGGGACTGAGTGCAGGCAAGATCTCAAAGAGAAAAGAGCACCCCTCTCTGTTAACTTGGGTTTACAATGAAGAGGAAGGCGCTCATCCTTATCCCAAGCCTCACCCCATGAAAATTAAGTCATGCTCCCATGAAATAGGCAGGAAGGGGTGGGGCTCCCGGGGCTTATGAAACTGCATCTCATTCAAACAGCAAAGTGAAATGCGCCTTGCCTAGGGTCACAGTCTAATTGCCTCTGAGTAAGCAGGTTCTGAACATGCTATTCTTCAAAATCTCCAACCTGCTTCCCTGCGCCTGTTTTGAATTTCCTCTTCTCTAACATATATTTATATCCTGCCTGTTACAAGCCGACAAGAACAATCACTAGCATTATCTGTTTCCTTTCAGATCCTGCTGTAATTCGCTTACCTTCTTCCCACGGGTCGTTTTCTTACCCCCCCACCCCCACCCCCACCCCCACCCCCTTGGAATAAACCAAACTGTCTTATAAAGATGAAGGGAGAAAAGAGGTTGTGCTTTGGGACTTTATTTAAAAAACAAACAGCAACAACAAAGCCAAGGTTATTTGGTGCTGAGTACGCAAAGGAATGTAGTAAATTCGTGAGTTTATTTATTTATTCCCTCGAGAATTTACCATGTACCAGCCCTATGCCAGGCAGTATGGACAAAATGGAAAACCTGATATGGTCCCGTTTGCTCAAGAAACTCAGAGGCTGCTGGAGCATGTAGACAAAACACACCTCAGACATTTGCAAGAGACTGGGGCTCTGTGAATGAGCTTGACTTGCTATTGTTGAAAAGCCCATTTTCAGGTTGTAGGCCAAAGGAGGAAGAAGGATGGTTTCTGTTGATCTGATCTGATTGAAGTTGTCGAGCCATTCTCATTACTAATAATAATGTATTAGGGCCTCCCTAACGACAGAGCAAGGCTTTCTGTGGACAATTGCCATCTGTCCAAGATCACCAGTGCCCCTGGCTTTAGCTTAAGGGACATGATCTTTGACTTATTTTCCTAATCCCGGGAGGGATGCACAGAGAGGAGTACAAAGCACAGGAGAGCTAGAAAGTGAGAGCACCGTGAGAAGCTTGTCAACTCAGCCTGTCAGAAGGTTCTCTCTGTCTCTGTCTCATGTTCTGCATGTACTGCAGCACAGGCCTTGGAATTGCCTCCGTGGGAGCCATTCCAGGAGAGGGGCTGGCCTTCCACGAGGATGCGGGGAATCAGGGTTGCAAGGTCACCCACGCCGTCGCTCCCCTGCTTGGCACCCATGGCAAATATCAGCAACTGATATCAGGTCGCCTGATCTCAACCAGTGTTCCTCATCAGAATCAGAGAAGCAATATTGACTTTCTCAATTGTCCTAAGAATTTACATGACTCATCCCACTGTAGATGCACAGGGGAGAAATTAATTCCTTATCATCAGTGCCTCTGGGGCACTGGGGCTTCCTTCTCTGAGGAACCCTACGTGCAATCTGACCATCCTTCTCCACAGGTAACCCAAGGCAAGCAACCATCTATCCCAGCAGGTTGGTGAATGAGTGAGTGGAAGTTTATTTGCCACCCTGGACCATTTGGCAACCTGAGGGAACTAAAGGAAAGGCTACAGAAAGAGTATCCATAAACTCTTCCACTAGGGGCTTCTGAGAGCTCCTTTGGGTATAGCCCTGAAGTGCACTGGAAGACACAAAAGGAAACTGGGCATCGTAACAAACTTTCCTCATGACACCGCCATGTTTGCTGTATTTGTAGATACTGTGGCAGATGGAATTCCAGATGGATTCCTGCCCCAGGTGTACACACACCATAGAATCCCCTCCCTGAGAGAGTGAGGGGAGTGGGTGGGACCTGAGAGTATGGCGGCACTTCAGTCCTCTGGTTAGGTTACATTGTGTGACAAAGGCGAAGAGACTTCTCAGATGTCCCTCACTAGTTGACTCTGAGTTCATCAAATGGGAAGAGTATGACTCTGAGTTCATCAAATGGGAAGAGTATCCTGACCCAATCAGGTAAACACTTTAAATGAGGGTTTAGATGTCAGAAACAGAAGAGTCAGAGAGGTTCAAAGCCATAGACACCCTCCTCTATTGACCTTAAAGAAACAAATTGTCATGTGTGGAGAGGGTCACATGGCCAGGAACACTGGGTGGCCTCCAGGCACAGAGGGCCTTAGCCCTCCAGCTGCAAGGAACTGAATCCTGCCAACAACTGATGGGCTTGGAAGAAGACCCCGACCCTCAGATGTGATAGCAGCCCTGGCCACCAGCACTTGGATTTCAGCATTGGCAGACTCTGAGCCGAGAAAGCCAGGTGAGCCCATGAGAACTATGAGATAATAAATGGGCATTGCTTTTATTGCTAAACTGTGGTACCCAGTGATAGAACACTAATGCAGATCTTATTTACTGTAAGACCTGCCACTGGTTGTAAGACATACCACTGACATTTGGGGAGACAAAAAAAGCTCCAACATTAAATGATCACAGCAGTTATAAGGCATACATTGTAAGACATCCGATTATAAAAAACAATAAAATGAGAAATGTGTATCTTAGTATTAAAAGAAGATGTCAGAAAAAAAAAGATGTCAGTATTATTACATTTGTGAAGCCCTAGAAATTTCCCAAGCCTTTCACACAAGATTTCTTTTTAAGTCAATATATATATATATATCACATTTTTATCCATTCATCAATTGGTGGACACTTGGGCTTCTTCCATAACCTGGCTATTGTCAGTAACACTGCAATAGACCTAGGGGTGCATATATCTTTCTGAATTAGCTTTTCATATAAGATTTTTTTAAATCTTCCTTTGCCACTCTGTCATAATTGAAAGAGGAGGGGTCATGATGAAAAAGCTGAGGTGCAGAGAAGTTAAATGACTTAACCAATGTCACAACACCAGATAGAGCCAGGACCAGAATCTAGTCTTGCACTTTCCACCATACCAGGACCAGACCATTGCATTTCATTTTTGCCCATACCTAACACCCCTACAAAGTGAGACCATGCCACCAACAACCTTGTTCAAGGGAGAGCCACGGAGGCCATATTTTCTTTCAACTGAGCCTGTCACTTCTGAGCTAATCTGAGGGGATTAGAAGTGTGTCCCAGACCCAAGGCAGCCAATCCATAGTCTGAGAAGCTACTTATGATGTGGGTCAACTCCAAAAGATGAGTTGGGCTGAGTAGGTTTCCTCTTTCAGGAATTATGAAGCACTAATTCAGTAGTAGAGCAGGAAGGTCATGAGAGCCATGGGTAATCAGAAGCTACGTGGGAGTAGACACCATGTGTAATAAGAGGAGGCCATCCAATGGTGTGAGGGAACAGAGCAAGGGGGAAAGCAGATGTGCCATCTGATAGAACCACTGGAGCCCATGAGAAGGTATTTCTCTTGCAGACATGCTTCAATTCCAATAAAAACTCTTCTGTACCCTTAAAATCCCCTCCCCAACTTTTCTGAGAAACTTGGGTGAGTCTCTTCATTGCAGTGGTATCATTTACAAAGTCATGATCTATATGGTCCAGTTCTGAAACAGAGTTATGGTTAAAGAAATGTAGTTCATGCATTAATGTTCGAAAACCTTGTATTTACCAAACGCTGAACATATTTCTCCCCTAACACCCACTGTCCTCACCGACTACAGCTGTGCTTGTCCTTAATAATCTCCCCAGGAAGATGTTCTAGCCCTTCCTCTCCTGTGATCTTATTTTCTCCTCTCTTCTTATGGTCTTATAATTACCTGTCACAAAAGCCCAAGAACTGGTCTAGCAAGACAAGATTCCCCTCAGAAGGTGGAGGAGGATAAGAACCTAAGTAGTACGAGTCAGAATCCTCCTTAATGAGCAGAGGGTGGGAAAACATTTGACAACACTCACATTTCAATCATTACTTACCCTGACATCACACGGCCAAGAAAAAAGCCCATCACTAAAACAGAATCTAATTTTGAAATCCTGGTCACTGTATGCATATGCCATGAATATTAGGAGCTGTGTTTATGTCTTGCACCCACACTTATTCTGAATTTTCTGGAGGCCACACCCATCCAATGATGTGGTAAAATGAACTGGTTGGACTAAATGATCATTATCTGAAAGAAAACTGCTAGTGAAGACGCAGCAGGATTGGGGTGGGTGGGAGGAGATGTGGCTGAGTGTGAGTTCCTGCTTTGTCTTGGGAGGCTCAGCCGGAAGCAGCCTGTAGACAGTGCAGAGGGAGTTCAGAGAACGGTGAGGAGGTGAGAGGTGAGCCTTCGGGAAGCAAGAGGTGGCTGGCTGACTGGAGCATCCTCTGGCTACTGGAGAGGCTCCCCTCTCCAGCCGGCCCTGCAGTGCTGGCCGTGGGCTGCTTCAGGACAGTTCAGAGTGGGGAAGGGAGCCTCAAAGGGCACTTTCACTTTACCCAGCTTCAGGGAATCCCCAAAAGGACTAGGGCCAAAGGAAGCTGCAGAAGATGACAGGCCTAGCACTGAGGTCATGCCATGCCAGAAACTCCCTCCCAGAATGGATGGCAGGGACTGCTCCTTAAAAAAGAGGCTGTTCCTCAAGGGAGGGCATCTTGGGGACTGTGCCTGAGAATCTGCAAAACCCTTCACAGAGCCCCAACTAACAAAATAGTCTCAGTTCACTAGGCTGAAGCTGCTTAGCCCAGCATCTCATCTATCCTGAGCATAGCTAAGAAATCAGGAAACATTCCAAATCCTGGCAGAGTTGCCAAAGTAGACTTCATAATATCTACCCTCTGATGCTCACAGGAATTGGTATTCTAGATGTAGCTACCACTTATGGAATGATAGTTGGTCAATGTCAGGCTCCTGGCCTGCATTTCCTTTTATTTCTTCCTCCATCCACACTGTGAAGTAGCTATTATTGTGCTCATCTTATAGATGATGAAACTAAGCCATTGGAAAATTTAATGACTTGCCCAAACTCACTTGGCTGTTAAGTCACAGAGCAAGGATTTGAACACAGGTCTCTCTAATTCTCAACCTGAGCCTCTTTGAAGTGTTGGTGGTTGAGCTCAGGGTTCTCTGCCTTCAAGATCTGACCAGCAGGCAAAGGCCCTACTACAGTAAATTTTAGCTTTGTTAAAGTCCTATAGCTTGGCCACATTGACCCTGTATCTGAAAAAAAGCTGGATACCCACCTCCCATCTCCCCTTATCCAATGACCAACACAAGCAATCTCCATCAACTACAATGCCTCCAAGTCTTTACCAACCGCCCTCCCCGCACCAACCCCAATTCAGCCCGGATATCCTACTCTGATTTTTAACCCATTTTCAGCAGGATGCATCTATGTTAACAGATCTCCATTTCCCCAGCTCATCCTGGGTAACACTCATTTAGATCTGAACACACCCTACTGACGGCCTTGGGAAGACACGCTATGGTCCAGCTCTGATCTCTGTGCTATAAGCCCCAGGGTTGCTCACTGCCTTGAAGCCTTTCCATCCCACTGTACCTCCTCAATAGAGAGCGCAGCCAGAACATGCCACACAACCTTTTGGTGGCCTAGCCTTTCCTTCCCACCAACCTTTAACCTTTCACTGTCCCTACAACTCTGGTTTGAACAGCCATTTCCTACTGGTGACTGGGTTCCTGCTTCCAGCCCACTCTGACCCATTCCAGCATGCATAGTTCTTATTGTAGCCACTACACCCTCCTGTTGGGTACCTGACCTTGACTCATCCAAGTTCTCAATTTCAAAAGTAAAAATGAGGCGCTACAAAAGGTAAGTTCCTCAAACAGACTCATTTGGAGTCTGTTTTTTCCTTTATGTTAATACTTTTGATTTTTTTATTGAAGTATAACGTACATACAGAAAGTTCATAAATCATAAGTGCTCAATGAGTTATCTGAAAGTTAATAGACCTCTGTGTATTCCTCTCTGGTTAAGAAATAAAGTGTTAGTGGCTAGTATCAAAAAGACAAGGAATGGGGCACTAGGGTGGCTTGGTTGGTTAAGTGTCTCACTCTTAATTTCGGCTCAGGTCATGTTCTCAGGGTTGTAAGATTGAGCTCCATGTTGGGCTCTGTGCTCAGTGGGTGGTCTGCTTCTCTCTCTCCCCTTCTCCCTCTGTCCCCTCCAGCCACTGTACACACTTTCTCTCCCCCTTAAAAAAAAAAGATAAGGGATAATAAGTGTTGGCAAGGATGTGGAAAAAAGGGAACCCCTGCACACTGTTGGTGGGAATGTAAATTGATGCAGCCACTGTTGAAAACAGTAGGGAGATTCATCAAAAAATTGAAAATAGAATTACCATAAGATTCAGAAATTCCGCTTCTGGGTATTTACCCAAAGAAAATGGAAACAACAGCTTGAAAAGATATATGTACCCCTATGTTTGTTGTAGCATTATTTATAATAGCCAAGATATAGAAGCAACTGTGCTCTTCCATAGATGGATGGAAAAAGAAAATATGGTGTGTATATATATATATATTATATATAATGTAATATTATTCAGCCATAAAATAGAATGAACTCTTGTCATTTGCAACAACATGAATGGACCTAAAGGGAATTACGCTAAGTGAAATAAGTCAAAGACGAACACTATATGACTTCACATATATGTGGAACCTAAAAAACAAAACAAAGGAACAAACCAAAGCAGAAGCAGACCCATAAATACAGAGAGCAAACTGATGGCTGCCAGAAGGGAGGTGGGTGGGGGATGGGCATAATCAGTGAAGGGGATTAAGAGCCACAAACATCCGGTCACAAAATAAGTCATGAGGTTAAAACAGTGGTATAGGGAACATAGTCAATAATATTGTCATAATGTTGTACAGTGATAGAAAGTGACTACACTTGCCATGTTGACCACTGAATATTGGTATACAGTTGTGGTTTCTTTTAAAGATTTTATTTATTCATGAGAGACAGAGAGGCAGAGACACAGGCAGAGGGAGGAGAAGCAGGCTCCATGCAAGGAGCCTGATGCAGGACTCGATTCTGGGAATCCGGGATCATGCCCTGAGCCAAAGGCAGACATTAAACCCCTGAGCCACCCAGGTGTCCTTGTATACAGTTGTTGAATCACTATGTCAAACATCTGAAACTAAACACTGTATGCCAAATAGAAAAAAAGTGTATTAGTGATATAAGACCTCTCGTGCTCCTTCCCAATCATATCTTTGTGCTGTTTCCCAAAGGTAGCCTCTATACTAATTTATAACACCTTAGATTAATTTTTTCTTCTTCTTTCTTTCTTTCTTTCTTTCTTTCTTTCTTTCTTTCTTTCTTTCTTTCTTTCTTTTCTCTTTCTTTCTTTCTTTCTTTCTTTCTTTCTTTCTTTCTTTCTTTCTTTCTTTCTTTCTTCTTTCTTTCGAGAGAGCATGCATATGTAGTGAGGGGCAGAGGGAGAGGGAGAGAGAGAATCTCAAGCAGATGCCCAGTGCAGAGCCCCACCTGGAGCTCAATCTCAGAGCCAAAATCAAGAATCAGACACTTAACTGACTGAGCCACCCAGGGCGCCCTATTATAGGTTAGTATTTGAATGTTTTTGATTTATATGTGAATGGAAACACAATGTGTGTTCTGTTGCATCTAGTTTTTTTTATTCAAATAAGATTCATAAGTACATCTTCATGCAGCTATAGTTTATTTTCATTGCTATGTTGTATTTCATTGTATGATATGCCTTAATTCATTTATTCTGTTGTTGATATTGGGCTATTGCCACTTTGGGATTATTAAAAATAATTATATATATATATATATACACACATATACAAATACATTTAAGTATGTACAGATATACTTTTTATTGTGAACATTTATAATTATATATAAAAATGGAATAATATAATGAATGTAGTATACACACCAGTTTCAAACATTATCAGTATGTGATCAATATTTTTTTAAAGATTTTATTTATTTATTCATGATAGAGAGAGAGGCAGAGACACAAGCAGAGGGAGAAGCAGGCTCCATGCAAGGAGCCCGACACAGGACTCGATCCCGGGACTCCAGGATCACACCCTGGGCCAAAGGCAGGCGCCAAACTGCTGAGCCACCCAGGGATCCCCAGTATGTAATCAATATTATTGTATCTTTACTCTCCCACCAGTGTTCCCTCACTTCAATTATTTCAAGATGTATACTAGCATCATATAATTTTATTTCTAAATACTTGTATGTATATAGCTTAAAGATGTATACTCTTTAAAAAAAACCCAATATCTTACCCCATCTAAAAAAATAAATGTAATTTCTTAGTATTATCAAATATCTAGTCTGCATTTACATTTCCTGATTGTCAAATATCTTGTTCTTTTGCGTAAAAAAAAATGGATCTAAAGAAGCTCCACAAGTTGCAGTTAATTGATAAATCTCTTATGTCTCTCTCTTTTTTTTTTCTTATGTCTCTTTTAATCTGTGGTTTCCCCTCTGCCTCTTTTTGTTCCTTGCACATCTTTGTGGTAGAGACTGGGATCTTTGTCACATGGAGCTTCCCATAACCCGAATTTCTTTTTTTTTTTTTTTCTTTTTCCGAATTTCTTCTGATTGCGACCTCAGTGTGTCCCCGGTCCCTGTATTTCATGTAGATTGGAAGTGAGATCAGGAGGCTTGATCAGATTCAGATTTGATTTTCAAGACCACTTTGCAGGTTGTATTGTATAAATCTATTAGGTGGCATCTGATTGGATATCTTTCTTTTGTGAGGTTCAAATGCATTGCTGATTTAAATTTTTTTTTAAAAAGATTATTTATTTATTTATTCATAGAGAGACACAGAGAGAGGCAGAGACACAGGCAGATGGAGAAGCAGGCACCATGCAGAGAGCCTGACGTGGGACTCAATCCAGGGTCTCCAGGATCACACCCTAGGCTGCAGGCGGCACTAAACCGCTGAGCCACCGGGGCTGCCCTGATTTAATTTTTTTAAATATAGATGTACTCTGACTCTTCTTTCAATTCAGGTTAGGATTACAGGGTTCCCCCTCCCCTTTTTCTTTTATTGACATATAGTTGACATAGAGTATTATAGTAGTTTTAGGTATACAGCATAGTGATATGCCAATTACCTACATTACGAAATGCTCACCACGTTAAGTGCGGTTACCATCTGTCCCCACACAACATTATTACAATATTATTGACTGTGTTCCCCATGCTGCACTTTAGGATTACAGGGTTTTTACTTAACTTCATTGATTTTAAAAATTGTATTCTTCCAACCATGCCAAAAAGTCTAAGTTCTCAATACCACATTCCTCATTCTGTTTGTTCTCTACTAGACAGAGAGCAATCTCAGAATATCAATTCAAATGCTATTACCACCAATATGGTCACAGAAAGCAGTTAAAACATTTTTTATAGTTCCTTTTGTCCTTAGAGTATATCTCATGAGTGATATCCAGTCAAATCACCAGAGTTTTAAAGAAACAGCTCCTCCCTGTGTGATTGTGCCATGATTATGCTAACTAGATGCACAGTTAGGTTCATTTATTTCCTTTCACTTTTCATGCATATAAATTGTTTTTCTAATTTAGTTTTAAAAAGTTTAAAATTTTAGTTTGATAATTTAATAAGATAAAATATCTACATGGTCCCAAAGTCAAATGTGCCAGACCTATTTTTTACTTCCTTCAGACTTAGTTTTATTTAACCACCTTGAAACTTTTTTTTTTTAAATAAGGTCCACGTCCAGCATGGAGCCCAACGTAGGGCTTGAACTTATGACCCTGAGACGACAGCTGAACTGAGATCACGTCAAATGCCCAACTGATTGAGCCATCCATGTGCCCCTGGAGGGAGAGAGTTTACAAGTGCTCACTGCGGGGGGGGGGGGTGGCGTGGAGGGACAGAGGGAGAGAGAGAATCTTAAGTGGGCTTCACACTCAGAACAGAGCCTGATGTGGGGCTCGAACTCATGACCCTGAGATTATGAGCTGAGCCAAGATCAAGAGACCGATGCTTAACCAACTGAGCCACCTAGGCATCCTACTTCTTAAGGAACCTACCTAAGGAAATAGACATGTTAAGTGACAGTATCAGGATGAAGTCCAGCTCTTCAAGGATTTCCTTTTTTTTTTTTTTTTAAGATTTTATTTACTCATGAGGGACATAGAAAGAGGCAGAGACATAGGCAGAGGGAGAAGCAGGCTCCCTGTGGAGAGCCCGATGTGGGACTCGATATCCGGACCGGGGTCAAGCCCTGAGCCAAAGGCAGGTGCTCAACCACTCAGCCATCCAGGTGCCCCGAATTTCCATTTTTTAGAAAAGACCTTATTTGTTATTTCTCCAATTACAAAAGCAGCATATTAGTTTTTTTAAAAAAAGATTTTATTGACTTACTTGAGGGAGAGCAAGAGCACAGAGGCGGGGAGAGAGAGCACAGAGGAAGAGGGAGAAGCAGACTCCCCACTGAGCAGGGCCCAATATGGGGCTGGATCTCAGGACCCTAACTGAGATCATGACCTGAGTGGAAGGCAGACGCTTAACCAGCTGAGCCACCCAGGTGCCCCCAAAAGCAGCACATTAAAGTTTAGGTTGTAACCAGTAGAACAACACTAAGATGTATCAAGAAGAAACTACCTTTGTCTGGCTCTATCTCTTACTCTGTTCCCTGAGGGAATTGGTGTTAACGGCTGGGTGCCTGTCTTCCCAAATTTCTCTCCTTGTTCATCCCTTTAAACACAGAGACATTTATAAACAGGATTTTTAGGTTGTTTATTTGCTGTGAATGAAATGGGATGATATCACAGTATTTTTCCAGACAATTATATATCTGTGATCACACCTATATCTCAATAACTGTGATTGTCTACTTTCCCTCTGATTTCCCATCTTCCACACAAATGCATACAGAATATTGAACAAGTGAGATCAAATTAGATACAGGGTGTTCTTTTTAGCAAGATTTTACTTTTTTCTTTTCATATCTACATCACTTTTACAACCTGCATCGCCACCCCCTCCATACATACACACAGAAAATCCACGTTAACCATCAGTGTGATTCCTTCTACTCTTATCTCCATGCTCAAACATCCTACAGAAATTTGTAAAATACACATACACATGTAGGTTTTTGTCATTGTCTATCTTATGGAAATGAGATGAATTATACACATTTCTGTACATCCAGCTTTTGTTAGGAATAATATCTCCTGGAAATCCCTCCAAGTCAACTGATACAGCTCCCATCTATTCCCTTAAGCGGCTATATAATATGGTGCAGCTGTGCCAAAATTTATTCAACCATTCCCATAGTGATGGGCCCATTTATTTCTATTTTTGTCATCATGAACCACTAACAGCAATCAACTGCTGCACTCAATATTCTTGTACATGTAAGCTTTTATATATTTGTGCTGCTCCGGGTTGAAAGTAGTTTCTACATAAAAAGATCCAAACGCAGTGGTTTAGCGCCGCCTGCGGCCCAGGGCGTGATCCTGGGGACCCTGGATGGAGTCCCACATCGGGCTCTCTCTGTATGATGCCTGCTTCTCCTCTGCCTGTGTCTCTGCCTCTCTCTCTCTCTGTCTCTATGAATAAATAAAATCTTAAAAAAAAAAAAAAGATCCAAACCTTGGGGCAGCTGGGTGGCTCAGTTGGTTGAGTGGCTGCCTTCAGCTCAGGTCATAATCCCAGGGTCCTAGGATAAAGCCCCTAGTCAGGCTCCTTGCTCAGCAGAGAGTCTGCTTTTCCTTCTCCCTCTGCCCTAACTCCAGCTTGTGTGCTCTCTCTCAAATAAATAAAATCTTTAAAAAAACCCAAAAAAATTTAGTCATCCAAGAGAGATTCTGCAACCTGGCATTACTGTCAATAAAACATAAATTATGTGGAAAAACTCAAGCATGACAAAAAACCCTTTGCTTTTGCTGAAATGAAAGCAGGAAAAAGAAATGGGATAGGCTAGATGTATATGATTTATGGATTATATTTGTCTTTATTTTGTTACTTATCCCCAAATTATCAACCCCTCAATAGAATACCTCAATATTTACAATATTGATTAGACTTGAACATCTTTGATATTTTGCCTACTTCTAGGCACACTTAAAATGTAACTTTTCATGTGTCTTTCCCCCTTTTGGTTATAAAGATGTATTCATCAAGACAGGAAGAGAGAATATTTTATTCAACAAGTTTGTCAGTCTGCTTCTTTTGTGACTTTTATTATTGAGATAGATACATAGCAAATGAGGCTTGGAGTGTTCTCTTACCTGGGTCCTACACGTATTCACCATGGATTGATCCACTTTGGGCCCCTGACCATGCTCCTCTATTAATTTGTTCCTTCTTTATTCACTCACCACACGTCTGCTTCATGTTTTCTGCTAGCCAGGCATTGAAATAATTTCATTCTTTCCACAAACATTGAGTGTCACTAGAGTGCTGAGGATTGGTACTAAGGATGCTTGGTTTAATGTGATCCAATTATAATCAGAAAGAGCTCAAGCCCACGAAAAAAGATACAGATTTTTAAATTCAAATAATTGTGGTAAGTGTTCAAGGAGGGTACAGTCCAGGGGGCAAGGAGCACACAGGGAAGGGAGAACCTCAGTCCAGGGAAGTTGGGGGCATCTTTATAGAGGAGGAAGGGATAATGTGGGGTGGGACTTAATGGGTGAGTTCAGCTGAGTACTGGCACTAGGTCTCAAATAAATATGGAATGTGTATTATGTAAATAAAATACATATTTGTATTTATTTATAACATACTATTTATATATAATATATATCTATACTATAGTTAGTAACCTAAAATATAGTTTATGTATTTATAGTTATGATCTAAGATGATATAATAAAGAAAGATACTTAAACATATAATTCATTCTACAAGTATATAGTAAATATATAATGCATATTATGTATATAAATTTTGGACCATAGGAAAAATACAAGTAGAAAATGAAGGCTAACCTGGGGAAACTTTGGATCTTACCAGTCTATTAAAATGTTGATGACACCTTCGAAGGAAGAAAGGAATTTGGGGGTGAAGGAAGGACAGGGCTGAAGAAATCGCCATCTCGAAGAAAGGGACAGTCGCTTGTGGGATTTCAGCCCTGTTGATTGATTATGGTAGAAACGTGGATCTCCTGGGCAAGAAGCCAAGGTTCTGTCCACACTGGTGAAATGAAGATAAGGACCAAGCAATTAGCTGGTGAACTTGGCTTAAGCTGCTTGTTCTAGCCATTGAGATAATTCACCCCAAAGCAAACCTCAGCAGCAGCTTGATGAGACCAACGTCATGTTATTGCATTGGCCTCCTGCTTTGCTGGCTGAGGCTTTCCAAGGCTCCCCCAACCCCGGACTCTTCCCAGGTGCTGCCTGCACATGTACAAAAGAGCTTTTGCCTACAGGTGTTTTTCTGACCCACTACCTCAATCCAGAATATTCTCTGAAGCTGTTGTTGCCCACAGCACCTAACTCTCTCACACCCCCACTGCTCAATGATCTCACCTCCCCAAGATGGCAGCCAAGATTACTGGGAAAATCCCCGCTCTGGTGACATGCACATAACAAAGGAGGAAGCAGAGAAGCTTCTGGCCCATCATTCTAATCAGAGGAGGGATTTCAGCTCCTCTCCTGGCAAGAATTATACTCTCCCACCTGATTAGTCAGAATAGAACAAATTTTGAAAATAACAGACTGAACCCCTTTCATGCACCAATCCAGTAGAGTTTTCCAGCTGTGAGTAAAATGATAGAAAACAACTTCAAATGAATCTATTAGGAAATCCAAATTAGATCAGTGGTGAGAACCCAAATAGAAAATTTAAGCCAACAATTGGGTTTTCCTCAACTGCAGTGAGGAATCCTCCACATTCTGGTTTCAATTCTTTTCCTCTGTTTGCAAGGACAGCCAAGGAGGATATTGCTTAATCTATAAGCAAAAGAAAGCCAGCATGGGTGATCAGGGAGGCTTAAGGGCTGCTTCTCCAATAGGCATTTGTAACCTCTTGCTCAGTTTTTACTCTTGAGCCCATTTTCAAACTCAGAACATATTGCTGGAGGGAGAGGTGAGTACCCAGGAGGTAGATCCTGCAACATTGTGGCAAACATACAGCAATGAGTTCCTGCTCCTTTCCCATGGTCAGTCACTACCCTGGGTAATCCTACCCTGGAGAAAGGCAAACATCCAAATGCTTCAAATATTCCAAGGACTGACGGATGCAGAGTTCAAGCTGTCATTAGTATCTGGGACCTGAAGTGTCACTGTGGTCCCTCAGTAGATTAGGGACTTATAAGGATCAGTTAATAAATTGAACCTGGCTCAGTATGAGTCTACCAGGTCCACGGACAAACCTTGTACTTATTTCTTCAGTCTCCAAATGTGTAATTTTGACGGATATACTTGGCAGTTCACCGAACAGCCACGTTGGTTCCTTGGCCTTTTGGGTAAGAGCTATTGTAGGGGGGGAAGATGAAGTGGAAACATTTGAAATTGCCTCCTCCCTGCAGCCAACATGGCCAATCCAAAATAACATTGTTCCCTCGCAGAGACAGCAGAAATCATGCCTCCCTTAAAAACCTAACATCCTAGAGGCAATAATCCCTACCAGGGTTCCTTCAAAGGTAAAGGCATCCTGGAGGATGAAGTGGACTCCTGCAGTGCAATAGCCCTATTGTAGCTGCTGTGTCAGAAGTAGCATCTTAGATTAAACTCCCATGGTCTCAGGCACATGGCATGCTGCCACTGGTCTTGTGAATATGAGGTTTTCTTTTTTATCCCTCTTGGAAAGGAGAATGAGAAGTAGTTTGAATTCACTTGAACACCAGCATACTCTTGCAGTCTTGCCCCATAGAGAATAATAAAGCGATATGCCAAATGAGCATCAGGACCCAGCCCATGTATGCCAACGTGACCTGGACTAATCTACACATTTCAAAGTACATCACGATGGTTCACCATATTGACAGCATCCTGTTGATCAGATCAGATGAACAAGAAGTGGGAGGCCTTGGTAAGTCACATGTGCTCAAGAGAGTGGGAAATAAGTCCTGTGAAGATGGAGGGGCCCACCATATCGATGAATTTTGCCTAGTTTTGAAGGCAAGTGGGCAAATGCACAGATACAGCCTGAGAAGGGCAGGGTGCCTAGGAGCTCTGGCACTTGGAGGGTCTGGTCACACCACTAGGTAAATCATCCAGATCGACAGAGGTGCTCGCTGAGGGTCAGAGCAATCTAGGATGGATAGAAGGAGGGAGACCATGACTGTGAGCTGCTACCTTGGGACAGGCTGAAGTGGCTGGGGCTTGCCCCATTTGCTTTTCCTTTATACAAAGTGGCACAGGGACAGATTTTAGGGGAACCTGAGGTGTACCACCCAGATCCTCTCCTTTGGGACTGAAGCATCCTTCTGGCAGCTGCTGGAAGTGTTGACTGACATCTCAGTCGGGTTCCACACTCTGCACCTCCACCGCCACAACTGTCCTTTGCAGAAGAGAGTCCCTCATCCAGGGTCCTATCTCCTTACTTGAGCAGCCTGCATGCAAAGACTAGTTAACCCAGGATTATACATGCCTGGCTCCTTTGCTCTAGGTGAGAATCACTCCTCAGTGCCCTCCCAGCTCCAGAGTTGCCCTGAATGGGCTGAGACCTTTGCTGTGACTGTCTCACAGCCCAATTCTGGTCCCTTCACCCTCCCACAGCTATTGATCTTCAAAGCACCCAACATGCTAATCTCTGTTACAGAGTCTGCTTCCTGTGGAACCCGACCTTCAACACATAATAGCCTTGCACAGGTCATTGTTTTTAAGAAAATATTTTTAAGATATCTGAAATTTCAGCTTTTTCAAAAGCCCAAACACCATTTATTTTTGAGAGAGAAGCCTTTAAGACCATCATGTGGTAATATGACATACCATTATTGGCACATAGAGAACAAGAAAAAAGGAGAGGGGGTATTATAGGGGCTATATAATGCCAGGACATTGCCTGGCATGGAAGTAATTTCTGGTATCCATGAAAATAGGGAAGGGAATGTATGACTGATATGATCCTAGAATCATAAGGTGCTTTGAAGGCAATTTATAACAGTATCAGCTTTACGTGAATAATAGCCAGTTATTAATTGCTAGGTCTTCAACAAGGTCCTTTCCCATATTATCCCACTTTGCAATCATCCTTGAGATGGGTAATAAGATGATCACTGTCACTTTGCAGGAAATTGAGACTTTGAGAGGTTAATCTTGTCCATAATCACACAACCTATCAGTGGTGGTTCTGGATTTGAACCCAAGACATCTGATTTCTGAGCCTGAGGGCTTCCAGAGGCTCTCCTGCCTCCTTACAGGAAAATGCCTGGACATCTAGACCCTAATTCCTTTCCAAGCAAAACCCTCCCACCAGAATTACTTATACCTTGGGAACACATAACTTATTTTTATTAGACGCTATTAATGAGAAAAGAGGATTCCTTTTATAGGGATTGATTCATGTTTACTGGAACATATCAATTCCGTATAATAAAGGATATTTCTATGAATCTGGCTCAATTGCTCAAACTCTGACTCTGTAAAGAAGAGAAAACCATGTTGGGCTTTAATATTACCCCATTTAATAATTCTCTATATGGTGAAGATCTTGTGCTCAAGAGCTATTGGCTTATAATTGATATTTTTTAAAAATTGCTTTATTGCATTTTTTAAAAAGCTTGTAGCAATTTACACTCTCATCAGAAGCATGTGTTTAGGGGAATCGTAATTAGTGAAGGAAAAATATACAGTGCAGAATAAGAATGCCCAGGGCCTCATGAGATTTATCATTGCCTGATTGCTTCCTAAGCCAAAGTTTCTTACTGGATTTTTTACCCCCTAAAACAACCCTAAAACAACACTTTACTTTTTATAATGGAAGCTGATTAAAAAAACAAAACAAAACAGGATTTGCTTATAGAGATGTACTTGGTACAAACAAATGTAGAACATATAAATTTTTCATGACTAATGATATTTCTATAAATATGGCTTTATATAAAATTTAATTTACATATAAATATATAAACATATATAATATATGCATATAGTTTGTTCACCATTTATTGAGGGTTTACTGTGTGCAAGGCAGTGTTCTAAGTGCCTTAACTCAGTTAATCCTCCCAACATCCCTATTCAATGAAAATCTATTATACTTTAAAAAGGAAGAGAATATAGTGCCTTGTACAAATGAGGAAACTGAGGCACAGAAAGTTAATGAACTTGATCAAGAGCATGTAGACCATGATGGGCAGAGCTGAGAGTTCAAACCCAGGCACTCTAGCTCCAGAAGTGTCTATTCTTTGGGTGTAGAGTAAATCAACCAAAGAAGGTTAAGGGCATCATTCCCCTAGTCTTCCTTATGTTCTTCATATGATGTGAATGGGTTTCAGCAGGTTCTTTCATATTTTTTAAATGAATGTAGAGAACTCAATTTTAACTTGGAGAGCAATAATAATGAAAATTCAGGCCACACTGGGGGAGATATTTAGAGGAACAAACCCCCAGGATTCTGAACTTATCTGTTCAAGGAATCATTTTATCAACCATAGTGGAATAAACATGGCAGGGGTTTAGTCTGATCTAAGTGTCTGGGGGAATTTAAGATATTTCCAGTAAATCAGATACTTTCAGGTGTCAAGGCAGGGGACCTAAGCGAATGGAACAGTTGGTTGGAGATGGTGGCAAACTGGGGCACTCACACTTATCTAAACAGGGCAGCTGCTTCTCACCTCCAGCCCGGAGTTGCCAATAGGTAAATGGGTCCAGTGTGGACGGACCTTCCCATTTCTTTCAAAAGAATCTATGAATATAGATAAAATCTCCTAATTGCTAAACACGAGTGAAAATTTTTAATGGCAATATTTTACAAACTAAACAGAACCCATCTGTAGCACACCTACAGCTCATGGGCTGCCATTTTGTAACTTCTGATCTGAATGAAAATTAAGAGGGTGGCCTCCCAGGTGCTATGAATTGAAGAGCATTGGGGAAGTGGCCTCATTCCTCTAAATATCTCCCCCAGTGTGTCCTGAATTTCATTATTAATTTATCCTTCAAATTAAAATTGAGTTCTCTACACTCCTTTAAAAAAAATGTGGCAAAGAGAAGGAATCTGCTAAAACTCATTACCATACTATGAAAAAAGTGATCAGATACTGCAAGCCCTCTTGCTAGAAGGAGAAATTATCCATTTTCTAAAACTATCTAAATAGGTTGGACAGAGGGGCCCAATGGAACCAGATTGTGCTTTTGGCTATGGTGCTTCAGACTTTCCTCGGCAAAGACATCTCCTGGGCCCACCTCGTCCTCAGGCCTCCTTCCTTCACTGCACCTGACTCCACCCCTTTCTTGAGAGATGGTTTCATGAATGAAGATTTTTTTAACTGCAAGTGAAAAAACAATTCAAAGTGCCTTTAATGGGACAGAGAGAGAGAGAGAGAGAGAGAGAGAAGAGGATAAGGTGCTGGAGAAAATGTATTGCTTCTCACTGGAAACTAATCTCTGAAGAATCTAGGTCAGACATGCCCAGTGATATCTTTCCCCATGTCCCAGCATCATGTTCCTCTGTGGTGGCTTCATTATTTGGCAGCGTCTCCCAATAAAGTGAACAAGGTGACAAGTAGCAGCTCCGGTATAATTTGTACCCACTTGGCAATGCTTCACAAAGAGGGCCCCCTTACTCAATGGTGCCAGCAAAATTACCAATGGCCATTCTGGACTTGGACCATGTATCCCTACTTAAACCAACCACCGTGGTGGGGGTGGGGAATGTCGAATCCTCTGATTGGCTACACCTGGTTGACCCGTCACTTCCTCTCCCCTCAGAAGCCGGAATACAGGGTCAACCCCTTCTACAAAAAATCATGGGCTTGGAGTCTGATGCGTGAGACAGGCTTCAGAGTAAAAACTAGAGGGGCTCTTACCACAGGAAATGGAGAGGGATGTTGGGCCAGTAAAATACCATCTCAGGTTTTCGGGGAGATCTAGACAGTTACCCTGTTTCCTTGCATTTGCCTAATAAGGAAAAGCAAATCTAGTGGCAAATGAAGCAGCTTAAAAGCTTTTCTTCCCTGTGAAGCCAATCTGATCTCATTAGCTCAGCTCCTCTCTGGGTTCTGGCCTCTGCTTTTGGGCTCCTGCCGGTGGGCCCCAGGCTCCAGCTACCCTGCTGAAGCGGTGCCTCAGAGGTGGAGCACTGCCTTCCCCTGGCTGTGCTGCTTCACTCTCTTCCCTCCGAGTGCTCCTGCAGCGTCCACTGCTAATGTTGCAGTGCAGCCCGCAACCTTGCGAGCTTGCGGAGAAAACGGCTCACAAATGCAGCCTCAACGTAATCTTCTTTCCCAGGCGTGACTCCAGTACTTCCCTTCTCAAAAGGCTACTGTGGCTGAGCTTGGCCAGACTTTATTGCAGCATTTATAAGACCTGTGATTTGGGCTCAACCTGTTTACTTTTGCCTTTGAATATAACTCTTTATCATTACACTCAGCTGCTTTCCATTCCCCCACAACCTTGATCTTTTCTCCCTTACCTTTGCAGATTCTGTTCCATCCCTGGTGTGCCTTTCCTTTACTGCTGCCTCCTGTTGTAAGCCTACCTACTGTAAAGGACCTGTGCCTTTCTCTGCTGTCCATTACTCAACATCACTCCCTTCCTATTAGGTCCAGTGCACTGTTCAGACACGCTGTTTCCTTATTGATTTTCTGCATCTATGATCTATCCATTGATGAAAGTGGGGAGTTAACGTCCCCTACTATTATTGTATTACTGTCCATCCCTCCTTTTATGTCTGATAATATTTGCTTTATGTCTATGGATGCTCCAACATCGGGTGCATGGCAGTTTACAATTGTTATAGCCATATCCTTCTCTCTCTCTTTTTTTTTAATTTATTTATTCATGAGAGACACACAGAGAGAGGCAGAGACATAGGCAGAAGGAGAAGCAAGCTCCCCTTGGGAAACCCATTGTGGGACTCGATCCCAGGACCCTGGGATCACGACCTGAGCCAAAGGCAGACGCTAAACCACTGAGCCGCCCAGGCGCCCCGACCGTGTCCTTCTGATTAGAGTACTGATCCACAAAAGAAATTCTCTACGTCTATGATTTTGATGGAAAGGAGGGGCCAGCTCCCATTGAAGAAGCCAATTGTCCTAGATTCTTCTCCTCCCACCTCAAGCTTAGCCAGCTACTGATTGTGTGACTTTGCTCAGCTTGTCATACACTCTGCCCTGGGACTTTGATTTTCAGAGGATAATAAAAGGATATTCTCAGCAGTAACAAGGCTGAACCAGCCTCTTCCTTCTGCGTGACCCCTGCTGGGATTCATATTCTTCATCTTTCATGGCTCCTCATGTTCCACCATTTTCCAAATCTGGTCTTTTCAGTCCCCCGACAATTCTGTGAGCCCCTAAGTTCCTTCCCATAATTCCTCCTTTTGAGGAATCACTGCTCAGAGTTAGAAAGTGTGCCTGGAATATAGGGACAGTGCATGATCCAGAAGGCTGGAACATCAGCACAGAGGAGGGGATTGAGGAGGATGCTTAGGATGGAGATGAGCTAAACCACCTGAGGAGGGCTCAACACCACTCCCCAAAATGTGAACCACCCCTTTAGATGCAATACAGTTACTTTCCCAAGCAGTAACCCCAATTTGGAGCCAATGATGGCTGCAGCACACCATGAATTTGGCTCTCCAAGTTAGGGCATAGAAAGGAATAAACTGTAGGAGAGAACCTTGAGTGTGTCTAAAAGGAAAAATCTAGAGAAAATTATTTTGGCATGAATTTTAAAAATAAGCTCAAAGAAGGGGAAGGAGGGAGGCCTGTCCTGTTTGAGGCAGGCTGCACATGTCTGAAGCAATCCTAATAGAAAAACACTGGCACCCAGACAGGGCACAGAGTCAAGAACCCTAAATCATAACTCAGTTCTTGCCGTGTACCACTCAATGAGTCACTTAAGATTTCTGGATTTCCAGCTCCCCCACCCTCAAAATGTGAGCAAAACTTCCTTTCTCTCCTAGGAAACTTACGCTGTAAAACACTTTGCAATAATGAGGGTGCTGTGTGCATGCTGGATGATAATACCACATGTAAATATTCCCAGAGCCCCTCCCATCACCACACACAATCCCCAAAGCCATGATTAATCCCTTTTGAAAGCTCTGTACACATTTCACTCCGCTTACCTCTCTTCCAAGAGGGCACAGTTGATTAATTCTGAATTTCTCAACTGCCCTAAGACAGTTTAAACTTGTAAATGGTGATTTGGTGATTCTAACTGGTTCAAGGTTATAAGGCCTGTCACACCCAGGAGCCACAAACCCACAAAACAGGTTCCCCCAGTTCCAGACACCGTGATAGACCCAGAGAGGGGCCCCTAGAACAGACTAAATGTAATGCTTCGATCACATGGTAGCAAGAGGGGCTGCTTTTTCTCATTTGGGAAACCTTTAAAAAAATTGAACTAATAATCTATGTACAGTATGAAAACACTAGATAATGTAGCTCCCCCCAAAAAAGGAAAAAACAAATTATCTACAGTCACCCATAGTCCTACCACCCATAGAAATCCAGAGTCAACTGGGTAGCATATCTAATCTTTTGCTAACCTGCTAAGGCTATGTTGTCATATAGCCTTCCAGACTTCTTTCTATATATTTTTTACAAAATGGAATCTTACTCATTCTCATTCTTGTTGATATCTTATTGTTCTCTAAGACTTTTTTTTCAGTTAAAAATATACAATAGCATCTCTCTGTGCCCCAATGTTGCTTTATATCATCATCTTTAGCAGCAAACTAGTACTTCACTGTAAAATATCAATCAGAACTCCGAGGTAGATAGAAGCCCAACTTAGGGATGCCTAGGTGGCTCAGCAGTTGAGCATCTGCCTTTGGCCCAGGGTGTGATCCTGGAGTCCTGGGATCGAGTCCCACATCAGGCTCCCTGCATGGAGCCTGCTTCTCTCTCTGCCTCCTATAAATAAATAAAATAAATAAAAATAATAATAAAAAATAAAAGTCCAACTTAAACTGGTTTAAGGACCATGGAGGGAATTTATTGCCCTGTGTAACTGAAAATCCAGAGACAGACCTTAAACATAGCTATACACAAGGACACAGATCTCACATAACCCTCGAGTAATCTGTGAGACTGGAGTCATTGTTATCATCACTGAATCTGAAGCTTAGCAAGGTTAAACGGTTTCCTCAAGGTCACAGAGCTAGTAGGGGGCAGGAGTAGGGCACGAGTCCAGGTTGTCTGACTCTGGAGTCAATCTTTACACGTGCCATACTTATCTAGGCAGACCTTTGTTTATTGTACCAGTCTCCATTTTGATGGAGCTGAAGAATCATTGACATTGGGTACCAGAGAGAATGAGTTGGAAAAATAGAAGGTGATGATCAGGGAAAGAATGGAGAAAATTAAGATTATCTGGAGGGGTGCAGATACTGAGTAAGGCAAGGTCTAGGGTATCACTATGGCAGTGGGTGGCTGAGATAGAAGATCTTTGGAGAAGCGATCAAATAAGTGAGAGAGGCCAGGACACTGGAAGGATTAACTACGTGGACATTGAAATCACCAAAGTTAGGTGAGGCATAGTGATGGAGAGAATGACAGGAGGCCAGGCACTAGAATCCTCAGGAGATGATGCGAAGTCAGCTGGATCTGATGAAGATTGCATCCAGGAGAAATTGTGGGTGTAATCATCTCTTCACATGACCTTCAGAGTTGTTCTCAGGGGGCACCAGGTCACAATTAGAACAAGAGGGTGAAGGGAACAGAAAGAAAAGTTTTTGACAATACAGAAGACATTGCTGATGATGGACAACAGATTCCCAAAGTTACACAGGGGAGTAGGGAGGTGGGGGATGGGGCAAAATCAAAGTATATACAGAATCTGGGTGATGACCTGGGAATGTGGACTTTTGTGTGCATCCAATCAGAGATAGGGATAGAGAGCATTATGGGTGAATCCTGACAATCCCGCAATAGTGAGACTGAGGCAGTGAGTGTTGCTGGTGAGGAAAGGATGAGAGTTCTAGGTCCTCTCTTCACTCTTTCCAATGAAGGTGTTTGATTTTTCTTATCATGGCTATTTGTAAATAGCTCCCCATTCCAGTTCTCTTCTCCAAATTTCTCTAGGCCTAACACATCTCTGCTTTGGCAAGGCTACATTAGAGAAGTCTTAATAAAAACAAATACCCACCATTTGCTTCGACATGGATGGAACTGGAGGGTATTATGCTGAGTGAAATAAGTCAATCAGAGAAGGACAAACTATATGGTCTCATTCATTTGGGGAATATAAAAAATAGTGAAAGGGAATAAAGGGCAAAGGAGAGAAAATGAGTGAAAACATCAGTGAGGGTACAGAACATGAGGGACACCTAACTCTGGGAAATGAACAAGGGGCAGTGGAAAGGGAAGTGGGCAGGGGGTTGGGGTGACTGGGTGACGGGCACTGAGGGGGGCACTTGACGGGATGGCACTGGGTGTTATGCTATATGTTGGCAAATTGAACTCAAATAAATAAATAAATAAACACATACAAAAAAAAGGATATAGTCAGGTTTCATTCCTTTTATGGCCAAATGATATTCTATTGTATGGATATGCCACATTTTGTTTCTCCACTCATCAGCTGAAATATATTTGGGTTGTTTCCACTTTTTGGATATTATGTACATAGATGCTAGGAACATTTGTGTACAAGTTTTTGCATAACCATGTTTTCCATTCTCTTGAGTATATACCTACCCTTAAGAACTTTGTGTCTATCTAGAGAGAAAGGAATCTAAAGAACCAAATTCAGGTCTCATAAATAATGTGAGATCCTTCTCCTCTAAAATTGTTTTTTCAAAATAATGTCTGCCCATTATGTATGGAAATACAAAGCTCCAGCCCATGACCAGAAAAAAATATATTACCTCGAGCTGATTACTTGTATACACGGAGTCCAGAGGAGGATAAAGCAGTCCTTTCTTTTACTACTAAAATCGCATATCTGCTCATGCAAAGTCCACTTGGATGGGCTTCTGGGAGCCCATCTGGCAGGTTATTACAACCCTCTGCTCTTCCCGCACAGACCTTCTCTTCAATGAGTAAATAAATATTAATTTAAGTGTTGGAGATGGAGTGCAAAATAAAATAAACACAGTCTAGTTGAGAAGAGAAAAATTAACCAAATGCTTACATGCCATTAAGACTTTTAGGATGGCTCACAGAATACAGAGAACAATTGAGCAAATAGGCCTAGTATCTAGAAACCAGAGCCTGGGTGTCCAGGGTGGTGTGAAGGACTTGCTCCTAATATCTTTTCTGAGTTGTCTCTCTGGATTTATTTCCTTTATTTTTACAGGGTGTTACATGAGCAGATTTGAACCCTCAACCTCTCATTCAGCTCTACTTTGAAAGTCTCAAGAAAGGCTCTCACTGGACAATGGAGTGAAATCTTCTAACTTGTCAGTATGGATCATATGCTACCTATGTTGTCAGAAGGGTAGGAGGATATGGAGCACCTGGGTGAGACTTAGTGGTTGAGCATCTGCCTTTGGCTCAAGTCGTGATCCTGAGGTCCTCAGATCGAGACCCACATTGGGCTCCCCACAGGGAGCCTGCTTCTCCCTCTGCCCATGTCTCTGCTTCTTTCTCTGTGTCTCTCATGAATAAATAAATAAAATCTTTAAAAAGAAGAAGAAGGATAAGGAGGAGGAAGAGGGTAGGATATGTTACCCAGAAAAGGAGAGAAGGAAGGAGCAGACAAAAACATCAAAGCTCACTGCATGGTCGGTCCCATTTTTCTAGGTTAGAGTAGAAAAGGAATGCATGACCAGAAATAGCATAGATTCTGAAAGACATCAAGACAGGAGAAACGGGCAGGGCTAGATTATGGAGAACTTTTATACCATGAAAAACTTGGGCTTTATCTTACTGCCCTTGAGAAGCCACTGAGAAGCTTTAGGCAGGGGTAGGGTTTTAGAGTTACCAGCCTTGAAGGTAGAAAGAGGTGTTAGAGGGCTTTGTACTTCTCCATGTGAGAGGTGATGGGATCTGAATCAAGGTTGTGAAAAGAGAAGAAATTTAATTTATTTGGGGGGAAGTAGCTTGAGCAGCTTAGAGATGTGCCCAGCAGACAGGGTGGTGCAGGTATACATACACACATTCCCATTTGATAGGTCATCAAGTTCATTTATGACCAACTTCAGGCTCAAGGCAATTCAAAACCAGACCAAAGAGAGTTGGATGCTGCAAATAAAAAGTAGGAGCCCTATGTCTTTCCCCTGGGGGTTCCCAAAACTTTAGAAAGCTAAAATAAATATAAGAGAAATATATAGTGTAAGATCAATTAAGTCTAATGTAACAAGTGAGATTGGAAGGAGAGGATACTCTCATCTGGTTGGCTGATGAGGACAGACATTATAAAAGAAAGACAAGTGACAGGAGTTTTAAAGAATGAGAAGGATTCCTACAGGTGGAGACTTTGTGGGGCCATTTCCAGCAGAGGAAACAGCATGAGCAAACACGGGGTAATGGAAAAGCACATGGCATAAATTTGGAGAGCGTGGGGTAACTCCTTCGACTGGATGTTTTAAGAAGTTGTGAAAGATAAACCAACAGGATGAGGATACAGGAAGGGAGGAAAGATAGTAGCGCTTTTATTTTTTTGCAGTGGAAAGAAGACTTTAAATAAAAGAGACCATTTAGAGGAAAGATACTAAGTTTCATTTGGAACACACTGCATTTGAGGCAACTGTAGGATATTCTAGTGGAGATACCCAGTGGGCATTTGTATTTCTAATGAGAGATGAGGACTGAAAGATCGTACAGATTTGTGCATATGCATGCATTTATTTATACCTCGACCTGTTCAAAAAATTATTTGGCATACACAAATTTGTACCAACTTAAATTGACAAGCTAAAAAAGGGAAAACACAAGGGTGTGAAATAAAATTAAATTTAAGCCATAAGGTTAAATATCATCTTCATGTCATAGGTTCTGCTAGAAATGAACCCTAATTTTGACTCTGCACTTCCTAGCAGCCAAAGCAAAGAGGGAAGCATGACTGGTTCTAAGATTTCTAATGGATGTGAAACACATATTTGCAAATCTCCTGGACAGAGGGAGGGTTGAGGACTCTGATGGGTATAGACAGCTCCAGAAGAGACACTTGATGCTGTCCTCACTTGGTGCTCCTGTCTGTCATTCAAGAGCACATCCATCTCGAAGTTCACTATGGCCCTGTGTTTGCTCTGTCCAAGAAATGGAAATGTGAGCACAAGTGATGTGTCATATTTCCAAATGGAAGATTAAGGAGCCAGTATGCATTCTCTGTGCACTCTCTCCCATGCTGCAGGGACCCACACCACCAAGAAGAAGGGGGTATGCGGGGTGGGGGTGGCAGAAGGAAAGAAAAGAAAAAGGAGACTGGACTGTCTGGCAACATCTAATGTATATAAGACAAGAAGAAAAGTCAACACAGAAAAGAGAAAGAATAGATGAAATACCCAGGAAGGAAACTATAGGAACCATCATGCTCTAAAAACCAAGATGAAGACTTTTCAAAGGGAGAGACATAGATGAAATGCTTGCCCACAGGCACACAACCAAAAAGTGGTAGAACTAGAATTTGAGTCCACTTCTTAATGACATGGAGGGAGATCTGTGCTCTTAATTACTGTATTATGCTTTCTTCTGAGGAAAAGGGAACTACAGGCTCTACCACTTTCCAGCTGTGTATCTAGGGCATGGTTACCCACAGTTTACTCATCTGCAAAATGGGGATGATAATAGTACACCCTCCTGCAATGCTGTAAGGATACGATTATACATTGTGGACAGTGTGCAAGGATTTGTGGTTCTGTGCTTTGAAGACCTGGGATTCGTGAAAATGATATGAATATTCATTTTTACCTTTTAAATCCCCAAAAAGGGAAATGGAGCTTCAAGCATCCATTCCTGGAAACTTCACTGAGGGCCTGGGACTGGACTGCTGGCAATGGTCCCTTAACATGCTTCAGGAAGATAGAATGAAATCACAGTGTTTGCCAAGATCTACCCCTGCAGCACCAAAAAAGCAATATTTTGGCAGAAAAGGAAAGTGGTCTTTTATTCCTCAACCCTTGGATTGAATACCAATTTGAGCAAAAACCCCATTTTATGAAACAAAAGCAGTGATCTGGAAAAAAAAAACCAACCATTTTTTTTAAATTGCATACCTAATAACAAGAAACACTACCACCTTTTGTTTGTTTTTTTTTTATTTATTTATGATAGTCACACACAGAGAGAGAGAGAGAGAGAGAGAGAGGCAGAGACACAGGCAGAGGGAGAAGCAGGCTCCATGCACCAGGACCCTGATGTGGGATTCGATCCCGGGCCTCCAGGATCATGCCCTGGGCCAAAGGCAGGCGCCAAACCGCTGCGCCACCCAGGGATCCCTCACTACCGCCTTTTGAATGTTGTTTCCAGATACTGTCCTAGGGGCTCACACACATCTGTTTTGTCTAAGGCTTTGGTTTGAACATCACCTGATATCCAGGTGGTAGCTCCATCTTCCCCAATGTGGGTCACACTGTTTGGCTTCCGTCAATGGCTGTCCACTCACTCCACCCACCCTCATTTCACTTAGGTCCCCATTTAGGTAAGAGGCTTCAAGAACTAGTAAATTTTGGTACTTGTTTACAAGAAAACTTTGTATGAGATCAATTCCAGAATGGAAGATAATGTGAAAGATAATTCAGACCTACCACATTTTCAGGAGCAAATTATTCATCCTGTCTCACTTAGATACTTCTAATGACCAAACAGCTCAATTATCTATCAAAGAAGAATATTCATTCAAGGCCATGTATATTCCCACCTGCAAGCTTTTTTTTTAATAAATTTATTTTTTATTGGTGTTCAATTTGCCAACATATGGAATAACACCCAGTGCTCATCCCATCAAGTGCCCCCCTCAGTGCCCGTCACACAGTCACCCCCATCCCCCGCCCACCTCCCTTTCAACCACCCTTCATTCGTCCACCTGCAAGCTTTGCCATTGAAGTGCCTTCTTCCTGAAACCCTTCCCTCTCTACCCTCTGACAATACACAGACTAGTAGTCATCCTTTCCCTCTACGCATGGGAGTCTTTCTTCCCCTGCAATACAATTTTATTTAGTTTAGTGTTTATTCAATAGCATTTATTGACATCTACTATGTGCCAGGTACTGTTCTAGCCTTTCGATACAAAGACTAATAAGACAGTCCTGCTGGTAGGGTTAAGAGCCCAGGGACCAGAGTTAGAGCTGAACTGAAATCCTGCATCCTATAAGATGAAATCCTACATCCTATAAGATGTATCACCTTGTATCAGTTGCTGTACTCCTCTGTGCCCTACTTTTCTCATCTGTAAAGTGGGCCCAATAGTAATTTCTGTTTCAAAGGGCTGATGTGATGTCTGCATGATATGATGAGCATAACATTATTATCAGAGTGTCTGGTGCAAGATCAGCACTTTGTAAATGACAGTTAATGGATGTCAGGACATTTGAACACACTGGTATTTTTGCTCAGAGCTTTCCTAACTTGCTAAGTTAAAACACACGCTATTAAATAAGCATCACTTGCTCAGGGAAGCTCCACCCCAGACCAGGATGTTGCCTGACTTCACAGTCTCAGCGCTGTCCACCTTTCTTGATGGCACGGCCACAGCTGTGATTCCACCTGCATCCATGTGATTATTATTAACTTAATGTCTACCCCCCACCCTCTCCCACAGCCCCATCCCAATAATATTGTAGCTTTGTGAGCCCAAGGATCTGGATTCTTTTTACTAACTGTTCTAACTCTTGGATTTCAGTTTCTAAGAATCAAGGAGGCACCCAGTATTTGAATGAATGAAGAAACAAATGAATGGACAAATAACAAACATGTACTATTAAACATTTCCGATGACACTAAAGTACTATATTGGAAAAAAAATAAAAAATTTTAGCCTCCAAAAAGCCAATTAGTGGCTATTAAGGATCTGGAATGGGATCAGAATGGGATAAATAACTTTGTCCTTTGGGGAGAGGGTTCATGACAATGTGTAGAGCAAAAAGAGGCATGCAGCTCACCAGGGCAGGTTCTTTAGGAAAAGATAATCATAACTAACATAGCTTACATTGCTCCAGGCACTGAACTAAGGGCTTTATACATATTAATCCATTTAGTCTTTACAATTCAATGAGATGGGAACTATGTAGAGGGGTTAATCTAATCTGCCCTAAGCTAGTGTGACGGAATCATGCTCCCTTTTGGAGTCTTGTTACTAGCACTTGGGTTTTCTTCTCCATGACCTTCTGGATTCTGGCCCTTTGCTTCCCTTAATGCGTACCCTGGCTCCTGGACCTTGCATGTTTCTGACCATTAGTAACCACCAGGCTTCACCTCTCACTTCCCAGCCCTTTCATATGACTTTATTTCCAATGCTCATGAGGACATTAGTGCTCAGATGACCTTGGAATGTTTCTATTGTATTGCTGCTCACATCCTGACAGAGAAGACAGGAAATATTCACCTCCCACTCAAAGTTCCTTTTCTGACTTGAACAGAGTTGTCTCAGTTGTTTCCCTGTCATTCCTTGTAGAGACTCATGGAGTCAGCTGGTGTCTTCAAGGTCATTTAAGGGGATCCCCCACTGAATTCAGTAGTCTACTGAACAATATCCCACAGGAGTGGTTTTCTAGCCTCTATTTGTACACTGTCAGTGATGGATAATTCACCAATCTCAAGATAGTACATTCCATTATAGCCTGTTGGAAAGGTATTTCTCTACCAAACTTGAAACATCACTCCCTCTTGGCACTTGCCTATCAAGCAGTAGAGGGGCAATGGGAGCTGTCTGTCCCAGCAGGAGAGAATATTTTATTACTGAAGGTGTTTAGAATTTCTACCGTTCAATGCTAATAAAAGCATATCAACTTCTCATGAGTTTTATTATTGTTTTTAAATTCTGCAGACAATATACTGCCTCATTGCCTGTGCTGGGAGGACCTCTCATATGATGGCCCACTAGACCCAATCCCATCTCTTGGGGCTACATAACACATCTGCTTCCCCTTCCCCATGACTGTTCTTTACACATTAGAGGCAGTCTGTGTGGCCCCCTACATCTTTATTTTACCTGTTTTTTCCTGATACCCCCGATTATCTTGATTATCCTCTCCCAAACAAACATACTCCAACTGACATCTGTATCACTTAAAATACTTTCAGTTTCCCACAACAGAAAATCAACTCAAAATAGTTTAAATACTAACGGGGATTTGCGTGGGCCAATGACTTTAGGCAAGGCTTTGATCCAGAGGTTCACAGTGCCATTAGAGATATGTTCAATTTTCTCAGCCTTTTTCTGGACTTCATTCTCAGAATGACCTTCTTTTGTGTAGCAAGATGGCTGCCAATGCTCATAGGTCTCCTTGCTTCTCATTCTCTTCTCAGGGGGAAAGGATATTTCTTCTACAGCCAAGGTACCAAAAAATCCTGGGCTTCTCCCTGATGGGTGTTCAACTATTCGTCCTCCTCTATGCATGATGACTACTAATGGGAAGGGTCATGGAATGGATGTTGGGAGGTATATCAGTTTGTTAGGGCTGCTGTGACAAAGTAATGCAGGCTGAATGACTTATGAAACAGAAATTTATTGTCTCACAGTTCTGGAAGCTGGGAGTCTGAGAGGCAGGTGTGAGCAGAGTTGGTTCCTTTTGAGGGCTGTGAGGAAAGAATCTATTTCGGGCGTCTCTTGTTGGCTGGTAGACAGCCATCTTCTCCCTGTGTCTCATCACATTGTCTTCCCTCTGTGCTTGTCTCTTCCTTTTCATGTGCTCTCTTTATACGAACACTGGTTGTATTAGGTTAAGAGCCACCCCTACTCCAATATAACCTTCTCTAAACTAGTTGCATCTGCAACAACCCTATTTTCTAATTTTTTTTAAAGATTTATTTATTTATTTATTTATTTATTCATGAGAGACACACACACAGAGAGATAGAGGCATAGGCAGAGAGAGAAGCAGGCTCCATGCAAGGAGCCTGACATGGGACTCAATCCCGGGTCTCCAGGATCACACCCTGGGCTGAAGGCAGTGCTAAACCGCTGAGCCACCTGGGCTACCCAAACTTATTTTCAAATAAGGTGAAATTCTGAGGCGCTAGGAGGTTATGATTCCAAAATATCATTTTGCAGGGCACAGAATTCAATTCATATCAAGAAGTAACCACAATGTCCACCACAAAATGCATCTTAATGCTGGTGGCCTGGGACTGAGTACAGCCTACAGGTGCGGTTTGACTTGTGTAGAGAATTATAGAGTAGATTCAGATTCCAACCTTGGAGGAATTAGTGTCCTTGACTTGTTACCTAGTTAATGACTCCTCTCCAGAGAAGATTATACAAAAGCCATGTGAGAGCACCAAATGAGTATTAGAACATTTTCAGCAACAGCTTCATGTGATGGTAGAAATCTATATTGTGATTACACGGATGACGCACCATACTGAATTCCATGAGACAATCAGCAGAGTGGGAAACCCAAGCAGTAACATCATGAACATCCTGTTCATGGGACCTACTTGTAACTAGACCTGGATCTTTTTCTTTTTAAAGATTTTATTTATTTATTCATATAAATATATATATATATACCACTTCTTTATCCATTCATCTATCAATGGACACTTGGGTTGCTTCCATAGTTTGGCTACTTTTTTTTTTTTTTTCCAAGCACACGAGGGTTTATTTACAAGCTTGAACTTGGGGTCCAAGTATACCCGACACAGCGGAGCAGGGACGCAGGACTCAGAGGTAGGTTTCAGCTTAGTTTTATGGGCTGGTCTAGGGGACCTCCAGAAGGGGTGGCTACTATTTTTTTTAAAGATTTTATTTATTTATCCATGAGAGACACAAAGAGATAGGCAGAGACACAGGCAGAGGGAGAAGCAGGCTCCATGCAGGGAGCCCGATGTGGGACTCGATCCCAGGTCTCCAGGATCACACCCTGGGCCGAAGGCGGCGCTAAACCGCTGAGCCACCCGGGCTGCTCCATAGTTTGGCTCTTGTAAATAATGCTGCTATAAACATAAGGGGTGCACAGATCCCTTTGATCCCTTCCTCTCTCTCTCTCTCTCTCTCTCTCTCTCTCTGTATATATATATATATATATATATATATATATATATATATATATATATATAGTATATACTGGAATATTGCTCAGTCATAAGAAAGAAGGAAATCTTGCCATTTGCAACAACATGGATGAAGCTAGAGAGTATCATACTAAACGAATTAAGTCAGAGAAAGACAAATAGCATATGATTTCACTCATATGTGGAATTTAAGAGACAAAACAAATGAGCAAAGGAGAAAGAGAGAGAGAGACAAACCAGGAAACAGACTCTCAACTATAGAGAACAAACTGATAGTTATGGGGGGTGGCGGGGTAGGGAGGGGGCAGGGGAGAAGGTGATGGGGATTAAGAGTACACTTACCGTGGTTAGCACTGGGTGATGTATGGAAGTGTCGAATCACCATATTGTACATCTGAAACTAATATAACACCATATGTTATTTTTATGGAATTAAAATTAAAGACTTAATTTTTAAAAAAGAGGCATAGATCAGATCGGAGATGTGTGACATAGAAAACCGGAAAGCGCTATCTGTACACATGCTCATGATTGTTCCTGTGCTGACCATCTGAGGCTCCAACAGGAAGTGACCTTGGCGCTCCAGGCACCAAATAGAGCACAAGGGTGGGAACCCAGCCCACGGCCAGAGGGTAGAAATAGCAGGGGCTGATGAGGAAACTATAAACCCAAGAATTGGATCAGTAAACAAAGCAGGAATATGACCCATAAGGACTTTTTATCCTGATGATTGTACTAGCCAACCCACGGGGCACTGTGCTCCAAGCATCTTACAGTGCATTGATTCGGTAATATTTCACACAGCTTTAAGACGTAGAGTGAGTGTTACCCCCCATTAGGCAGATGAGGAAATTGAGGCACAGGAAGACTAAGTACTTTGCCGTGTTTGCACATTCCCTAAGTGTTGGGGTAAGGATTCCAACGCTGACCACCTGGTTCTGGAACCTGGGCTCTTAATCACTCTGCTTTGTGATGATTCTGGGTAGCAAGGCCAAGGTAAGGAAAAGACTGGGGCGGTGGGTGGATTCAGGTGTGAGGTGCTCAGAGTTGACTGGACAGGGCTTTGGGGGAGCTGAGGAGGCAGGAGGGCTGGGTTTCTGAGCCAGGAAAGGAGGAAGCTCCCAGCAGGGGCAGAGAGGAAAGAAGCAGAAGCAGAGGCACTGGAGCTCCACTCACCTGCGTCAGCACTTCTATGGTAAAACCCCCCAGACGGGCACTTGGGGGATTCAGACATAAATAATTCTTAACAGGTGCCAAGCCCCGTGCTAGACACTTGGTTCATATTATCTCCATTACCCTAAACAACAACCCTGTGAAAGAGATGTACGTGTCTCCACTTTACAGTCGAAAAACCTGTCAATGTGGTTAGTGTGCCCTTGGTCGCATGTACCAGTGGAAACTCAGCCTTGGGCTCCTGGGGCTGCTTTGCCCACAGGAAGGGCTTGGGAGTTGAGTCCAGAGGCAGCCCTTTGCTGGGGGAGGGGGAGGGCCCTGCCTCTCCCAGTGAGACAAACTCTGAAGGCAAAACTCACATCCCAGAGCTACCCCCACGCCCACCCCCTGCCCCCTCCCCACCAACCTCCCACTTCCCCCCACCTCCACCCCACCCCCACCCCCTAACTTTCCTAGCGTCTTTCTCTGTGAGCTGTAGCCAAATGATCCATCATAGAAAGTCCACTCAATCCAGGTGGCTATGCCTGACTCCATGCTATGCATTCCTTGGGAAACTTGTCAGCCCAAGACCTATTCTTTAGTAAGTCGGTCCAAGACCCCACCCCCCACCTCCCCCTATTCCCCAATTTCCCACTTCCTCCCACCCCTCCTACCTTCCCCCTCCTCCCACCTCTGCCTTCCCATCCACTCCCCCCACCTCCCCCCACCGCAAGAGATCAGGGATCAAGCTGAGGCTGAGACTTGGTGGGAAACCTCTCCATCCCTCTGAAGCAGGAAAGTCCTTTCGGTTCAAGGTCAGCCTCTCCCTTGTTGGGTTTCTTCCTCTTCCCTGTCCCACTGCTACTCCCGTCCTGCTCTCTCCTGGGAAAGCTTCCTTAATGACTCCCCTGCACTTGAACCCTTTTCTCAAGGGGACCCCCACACAGGACATTCCTTAGCTTCTTCTTCTTTTCTTTTCTTTCTTTTTTTTTTTTTTTTTTTTTTAAGATTTATGTATTTATTTCTTTGAGAGAGATAGCACATGAGCGAGCGGGAAGGGCAGAGAGAGGAGAGAAAGAAACCCAAGCAGACTCTGAGCTGAGCTGCTGAGTGCAGAGTCCATGCAGGGCTCTATCTCATGACCTCGAGATCACAACCCAAGCCAAAACCAAGAGCCAGACACTTAACCAACTGTGCCACCCAGGTGCCCCAGGACACCCCTAGCCTCTTAACCACTATTCTAGGCACTATCTCTTTGCTCACCACCCTCACTTTCTAGGGGTTGCTCACACTCCCCCAGGGAGAAGGATCACTTGCCTTCCCTCCCCTCTCCCCCTGTCAGCAAACTCCATAGGGCTTCCCCTCTGCGCATTCCTGAAACCACTTCCCAGCCGGAGCCCCAAGTCTGACACTTGTGCCAAGGACCTCCGAGCAGGGTTTGGGCTGAGCAGGCTCTGGCCAGATTTTGCCTTCCCAGACTTACTTGAGCAAGCCCAGACATAGCCCACCTCCCAGGGCGTGGGACAATGTGCCGTAAAGTCAGAGGTGGTTTTCGGGGCCCTGTCCAGACTTGTGGGTGGTGCTGAGCCAGATGTGAGAGGGATCAGCCTTGGTGTGTCTGGGGCGAGAGAACCAGACAGACCACTCCTCAGGGAAAGAAGCCAAACCAATAAAGAGAGGTCTTGCACCGAAGAATAGGTCTGGGACTGACGAAGTTTCCCAAGGAATCCATAGCACGGAGTCCGGCATAGCCACCTCGGATTGAGTGGACTTTCTATGATGGATCATTTGGCTACAGCTCACAAGAGAAAGACGCTAGGAAAGCCAGTGGTCTGCCTCCATGCATCCCTATTTCATGCTCAGCTCAGGCCACATCTTGCCTGGAAATCTTTTCTGATCTTTGCCCCACCACTTGGTTGGGTTGGGTGCCTCTCCTCACTCTTCCCACATCATCTTGAATGTGTCTATAATTGCATATCTGTCTGTGGGTTGGTCTTTGTGACTCGACCAGACTTTAGATATACCACAGTCCTGTCATTTTACCTCTGAAACACCAGGACACAGTACAGCATCTTGGACAATGAGTGCTCAGTAAATGTTTGTTGAATAAATACCCACCTTATACGGGTGTTTGAAGATCAAATGAGATAATGGGTGTGAAAACAAACCATAAATTGCCATTACATTTATTCTTATTTTCCATGAATATATTTATGAATTTTATACAAACTGGCATATCGTATATATTAATAATATTAATAATAATAATATGGGCCAAAGCCTAGGCAAAAAGACTCATATAGAGCCAAATGTTGAGAGAAACAGAAATACACATGTATATTTACAACTGTGTATTCATCTCTAAATTTATACCATCAATGACAAGAAATTATTATAACCCAAAGACTAAAGACGGCAGTTAGATCTCTAGATTGTTTGCCCAAGAAGACAGAGGGGAGCTAGCCTGGAAAAAGAATGTCACCATTTCTGCCTTTAATGTGTTTAAGACTTTTTAGTTTCTAGAAGATTTTGTGCCACTAGCTCTTGCATTTGCCACGTAAATTAATTTAAGAAATCAGACGCTGGAAGGAAAAAAAAATGCACCAGGTCCTTCCTTTTATATCTGTGTTCTTTTCTCAGGAGGCAGGGAGTGCCAGCAAGGAACCCTGAGTCCTCCTTTCTGGGAGTGAGGAGGAACAAGGATAGAGCCAAAGCTTGGAGCTCACTGTGGAAAGACACCTGCCAGGAGGGCCGCCAGACTTCAGGGTCGGGTTCTCTCCTTTTAAGTCAGAGTCCCACCTTGCTTATCATAATTGTTGCTGGAGCCTAGCCAGATCCAGTGATGCTCAGCACGTCCCTCCCCTCCTCAGCCAGGACAGACCTGCTCTCCTGCAGTCCCATCAGATGGCCCAGGACAGAGAGGAACACCCTCCCTCCCTCACCACCCCTTCCTCTTCTTCACTCCCTCCCCACCCCTCCCTCTTTTCTTGCTTTCCCACCTTCCCTTCTTTCCTTAATTCAATTCTGCTCTACTTAATTTTTTAATAGGTAATACATTCTTAAACTTATAAAAAGATTATTATAAAAAGATACAAGGAGATCTCTCAGGAACTCAGGGCCTGCTGTGTATCCCTCCAGAGGGTTTCTTTTATTTTTTTTTATTTTTTTTTTTTAAATTTTTTATTTATTTATTTATGATAGTCACACAGAGAGAAAGAGAGAGGCAGAGACACAGGCAGAGGGAGAAGCAGGCTCCATGCACCGGGAGCCCGACGTGGGATTCGATCCTGGGTCTCCAGGATCGCGCCCTGGGCCAAAGGCAGGCGCTAAACCGCTGCGCCACCCAGGGATCCCAGAGGGTTTCTTTTAATGCATTACATGCGAATATGGTTATCTACACCACCACCCCCCACCCCCTCCCCGTTCCTTCTTACACAAACGCTAAACATCATAGAGTGATACATAGTGTTCTGGTCCTTAATTTTCTCTATTAATAGATCTTAGAACACGAAGTGCTCCTTCTACCATTTTTTTTCACAGCTGCATACTTTGCCAGCCCATAACTTATTTTAATCAGGTGGACATTTACAACCAGTGCTGCAATGGAAAGCCTTGGGCATACATCATTTCCCAACTGTTACCTGTAATTAGGAGCTACTGGGTCAAGGGGTGGGTAGATTTGCAGTTTTGAGAACCATTGCCAAATTGCCTGTCATAGGAATTGCGCAAACTTACACTCTCAGTCACCGTGTGAGAAGAAACAGATTTCCTAAAACTTTACAATAGGAATAATTCTACTGCCAATACACACTGGTTAAGCCCTTGCTTCGTGCCAGGCATTATTATCTCATTTAATCCCCACCACGACCTTTTGAGTCGGTGATGATGGGGTTCCAGCCGTCAGACGGGAAACCTCAGGTCCACAGGTGAGTAATATTCGGCTCACTGGGTCCACTGGGTCTCTCTCATCTGGAAGTCGGGAAGTCAGCAAGTATTAGTTCCGATCATTGTAAGAGAATATCAACTGCCTGCCTTCACTGAGCACTTAAATCCTTCACTTGACCCTCACAACCCTGTGACTCAAGCTTGGTAGTATGCTCCATTTTTAGCAATGAGAAAACCAAAGGCCAGAACCAGCCCCACAGCCCACCTGGCAGGTTGCAGCCCAGGAATCAGAGACTGTGGGTCCCTGGGTCAGTTCTCCCACATACTTGCTACCAGCTATTATAGTGATAACAAACGACAGTATTGCTCAGCACCCACCATGCTCCTGGCACGATGACTAAGCGCATCAACTTGCTTCATCCTTAAAACAAACCCACAACTCAGGAAGGTTAAGTGATATGTTTATGTCACAGTTCATGGCAGAGCTGGGATTTGAACTTAGATATTTTTGATGTTACAAACCTATGCTTGGGCAGCCCGGGGGGCTCAGCGGTTTAGCGCTGCCTTCAGCTCAGGGCCTGATCCTGGAGACCCGGGATCGAGTCCCACATCGGGCTCCCTGCATGGGGCCTGCTTCTCCCTCTGCCTGTGTCTCTGCCTCTCTCTCTCTCTCTCTCTTTCATGAATAAATAAATAAAATCTTTTTAAAAATAAAAATAAATAAAAACCTATGCTTTTTAGAGACAGGATGTTTCAATGATTAGGAAACCTGTCTCAGGAGTCACACAGACTGGTTCTCCTACTTACTCTCTGTTGAACCAGGAGAAATTATGTCATATATCTAAGCCTTAGTTTCCCTCCTCATAAAAAGGAGATTCATAATATAGTTGGCCCTTGAACAATGTGGGTTTGAACTGTACAGGTCAACTTTATATGCAGATTTTTTACAGTATAACATTGTAGGTATGTTGTGCTCCTTATGATTTCCTTAATAGCATTTTCTTTTCTTCAGCTTACTTTATTGTAAGAATACTGTATTTAATACATATAACATACAAAATATGTGTTAATCGACTGTTTATGTTAACAGTGCGGCTCCTGGTCAACAGTAGGCTAGTAGTAGCTAAGTAAGGGGGGAGTCAGAAGCTATCCATGGGTATTTTACTGTGCTGGAGGTTGCTCAAACAACTGTATCTGTTTCCTCAAAGAGATGTTTGCATACCCATCTTCCTATCAGCATTATTCACAATGGCCAAAATGTAGAAGCAACCCAAATGTGCACCCATGGGTGAATGCATTAACAAAATGTCACACACGCACATATACACACACAAATATTATTCAGCCTTAAAAAAAGAAGGGAGTTCTGACACCTGCTACCACACAGACCTAGAGTACGTTATGCTAAGTGAAGTAAGTGAGATAAGCCAGTCACAAAAAGACAAATCCTGTATGATTTCACTCATGTGAGGGGCCTAAAATAGTCAAATACATAGACAGGATGTAAAAAAGTGGTTGCCAGAGGGCGGAAGGAAGGCTGGAGAAATAAAGAATAGTTTAATGGGCATGGAGTTTCAGTTTTACAGGATAAAAGGAGTTCTATGGATGGAGGATGGTGATGCGCACAATCGAGTGAATGTACTTAATGCCACTGAACTGCACACTTAAAAGTAAATATAAATGTCATGCTATATGTTTTCTTTACTGCAATTCTTTTAAAAAGAAAAAATAATAATGCCTGATTTGGGGTTTTTTAATTAATTTATTTTGATGGGGAGAGGGGCAGAAGCACAGAATTGTTGAGCAGACTCCCCACTGAGCATGGAACCGGATATGGGGCTTGATCCCGTGACCCATGAGATCATGACCTGAGCCAAATCAGATGCTTAAAAGACTGAGCTGCCCAAGCACCCCAATAATGCCTGTTTTGAAGAGATGTGAGAATTAGGAGCTCATGTTTGTGAAGAGCTTGACACAGGCCTGGCACAGAGGGAGCCCTGAAGCGATGGCATTACATGTACTGTTAGCAACCACTGTGTGTCCACCATGGGGACCCCTCCACCCCGGGTGAGACTTCAGTATCCCCATCTTATCTGCTTTGCTAAGTGCATGTGAGGAACAAATGAGCTCTTGTGTGTGAAAATGTTTCATAAACTGTTAAAAAAAAAGTGGAGAAATGATTGATTAAGCTGTTGGGACACATTTCTCAATGAGCTGAGCCTTTGTCTGTGTTTTCTCAGCACTTGGGATTTATCCACACCACCACACTTGTCACCTTCCCCGGGGTGAGTCCTCCAGTCCCCTCCCCTCCCCCTCCTGACTGGAATCCTGGGGTAGGAGTCCTGTCTTCCTTAATTCCACATCCCAGCACCCAACCCAGCTCCTGTGAACCCTGGGCAGCACCTGGGTAGCTTGGTCAATTTTTTGCCACCCTCTACCAGGCTTGGGAGGCATGAGTCTGGCCTTCAGATAATTTTAGCCAGGAGATGTCCTTCTGAGGACAGAGACGGGAGGTTCAGGGCTGCTTCCTAAGGTGGGGTCCTCTCTGGGTGCAGTTTCCCACGGTAAGAGTCTGACCGTCTGTCCTCCTGCAAACATGGGCCCTGTTGACCAGCGGGCGTGGCCATGCGGGGAGGGAAGTGAAGCAGAATTCAGGGAAAGTGGAGGGAACACTCCTGGACCTCCCAGGAAGAGGTGACTTCGGGACACAGGCTGCCTAGTTGTTTTCGGTGGTTTTCATTACTTGGTTTGAACTCCTGTGGAGTAAGTGTGTCTCGGGCAAGTTTGCAGAATCTAAATCTGGAGTCCTTCAGCACCAAAGAATGCAACAAAACACCTGCTCAATGGAAGTGGAGATGGCCACTGAGTGATCAGGCTACCTCAGCTGTGGGTACACACCCTCTGCAGACAGGGTGGCCCCAGGAGAGTAAGTGACTTGCCCAAGGTCTCTTGGAAAAGTGTCAGGGCTAGGACAACAGCTCACAGTTCCAGGCCAGCATGGATTCTATGACCTCTGCTGACTGAGTTGTGTTGAGGTAAACTGAGAAGCCAAGTGTTTCTGGGGCAGGCAGGTGGTTTCCATATTCAAACACCAAGTATGTTCACCCAAGAGCCTCCACACCTTTCACAAAGGTTGGAATAGCTAACTTTTGAACTGAATTTGCCCTCCAAATACCAGACCAGAAAAATCACTTATTCGTCATTCTTCCTTTTGACTCATAATCCCTCAGCATGTCCCACAGAAGGGAGTGTTAGTAAGCCGTGGAGAAAGGAAGAAAGCCGTGGCGAAGAGGAAGAAAATCTGATGAGGTAGCATGAGGGTCTTCCTTAGTCATCAGATGCCTAAGAACAAGCTTACTCAGACTGCCTCAATGATTAACAAGGGACTTTCTCCTCAAGGAAGAAAAGAAAATGGCCGCTATGCTATTTGCCACTTAACAGAGCACAATTTGCCAACACTGTTGCTTCTGGTAGGGTTTGGTGGTGGTCGAGGGGGGATGGTAATTAATGTTAGATGGACATAGCGAAGTAAGACATGGAGAGGATGACATGGCAAACTCGTGAAGTCAGACTCAAGGAGCCTCACCCAGAGCTCAGGTTCTTTCCTGCTTCTAGAAGATTTCACAAGGCCAAGAAGCCAGCTGTCCTGGGTCAAGTGAAGGGGAGGCAGCTCCGGGATACACCCAAGAGCAGCTTCTGGTCAGGCATTCCTGGCAACATGGGGTACCTCAGCCCACCCACGCCTTGTCCCCGATGAAAGCTGATAGGCAAGGCCTGCGGAATGCTGGGGCAGGGCAGTGCCTCCCTCGTGGTTTAGGGGCACTGAGAGGTCTCTCTTCTAAAAATATCTCCCTTCCCTTTCCTGCTGTGGAGGCTGAAATGTTCACATGGAAGTCTCACTCCCTTGGTTTGAGGCATTATATTCCCGGTAAATCTGATTTAAAAATTAAATACCATCATGTGCAGAACAAACTGAGATATGATCACGCCATGACACCTCACTTGGCATTTATTTATATCCCTGCACAAATCCAAAGAAGGATTTGAAATTATCACACATTTATTTCTCAGATTAGCCAGCTGAGGGAACCAGATCTTATTTCAGCAAATCTGTGGAGCAGCTGAGAGAGAACTTTAGTTCTGGGACATCCCATTTTTCTGCTCAAACTGCTCCAAGACCTTCCCATCTCTCCTCACGTAGGATCCTCACCCAAATCATTCACCATCTTGCTCATCGCACCCCCACCTCACACAAATGTGCCAGGCCCTTGCCTGCCCCCAGACTTCCTATGAGCTGTCCCTTCTGCTGGCAGATCTTTCCCTCCACTCCTGGCTCCTCTCTTCTTTAGGCCTTGGCTTGAAATGCCACCACTCAGGTGGCCCCTTGACTTTGCCAGCTATGACAAGTGTTCGCTCCCATGTTTCAAAACACTATTCTTTGGTTCACAGCCTTTCTTACCATTTAACATGTGTGTCTACGATTTATCCGAATTACTTGTAGACTTTGTATTTATGAAATTGCCTACTCCCTGAAACTGATCTGTATTGCCCAAATTAATATTTGCAGTGCTTTAGAGATCATCTGTGGACATGCGCAGAGTGCCAAAAAAATTTGAGTCGTTCAACATGCATGTGCCCAACTGAGATTCAACAAATTTGACACACTGCTTCTTATCTCAGCTCTCAGGCTCTAAACAAGTGTCCTTTTTGTGTCACATTCTGCATTTTGGGGCTCATGGTTGGTGGTTTTGCTATTTGAGATGGCCCCTATGGGAGTGCCTGGGTGGCTCAGTGGTTGAACATCTCCCTTTGGCTCAGGTTGTGATCCTGGGGTCCTGGGACCGAGTCCCACATGGGCTCCCCACAGGGAGCCTGCTTCTCCATCTGCCCGTGTCTCTGTCTCTCTCAGTGTCTCTCATGAATAAATCAATAAAAATAAAAAATAAAAAACAAAATGGCTCCCAAGCACTGTCTAGTGCTCCTGAGCACAAGAGAGTTGCCATGTGCCTCGTGGAGAAAAGGTAGGTGTTGGATAAAATTCACTCGGGTAGGAGTTATACTGCTGTTGGCCATAAGGTCAACGTTAATGAGTCGACAGTAGATACTAAATAAGATGCCTTTCAACAGAAGCGCACACAACCCAAGATTATGTAATGATTGGTGGATGAAATGTTGTGGGCAGAGGCTCCCAGGAACCTAACCTTGTGTTTCCCCTGGGAGCAATGGTCCAGTATTCACTAATTCAGTTCTTGTGGTGACTTTATAAAACATAACCACTGTGAATAATAAGAACTGCATTTTTATTAATTTTATTAGTTTCTCAGGGCTGCTGTAACAAATACCACAAACCAGGTGGCTTAAAACAGCAGAATGTATTCTCTCATGGTTCTAGAGGCCACAAGTCCAAAACCAAGTTGTCAGCAGGGCCTCGCTTCCGCTAAAGGTTCCAGAGAAGACTCCTTCCCTGCCTCCCCCTAGTCTCTGGTGGTTTGCTGACAGTGTTTGGTGTTCCTTGGCTTGCGGTGGCATTTCTGCTCCAGTCATCACAGGGCATTATCCTGTGTGGCTCTGTCTCTGTGTCACTTCTCTTCCTGTAAGGATACCAGTTACGTTGGATTTAGGGCCCAACCCACTTCAGTAAAACCTCACTTAGAAATGTATTTATTATGTGTAATATATAAAAACACATATATTGTATATTATATATTATTCATACATTTACATAATTTATATATTTAATCAATATATTAAATATAGTATGTAATCAATGTCTATCTAACTACTTTGCAAATTCCGTGAGGCAAGGACAATGGCTTTCTTATTCTTCTTTTCATCCCCAACACCAAGTCCAGCCTGACACAAGTCAGTAAATATTTGTGGGGGATGAATGGGTAAATGAATGAATGGATTTCAAAGCTCAGAATGTTAGACACCATTGAGCCAGCAGCGACCAAATTCTCTTAGAGCCCTAGGCTCCTGGACATCCTTCATCCATCAGGGTAGACTGAGAAAGAGGCCAGGTGGGTGGGCTTCCAGTCTTAGCCCCCTCCCCAGTCCACTTCAACCAGTTACCCTGTTTGTACCAGTTTTATATACTCCACTTCTATGCAACATTGCTCTTATAAAGGAGCTTTAATGAGTTTTAAAAGTGTGAAAAATACTGAGCTTCTCCCCCTCCCTGCCCTTTCTAGATAAGGAAACAGGTCCAGAGACACGAAGGGGTTTGCTCCAGGTCACCAGGCAGTTGTGGGAGAGGCAGCCAGGTTTTTGGAACCCTATTCCAGAACTTTTGCCTCGATGCTTGCCTTCCTGCCAAGAAATACAAAGGGATAATTTTGGAATCTGCCCTCCCTGGGACCCTGTTTTTCCATCTGAGAGAAGGAAACAGAGCCTGTGGCATGTGCCCCTTCCCCACAGCCCTCAAAGGCCCTTTGCGCCAAGTTCCCTGGACATTCCACGGGTCTGCTCTGGGCAAATCCATCTGCCAGTGGGTCACAAGCCATGCCTTCATCTCTGAGCTGAGGCAGTTCAGCCTTTCTGTCTTTCAATGCTGTCTAGAAAGCTGAAACCAAGGGAGGGAGGTCGGACTTGGGAGGCCAGGTGCAGATGGGCTGGGGTGGGCTACCAGAGGAGAAGGCTCTGTTTTGCAGACCTGGCTTAAGAAGAAAACTGTGCTAATTATCTCCCAGGCCCAGCTGCAGAAACGCCTTAGCTCGGCAGCAGATTATAAATAGCCCAGAATGCACTCCCAGCCGCTTGAAAACAAGGATATTTTTTCCCTGGGCTAGAAGAACAGCTCTTCACAACCATCCTGGGCCCCCTCCTCGACCCCACCCCCAGAGATCTGTGATTTATGTCTCAGAACCATTACTGGGACCTAGTATCACACAGCCCCGATAAACAATGATTAATTCATTGCCAAGTTTTGTGGGAAAAAAAAAAAAAAAAAAAGGAGGCATTCCTTTGGAAGTCCTCTCTTTCATTTTGGCAGAGACATGCTGACCCATGAGACCACAGGGGCAGCTTTGCTGCAAGTTCATTACCACGGTTTTCATCTGGCTGTCTCTGCCCTTGAATGCAGTGGGGGCTGGGGCAGGAGGTGGGTCACTGATGTGAAGGGCAGGAGGGGGCAGAGAAGACTTGCCTTGAACTAGACCGTTTGCTGAGATGCTCCAGAAAGAAAAAGCCAAGATTTGCAGGGCCGGTCCGATTACACTCAAGTCCTTCTTTCTAGAGGGAAATCAGCCCATATGTGAGGAAATCAGGCCTTAATGAAAGTATCCTAGAAATCCTTGCACCAGCTGGCTCACTCGTTAGGACCTTAAGTTTGAACAGTAGCTCCCAATGTACAAAGCACTTTTCATGTCCTGCTCTCATCTGACCCTTACAACAACTGTTTTATTTGTTTGTTTTTCTGGAATCAAAGACAATCCCTGCTTGTTATAGAAAAGTTTAAAAAATTTCACAGAGGCAGAAAGTAGAAAAAAATCCCACCCAAATCCCATCACACTGAGACAGTAATGTTTTCATGGCCATCCTTCCAGACCTCCCTTTTTGGATTACAGTTGGATATAATTTTACCTGCCTGGGATTATATTATCCTGTTAGTTGGGCTCCTGGAAGAAATAGATGGTACAGTCAAGTGAATCATTGGCAGAGAATTTAATAGGGACTGTTTTCATTGGCCTGGGCAGAGGTTAGGAAAACCAGCAGGGAATAGTGCAGTACACTAGGCCTAGCAACAGGGGAGAGCCATTATCATTCATAGGTCTGAAGGCCAAGGGCAGGGAGCTGTACAAAGAGGGTTACTTGTCAGGAGCTGTAACCTTCAGTGGAGACACAGCCAGCCCCAGCAAACCGGCAAACACGGAGCCTCAATCTCACTCTCCCCTACCCTCCAACCACTGGTACCTCCCATTGGCCAACTCAGAAGACAAAGAAGCCCACTGATGGTCATCCCTAGGGGCCGATACCCCAGGGCACAAGACAGGATGGAGCAGGGTAGAGTAGACAGGAGAGACAAGAAGAAAATACCCTTTACATCCACTGTAATATGGCTTTTACCATTCCATGGTAAGCCAAGACATTTCTAACTCAATGACTATAGATCAACATCATACTTTTTAAGGGAACCTTGTACGGATGTAGCAAATTTATCTAACCGATTCCCTGTTGATGGACAGATAGTTTCTAATTTCTCAAGAGCATAGACAATGCTGTGATGGGCAGATCTGTACCTACAAACTCTTTTTGTGCACTTATGATACATGATTTTGATTTTCCTTTGAAATTTTTTTGAAGGATTTTACTTATTTATTTGCAAGAGAGAGAAAAGAGCACA